>NW_026775474.1:17500-617500 GCF_963259705.1 Myotis daubentonii | reverse complement strand
ATACTGGTAATGTTTACAAGTACGGGTACTTCTGGTGGCGTTTTCACGGGACTGTGCTTTCAAATATTAAGAGTTCATGTTTACAGAGCTCAGAATTGGTGTCTAAAGCCTTTGAATCACGAGAATAGTTTTTGTGTTTACAATTTAGGAGGATTGGCTTTGGCGTTTTTTTTGTGTGAATCAGTCAAAATGGTGGCGGTTCCAGTAAATACTTCTAAGCAAACTGTCTAATTGTGGTAAAACTGTTAAAATACACAATGAGAGTTCCCAGAAATGATTAAGAACGTGTAATAAACCCCTCAAGTACACGTAAATAGATTCTTACTACATTTACTGTCGAATTCAACACGGAGGTTTCCAGTGGAAAGCTGTGAAATGACGAAAATACTGGTAATGTTTACAAGTCCGGGTACTTCGGGTGGCGTTTTCACGGGACTGTGCTTTTAATTATTACGAGTTCATGTTTACAGAGCTCAGAATTGGTGTCTAAAGCCTTTGAATCACGAGAATATTTTTTGTGTTTACAATTTAGGAGGATTGGCTTTGGCGTTTTTTTTGTGTGAAACAGTTAAAATGGTGGCGGTTCCAGTAAATACTTCTAAGCAAACTGTCTAATTGTGGTAAAACTGTTAAAATACACAATGAGAGTTCCCAGAAATGATTAAGGACGTGTAATAAACATCTCAAGTACACGTAAATAGATTCTTACTACATTTACTGTCGAATTCAACACGGAGGTTTCCAGTGGAAAGCTGTGAAATGACGAAAATACTGGTAATGTTTACAAGTACGGGTACTTCTGGTGGCCTTTTCACGGGACTGTGCTTTCAAATATTAAGAGTTCATGTTTACAGAGCTCAGAATTGGTGTCTAAAGCCTTTGAATGACGAGAATAGTGTTTTTGTTTACAATTTAGGAGGATTGGCTTTGGCGTTTTTTTTGTGTGAATCAGTTAAAATGGTGGCGGTGCCAGTAAATACTTCTAAGCAAACTGTCTAATTGTGGTAAAACTGTTAAAATACACAATGAGAGTTCCCAGAAATGATTAAGAACGTGTAATAAACATCTCAAGTACACGTAAATAGATTCTTACTACATTTACTGTCGAATTCAATCACGGAGGTTTCCAGTGGAAAGGTGTGAAATGATGAAAATACTGGTAATGTGTACAAGTCCGGGTACTTCTGGTGGCGTTTTCACGGGACTGTGCTTTCAAATATTAAGAGTTCATGTTTACAGAGCTCAGAATTGGTGTCTAAAGCCTTTGAATCACGAGAATAGTTTTTGTGTTTACAATTTAGGAGGATTGGCTTTGGCGTTTTTTGTGTGAATCAGTCAAAATGGTGGCGGTTCCAGTAAATACTTCTAAGCAAACTGTCTAATTGTGGTAAAACTGTTAAAATACACAATGAGAGTTCCCAGAAATGATTAAGAACGTGTAATAAACCCCTCAAGTACACGTAAATAGATTCTTACTACATTTACTGTCGAATTCAACACGGAGGTTTCCAGTGGAAAGCTGTGAAATGACGAAAATACTGGTAATGTTTACAAGTCCGGGTACTTCGGGTGGCGTTTTCACGGGACTGTGCTTTTAATTATTACGAGTTCATGTTTACAGAGCTCAGAATTGGTGTCTAAAGCCTTTGAATCACGAGAATATTTTTTGTGTTTACAATTTAGGAGGATTGGCTTTGGCGTTTTTTTTGTGTGAAACAGTTAAAATGGTGGCGGTTCCAGTAAATACTTCTAAGCAAACTGTCTAATTGTGGTAAAACTGTTAAAATACACAATGAGAGTTCCCAGAAATGATTAAGAACGTGTAATAAACATCTCAAGTACACGTAAATAGATTCTTACTACATTTACTGTCGAATTCAACACGGAGGTTTCCAGTGGAAAGCTGTGAAATGACGAAAATACTGGTAATGTTTACAAGTACGGGTACTTCTGGTGGCCTTTTCACGGGACTGTGCTTTCAAATATTAAGAGTTCATGTTTACAGAGCTCAGAATTGGTGTCTAAAGCCTTTGAATGACGAGAATAGTGTTTTTGTTTACAATTTAGGAGGATTGGCTTTGGCGTTTTTTTTGTGTGAATCAGTTAAAATGGTGGCGGTGCCAGTAAATACTTCTAAGCAAACTGTCTAATTGTGGTAAAACTGTTAAAATACACAATGAGAGTTCCCAGAAATGATTAAGAACGTGTAATAAACATCTCAAGTACACGTAAATAGATTCTTACTACATTTACTGTCGAATTCAATCACGGAGGTTTCCAGTGGAAAGGTGTGAAATGATGAAAATACTGGTAATGTGTACAAGTCCGGGTACTTCTGGTGGCGTTTTCACGGGACTGTGCTTTCAAATATTAAGAGTTCATGTTTACAGAGCTCAGAATTGGTGTCTAAAGCCTTTGAATCACGAGAATAGTTTTTGTGTTTACAATTTAGGAGGATTGGCTTTGGCGTTTTTTGTGTGAATCAGTCAAAATGGTGGCGGTTCCAGTAAATACTTCTAAGCAAACTGTCTAATTGTGGTAAAACTGTTAAAATACACAATGAGAGTTCCCAGAAATGATTAAGAACGTGTAATAAACATCTCAAGTACACGTAAATAGATTCTTACTACATTTACTGTCGAAGTAAACACGGAGGTTTCCAGTGGAAAGCTGTGAAATTACGAAAATACTGGTAATGTTTACAAGTACGGGTACTTCTGGTGGCGTTTTCACGGGACTGTGCTTTCAAATATTAAGAGTTCATGTTTACAGAGCTCAGAATTGGTGTCTAAAGCCTTTGAATCACGAGAATAGTTTTTGTGTTTACAATTTAGGAGGATTGGCTTTGGCGTTTTTTTTGTGTGAATCAGTCAAAATGGTGGCGGTTCCAGTAAATACTTCTAAGCAAACTGTCTAATTGTGGTAAAACTGTTAAAATACACAATGAGAGTTCCCAGAAATGATTAAGAACGTGTAATAAACCCCTCAAGTACACGTAAATAGATTCTTACTACATTTACTGTCGAATTCAACACGGAGGTTTACAGTGGAAAGCTGTGAAATGACGAAAATACTGGTAATGTTTACAAGTACGGGTACTTCTGGTGGCGTTTTCACGGGACTGTGCTTTCAAATATTAAGAGTTCATGTTTACAGAGCTCAGAATTGGTGTCTAAAGCCTTTGAATCACGAGAATATTTTTTGTGTTTACAATTTAGGAGGATTGGCTTTGGCGTTTTTTTTGTGTGAATCAGTCAAAATGGTGGCGGTTCCAGTAAATACTTCTAAGCAAACTGTCTAATTGTGGTAAAACTGTTAAAATACACAATGAGAGTTCCCAGAAATGATTAAGAACGTGTAATAAACCCCTCAAGTACACGTAAATAGATTCTTACTACATTTACTGTCGAATTCAACACGGAGGTTTCCAGTGGAAAGCTGTGAAATGACGAAAATACTGGTAATGTTTACAAGTACGGGTACTTCTGGTGGCGTTTTCACGGGACTGTGCTTTCAAATATTAAGAGTTCATGTTTACAGAGCTAAGAATTGGTGTCTAAAGCCTTTGAATCACGAGAATAGTTTTTGTGTTTACAATTTAGTAGGATTGGCTTTGGCGTTTTTTTTGTGTGAATCAGTGAAAATGGTGGCGGTTCCAGTAAATACTTCTAAGCAAACTGTCTAATTGTGGTAAAACTGTTAAAATACACAATGAGAGTTCCCAGAAATGATTAAGAACGTGTAATAAACCCCTCAAGAACACGTAAATAGATTCTTGCTACATTTACTGTCGAATTCAATCAGGGAGGTTTCCAGTGGAAAGCTTTGAAATGACGAAAATACTGGTAATGTTTACAAGTCCGGGTACTTCGGGTGGCGTTTTCACGGGACTGTGCTTTTAATTATTATGAGTTCATGTTTACAGAGCTCAGAATTGGTGTCTAAAGCCTTTGAATCACGAGAATAGTTTTTGTGTTTACAATTTAGGAGGATTGGCTTTGGCGTTTTTTTTGTGTGAATCAGTTAAAATGGTGGCGGTTCCAGTAAATACTTCTAAGCAAACTGTCTAATTGTGGTAAAACTGTTAAAATACACAATGAGAGTTCCCAGAAATGATTAAGAACGTGTAATAAACATCTCAAGTACACGTAAATAGATTCTTACTACATTTACTGTCGAATTCAATCACGGAGGTTTCCAGTGGAAAGCTGTGAAATGACGAAAATACTGGTAATGTTTACAAGTCCGGGTACTTCTGGTGGCGTTTTCACGGGACTGTGCTTTCAAATATTAAGAGTTCATGTTTACAGAGCTCAGAATTGGTGTCTAAAGCCTTTGAATCACGAGAATATTTTTTGTGTTTACAATTTAGGAGGATTGGCTTTGGCGTTTTTTTTTGTGTGAATCAGTTAAAATGGTGGCGGTTCCAGTAAACAGTTCTAAGCAAACTGTCTAATTGTGGTAAAACTGTTAAAATACACAATGAGAGTTCCCAGAAATGATTAAGAACGTGTAATAAACAACTCAAGTACACGTAAATAGATTCTTACTACATTTACTGTCGAATTCAACACGGAGGTTTCCAGTGGAAAGCTGTGAAATGACGAAAATACTGGTAATGTTTACAAGTCCGGGTACTTCTGGTGGCGTTTTCACGGGACTGTGCTTTCAATTATTACGAGTTCATGTTTACAGAGCTCAGAATTGGTGTCTAAAGCCTTTGAATCACGAGAATAGTTTTTGTGTTTACAATTTAGGAGGATTGGCTTTGGCGTTTTTTGTGTGAATCAGTCAAAATGGTGGCGGTTCCAGTAAATACTTCTAAGCAAACTGTCTAATTGTGGTAAAACTGTTAAAATACACAATGAGAGTTCCCAGAAATGATTAAGAACGTGTAATAAACATCTCAAGTACACGTAAATAGATTCTTACTACATTTACTGTCGAATTCAACACGGAGGTTTCCAGTGGAAAGCTGTGAAATGACGAAAATACTGGTAATGTTTACAAGTACGGGTACTTCTGGTGGCGTTTTCACGGGACTGTGCTTTCAAATATTAAGAGTTCATGTTTACAGAGCTCAGAATTGGTGTCTAAAGCCTTTGAATCACGAGAATAGTTTTTGTGTTTACAATTTAGGAGGATTGGCTTTGGCGTTTTTTTTGTGTGAATCAGTCAAAATGGTGGCGGTTCCAGTAAATACTTCTAAGCAAACTGTCTAATTGTGGTAAAACTGTTAAAATACACAATGAGAGTTCCCAGAAATGATTAAGAACGTGTAATAAACCCCTCAAGTACACGTAAATAGATTCTTACTACATTTACTGTCGAATTAAACACGGAGGTTTCCAGTGGAAAGCTGTGAAATGACGAAAATACTGGTAATGTTTACAAGTACGGGTACTTCTGGTGGCGTTTTCACGGGACTGTGCTTTCAAATATTAAGAGTTCATGTTTACAGAGCTCAGAATTGGTGTCTAAAGCCTTTGAATCACGAGAATAGTTTTTGTGTTTACAATTTAGGAGGATTGGCTTTGGCGTTTTTTTTGTGTGAATCAGTCAAAATGGTGGCGGTTCCAGTAAATACTTCTAAGCAAACTGTCTAATTGTGGTAAAACTGTTAAAATACACAATGAGAGTTCCCAGAAATGATTAAGAACGTGTAATAAACCCCTCAAGTACACGTAAATAGATTCTTACTACATTTACTGTCGAATTCAACACGGAGGTTTCCAGTGGAAAGCTGTGAAATGACGAAAATACTGGTAATGTTTACAAGTCCGGGTACTTCGGGTGGCGTTTTCACGGGACTGTGCTTTTAATTATTACGAGTTCATGTTTACAGAGCTCAGAATTGGTGTCTAAAGCCTTTGAATCACGAGAATAGTTTTTGTGTTTACAATTTAGGAGGATTGGCTTTGGCGTTTTTTTTTGTGTGAATCAGTTAAAATGGTGGCGGTTCCAGTAAATACTTCTAAGCAAACTGTCTAATTGTGGTAAAACTGTTAAAATACACAATGAGAGTTCCCAGAAATGATTAAGAACGTGTAATAAACATCTCAAGTACACGTAAATAGATTCTTACTACATTTACTGTCGAATTCAACACGGAGGTTTCCAGTGGAAAGCTGTGAAATGACGAAAATACTGGTAATGTTTACAAGTACGGGTACTTCTGGTGGCCTTTTCACGGGACTGTGCTTTCAAATATTAAGAGTTCATGTTTACAGAGCTCAGAATTGGTGTCTAAAGCCTTTGAATGACGAGAATAGTGTTTTTGTTTACAATTTAGGAGGATTGGCTTTGGCGTTTTTTTTGTGTGAATCAGTTAAAATGGTGGCGGTTCCGGTAAATACTTCTAAGCAAACTGTCTAATTGTGGTAAAACTGTTAAAATACACAATGAGAGTTCCCAGAAATGATTAAGAACGTGTAATAAACATCTCAAGTACACGTAAATAGATTCTTACTACATTTACTGTCGAATTCAATCACGGAGGTTTCCAGTGGAAAGGTGTGAAATGATGAAAATACTGGTAATGTTTACAAGTCCGGGTACTTCTGGTGGCGTTTTCACGGGACTGTGCTTTCAAATATTAAGAGTTCATGTTTACAGAGCTCAGAATTGGTGTCTAAAGCCTTTGAATCACGAGAATAGTTTTTGTGTTTACAATTTAGGAGGATTGGCTTTGGCGTTTTTTTTTGTGTGAATCAGTTAAAATGGTGGCGGTTCCAGTAAACAGTTCTAAGCAAACTGTCTAATTGTGGTAAAACTGTTAAAATACACAATGAGAGTTCCCAGAAATGATTAAGAACGTGTAATAAACAACTCAAGTACACGTAAATAGATTCTTACTACATTTACTGTCGAATTCAACACGGAGGTTTCCAGTGGAAAGCTGTGAAATGACGAAAATACTGGTAATGTTTACAAGTCCGGGTACTTCTGGTGGCGTTTTCACGGGACTGTGCTTTCAATTATTACGAGTTCATGTTTACAGAGCTCAGAATTGGTGTCTAAAGCCTTTGAATCACGAGAATAGTTTTTGTGTTTACAATTTAGGAGGATTGGCTTTGGCGTTTTTTGTGTGAATCAGTCAAAATGGTGGCGGTTCCAGTAAATACTTCTAAGCAAACTGTCTAATTGTGGTAAAACTGTTAAAATACACAATGAGAGTTCCCAGAAATGATTAAGAACGTGTAATAAACATCTCAAGTACACGTAAATAGATTCTTACTACATTTACTGTCGAATTCAACACGGAGGTTTCCAGTGGAAAGCTGTGAAATGACGAAAATACTGGTAATGTTTACAAGTACGGGTACTTCTGGTGGCGTTTTCACGGGACTGTGCTTTCAAATATTAAGAGTTCATGTTTACAGAGCTCAGAATTGGTGTCTAAAGCCTTTGAATGACGAGAATAGTGTTTTTGTTTACAATTTAGGAGGATTGGCTTTGGCGTTTTTTTTGTGTGAATCAGTTAAAATGGTGGCGGTTCCAGTAAATACTTCTAAGCAAACTGTCTAATTGTGGTAAAACTGTTAAAATACACAATGAGAGTTCCCAGAAATGATTAAGAACGTGTAATAAACATCTCAAGTACACGTAAATAGATTCTTACTACATTTACTGTCGAATTAAACACGGAGGTTTCCAGTGGAAAGCTGTGAAATTACGAAAATACTGGTAATGTTTACAAGTACGGGTACTTCTGGTGGCGTTTTCACGGGACTGTGCTTTCAAATATTAAGCGTTCATGTTTACAGAGCTCAGAATTGGTGTCTAAAGCCTTGGAATCACGAGAATGGTTTTTGTGTTTACAATTTAGGAGGATTGGCTTTGGCGTTTTTTTTGTGTGAATCAGTCAAAATGGTGGCGGTTCCAGTAAATACTTCTAAGCAAACTGTCTAATTGTGGTAAAACTGTTAAAATACACAATGAGAGTTCCCAGAAATGATTAAGAACGTGTAATAAACATCTCAAGTACACGTAAATATATTCTTACTACATTTACTATCGAATTCAACACGGAGGTTTCCAGTGGCAAGCTGTGAAATGACGAAAATACTGGTAATGTTTACAAGTACGGGTACTTCTGGTGGCGTTTTCACGGGACTGTGCTTTCAAATATTAAGAGTTCATGTTTACAGAGCTCAGAATTGGTGTCTAAAGCCTTTGAATCACGAGAATAGTTTTTGTGTTTACAATTTAGGAGGATTGGCTTTGGCGTTTTTTTTGTGTGAATCAGTTAAAATGGTGGCGGTTCCAGTAAATACTTCTAAGCAAACTGTCTAATTGTGGTAAAACTGTTAAAATACACAATGAGAGTTCCCAGAAATGATTAAGAACGTGTAATAAACCCCTCAAGTACACGTAAATAGATTCTTACTACATTTACTGTCGAATTAAACACGGAGGTTTCCAGTGGAAAGCTGTGAAATGACGAAAATACTGGTAATGTTTACAAGTCCGGGTACTTCTGGTGGCGTTTTCACGGGACTGTGCTTTCAATTATTACGAGTTCATGTTTACAGAGCTCAGAATTGGTGTCTAAAGCCTTTGAATCACGAGAATAGTTTTTGTGTTTACAATTTAGGAGGATTGGCTTTGGCGTTTTTTGTGTGAATCAGTCAAAATGGTGGCGGTTCCAGTAAATACTTCTAAGCAAACTGTCTAATTGTGGTAAAACTGTTAAAATACACAATGAGAGTTCCCAGAAATGATTAAGAACGTGTAATAAACATCTCAAGTACACGTAAATAGATTCTTACTACATTTACTGTCGAATTCAACACGGAGGTTTCCAGTGGAAAGCTGTGAAATGACGAAAATACTGGTAATGTTTACAAGTACGGGTACTTCTGGTGGCGTTTTCACGGGACTGTGCTTTCAAATATTAAGAGTTCATGTTTACAGAGCTCAGAATTGGTATCTAAAGCCTTTGAATCACGAGAATAGTGTTTTTGTTTACAATTTAGGAGGATTGGCTTTGGCGTTTTTTTTGTGTGAATCAGTTAAAATGGTGGCGGTTCCAGTAAATACTTCTAAGCAAACTGTCTAATTGTGGTAAAACTGTTAAAATACACAATGAGAGTTCCCAGAAATGATTAAGAACGTGTAATAAACATCTCAAGTACACGTAAATAGATTCTTACTACATTTACTGTCGAATTAAACACGGAGGTTTCCAGTGGAAAGCTGTGAAATTACGAAAATACTGGTAATGTTTACAAGTACGGGTACTTCTGGTGGCGTTTTCACGGGACTGTGCTTTCAAATATTAAGAGTTCATGTTTACAGAGCTCAGAATTGGTGTCTAAAGCCTTGGAATCACGAGAATGGTTTTTGTGTTTACAATTTAGGAGGATTGGCTTTGGCGTTTTTTTTGTGTGAATCAGTCAAAATGGTGGCGGTTCCAGTAAATACTTCTAAGCAAACTGTCTAATTGTGGTAAAACTGTTAAAATACACAATGAGAGTTCCCAGAAATGATTAAGAACGTGTAATAAACATCTCAAGTACACGTAAATAGATTCTTACTACATTTACTGTCGAATTCAACACGGAGGTTTCCAGTGGAAAGCTGTGAAATGACGAAAATACTGGTAATGTTTACAAGTACGGGTACTTCTGGTGGCGTTTTCACGGGACTGTGCTTTCAAATATTAAGAGTTCATGTTTACAGAGCTCAGAATTGGTGTCTAAAGCCTTTGAATCACGAGAATAGTTTTTGTGTTTACAATTTAGGAGGATTGGCTTTGGCGTTTTTTTTGTGTGAATCAGTCAAAATGGTGGCGGTTCCAGTAAATACTTCTAAGCAAACTGTCTAATTGTGGTAAAACTGTTAAAATACACAATGAGAGTTCCCAGAAATGATTAAGAACGTGTAATAAACCCCTCAAGTACACGTAAATAGATTCTTACTACATTTACTGTCGAATTAAACACGGAGGTTTCCAGTGGAAAGCTGTGAAATGACGAAAATACTGGTAATGTTTACAAGTACGGGTACTTCTGGTGGCGTTTTCACGGGACTGTGCTTTCAAATATTAAGAGTTCATGTTTACAGAGCTCAGAATTGGTGTCTAAAGCCTTTGAATCACGAGAATAGTTTTTGTGTTTACAATTTAGGAGGATTGGCTTTGGCGTTTTTTTTGTGTGAATCAGTCAAAATGGTGGCGGTTCCAGTAAATACTTCTAAGCAAACTGTCTAATTGTGGTAAAACTGTTAAAATACACAATGAGAGTTCCCAGAAATGATTAAGAACGTGTAATAAACCCCTCAAGTACACGTAAATAGATTCTTACTACATTTACTGTCGAATTCAACACGGAGGTTTCCAGTGGAAAGCTGTGAAATGACGAAAATACTGGTAATGTTTACAAGTCCGGGTACTTCGGGTGGCGTTTTCACGGGACTGTGCTTTTAATTATTACGAGTTCATGTTTACAGAGCTCAGAATTGGTGTCTAAAGCCTTTGAATCACGAGAATAGTTTTTGTGTTTACAATTTAGGAGGATTGGCTTTGGCGTTTTTTTTGTGTGAATCAGTTAAAATGGTGGCGGTTCCAGTAAATACTTCTAAGCAAACTGTCTAATTGTGGTAAAACTGTTAAAATACACAATGAGAGTTCCCAGAAATGATTAAGAACGTGTAATAAACATCTCAAGTACACGTAAATAGATTCTTACTACATTTACTGTCGAATTCAACACGGAAGTTTCCAGTGGAAAGCTGTGAAATGACGAAAATACTGGTAATGTTTACAAGTACGGGTACTTCTGGTGGCGTTTTCACGGGACTGTGCTTTCAAATATTAAGAGTTCATGTTTACAGAGCTCAGAATTGGTGTCTAAAGCCTTTGAATGACGAGAATAGTGTTTTTGTTTACAATTTAGGAGGATTGGCTTTGGCGTTTTTTTTGTGTGAATCAGTTAAAATGGTGGCGGTTCCAGTAAATACTTCTAAGCAAACTGTCTAATTGTGGTAAAACTGTTAAAATACACAATGAGAGTTCCCAGAAATGATTAAGAACGTGTAATAAACATCTCAAGTACACGTAAATAGATTCTTACTACATTTACTGTCGAATTCAATCACGGAGGTTTCCAGTGGAAAGGTGTGAAATGATGAAAATACTGGTAATGTGTACAAGTCCGGGTACTACTGGTGGCGTTTTCACGGGACTGTGCTTTCAAATATTAAGAGTTCATGTTTACAGAGCTCAGAATTGGTGTCTAAAGCCTTTGAATCACGAGAATAGTTTTTGTGTTTACAATTTAGGAGGATTGGCTTTGGCGTTTTTTTTGTGTGAATCAGTCAAAATGGTGGCGGTTCCAGTAAATACTTCTAAGCAAACTGTCTAATTGTGGTAAAACTGTTAAAATACACAATGAGAGTTCCCAGAAATGATTAAGAACGTGTAATAAACATCTCAAGTACACGTAAATAGATTCTTACTACATTTACTGTCGAATTCAACACGGAGGTTTCCAGAGGAAAGCTGTGAAATGACGAAAATACTGGTAATGTTTCCAAGTACGGGTACTTCTGGTGGCGTTTTCACGGGACTGTGCTTTCAAATATTAAGAGTTCATGTTTACAGAGCTAAGAATTGGTGTCTAAAGCCTTTGAATCACGAGAATAGTTTTTGTGTTTACAATTTAGGAGGATTGGCTTTGGCGTTTTTTTTGTGTGAATCAGTCAAAATGGTGGAGGTTCCAGTAAATACTTCTAAGCAAACTGTCTAATTGTGGTAAAACTGTTAAAATACACAATGAGAGTTCCCAGAAATGATTAAGAACGTGTAATAAACATCTCAAGTACACGTAAATAGATTCTTACTACATTTACTGTCGAATTCAACACGGAGGTTTCCAGTGGAAAGCTGTGAAATGATGAAAATACTGGTAATGTTTACAAGTACGGGTACTTCTGGTGGCGTTTTCACGGGACTGTGCTTTCAAATATTAAGAGTTCATGTTTACAGAGCTCAGAATTGGTGTCTAAAGCCTTTGAATCACGAGAATAGTTTTTGTGTTTACAATTTAGGAGGATTGGCTTTGGCGTTTTTTTTGTGTGAATCAGTTAAAATGGTGGCGGTTCCAGTAAATACTTCTAAGCAAACTGTCTAATTGTGGTAAAACTGTTAAAATACACAATGAGAGTTCCCAGAAATGATTAAGAACGTGTAATAAACATCTCAAGTACACGTAAATAGATTCTTACTACATTTACTGTCGAATTCAACACGGAGGTTTCCAGTGGAAAGCTGTGAAATGACGAAAATACTGGTAATGTTTACAAGTCCGGGTACTTCTGGTGGCGTTTTCACGGGACTGTGCTTTCAAATATTAAGAGTTCATGTTTACAGAGCTAAGAATTGGTGTCTAAAGCCTTTGAATCACGAGAATAGTTTTTGTGTTTACAATTTAGGAGGATTGGCTTTGGCTTTTTTTTGTGTGAATCAGTTAAAATGGTCGCGGTTCCAGTAAATACTTCTAAGCAAACTGTCTAATTGTGGTAAAACTGTTAAAATACACAATGAGAGTTCCAAGAAATGATTAAGAACGTGTAATAAACCCCTCAAGTACACGTAAATAGATTCTTACTACATTTACTGTCGAATTCAATCACGGAGGTTTCCAGTGGAAAGCTGTGAAATGACGAAAATACTGGTAATGTTTACAAGTCCGGGTACTTCGGGTGGCGTTTTCACGGGACTGTGCTTTCAATTATTACGAGTTCATGTTTACAGAGCTCAGAATTGGTGTCTAAAGCCTTTGAATCACGAGAATAGTTTTTGTGTTATAATTTAGGAGGATTGGCTTTGGCGTTTTTTTTGTGTGAATCAGTTAAAATGGTGGCGGTTCCAGTAAATACTTCTAAGCAAACTGTCTAATTGTGGTAAAACTGTTAAAATACACAATGAGAGTTCCCAGAAATGATTAAGAACGTGTAATGAACATCTCAAGTACACGTAAATAGATTCTTACTACATTTACTGTCGAATTCAATCACGGAGGTTTCCAGTGGAAAGGTGTGAAATGATGAAAATACTGGTAATGTGTACAAGTCCGGGTACTACTGGTGGCGTTTTCACGGGACTGTGCTTTCAAATATTAAGAGTTCATGTTTACAGAGCTCAGAATTGGTGTCTAAAGCCTTTGAATCACGAGAATAGTTTTTGTGTTTACAATTTAGGAGGATTGGCTTTGGCGTTTTTTTTGTGTGAATCAGTCAAAATGGTGGCGGTTCCAGTAAATACTTCTAAGCAAACTGTCTAATTGTGGTAAAACTGTTAAAATACACAATGAGAGTTCCCAGAAATGATTAAGAACGTGTAATAAACATCTCAAGTACACGTAAATAGATTCTTACTACATTTACTGTCGAATTCAACACGGAGGTTTCCAGAGGAAAGCTGTGAAATGACGAAAATACTGGTAATGTTTCCAAGTACGGGTACTTCTGGTGGCGTTTTCACGGGACTGTGCTTTCAAATATTAAGAGTTCATGTTTACAGAGCTAAGAATTGGTGTCTAAAGCCTTTGAATCACGAGAATAGTTTTTGTGTTTACAATTTAGGAGGATTGGCTTTGGCGTTTTTTTTGTGTGAATCAGTCAAAATGGTGGAGGTTCCAGTAAATACTTCTAAGCAAACTGTCTAATTGTGGTAAAACTGTTAAAATACACAATGAGAGTTCCCAGAAATGATTAAGAACGTGTAATAAACATCTCAAGTACACGTAAATAGATTCTTACTACATTTACTGTCGAATTCAACACGGAGGTTTCCAGTGGAAAGCTGTGAAATGATGAAAATACTGGTAATGTTTACAAGTACGGGTACTTCTGGTGGCGTTTTCACGGGACTGTGCTTTCAAATATTAAGAGTTCATGTTTACAGAGCTCAGAATTGGTGTCTAAAGCCTTTGAATCACGAGAATAGTTTTTGTGTTTACAATTTAGGAGGATTGGCTTTGGCGTTTTTTTTGTGTGAATCAGTTAAAATGGTGGCGGTTCCAGTAAATACTTCTAAGCAAACTGTCTAATTGTGGTAAAACTGTTAAAATACACAATGAGAGTTCCCAGAAATGATTAAGAACGTGTAATAAACATCTCAAGTACACGTAAATAGATTCTTACTACATTTACTGTCGAATTCAACACGGAGGTTTCCAGTGGAAAGCTGTGAAATGACGAAAATACTGGTAATGTTTACAAGTCCGGGTACTTCTGGTGGCGTTTTCACGGGACTGTGCTTTCAAATATTAAGAGTTCATGTTTACAGAGCTAAGAATTGGTGTCTAAAGCCTTTGAATCACGAGAATAGTTTTTGTGTTTACAATTTAGGAGGATTGGCTTTGGCTTTTTTTTGTGTGAATCAGTTAAAATGGTCGCGGTTCCAGTAAATACTTCTAAGCAAACTGTCTAATTGTGGTAAAACTGTTAAAATACACAATGAGAGTTCCAAGAAATGATTAAGAACGTGTAATAAACCCCTCAAGTACACGTAAATAGATTCTTACTACATTTACTGTCGAATTCAATCACGGAGGTTTCCAGTGGAAAGCTGTGAAATGACGAAAATACTGGTAATGTTTACAAGTCCGGGTACTTCGGGTGGCGTTTTCACGGGACTGTGCTTTCAATTATTACGAGTTCATGTTTACAGAGCTCAGAATTGGTGTCTAAAGCCTTTGAATCACGAGAATAGTTTTTGTGTTATAATTTAGGAGGATTGGCTTTGGCGTTTTTTTTGTGTGAATCAGTTAAAATGGTGGCGGTTCCAGTAAATACTTCTAAGCAAACTGTCTAATTGTGGTAAAACTGTTAAAATACACAATGAGAGTTCCCAGAAATGATTAAGAACGTGTAATAAACATCTCAAGTGCACGTAAATAGATTCTTACTACATTTACTGTCGAATTCAACACGGAGGTTTCCAGTGGAAAGCTGTGAAATGACGAAAATACTGGTAATGTTTACAAGTACGGGTACTTCTGGTGGCGTTTTCACGGGACTGTGCTTTCAAATATTAAGAGTTCATGTTTACAGAGCTCAGAATTGGTGTCTAAAGCCTTTGAATGACGAGAATAGTGTTTTTGTTTACAATTTAGGAGGATTGGCTTTGGCGTTTTTTTTGTGTGAATCAGTTAAAATGGTGGCGGTTCCAGTAAATACTTCTAAGCAAACTGTCTAATTGTGGTAAAACTGTTAAAATACACAATGAGAGTTCCCAGAAATGATTAAGAATGTGTAATAAACATCTCAAGTACACGTAAATAGATTCTTACTACATTTACTGTCGAATTCAATCACGGAGGTTTCCAGTGGAAAGGTGTGAAATGATGAAAATACTGGTAATGTGTACAAGTCCGGGTACTTCTGGTGGCGTTTTCACGGGACTGTGCTTTCAAATATTAAGAGTTCATGTTTACAGAGCTCAGAATTGGTGTCTAAAGCCTTTGAATCACGAGAATAGTTTTTGTGTTTACAATTTAGGAGGATTGGCTTTGGCGTTTTTTTTGTGTGAATCAGTCAAAATGGTGGCGGTTCCAGTAAATACTTCTAAGCAAACTGTCTAATTGTGGTAAAACTGTTAAAATACACAATGAGAGTTCCAAGAAATGATTAAGAACGTGTAATAAACATCTCAAGTACACGTAAATAGATTCTTACTACATTTACTGTCGAATTCAACACGGAGGTTTCCAGTGGAAAGCTGTGAAATGACGAAAATACTGGTAATGTTTACAAGTCCGGGTTCCTTTGTTGGCGTTTTCACGGGACTGTGCTTTCAAATATTAAGAGTTCATGTTTACAGAGCTCAGAATTGGTGTCTAAAGCCTTTGAATCACGAGAATAGTTTTTGTGTTTACAATTTAGGAGGATTGGCTTTGGCGTTTTTTTGGTGTGAATCAGTCAAAATGGTGGCGGTTCCAGTAAATACTTCTAAGCAAACTGTCTAATTGTGGTAAAACTGTTAAAATACACAATGAGAGTTCCCAGAAATGATTAAGAACGTGTAATAAACCCCTCAAGTACACGTAAATAGATTCTTACTACATTTACTGTCTAATTCAACACGGAGGTTTCCAGTGGAAAGCTGTGAAATGACGAAAATACTGGTAATGTTTACAAGTCCGGGTACTTCTGGTGGCGTTTTCACGGGACTGTGCTTTCAAATATTAAGAGTTCATGTTTACAGAGCTCAGAATTGGTGTCTAAAGCCTTTGAATGACGAGAATAGTGTTTTTGTTTACAATTTAGGAGGATTGGCTTTGGCGTTTTTTTTGTGTGAATCAGTTAAAATGGTGGCGGTTCCAGTAAATACTTCTAAGCAAACTGTCTAATTGTGGTAAAACTGTTAAAATACACAATGAGAGTTCCCAGAAATGATTAAGAACGTGTAATAAATCCCTCAAGTACACGTAAATAGATTCTTACTACATTTACTGTCGAATTCAATCACGGAGGTTTCCAGTGGAAAGGTGTGAAATGATGAAAATACTGGTAATGTGTACAAGTCCGGGTACTTCTGGTGGCGTTTTCACGGGACTGTGCTTTCAAATATTAAGAGTTCATGTTTACAGAGCTCAGAATTGGTGTCTAAAGCCTTTGAATCACGAGAATAGTTTTTGTGTTTACAATTTAGGAGGATTGGCTTTGGCGTTTTTTTTGTGTGAATCAGTCAAAATGGTGGCGGTTCCAGTAAATACTTCTAAGCAAACTGTCTAATTGTGGTAAAACTGTTAAAATACACAATGAGAGTTCCCAGAAATGATTAAGAACGTGTAATAAACATCTCAAGTACACGTAAATAGATTCTTACTACATTTACTGTCGAATTCAACACGGAGGTTTCCAGAGGAAAGCTGTGAAATGACGAAAATACTGGTAATGTTTCCAAGTACGGGTACTTCTGGTGGCGTTTTCACGGGACTGTGCTTTCAAATATTAAGAGTTCATGTTTACAGAGCTAAGAATTGGTGTCTAAAGCCTTTGAATCACGAGAATAGTTTTTGTGTTTACAATTTAGGAGGATTGGCTTTGGCGTTTTTTTTGTGTGAATCAGTCAAAATGGTGGTGGTTCCAGTAAATACTTCTAAGCAAACTGTCTAATTGTGGTAAAACTGTTAAAATACACAATGAGAGTTCCCAGAAATGATTAAGAACGTGTAATAAACATCTCAAGTACACGTAAATAGATTCTTACTACATTTACTGTCGAATTCAACACGGAGGTTTCCAGTGGAAAGCTGTGAAATGATGAAAATACTGGTAATGTTTACAAGTACGGGTACTTCTGGTGGCGTTTTCACGGGACTGTGCTTTCAAATATTAAGAGTTCATGTTTACAGAGCTCAGAATTGGTGTCTAAAGCCTTTGAATCACGAGAATAGTTTTTGTGTTTACAATTTAGGAGGATTGGCTTTGGCGTTTTTTTTATGTGAATCAGTTAAAATGATGGCGGTTCCAGTAAATACTTCTAAGCAAACTGTCTAATTGTGGTAAAACTGTTAAAATACACAATGAGAGTTCCCAGAAATGATTAAGAACGTGTAATAAACCCCTCAAGTACACGTAAATAGATTCTTACTACATTTACTGTCGAATTCAATCACGGAGGTTTCCAGTGGAAAGCTGTGAAATGACGAAAATACTGGTAATGTTTACAAGTCCGGGTACTTCGGGTGGCGTTTTCACGGGACTGTGCTTTCAATTATTACGAGTTCATGTTTACAGAGCTCAGAATTGGTGTCTAAAGCCTTTGAATCACGAGAATAGTTTTTGTGTTTACAATTTAGGAGGATTGGCTTTGGCGTTTTTTTTGTGTGAATCAGTCAAAATGGTGGCGGTTCCAGTAAATACTTCTAAGCAAACTGTCTAATTGTGGTAAAACTGTTAAAATACACAATGAGAGTTCCCAGAAATGATTAAGAACGTGTAATAAACATCTCAAGTACACGTAAATAGATTCTTACTACATTTACTGTCGAATTCAACACGGAGGTTTCCAGTGGAAAGCTGTGAAATGACGAAAATACTGGTAATGTTTACAAGTACGGGTACTTCTGGTGGCGTTTTCACGGGACTGTGCTTTCAAATATTAAGAGTTCATGTTTACAGAGCTAAGAATTGGTGTCTAAAGCCTTTGAATCACGAGAATAGTTTTTGTGTTTACAATTTAGGAGGATTGGCTTTGGCGTTTTTTTTGTGTGAATCAGTCAAAATGGTGGTGGTTCCAGTAAATACTTCTAAGCAAACTGTCTAATTGTGGTAAAACTGTTAAAATACACAATGAGAGTTCCCAGAAATGATTAAGAACGTGTAATAAACATCTCAAGTACACGTAAATAGATTCTTACTACATTTACTGTCGAATTCAACACGGAGGTTTCCAGTGGAAAGCTGTGAAATGACGAAAATACTGGTAATGTTTACAAGTACGGGTACTTCTGGTGGCGTTTTCACGGGACTGTGCTTTCAAATATTAAGAGTTCATGTTTACAGAGCTCAGAATTGGTGTCTAAAGCCTTTGAATCACGAGAATAGTTTTTGTGTTTACAATTTAGGAGGATTGGCTTTGGCGTTTTTTTTGTGTGAATCAGTTAAAATGGTGGCGGTTCCAGTAAATACTTCTAAGCAAACTGTCTAATTGTGGTAAAACTGTTAAAATACACAATGAGAGTTCCCAGAAATGATTAAGAACGTGTAATAAACCCCTCAAGTACACGTAAATAGATTCTTACTACATTTACTGTCGAATTCAACACGGAGGTTTCCAGTGGAAAGCTATGAAATGACGAAAATACTGGTAATGTTTACAAGTACGGGTACTTCTGGTGGCGTTTTCACGGGACTGTGCTTTCAAATATTAAGAGTTCATGTTTACAGAGCTAAGAATTGGTGTCTAAAGCCTTTGAATCACGAGAATAGTTTTTGTGTTTACAATTTAGGAGGATTGGCTTTGGCTTTTTTTTGTGTGAATCAGTTAAAATGGTCGCGGTTCCAGTAAATACTTCTAAGCAAACTGTCTAATTGTGGTAAAACTGTTAAAATACACAATGAGAGTTCCCAGAAATGATTAAGAACGTGTAATAAACCCCTCAAGTACACGTAAATAGATTCTTACTACATTTACTGTCGAATTCAATCACGGAGGTTTCCAGTGGAAAGCTGTGAAATGACGAAAATACTGGTAATTTTTACAAGTCCGGGTACTTCGGGTGGCGTTTTCACGGGACTGTGCTTTTAATTATTACGAGTTCATGTTTACAGAGCTCAGAATTGGTGTCTAAAGCCTTTGAATCACGAGAATAGTTTTTGTGTTTACAATTTAGGAGGATTGGCTTTGGCGTTTTTTTTTGTGTGAATCAGTTAAAATGGTGGCGGTTCCAGTAAACAGTTCTAAGCAAACTGTCTAATTGTGGTAAAACTGTTAAAATACACAATGAGAGTTCCCAGAAATGATTAACAACGTGTAATAAACACCTCAAGTACACGTAAATAGATTCATACTACATTTACTGTCGAATTCAATCACGGAGGTTTCCAGTGGAAAGCTGTGAAATGACGAAAATACTGGTAATGTTTACAAGTACGGGTACTTCTGGTGGCGTTTTCACGGGACTGTGCTTTCAAATATTAAGAGTTCATGTTTACAGAGCTCAGAATTGGTGTCTAAAGCCTTTGAATCACGAGAATAGTTTTTGTGTTTACAATTTAGGAGGATTGGCTTTGGCGTTTTTTTTGTGTGAATCAGTCAAAATGGTGGCGGTTCCAGTAAATACTTCTAAGCAAACTGTCTAATTGTGGTAAAACTGTTAAAATACACAATGAGAGTTCCCAGAAATGATTAAGAACGTGTAATAAACCCCTCAAGTACACGTAAATAGATTCTTACTACATTTACTGTCGAATTCAACACGGAGGTTTCCAGTGGAAAGCTGTGAAATGACGAAAATACTGGTAATGTTTACAAGTCCGGGTACTTCGGGTGGCGTTTTCACGGGACTGTGCTTTTAATTATTACGAGTTCATGTTTACAGAGCTCAGAATTGGTGTCTAAAGCCTTTGAATCACGAGAATAGTTTTTGTGTTTACAATTTAGGAGGATTGGCTTTGGCGTTTTTTTTGTGTGAATCAGTTAAAATGGTGGCGGTTCCAGTAAATACTTCTAAGCAAACTGTCTAATTGTGGTAAAACTGTTAAAATACACAATGAGAGTTCCCAGAAATGATTAAGAAAGTGTAATAAACATCTCAAGTACACGTAAATAGATTCTTACTACATTTACTGTCGAATTAAACACGGAGGTTTCCAGTGGAAAGCTGTGAAATGACGAAAATACTGGTAATGTTTACAAGTACGGGTACTTCTGGTGGCGTTTTCACGGGACTGTGCTTTCAAATACTAAGAGTTCATGTTTACAGAGCTCAGAATTGGTGTCTAAAGCCTTTGAATGACGAGAATAGTGTTTTTGTTTACCATTTAGGAGGATTGGCTTTGGCGTTTTTTTTGTGTGAATCAGTTAAAATGGTGGCGGTTCCAGTAAATACTTCTAAGCAAACTGTCTAATTGTGGTAAAACTGTTAAAATACACAATGAGAGTTCCCAGAAATGATTAAGAACGTGTAATAAACCCCTCAAGTACACGTAAATAGATTCTTACTACATTTACTGTCGAATTCAATCACGGAGGTTTCCAGTGGAAAGGGGTGAAATGATGAAAATACTGGTAATGTGTACAAGTCCGGGTACTTCTGGTGGCGTTTTCACGGGACTGTGCTTTCAAATATTAAGAGTTCATGTTTACAGAGCTCAGAATTGGTGTCTAAAGCCTTTGAATCACGAGAATAGTTTTTGTGTTTACAATTTAGGAGGATTGGCTTTGGCGTTTTTTTTGTGTGAATCAGTCAAAATGGTGGCGGTTCCAGTAAATACTTCTAAGCAAACTGTCTAATTGTGGTAAAACTGTTAAAATACACAATGAGAGTTCCCAGAAATGATTAAGAACGTGTAATAAACATCTCAAGTACACGTAAATAGATTCTTACTACATTTACTGTCGAATTCAACACGGAGGTTTCCAGAGGAAAGCTGTGAAATGACGAAAATACTGGTAATGTTTCCAAGTACGGGTACTTCTGGTGGCGTTTTCACGGGACTGTGCTTTCAAATATTAAGAGTTCATGTTTACAGAGCTAAGAATTGGTGTCTAAAGCCTTTGAATCACGAGAATAGTTTTTGTGTTTACAATTTAGGAGGATTGGCTTTGGCGTTTTTTTTGTGTGAATCAGTCAAAATGGTGGTGGTTCCAGTAAATACTTCTAAGCAAACTGTCTAATTGTGGTAAAACTGTTAAAATACACAATGAGAGTTCCCAGAAATGATTAAGAACGTGTAATAAACATCTCAAGTACACGTAAATAGATTCTTACTACATTTACTGTCGAATTCAACACGGAGGTTTCCAGTGGAAAGCTGTGAAATGACGAAAATACTGGTAATGTTTACAAGTACGGGTACTTCTGGTGGCGTTTTCACGGGACTGTGCTTTCAAATATTAAGAGTTCATGTTTACAGAGCTCAGAATTGGTGTCTAAAGCCTTTGAATCACGAGGATAGTTTTTGTGTTTACAATTTAGGAGGATTGGCTTTGGCGTTTTTTTTGTGTGAATCAGTTAAAATGGTGGCGGTTCCAGTAAATACTTCTAAGCAAACTGTCTAATTGTGGTAAAACTGTTAAAATACACAATGAGAGTTCCCAGAAATGATTAAGAACGTGTAATAAACCCCTCAAGTACACGTAAATAGATTCTTACTACATTTACTGTCGAATTCAATCACGGAGGTTTCCAGTGGAAAGCTGTGAAATGACGAAAATACTGGTAATGTTTACAAGTCCGGGTACTTCGGGTGGCGTTTTCACGGGACTGTGCTTTCAATTATTACGAGTTCATGTTTACAGAGCTCAGAATTGGTGTCTAAAGCCTTTGAATCACGAGAATAGTTTTTGTGTTTACAATTTAGGAGGATTGGCTTTGGCGTTTTTTTTGTGTGAATCAGTCAAAATGGTGGTGGTTCCAGTAAATACTTCTAAGCAAACTGTCTAATTGTGGTAAAACTGTTAAAATACACAATGAGAGTTCCCAGAAATGATTAAGAACGTGTAATAAACATCTCAAGTACACGAAAATAGATTCTTACTACATTTACTGTCGAATTCAACACGGAGGTTTCCAGTGGAAAGCTGTGAAATGACGAAAATACTGGTAATGTTTACAAGTACGGGTACTTCTGGTGGCGTTTTCACGGGACTGTGCTTTCAAATATTAAGAGTTCATGTTTACAGAGCTAAGAATTGGTGTCTAAAGCCTTTGAATCACGAGAATAGTTTTTGTGTTTACAATTTAGGAGGATTGGCTTTGGCGTTTTTTTTGTGTGAATCAGTCAAAATGGTGGTGGTTCCAGTAAATACTTCTAAGCAAACTGTCTAATTGTGGTAAAACTGTTAAAATACACAATGAGAGTTCCCAGAAACGATTAAGAACGTGTAATAAACATCTCAAGTACACGTAAATAGATTCTTACTACATTTACTGTCGAATTCAACACGGAGGTTTCCAGTGGAAAGCTGTGAAATGACGAAAATACTGGTAATGTTTACAAGTACGGGTACTTCTGGTGGCGTTTTCACGGGACTGTGCTTTCAAATATTAAGAGTTCATGTTTACAGAGCTCAGAATTGGTTTCTAAAGCCTTTGAATCACGAGAATAGTTTTTGTGTTTACAATTTAGGAGGATTGGCTTTGGCGTTTTTTTTGTGTGAATCAGTTAAAATGGTGGCGGTTCCAGTAAATACTTCTAAGCAAACTGTCTAATTGTGGTAAAACTGTTAAAATACACAATGAGAGTTCCCAGAAATGATTAAGAACGTGTAATAAACATCTCAAGTACACGTAAATAGATTCTTACTACATTTACTGTCGAATTCAACACGGAGGTTTCCAGTGGAAAGCTGTGAAATGACGAAAATACTGGTAATGTTTACAAGTACGGGTACTTCTGGTGGCGTTTTCACGGGACTGTGCTTTCAAATATTAAGAGTTCATGTTTACAGAGCTAAGAATTGGTGTCTAAAGCCTTTGAATCACGAGAATAGTTTTTGTGTTTACAATTTAGGAGGATTGGCTTTGGCTTTTTTTTGTGTGAATCAGTTAAAATGGTCGCGGTTCCAGTAAATACTTCTAAGCAAACTGTCTAATTGTGGTAAAACTGTTAAAATACACAATGAGAGTTCCCAGAAATGATTAAGAACGTGTAATAAACCCCTCAAGTACACGTAAATAGATTCTTACTACATTTACTGTCGAATTCAATCACGGAGGTTTCCAGTGGAAAGCTGTGAAATGACGAAAATACTGGTAATGTTTACAAGTCCGGGTACTTCGGGTGGCGTTTTCACGGGACTGTGCTTTTAATTATTACGAGTTCATGTTTACAGAGCTCAGAATTGGTGTCTAAAGCCTTTGAATCACGAGAATAGTTTTTGTGTTTACAATTTAGGAGGATTGGCTTTGGCGTTTTTTTTGTGTGAATCAGTCAAAATGGTGGCGGTTCCAGTAAATACTTCTAAGCAAACTGTCTAATTGTGGTAAAACTGTTAAAATACACAATGAGAGTTCCCAGAAATGATTAAGAACGTGTAATAAACATCTCAAGTACACGTAAATAGATTCTTACTACATTTACTGTCGAATTCAATCACGGAGGTTTCCAGTGGAAAGCTGTGAAATGACGAAAATACTGGTAATGTTTACAAGTCCGGGTACTTCTGGTGGCGTTTTCACGGGACTGTGCTTTCAAATATTAAGAGTTCATGTTTACAGAGCTCAGAATTGGTGTCTAAAGCCTTTGAATCACGAGAATAGTTTTTGTGTTTACAATTTAGGAGGATTGGCTTTGGCGGTTTTTTTTGTGTGAATCAGTTAAAATGGTGGCGGTTCCAGTAAACAGTTCTAAGCAAACTGTCTAATTGTGGTAAAACTGTTAAAATACACAATGAGAGTTCCCAGAAATGATTAAGAACGTGTAATAAACACCTCAAGTACACGTAAATAGATTCATACTACATTTACTGTCGAATTCAATCACGGAGGTTTCCAGTGGAAAGCTGTGAAATGACGAAAATACTGGTAATGTTTACAAGTACGGGTACTTCTGGTGGCGTTTTCACGGGACTGTGCTTTCAATTATTAAGAGTTCATGTTTACAGAGCTCAGAATTTGTGTCTAAAGCCTTTGAATCACGAGAATAGTTTTTATGTTTACAATTTAGGAGGATTGGCTTTGGCATATTTTTTGTGTGAATCAGTTAAAATGGTGGCGGTTCCAGTAAATACTTCTAAGCAAACTGTCTAATTGTGGTAAAACTGTTAAAATACACAATGAGAGTTCCCAGAAATGATTAAGAACGTGTAATAAACATCTCAAGTACACGTAAATAGATTCTTACTACATTTACTGTCGAATTCAACACGTAGGTTTCCAGTGGAAAGCTGTGAAATGACGAAAATACTGGTAATGTTTACAAGTACGGGTACTTCTGGTGGCGTTTTCACGGGACTGTGCTTTCAAATATTAAGAGTTCATGTTTACAGAGCTCAGAATTGGTGTCTAAAGCCTTTGAATCACGAGAATAGTTTTTGTGTTTACAATTTAGGAGGATTGGCTTTGGCGTTTTTTTTGTGTGAATCAGTTAAAATGGTGGCGGTTCCAGTAAATACTTCTAAGCAAACTGTCTAATTGTGGTAAAACTGTTAAAATACACAATGAGAGTTCCCAGAAATGATTAAGAACGTGTAATAAACATCTCAAGTACACGTAAATAGATTCTTACTACATTTACTGTCGAATTCAACACGGAGGTTTCCAGTGGAAAGCTGTGAAATGACGAAAATACTGGTAATGTTTACAAGTACGGGTACTTCTGGTGGCGTTTTCACGGGACTGTGCTTTCAAATATTAAGAGTTCATGTTTACAGAGCTAAGAATTGGTGTCTAAAGCCTTTGAATCACGAGAATAGTTTTTGTGTTTACAATTTAGGAGGATTGGCTTTGGCTTTTTTTTGTGTGAATCAGTTAAAATGGTCGCGGTTCCAGTAAATACTTCTAAGCAAACTGTCTAATTGTGGTAAAACTGTTAAAATACACAATGAGAGTTCCCAGAAATGATTAAGAACGTGTAATAAACCCCTCAAGTACACGTAAATAGATTCTTACTACATTTACTGTCGAATTCAATCACGGAGGTTTCCAGTGGAAAGCTGTGAAATGACGAAAATACTGGTAATGTTTACAAGTCCGGGTACTTCGGGTGGCGTTTTCACGGGACTGTGCTTTTAATTATTACGAGTTCATGTTTACAGAGCTCAGAATTGGTGTCTAAAGCCTTTGAATCACGAGAATAGTTTTTGTGTTTACAATTTAGGAGGATTGGCTTTGGCGTTTTTTTTGTGTGAATCAGTCAAAATGGTGGCGGTTCCAGTAAATACTTCTAAGCAAACTGTCTAATTGTGGTAAAACTGTTAAAATACACAATGAGAGTTCCCAGAAATGATTAAGAACGTGTAATAAACATCTCAAGTACACGTAAATAGATTCTTACTACATTTACTGTCGAATTCAATCACGGAGGTTTCCAGTGGAAAGCTGTGAAATGACGAAAATACTGGTAATGTTTACAAGTCCGGGTACTTCTGGTGGCGTTTTCACGGGACTGTGCTTTCAAATATTAAGAGTTCATGTTTACAGAGCTCAGAATTGGTGTCTAAAGCCTTTGAATCACGAGAATAGTTTTTGTGTTTACAATTTAGGAGGATTGGCTTTGGCGGTTTTTTTTGTGTGAATCAGTTAAAATGGTGGCGGTTCCAGTAAACAGTTCTAAGCAAACTGTCTAATTGTGGTAAAACTGTTAAAATACACAATGAGAGTTCCCAGAAATGATTAAGAACGTGTAATAAACACCTCAAGTACACGTAAATAGATTCATACTACATTTACTGTCGAATTCAATCACGGAGGTTTCCAGTGGAAAGCTGTGAAATGACGAAAATACTGGTAATGTTTACAAGTACGGGTACTTCTGGTGGCGTTTTCACGGGACTGTGCTTTCAATTATTAAGAGTTCATGTTTACAGAGCTCAGAATTTGTGTCTAAAGCCTTTGAATCACGAGAATAGTTTTTATGTTTACAATTTAGGAGGATTGGCTTTGGCATATTTTTTGTGTGAATCAGTTAAAATGGTGGCGGTTCCAGTAAATACTTCTAAGCAAACTGTCTAATTGTGGTAAAACTGTTAAAATACACAATGAGAGTTCCCAGAAATGATTAAGAACGTGTAATAAACATCTCAAGTACACGTAAATAGATTCTTACTACATTTACTGTCGAATTCAACACGTAGGTTTCCAGTGGAAAGCTGTGAAATGACGAAAATACTGGTAATGTTTACAAGTACGGGTACTTCTGGTGGCGTTTTCACGGGACTGTGCTTTCAAATATTAAGAGTTCATGTTTACAGAGCTCAGAATTGGTGTCTAAAGCCTTTGAATGACGAGAATAGTGTTTTTGTTTACAATTTAGGAGGATTGGCTTTGGCGTTTTTTTTGTGTGAATCAGTTAAAATGGTGGCGGTTCCAGTAAATACTTCTAAGCAAACTGTCTAATTGTGGTAAAACTGTTAAAATACACAATGAGAGTTCCCAGAAATGATTAAGAACGTGTAATAAACATCTCAAGTACACGTAAATAGATTCTTACTACATTTACTGTCGAATTCAATCACGGAGGTTTCCAGTGGAAAGGTGTGAAATGATGAAAATACTGGTAATGTGTACAAGTCCGGGTACTTCTGGTGGCGTTTTCACGGGACTGTGCTTTCAAATATTAAGAGTTCATGTTTACAGAGCTCAGAATTGGTGTCTAAAGCCTTTGAATGACGAGAATAGTTTTTGTGTTTACAATTTAGGAGGATTGGCTTTGGCGTTTTTTTTGTGTGAATCAGTCAAAATGGTGGCGGTTCCAGTAAATACTTCTAAGCAAACTGTCTAATTGTGGTAAAACTGTTAAAATACACAATGAGAGTTCCCAGAAATGATTAAGAACGTGTAATAAACATCTCAAGTACACGTAAATAGAATTTTACTACATTTACTGTCGAATTCAACACGGAGGTTTCCAGTGGAAAGCTGTGAAATGACGAAAATACTGGTAATGTTTACAAGTACGGGTACTTCTGGTGGCGTTTTCACGGGACTGTGCTTTCAAATATTAAGAGTTCATGTTTACAGAGATAAGAATTGGTGTCTAAAGCCTTTGAATCACGAGAATATTTTTTGTGTTTACAATTTAGGAGGATTGGCTTTGGCGTTTTTTTTGTGTGAATCAGTCAAAATGGTGGTGGTTCCAGTAAATACTTCTAAGCAAACTGTCTAATTGTGGTAAAACTGTTAAAATACACAATGAGAGTTCCCAGAAATGATTAAGAACGTGTAATAAACATCTCAAGTACACGTAAATAGATTCTTACTACATTTACTGTCGAATTCAACACGGAGGTTTCCAGTGGAAAGCTGTGAAATGACGAAAATACTGGTAATGTTTACAAGTACGGGTACTTCTGGTGGCGTTTTCACGGGACTGTGCTTTCAAATATTAAGAGTTCATGTTTACAGAGCTCAGAATTGGTGTCTAAAGCCTTTGAATCACGAGAATAGTTTTTGTGTTTACAATTTAGGAGGATTGGCTTTGGCGTTTTTTTTGTGTGAATCAGTTAAAATGGTGGCGGTTCCAGTAAATACTTCTAAGCAAACTGTCTAATTGTGGTAAAACTGTTAAAATACACAATGAGAGTTCCCAGAAAAGATTAAGAACGTGTAATAAACATCTCAAGTACACGTAAATAGATTCTTACTACATTTACTGTCGAATTCAACACGGAGGTTTCCAGTGGAAAGCTGTGAAATGACGAAAATACTGGTAATGTTTACAAGTACGGGTACTTCTGGTGGCGTTTTCACGGGACTGTGCTTTCAAATATTAAGAGTTCATGTTTACAGAGCTCAGAATTGGTGTCTAAAGCCTTTGAATCACGAGAATAGTTTTTGTGTTTACAATTTAGGAGGATTGGCTTTGGCTTTTTTTTGTGTGAATCAGTTAAAATGGTCGCGGTTCCAGTAAATACTTCTAAGCAAACTGTCTAATTGTGGTAAAACTGTTAAAATACACAATGAGAGTTCCCAGAAATGATTAAGAACGTGTAATAAACCCCTCAAGTACACGTAAATAGATTCTTACTACATTTACTGTCGAATTCAATCACGGAGGTTTCCAGTGGAAAGCTGTGAAATGACGAAAATACTGGTAATGTTTACAAGTCCGGGTACTTCGGGTGGCGTTTTCACGGGACTGTGCTTTCAATTATTACGAGTTCATGTTTACAGAGCTCAGAATTGGTGTCTAAAGCCTTTGAATCACGAGAATAGTTTTTGTGTTTACAATTTAGGAGGATTGGCTTTGGCGTTTTTTTTGTGTGAATCAGTTTAAATGGTGGCGGTTCCAGTAAATACTTCAAAGCAAACTGTCTAATTGTGGTAAAACTGTTAAAATACACAATGAGAGTTCCCAGAAATGATTAAGAACGTGTAATAAACATCTCAAGTACACGTAAATAGATTCTTACTACATTTACTGTCGAATTCAACACGGAGGTTTCCAGTGGTAAGCTGTGAAATGACGAAAATACTGGTAATGTTTACAAGTACGGGTACTTCTGGTGGCGTTTTCACGGGACTGTGCTTTCAAATATTAAGAGTTCATGTTTACAGAGCTCAGAATTGGTGTCTAAAGCCTTTGAATGACGAGAATAGTGTTTTTGTTTACAATTTAGGAGGATTGGCTTTGGCGTTTTTTTTGTGTGAATCAGTTAAAATGGTGGGGGTTCCAGTAAATACTTCTAAGCAAACTGTCTAATTGTGGTAAAACTGTTAAAATACACAATGAGAGTTCCCAGAAATGATTAAGAACGTGTAATAAACATCTCAAGTACACGTAAATAGATTCTTACTACATTTACTGTCGAATTCAATCACGGAGGTTTCCAGTGGAAAGGTGTGAAATGATGAAAATACTGGTAATGTGTACAAGTCCGGGTACTTCTGGTGGCGTTTTCACGGGACTGTGCTTTCAAATATTAAGAGTTCATGTTTACAGAGCTCAGAATTGGTGTCTAAGGCCTTTGAATCACGAGAATAGTTTTTCTGTTTACAATTTAGGAGGATTGGCTTTGGCGTTTTTTTTGTGTGAATCAGTCAAAATGGTGGAGGTTCCAGTAAATACTTCTAAGCAAACTGTCTAATTGTGGTAAAACTGTTAAAATACACAATGAGAGTTCCCAGAAATGATTAAGAACGTGTAATAAACATCTCAAGTACACGTAAATAGATTCTTACTACATTTACTGTCGAATTCAACACGGAGGTTTCCAGTGGAAAGCTGTGAAATGATGAAAATACTGGTAATGTTTACAAGTACGGGTACTTCTGGTGGCGTTTTCACGGGACTGTGCTTTCAAATATTAAGAGTTCATGTTTACAGAGCTCAGAATTGGTGTCTAAAGCCTTTGAATCACGAGAATAGTTTTTGTGTTTACAATTTAGGAGGATTGGCTTTGGCGTTTTTTTTGTGTGAATCAGTTAAAATGGTGGCGGTTCCAGTAAATACTTCTAAGCAAACTGTCTAATTGTGGTAAAACTGTTAAAATACACAATGAGAGTTCCCAGAAATGATTAAGAACGTGTAATAAACATCTCAAGTACACGTAAATAGATTCTTACTACATTTACTGTCGAATTCAACACGGAGGTTTCCAGTGGAAAGCTGTGAAATGACGAAAATACTGGTAATGTTTACAAGTCCGGGTACTTCTGGTGGCGTTTTCACGGGACTGTGCTTTCAAATATTAAGAGTTCATGTTTACAGAGCTAAGAATTGGTGTCTAAAGCCTTTGAATCACGAGAATAGTTTTTGTGTTTACAATTTAGGAGGATTGGCTTTGGCTTTTTTTTGTGTGAATCAGTTAAAATGGTCGCGGTTCCAGTAAATACTTCTAAGCAAACTGTCTAATTGTGGTAAAACTGTTAAAATACACAATGAGAGTTCCAAGAAATGATTAAGAACGTGTAATAAACCCCTCAAGTACACGTAAATAGATTCTTACTACATTTACTGTCGAATTCAATCACGGAGGTTTCCAGTGGAAAGCTGTGAAATGACGAAAATACTGGTAATGTTTACAAGTCCGGGTACTTCGGGTGGCGTTTTCACGGGACTGTGCTTTCAATTATTACGAGTTCATGTTTACAGAGCTCAGAATTGGTGTCTAAAGCCTTTGAATCACGAGAATAGTTTTTGTGTTATAATTTAGGAGGATTGGCTTTGGCGTTTTTTTTGTGTGAATCAGTTAAAATGGTGGCGGTTCCAGTAAATACTTCTAAGCAAACTGTCTAATTGTGGTAAAACTGTTAAAATACACAATGAGAGTTCCCAGAAATGATTAAGAACGTGTAATAAACATCTCAAGTGCACGTAAATAGATTCTTACTACATTTACTGTCGAATTCAACACGGAGGTTTCCAGTGGAAAGCTGTGAAATGACGAAAATACTGGTAATGTTTACAAGTACGGGTACTTCTGGTGGCGTTTTCACGGGACTGTGCTTTCAAATATTAAGAGTTCATGTTTACAGAGCTCAGAATTGGTGTCTAAAGCCTTTGAATCACGAGAATATTTTTTGTGTTTACAATTTAGGAGGATTGGCTTTGGCGTTTTTTTTGTGTGAATCAGTCAAAATGGTGGTGGTTCCAGTAAATACTTCTAAGCAAACTGTCTAATTGTGGTAAAACTGTTAAAATACACAATGAGAGTTCCCAGAAATGATTAAGAACGTGTAATAAACATCTCAAGTACACGTAAATAGATTCTTACTACATTTACTGTCGAATTCAACACGGAGGTTTCCAGTGGAAAGCTGTGAAATGACGAAAATACTGGTAATGTTTACAAGTACGGGTACTTCTGGTGGCGTTTTCACGGGACTGTGCTTTCAAATATTAAGAGTTCATGTTTACAGAGCTCAGAATTGGTGTCTAAAGCCTTTGAATCACGAGAATAGTTTTTGTGTTTACAATTTAGGAGGATTGGCTTTGGCGTTTTTTTTGTGTGAATCAGTTAAAATGGTGGCGGTTCCAGTAAATACTTCTAAGCAAACTGTCTAATTGTGGTAAAACTGTTAAAATACACAATGAGAGTTCCCAGAAAAGATTAAGAACGTGTAATAAACATCTCAAGTACACGTAAATAGATTCTTACTACATTTACTGTCGAATTCAACACGGAGGTTTCCAGTGGAAAGCTGTGAAATGACGAAAATACTGGTAATGTTTACAAGTACGGGTACTTCTGGTGGCGTTTTCACGGGACTGTGCTTTCAAATATTAAGAGTTCATGTTTACAGAGCTCAGAATTGGTGTCTAAAGCCTTTGAATCACGAGAATAGTTTTTGTGTTTACAATTTAGGAGGATTGGCTTTGGCTTTTTTTTGTGTGAATCAGTTAAAATGGTCGCGGTTCCAGTAAATACTTCTAAGCAAACTGTCTAATTGTGGTAAAACTGTTAAAATACACAATGAGAGTTCCCAGAAATGATTAAGAACGTGTAATAAACCCCTCAAGTACACGTAAATAGATTCTTACTACATTTACTGTCGAATTCAATCACGGAGGTTTCCAGTGGAAAGCTGTGAAATGACGAAAATACTGGTAATGTTTACAAGTCCGGGTACTTCGGGTGGCGTTTTCACGGGACTGTGCTTTCAATTATTACGAGTTCATGTTTACAGAGCTCAGAATTGGTGTCTAAAGCCTTTGAATCACGAGAATAGTTTTTGTGTTTACAATTTAGGAGGATTGGCTTTGGCGTTTTTTTTGTGTGAATCAGTTTAAATGGTGGCGGTTCCAGTAAATACTTCAAAGCAAACTGTCTAATTGTGGTAAAACTGTTAAAATACACAATGAGAGTTCCCAGAAATGATTAAGAACGTGTAATAAACATCTCAAGTACACGTAAATAGATTCTTACTACATTTACTGTCGAATTCAACACGGAGGTTTCCAGTGGTAAGCTGTGAAATGACGAAAATACTGGTAATGTTTACAAGTACGGGTACTTCTGGTGGCGTTTTCACGGGACTGTGCTTTCAAATATTAAGAGTTCATGTTTACAGAGCTCAGAATTGGTGTCTAAAGCCTTTGAATGACGAGAATAGTGTTTTTGTTTACAATTTAGGAGGATTGGCTTTGGCGTTTTTTTTGTGTGAATCAGTTAAAATGGTGGGGGTTCCAGTAAATACTTCTAAGCAAACTGTCTAATTGTGGTAAAACTGTTAAAATACACAATGAGAGTTCCCAGAAATGATTAAGAACGTGTAATAAACATCTCAAGTACACGTAAATAGATTCTTACTACATTTACTGTCGAATTCAATCACGGAGGTTTCCAGTGGAAAGGTGTGAAATGATGAAAATACTGGTAATGTGTACAAGTCCGGGTACTTCTGGTGGCGTTTTCACGGGACTGTGCTTTCAAATATTAAGAGTTCATGTTTACAGAGCTCAGAATTGGTGTCTAAGGCCTTTGAATCACGAGAATAGTTTTTCTGTTTACAATTTAGGAGGATTGGCTTTGGCGTTTTTTTTGTGTGAATCAGTCAAAATGGTGGAGGTTCCAGTAAATACTTCTAAGCAAACTGTCTAATTGTGGTAAAACTGTTAAAATACACAATGAGAGTTCCCAGAAATGATTAAGAACGTGTAATAAACATCTCAAGTACACGTAAATAGATTCTTACTACATTTACTGTCGAATTCAACACGGAGGTTTCCAGTGGAAAGCTGTGAAATGATGAAAATACTGGTAATGTTTACAAGTACGGGTACTTCTGGTGGCGTTTTCACGGGACTGTGCTTTCAAATATTAAGAGTTCATGTTTACAGAGCTCAGAATTGGTGTCTAAAGCCTTTGAATCACGAGAATAGTTTTTGTGTTTACAATTTAGGAGGATTGGCTTTGGCGTTTTTTTTGTGTGAATCAGTTAAAATGGTGGCGGTTCCAGTAAATACTTCTAAGCAAACTGTCTAATTGTGGTAAAACTGTTAAAATACACAATGAGAGTTCCCAGAAATGATTAAGAACGTGTAATAAACATCTCAAGTACACGTAAATAGATTCTTACTACATTTACTGTCGAATTCAACACGGAGGTTTCCAGTGGAAAGCTGTGAAATGACGAAAATACTGGTAATGTTTACAAGTCCGGGTACTTCTGGTGGCGTTTTCACGGGACTGTGCTTTCAAATATTAAGAGTTCATGTTTACAGAGCTAAGAATTGGTGTCTAAAGCCTTTGAATCACGAGAATAGTTTTTGTGTTTACAATTTAGGAGGATTGGCTTTGGCTTTTTTTTGTGTGAATCAGTTAAAATGGTCGCGGTTCCAGTAAATACTTCTAAGCAAACTGTCTAATTGTGGTAAAACTGTTAAAATACACAATGAGAGTTCCAAGAAATGATTAAGAACGTGTAATAAACCCCTCAAGTACACGTAAATAGATTCTTACTACATTTACTGTCGAATTCAATCACGGAGGTTTCCAGTGGAAAGCTGTGAAATGACGAAAATACTGGTAATGTTTACAAGTCCGGGTACTTCGGGTGGCGTTTTCACGGGACTGTGCTTTCAATTATTACGAGTTCATGTTTACAGAGCTCAGAATTGGTGTCTAAAGCCTTTGAATCACGAGAATAGTTTTTGTGTTATAATTTAGGAGGATTGGCTTTGGCGTTTTTTTTGTGTGAATCAGTTAAAATGGTGGCGGTTCCAGTAAATACTTCTAAGCAAACTGTCTAATTGTGGTAAAACTGTTAAAATACACAATGAGAGTTCCCAGAAATGATTAAGAACGTGTAATAAACATCTCAAGTGCACGTAAATAGATTCTTACTACATTTACTGTCGAATTCAACACGGAGGTTTCCAGTGGAAAGCTGTGAAATGACGAAAATACTGGTAATGTTTACAAGTCCGGGTACTTCTGGTGGCGTTTTCACGGGACTGTGCTTTCAAATATTAAGAGTTCATGTTTACAGAGCTCAGAATTGGTGTCTAAAGCCTTTGAATCACGAGAATAGTTTTTGTGTTTACAATTTAGGAGGATTGGCTTTGGCGGTTTTTTTTGTGTGAATCAGTTAAAATGGTGGCGGTTCCAGTAAACAGTTCTAAGCAAACTGTCTAATTGTGGTAAAACTGTTAAAATACACAATGAGAGTTCCCAGAAATGATTAAGAACGTGTAATAAACACCTCAAGTACACGTAAATAGATTCATACTACATTTACTGTCGAATTCAATCACGGAGGTTTCCAGTGGAAAGCTGTGAAATGACGAAAATACTGGTAATGTTTACAAGTACGGGTACTTCTGGTGGCGTTTTCACGGGACTGTGCTTTCAATTATTAAGAGTTCATGTTTACAGAGCTCAGAATTTGTGTCTAAAGCCTTTGAATCACGAGAATAGTTTTTATGTTTACAATTTAGGAGGATTGGCTTTGGCATATTTTTTGTGTGAATCAGTTAAAATGGTGGCGGTTCCAGTAAATACTTCTAAGCAAACTGTCTAATTGTGGTAAAACTGTTAAAATACACAATGAGAGTTCCCAGAAATGATTAAGAACGTGTAATAAACATCTCAAGTACACGTAAATAGATTCTTACTACATTTACTGTCGAATTCAACACGTAGGTTTCCAGTGGAAAGCTGTGAAATGACGAAAATACTGGTAATGTTTACAAGTACGGGTACTTCTGGTGGCGTTTTCACGGGACTGTGCTTTCAAATATTAAGAGTTCATGTTTACAGAGCTCAGAATTGGTGTCTAAAGCCTTTGAATGACGAGAATAGTGTTTTTGTTTACAATTTAGGAGGATTGGCTTTGGCGTTTTTTTTGTGTGAATCAGTTAAAATGGTGGCGGTTCCAGTAAATACTTCTAAGCAAACTGTCTAATTGTGGTAAAACTGTTAAAATACACAATGAGAGTTCCCAGAAATGATTAAGAACGTGTAATAAACATCTCAAGTACACGTAAATAGATTCTTACTACATTTACTGTCGAATTCAATCACGGAGGTTTCCAGTGGAAAGGTGTGAAATGATGAAAATACTGGTAATGTGTACAAGTCCGGGTACTTCTGGTGGCGTTTTCACGGGACTGTGCTTTCAAATATTAAGAGTTCATGTTTACAGAGCTCAGAATTGGTGTCTAAAGCCTTTGAATGACGAGAATAGTTTTTGTGTTTACAATTTAGGAGGATTGGCTTTGGCGTTTTTTTTGTGTGAATCAGTCAAAATGGTGGCGGTTCCAGTAAATACTTCTAAGCAAACTGTCTAATTGTGGTAAAACTGTTAAAATACACAATGAGAGTTCCCAGAAATGATTAAGAACGTGTAATAAACATCTCAAGTACACGTAAATAGAATTTTACTACATTTACTGTCGAATTCAACACGGAGGTTTCCAGTGGAAAGCTGTGAAATGACGAAAATACTGGTAATGTTTACAAGTACGGGTACTTCTGGTGGCGTTTTCACGGGACTGTGCTTTCAAATATTAAGAGTTCATGTTTACAGAGATAAGAATTGGTGTCTAAAGCCTTTGAATCACGAGAATATTTTTTGTGTTTACAATTTAGGAGGATTGGCTTTGGCGTTTTTTTTGTGTGAATCAGTCAAAATGGTGGTGGTTCCAGTAAATACTTCTAAGCAAACTGTCTAATTGTGGTAAAACTGTTAAAATACACAATGAGAGTTCCCAGAAATGATTAAGAACGTGTAATAAACATCTCAAGTACACGTAAATAGATTCTTACTACATTTACTGTCGAATTCAACACGGAGGTTTCCAGTGGAAAGCTGTGAAATGACGAAAATACTGGTAATGTTTACAAGTACGGGTACTTCTGGTGGCGTTTTCACGGGACTGTGCTTTCAAATATTAAGAGTTCATGTTTACAGAGCTCAGAATTGGTGTCTAAAGCCTTTGAATCACGAGAATAGTTTTTGTGTTTACAATTTAGGAGGATTGGCTTTGGCGTTTTTTTTGTGTGAATCAGTTAAAATGGTGGCGGTTCCAGTAAATACTTCTAAGCAAACTGTCTAATTGTGGTAAAACTGTTAAAATACACAATGAGAGTTCCCAGAAAAGATTAAGAACGTGTAATAAACATCTCAAGTACACGTAAATAGATTCTTACTACATTTACTGTCGAATTCAACACGGAGGTTTCCAGTGGAAAGCTGTGAAATGACGAAAATACTGGTAATGTTTACAAGTACGGGTACTTCTGGTGGCGTTTTCACGGGACTGTGCTTTCAAATATTAAGAGTTCATGTTTACAGAGCTCAGAATTGGTGTCTAAAGCCTTTGAATCACGAGAATAGTTTTTGTGTTTACAATTTAGGAGGATTGGCTTTGGCTTTTTTTTGTGTGAATCAGTTAAAATGGTCGCGGTTCCAGTAAATACTTCTAAGCAAACTGTCTAATTGTGGTAAAACTGTTAAAATACACAATGAGAGTTCCCAGAAATGATTAAGAACGTGTAATAAACCCCTCAAGTACACGTAAATAGATTCTTACTACATTTACTGTCGAATTCAATCACGGAGGTTTCCAGTGGAAAGCTGTGAAATGACGAAAATACTGGTAATGTTTACAAGTCCGGGTACTTCGGGTGGCGTTTTCACGGGACTGTGCTTTCAATTATTACGAGTTCATGTTTACAGAGCTCAGAATTGGTGTCTAAAGCCTTTGAATCACGAGAATAGTTTTTGTGTTTACAATTTAGGAGGATTGGCTTTGGCGTTTTTTTTGTGTGAATCAGTTTAAATGGTGGCGGTTCCAGTAAATACTTCAAAGCAAACTGTCTAATTGTGGTAAAACTGTTAAAATACACAATGAGAGTTCCCAGAAATGATTAAGAACGTGTAATAAACATCTCAAGTACACGTAAATAGATTCTTACTACATTTACTGTCGAATTCAACACGGAGGTTTCCAGTGGTAAGCTGTGAAATGACGAAAATACTGGTAATGTTTACAAGTACGGGTACTTCTGGTGGCGTTTTCACGGGACTGTGCTTTCAAATATTAAGAGTTCATGTTTACAGAGCTCAGAATTGGTGTCTAAAGCCTTTGAATGACGAGAATAGTGTTTTTGTTTACAATTTAGGAGGATTGGCTTTGGCGTTTTTTTTGTGTGAATCAGTTAAAATGGTGGGGGTTCCAGTAAATACTTCTAAGCAAACTGTCTAATTGTGGTAAAACTGTTAAAATACACAATGAGAGTTCCCAGAAATGATTAAGAACGTGTAATAAACATCTCAAGTACACGTAAATAGATTCTTACTACATTTACTGTCGAATTCAATCACGGAGGTTTCCAGTGGAAAGGTGTGAAATGATGAAAATACTGGTAATGTGTACAAGTCCGGGTACTTCTGGTGGCGTTTTCACGGGACTGTGCTTTCAAATATTAAGAGTTCATGTTTACAGAGCTCAGAATTGGTGTCTAAGGCCTTTGAATCACGAGAATAGTTTTTCTGTTTACAATTTAGGAGGATTGGCTTTGGCGTTTTTTTTGTGTGAATCAGTCAAAATGGTGGAGGTTCCAGTAAATACTTCTAAGCAAACTGTCTAATTGTGGTAAAACTGTTAAAATACACAATGAGAGTTCCCAGAAATGATTAAGAACGTGTAATAAACATCTCAAGTACACGTAAATAGATTCTTACTACATTTACTGTCGAATTCAACACGGAGGTTTCCAGTGGAAAGCTGTGAAATGATGAAAATACTGGTAATGTTTACAAGTACGGGTACTTCTGGTGGCGTTTTCACGGGACTGTGCTTTCAAATATTAAGAGTTCATGTTTACAGAGCTCAGAATTGGTGTCTAAAGCCTTTGAATCACGAGAATAGTTTTTGTGTTTACAATTTAGGAGGATTGGCTTTGGCGTTTTTTTTGTGTGAATCAGTTAAAATGGTGGCGGTTCCAGTAAATACTTCTAAGCAAACTGTCTAATTGTGGTAAAACTGTTAAAATACACAATGAGAGTTCCCAGAAATGATTAAGAACGTGTAATAAACATCTCAAGTACACGTAAATAGATTCTTACTACATTTACTGTCGAATTCAACACGGAGGTTTCCAGTGGAAAGCTGTGAAATGACGAAAATACTGGTAATGTTTACAAGTCCGGGTACTTCTGGTGGCGTTTTCACGGGACTGTGCTTTCAAATATTAAGAGTTCATGTTTACAGAGCTAAGAATTGGTGTCTAAAGCCTTTGAATCACGAGAATAGTTTTTGTGTTTACAATTTAGGAGGATTGGCTTTGGCTTTTTTTTGTGTGAATCAGTTAAAATGGTCGCGGTTCCAGTAAATACTTCTAAGCAAACTGTCTAATTGTGGTAAAACTGTTAAAATACACAATGAGAGTTCCAAGAAATGATTAAGAACGTGTAATAAACCCCTCAAGTACACGTAAATAGATTCTTACTACATTTACTGTCGAATTCAATCACGGAGGTTTCCAGTGGAAAGCTGTGAAATGACGAAAATACTGGTAATGTTTACAAGTCCGGGTACTTCGGGTGGCGTTTTCACGGGACTGTGCTTTCAATTATTACGAGTTCATGTTTACAGAGCTCAGAATTGGTGTCTAAAGCCTTTGAATCACGAGAATAGTTTTTGTGTTATAATTTAGGAGGATTGGCTTTGGCGTTTTTTTTGTGTGAATCAGTTAAAATGGTGGCGGTTCCAGTAAATACTTCTAAGCAAACTGTCTAATTGTGGTAAAACTGTTAAAATACACAATGAGAGTTCCCAGAAATGATTAAGAACGTGTAATAAACATCTCAAGTGCACGTAAATAGATTCTTACTACATTTACTGTCGAATTCAACACGGAGGTTTCCAGTGGAAAGCTGTGAAATGACGAAAATACTGGTAATGTTTACAAGTACGGGTACTTCTGGTGGCGTTTTCACGGGACTGTGCTTTCAAATATTAAGAGTTCATGTTTACAGAGCTCAGAATTGGTGTCTAAAGCCTTTGAATCACGAGAATATTTTTTGTGTTTACAATTTAGGAGGATTGGCTTTGGCGTTTTTTTTGTGTGAATCAGTCAAAATGGTGGTGGTTCCAGTAAATACTTCTAAGCAAACTGTCTAATTGTGGTAAAACTGTTAAAATACACAATGAGAGTTCCCAGAAATGATTAAGAACGTGTAATAAACATCTCAAGTACACGTAAATAGATTCTTACTACATTTACTGTCGAATTCAACACGGAGGTTTCCAGTGGAAAGCTGTGAAATGACGAAAATACTGGTAATGTTTACAAGTACGGGTACTTCTGGTGGCGTTTTCACGGGACTGTGCTTTCAAATATTAAGAGTTCATGTTTACAGAGCTCAGAATTGGTGTCTAAAGCCTTTGAATCACGAGAATAGTTTTTGTGTTTACAATTTAGGAGGATTGGCTTTGGCGTTTTTTTTGTGTGAATCAGTTAAAATGGTGGCGGTTCCAGTAAATACTTCTAAGCAAACTGTCTAATTGTGGTAAAACTGTTAAAATACACAATGAGAGTTCCCAGAAAAGATTAAGAACGTGTAATAAACATCTCAAGTACACGTAAATAGATTCTTACTACATTTACTGTCGAATTCAACACGGAGGTTTCCAGTGGAAAGCTGTGAAATGACGAAAATACTGGTAATGTTTACAAGTACGGGTACTTCTGGTGGCGTTTTCACGGGACTGTGCTTTCAAATATTAAGAGTTCATGTTTACAGAGCTCAGAATTGGTGTCTAAAGCCTTTGAATCACGAGAATAGTTTTTGTGTTTACAATTTAGGAGGATTGGCTTTGGCTTTTTTTTGTGTGAATCAGTTAAAATGGTCGCGGTTCCAGTAAATACTTCTAAGCAAACTGTCTAATTGTGGTAAAACTGTTAAAATACACAATGAGAGTTCCCAGAAATGATTAAGAACGTGTAATAAACCCCTCAAGTACACGTAAATAGATTCTTACTACATTTACTGTCGAATTCAATCACGGAGGTTTCCAGTGGAAAGCTGTGAAATGACGAAAATACTGGTAATGTTTACAAGTCCGGGTACTTCGGGTGGCGTTTTCACGGGACTGTGCTTTCAATTATTACGAGTTCATGTTTACAGAGCTCAGAATTGGTGTCTAAAGCCTTTGAATCACGAGAATAGTTTTTGTGTTTACAATTTAGGAGGATTGGCTTTGGCGTTTTTTTTGTGTGAATCAGTTTAAATGGTGGCGGTTCCAGTAAATACTTCAAAGCAAACTGTCTAATTGTGGTAAAACTGTTAAAATACACAATGAGAGTTCCCAGAAATGATTAAGAACGTGTAATAAACATCTCAAGTACACGTAAATAGATTCTTACTACATTTACTGTCGAATTCAACACGGAGGTTTCCAGTGGTAAGCTGTGAAATGACGAAAATACTGGTAATGTTTACAAGTACGGGTACTTCTGGTGGCGTTTTCACGGGACTGTGCTTTCAAATATTAAGAGTTCATGTTTACAGAGCTCAGAATTGGTGTCTAAAGCCTTTGAATGACGAGAATAGTGTTTTTGTTTACAATTTAGGAGGATTGGCTTTGGCGTTTTTTTTGTGTGAATCAGTTAAAATGGTGGGGGTTCCAGTAAATACTTCTAAGCAAACTGTCTAATTGTGGTAAAACTGTTAAAATACACAATGAGAGTTCCCAGAAATGATTAAGAACGTGTAATAAACATCTCAAGTACACGTAAATAGATTCTTACTACATTTACTGTCGAATTCAATCACGGAGGTTTCCAGTGGAAAGGTGTGAAATGATGAAAATACTGGTAATGTGTACAAGTCCGGGTACTTCTGGTGGCGTTTTCACGGGACTGTGCTTTCAAATATTAAGAGTTCATGTTTACAGAGCTCAGAATTGGTGTCTAAGGCCTTTGAATCACGAGAATAGTTTTTCTGTTTACAATTTAGGAGGATTGGCTTTGGCGTTTTTTTTGTGTGAATCAGTCAAAATGGTGGAGGTTCCAGTAAATACTTCTAAGCAAACTGTCTAATTGTGGTAAAACTGTTAAAATACACAATGAGAGTTCCCAGAAATGATTAAGAACGTGTAATAAACATCTCAAGTACACGTAAATAGATTCTTACTACATTTACTGTCGAATTCAACACGGAGGTTTCCAGTGGAAAGCTGTGAAATGATGAAAATACTGGTAATGTTTACAAGTACGGGTACTTCTGGTGGCGTTTTCACGGGACTGTGCTTTCAAATATTAAGAGTTCATGTTTACAGAGCTCAGAATTGGTGTCTAAAGCCTTTGAATCACGAGAATAGTTTTTGTGTTTACAATTTAGGAGGATTGGCTTTGGCGTTTTTTTTGTGTGAATCAGTTAAAATGGTGGCGGTTCCAGTAAATACTTCTAAGCAAACTGTCTAATTGTGGTAAAACTGTTAAAATACACAATGAGAGTTCCCAGAAATGATTAAGAACGTGTAATAAACATCTCAAGTACACGTAAATAGATTCTTACTACATTTACTGTCGAATTCAACACGGAGGTTTCCAGTGGAAAGCTGTGAAATGACGAAAATACTGGTAATGTTTACAAGTCCGGGTACTTCTGGTGGCGTTTTCACGGGACTGTGCTTTCAAATATTAAGAGTTCATGTTTACAGAGCTAAGAATTGGTGTCTAAAGCCTTTGAATCACGAGAATAGTTTTTGTGTTTACAATTTAGGAGGATTGGCTTTGGCTTTTTTTTGTGTGAATCAGTTAAAATGGTCGCGGTTCCAGTAAATACTTCTAAGCAAACTGTCTAATTGTGGTAAAACTGTTAAAATACACAATGAGAGTTCCAAGAAATGATTAAGAACGTGTAATAAACCCCTCAAGTACACGTAAATAGATTCTTACTACATTTACTGTCGAATTCAATCACGGAGGTTTCCAGTGGAAAGCTGTGAAATGACGAAAATACTGGTAATGTTTACAAGTCCGGGTACTTCGGGTGGCGTTTTCACGGGACTGTGCTTTCAATTATTACGAGTTCATGTTTACAGAGCTCAGAATTGGTGTCTAAAGCCTTTGAATCACGAGAATAGTTTTTGTGTTATAATTTAGGAGGATTGGCTTTGGCGTTTTTTTTGTGTGAATCAGTTAAAATGGTGGCGGTTCCAGTAAATACTTCTAAGCAAACTGTCTAATTGTGGTAAAACTGTTAAAATACACAATGAGAGTTCCCAGAAATGATTAAGAACGTGTAATAAACATCTCAAGTGCACGTAAATAGATTCTTACTACATTTACTGTCGAATTCAACACGGAGGTTTCCAGTGGAAAGCTGTGAAATGACGAAAATACTGGTAATGTTTACAAGTACGGGTACTTCTGGTGGCGTTTTCACGGGACTGTGCTTTCAAATATTAAGAGTTCATGTTTACAGAGCTCAGAATTGGTGTCTAAAGCCTTTGAATGACGAGAATAGTGTTTTTGTTTACAATTTAGGAGGATTGGCTTTGGCGTTTTTTTTGTGTGAATCAGTTAAAATGGTGGCGGTTCCAGTAAATACTTCTAAGCAAACTGTCTAATTGTGGTAAAACTGTTAAAATACACAATGAGAGTTCCCAGAAATGATTAAGAATGTGTAATAAACATCTCAAGTACACGTAAATAGATTCTTACTACATTTACTGTCGAATTCAATCACGGAGGTTTCCAGTGGAAAGGTGTGAAATGATGAAAATACTGGTAATGTGTACAAGTCCGGGTACTTCTGGTGGCGTTTTCACGGGACTGTGCTTTCAAATATTAAGAGTTCATGTTTACAGAGCTCAGAATTGGTGTCTAAAGCCTTTGAATCACGAGAATAGTTTTTGTGTTTACAATTTAGGAGGATTGGCTTTGGCGTTTTTTTTGTGTGAATCAGTCAAAATGGTGGCGGTTCCAGTAAATACTTCTAAGCAAACTGTCTAATTGTGGTAAAACTGTTAAAATACACAATGAGAGTTCCAAGAAATGATTAAGAACGTGTAATAAACATCTCAAGTACACGTAAATAGATTCTTACTACATTTACTGTCGAATTCAACACGGAGGTTTCCAGTGGAAAGCTGTGAAATGACGAAAATACTGGTAATGTTTACAAGTCCGGGTACTTCTGTTGGCGTTTTCACGGGACTGTGCTTTCAAATATTAAGAGTTCATGTTTACAGAGCTCAGAATTGGTGTCTAAAGCCTTTGAATCACGAGAATAGTTTTTGTGTTTACAATTTAGGAGGATTGGCTTTGGCGTTTTTTTGGTGTGAATCAGTCAAAATGGTGGCGGTTCCAGTAAATACTTCTAAGCAAACTGTCTAATTGTGGTAAAACTGTTAAAATACACAATGAGAGTTCCCAGAAATGATTAAGAACGTGTAATAAACCCCTCAAGTACACGTAAATAGATTCTTACTACATTTACTGTCTAATTCAACACGGAGGTTTCCAGTGGAAAGCTGTGAAATGACGAAAATACTGGTAATGTTTACAAGTCCGGGTACTTCTGGTGGCGTTTTCACGGGACTGTGCTTTCAAATATTAAGAGTTCATGTTTACAGAGCTCAGAATTGGTGTCTAAAGCCTTTGAATGACGAGAATAGTGTTTTTGTTTACAATTTAGGAGGATTGGCTTTGGCGTTTTTTTTGTGTGAATCAGTTAAAATGGTGGCGGTTCCAGTAAATACTTCTAAGCAAACTGTCTAATTGTGGTAAAACTGTTAAAATACACAATGAGAGTTCCCAGAAATGATTAAGAACGTGTAATAAATCCCTCAAGTACACGTAAATAGATTCTTACTACATTTACTGTCGAATTCAATCACGGAGGTTTCCAGTGGAAAGGTGTGAAATGATGAAAATACTGGTAATGTGTACAAGTCCGGGTACTTCTGGTGGCGTTTTCACGGGACTGTGCTTTCAAATATTAAGAGTTCATGTTTACAGAGCTCAGAATTGGTGTCTAAAGCCTTTGAATCACGAGAATAGTTTTTGTGTTTACAATTTAGGAGGATTGGCTTTGGCGTTTTTTTTGTGTGAATCAGTCAAAATGGTGGCGGTTCCAGTAAATACTTCTAAGCAAACTGTCTAATTGTGGTAAAACTGTTAAAATACACAATGAGAGTTCCCAGAAATGATTAAGAACGTGTAATAAACATCTCAAGTACACGTAAATAGATTCTTACTACATTTACTGTCGAATTCAACACGGAGGTTTCCAGAGGAAAGCTGTGAAATGACGAAAATACTGGTAATGTTTCCAAGTACGGGTACTTCTGGTGGCGTTTTCACGGGACTGTGCTTTCAAATATTAAGAGTTCATGTTTACAGAGCTAAGAATTGGTGTCTAAAGCCTTTGAATCACGAGAATAGTTTTTGTGTTTACAATTTAGGAGGATTGGCTTTGGCGTTTTTTTTGTGTGAATCAGTCAAAATGGTGGTGGTTCCAGTAAATACTTCTAAGCAAACTGTCTAATTGTGGTAAAACTGTTAAAATACACAATGAGAGTTCCCAGAAATGATTAAGAACGTGTAATAAACATCTCAAGTACACGTAAATAGATTCTTACTACATTTACTGTCGAATTCAACACGGAGGTTTCCAGTGGAAAGCTGTGAAATGATGAAAATACTGGTAATGTTTACAAGTACGGGTACTTCTGGTGGCGTTTTCACGGGACTGTGCTTTCAAATATTAAGAGTTCATGTTTACAGAGCTCAGAATTGGTGTCTAAAGCCTTTGAATCACGAGAATAGTTTTTGTGTTTACAATTTAGGAGGATTGGCTTTGGCGTTTTTTTTATGTGAATCAGTTAAAATGATGGCGGTTCCAGTAAATACTTCTAAGCAAACTGTCTAATTGTGGTAAAACTGTTAAAATACACAATGAGAGTTCCCAGAAATGATTAAGAACGTGTAATAAACCCCTCAAGTACACGTAAATAGATTCTTACTACATTTACTGTCGAATTCAATCACGGAGGTTTCCAGTGGAAAGCTGTGAAATGACGAAAATACTGGTAATGTTTACAAGTCCGGGTACTTCGGGTGGCGTTTTCACGGGACTGTGCTTTCAATTATTACGAGTTCATGTTTACAGAGCTCAGAATTGGTGTCTAAAGCCTTTGAATCACGAGAATAGTTTTTGTGTTTACAATTTAGGAGGATTGGCTTTGGCGTTTTTTTTGTGTGAATCAGTCAAAATGGTGGCGGTTCCAGTAAATACTTCTAAGCAAACTGTCTAATTGTGGTAAAACTGTTAAAATACACAATGAGAGTTCCCAGAAATGATTAAGAACGTGTAATAAACATCTCAAGTACACGTAAATAGATTCTTACTACATTTACTGTCGAATTCAACACGGAGGTTTCCAGTGGAAAGCTGTGAAATGACGAAAATACTGGTAATGTTTACAAGTACGGGTACTTCTGGTGGCGTTTTCACGGGACTGTGCTTTCAAATATTAAGAGTTCATGTTTACAGAGCTAAGAATTGGTGTCTAAAGCCTTTGAATCACGAGAATAGTTTTTGTGTTTACAATTTAGGAGGATTGGCTTTGGCGTTTTTTTTGTGTGAATCAGTCAAAATGGTGGTGGTTCCAGTAAATACTTCTAAGCAAACTGTCTAATTGTGGTAAAACTGTTAAAATACACAATGAGAGTTCCCAGAAATGATTAAGAACGTGTAATAAACATCTCAAGTACACGTAAATAGATTCTTACTACATTTACTGTCGAATTCAACACGGAGGTTTCCAGTGGAAAGCTGTGAAATGACGAAAATACTGGTAATGTTTACAAGTACGGGTACTTCTGGTGGCGTTTTCACGGGACTGTGCTTTCAAATATTAAGAGTTCATGTTTACAGAGCTCAGAATTGGTGTCTAAAGCCTTTGAATCACGAGAATAGTTTTTGTGTTTACAATTTAGGAGGATTGGCTTTGGCGTTTTTTTTGTGTGAATCAGTTAAAATGGTGGCGGTTCCAGTAAATACTTCTAAGCAAACTGTCTAATTGTGGTAAAACTGTTAAAATACACAATGAGAGTTCCCAGAAATGATTAAGAACGTGTAATAAACATCTCAAGTACACGTAAATAGATTCTTACTACATTTACTGTCGAATTCAACACGGAGGTTTCCAGTGGAAAGCTATGAAATGACGAAAATACTGGTAATGTTTACAAGTACGGGTACTTCTGGTGGCGTTTTCACGGGACTGTGCTTTCAAATATTAAGAGTTCATGTTTACAGAGCTAAGAATTGGTGTCTAAAGCCTTTGAATCACGAGAATAGTTTTTGTGTTTACAATTTAGGAGGATTGGCTTTGGCTTTTTTTTGTGTGAATCAGTTAAAATGGTCGCGGTTCCAGTAAATACTTCTAAGCAAACTGTCTAATTGTGGTAAAACTGTTAAAATACACAATGAGAGTTCCCAGAAATGATTAAGAACGTGTAATAAACCCCTCAAGTACACGTAAATAGATTCTTACTACATTTACTGTCGAATTCAATCACGGAGGTTTCCAGTGGAAAGCTGTGAAATGACGAAAATACTGGTAATTTTTACAAGTCCGGGTACTTCGGGTGGCGTTTTCACGGGACTGTGCTTTTAATTATTACGAGTTCATGTTTACAGAGCTCAGAATTGGTGTCTAAAGCCTTTGAATCACGAGAATAGTTTTTGTGTTTACAATTTAGGAGGATTGGCTTTGGCGTTTTTTTTTGTGTGAATCAGTTAAAATGGTGGCGGTTCCAGTAAACAGTTCTAAGCAAACTGTCTAATTGTGGTAAAACTGTTAAAATACACAATGAGAGTTCCCAGAAATGATTAACAACGTGTAATAAACACCTCAAGTACACGTAAATAGATTCATACTACATTTACTGTCGAATTCAATCACGGAGGTTTCCAGTGGAAAGCTGTGAAATGACGAAAATACTGGTAATGTTTACAAGTACGGGTACTTCTGGTGGCGTTTTCACGGGACTGTGCTTTCAAATATTAAGAGTTCATGTTTACAGAGCTCAGAATTGGTGTCTAAAGCCTTTGAATCACGAGAATAGTTTTTGTGTTTACAATTTAGGAGGATTGGCTTTGGCGTTTTTTTTGTGTGAATCAGTCAAAATGGTGGCGGTTCCAGTAAATACTTCTAAGCAAACTGTCTAATTGTGGTAAAACTGTTAAAATACACAATGAGAGTTCCCAGAAATGATTAAGAACGTGTAATAAACCCCTCAAGTACACGTAAATAGATTCTTACTACATTTACTGTCGAATTCAACACGGAGGTTTCCAGTGGAAAGCTGTGAAATGACGAAAATACTGGTAATGTTTACAAGTCCGGGTACTTCGGGTGGCGTTTTCACGGGACTGTGCTTTTAATTATTACGAGTTCATGTTTACAGAGCTCAGAATTGGTGTCTAAAGCCTTTGAATCACGAGAATAGTTTTTGTGTTTACAATTTAGGAGGATTGGCTTTGGCGTTTTTTTTGTGTGAATCAGTTAAAATGGTGGCGGTTCCAGTAAATACTTCTAAGCAAACTGTCTAATTGTGGTAAAACTGTTAAAATACACAATGAGAGTTCCCAGAAATGATTAAGAAAGTGTAATAAACATCTCAAGTACACGTAAATAGATTCTTACTACATTTACTGTCGAATTAAACACGGAGGTTTCCAGTGGAAAGCTGTGAAATGACGAAAATACTGGTAATGTTTACAAGTACGGGTACTTCTGGTGGCGTTTTCACGGGACTGTGCTTTCAAATACTAAGAGTTCATGTTTACAGAGCTCAGAATTGGTGTCTAAAGCCTTTGAATGACGAGAATAGTGTTTTTGTTTACCATTTAGGAGGATTGGCTTTGGCGTTTTTTTTGTGTGAATCAGTTAAAATGGTGGCGGTTCCAGTAAATACTTCTAAGCAAACTGTCTAATTGTGGTAAAACTGTTAAAATACACAATGAGAGTTCCCAGAAATGATTAAGAACGTGTAATAAACCCCTCAAGTACACGTAAATAGATTCTTACTACATTTACTGTCGAATTCAATCACGGAGGTTTCCAGTGGAAAGGGGTGAAATGATGAAAATACTGGTAATGTGTACAAGTCCGGGTACTTCTGGTGGCGTTTTCACGGGACTGTGCTTTCAAATATTAAGAGTTCATGTTTACAGAGCTCAGAATTGGTGTCTAAAGCCTTTGAATCACGAGAATAGTTTTTGTGTTTACAATTTAGGAGGATTGGCTTTGGCGTTTTTTTTGTGTGAATCAGTCAAAATGGTGGCGGTTCCAGTAAATACTTCTAAGCAAACTGTCTAATTGTGGTAAAACTGTTAAAATACACAATGAGAGTTCCCAGAAATGATTAAGAACGTGTAATAAACATCTCAAGTACACGTAAATAGATTCTTACTACATTTACTGTCGAATTCAACACGGAGGTTTCCAGAGGAAAGCTGTGAAATGACGAAAATACTGGTAATGTTTCCAAGTACGGGTACTTCTGGTGGCGTTTTCACGGGACTGTGCTTTCAAATATTAAGAGTTCATGTTTACAGAGCTAAGAATTGGTGTCTAAAGCCTTTGAATCACGAGAATAGTTTTTGTGTTTACAATTTAGGAGGATTGGCTTTGGCGTTTTTTTTGTGTGAATCAGTCAAAATGGTGGTGGTTCCAGTAAATACTTCTAAGCAAACTGTCTAATTGTGGTAAAACTGTTAAAATACACAATGAGAGTTCCCAGAAATGATTAAGAACGTGTAATAAACATCTCAAGTACACGTAAATAGATTCTTACTACATTTACTGTCGAATTCAACACGGAGGTTTCCAGTGGAAAGCTGTGAAATGACGAAAATACTGGTAATGTTTACAAGTACGGGTACTTCTGGTGGCGTTTTCACGGGACTGTGCTTTCAAATATTAAGAGTTCATGTTTACAGAGCTCAGAATTGGTGTCTAAAGCCTTTGAATCACGAGAATAGTTTTTGTGTTTACAATTTAGGAGGATTGGCTTTGGCGTTTTTTTTGTGTGAATCAGTTAAAATGGTGGCGGTTCCAGTAAATACTTCTAAGCAAACTGTCTAATTGTGGTAAAACTGTTAAAATACACAATGAGAGTTCCCAGAAATGATTAAGAACGTGTAATAAACCCCTCAAGTACACGTAAATAGATTCTTACTACATTTACTGTCGAATTCAATCACGGAGGTTTCCAGTGGAAAGCTGTGAAATGACGAAAATACTGGTAATGTTTACAAGTCCGGGTACTTCGGGTGGCGTTTTCACGGGACTGTGCTTTCAATTATTACGAGTTCATGTTTACAGAGCTCAGAATTGGTGTCTAAAGCCTTTGAATGACGAGAATAGTTTTTGTGTTTACAATTTAGGAGGATTGGCTTTGGCGTTTTTTTTGTGTGAATCAGTCAAAATGGTGGTGGTTCCAGTAAATACTTCTAAGCAAACTGTCTAATTGTGGTAAAACTGTTAAAATACACAATGAGAGTTCCCAGAAATGATTAAGAACGTGTAATAAACATCTCAAGTACACGAAAATAGATTCTTACTACATTTACTGTCGAATTCAACACGGAGGTTTCCAGTGGAAAGCTGTGAAATGACGAAAATACTGGTAATGTTTACAAGTACGGGTACTTCTGGTGGCGTTTTCACGGGACTGTGCTTTCAAATATTAAGAGTTCATGTTTACAGAGCTAAGAATTGGTGTCTAAAGCCTTTGAATCACGAGAATAGTTTTTGTGTTTACAATTTAGGAGGATTGGCTTTGGCGTTTTTTTTGTGTGAATCAGTCAAAATGGTGGTGGTTCCAGTAAATACTTCTAAGCAAACTGTCTAATTGTGGTAAAACTGTTAAAATACACAATGAGAGTTCCCAGAAACGATTAAGAACGTGTAATAAACATCTCAAGTACACGTAAATAGATTCTTACTACATTTACTGTCGAATTCCACACGGAGGTTTCCAGTGGAAAGCTGTGAAATGACGAAAATACTGGTAATGTTTACAAGTACGGGTACTTCTGGTGGCGTTTTCACGGGACTGTGCTTTCAAATATTAAGAGTTCATGTTTACAGAGCTCAGAATTGGTTTCTAAAGCCTTTGAATCACGAGAATAGTTTTTGTGTTTACAATTTAGGAGGATTGGCTTTGGCGTTTTTTTTGTGTGAATCAGTTAAAATGGTGGCGGTTCCAGTAAATACTTCTAAGCAAACTGTCTAATTGTGGTAAAACTGTTAAAATACACAATGAGAGTTCCCAGAAATGATTAAGAACGTGTAATAAACCCCTCAAGTACACGTAAATAGATTCTTACTACATTTACTGTCGAATTCAATCACGGAGGTTTCCAGTGGAAAGCTGTGAAATGACGAAAATACTGGTAATGTTTACAAGTCCGGGTACTTCGGGTGGCGTTTTCACGGGACTGTGCTTTTAATTATTACGAGTTCATGTTTACAGAGCTCAGAATTGGTGTCTAAAGCCTTTGAATGACGAGAATAGTTTTTGTGTTTACAATTTAGGAGGATTGGCTTTGGCGTTTTTTTTGTGTGAATCAGTCAAAATGGTGGCGGTTCCAGTAAATACTTCTAAGCAAACTGTCTAATTGTGGTAAAACTGTTAAAATACACAATGAGAGTTCCCAGAAATGATTAAGAACGTGTAATAAACATCTCAAGTACACGTAAATAGATTCTTACTACATTTACTGTCGAATTCAATCACGGAGGTTTCCAGTGGAAAGCTGTGAAATGACGAAAATACTGGTAATGTTTACAAGTCCGGGTACTTCTGGTGGCGTTTTCACGGGACTGTGCTTTCAAATATTAAGAGTTCATGTTTACAGAGCTCAGAATTGGTGTCTAAAGCCTTTGAATCACGAGAATAGTTTTTGTGTTTACAATTTAGGAGGATTGGCTTTGGCGGTTTTTTTTGTGTGAATCAGTTAAAATGGTGGCGGTTCCAGTAAACAGTTCTAAGCAAACTGTCTAATTGTGGTAAAACTGTTAAAATACACAATGAGAGTTCCCAGAAATGATTAAGAACGTGTAATAAACACCTCAAGTACACGTAAATAGATTCATACTACATTTACTGTCGAATTCAATCACGGAGGTTTCCAGTGGAAAGCTGTGAAATGACGAAAATACTGGTAATGTTTACAAGTACGGGTACTTCTGGTGGCGTTTTCACGGGACTGTGCTTTCAATTATTAAGAGTTCATGTTTACAGAGCTCAGAATTTGTGTCTAAAGCCTTTGAATCACGAGAATAGTTTTTATGTTTACAATTTAGGAGGATTGGCTTTGGCATATTTTTTGTGTGAATCAGTTAAAATGGTGGCGGTTCCAGTAAATACTTCTAAGCAAACTGTCTAATTGTGGTAAAACTGTTAAAATACACAATGAGAGTTCCCAGAAATGATTAAGAACGTGTAATAAACATCTCAAGTACACGTAAATAGATTCTTACTACATTTACTGTCGAATTCAACACGGAGGTTTCCAGTGGAAAGCTGTGAAATGACGAAAATACTGGTAATGTTTACAAGTACGGGTACTTCTGGTGGCGTTTTCACGGGACTGTGCTTTCAAATATTAAGAGTTCATGTTTACAGAGCTCAGAATTGGTGTCTAAAGCCTTTGAATGACGAGAATAGTGTTTTTGTTTACAATTTAGGAGGATTGGCTTTGGCGTTTTTTTTGTGTGAATCAGTTAAAATGGTGGCGGTTCCAGTAAATACTTCTAAGCAAACTGTCTAATTGTGGTAAAACTGTTAAAATACACAATGAGAGTTCCCAGAAATGATTAAGAACGTGTAATAAACATCTCAAGTACACGTAAATAGATTCTTACTACATTTACTGTCGAATTCAATCACGGAGGTTTCCAGTGGAAAGGTGTGAAATGATGAAAATACTGGTAATGTGTACAAGTCCGGGTACTTCTGGTGGCGTTTTCACGGGACTGTGCTTTCAAATATTAAGAGTTCATGTTTACAGAGCTCAGAATTGGTGTCTAAAGCCTTTGAATGACGAGAATAGTTTTTGTGTTTACAATTTAGGAGGATTGGCTTTGGCGTTTTTTTTGTGTGAATCAGTCAAAATGGTGGCGGTTCCAGTAAATACTTCTAAGCAAACTGTCTAATTGTGGTAAAACTGTTAAAATACACAATGAGAGTTCCCAGAAATGATTAAGAACGTGTAATAAACATCTCAAGTACACGTAAATAGAATTTTACTACATTTACTGTCGAATTCAACACGGAGGTTTCCAGTGGAAAGCTGTGAAATGACGAAAATACTGGTAATGTTTACAAGTACGGGTACTTCTGGTGGCGTTTTCACGGGACTGTGCTTTCAAATATTAAGAGTTCATGTTTACAGAGCTCAGAATTGGTGTCTAAAGCCTTTGAATCACGAGAATATTTTTTGTGTTTACAATTTAGGAGGATTGGCTTTGGCGTTTTTTTTGTGTGAATCAGTCAAAATGGTGGTGGTTCCAGTAAATACTTCTAAGCAAACTGTCTAATTGTGGTAAAACTGTTAAAATACACAATGAGAGTTCCCAGAAATGATTAAGAACGTGTAATAAACATCTCAAGTACACGTAAATAGATTCTTACTACATTTACTGTCGAATTCAACACGGAGGTTTCCAGTGGAAAGCTGTGAAATGACGAAAATACTGGTAATGTTTACAAGTACGGGTACTTCTGGTGGCGTTTTCACGGGACTGTGCTTTCAAATATTAAGAGTTCATGTTTACAGAGCTCAGAATTGGTGTCTAAAGCCTTTGAATCACGAGAATAGTTTTTGTGTTTACAATTTAGGAGGATTGGCTTTGGCGTTTTTTTTGTGTGAATCAGTTAAAATGGTGGCGGTTCCAGTAAATACTTCTAAGCAAACTGTCTAATTGTGGTAAAACTGTTAAAATACACAATGAGAGTTCCCAGAAAAGATTAAGAACGTGTAATAAACATCTCAAGTACACGTAAATAGATTCTTACTACATTTACTGTCGAATTCAACACGGAGGTTTCCAGTGGAAAGCTGTGAAATGACGAAAATACTGGTAATGTTTACAAGTACGGGTACTTCTGGTGGCGTTTTCACGGGACTGTGCTTTCAAATATTAAGAGTTCATGTTTACAGAGCTCAGAATTGGTGTCTAAAGCCTTTGAATCACGAGAATAGTTTTTGTGTTTACAATTTAGGAGGATTGGCTTTGGCTTTTTTTTGTGTGAATCAGTTAAAATGGTCGCGGTTCCAGTAAATACTTCTAAGCAAACTGTCTAATTGTGGTAAAACTGTTAAAATACACAATGAGAGTTCCCAGAAATGATTAAGAACGTGTAATAAACCCCTCAAGTACACGTAAATAGATTCTTACTACATTTACTGTCGAATTCAATCACGGAGGTTTCCAGTGGAAAGCTGTGAAATGACGAAAATACTGGTAATGTTTACAAGTCCGGGTACTTCGGGTGGCGTTTTCACGGGACTGTGCTTTCAATTATTACGAGTTCATGTTTACAGAGCTCAGAATTGGTGTCTAAAGCCTTTGAATCACGAGAATAGTTTTTGTGTTTACAATTTAGGAGGATTGGCTTTGGCGTTTTTTTTGTGTGAATCAGTTTAAATGGTGGCGGTTCCAGTAAATACTTCAAAGCAAACTGTCTAATTGTGGTAAAACTGTTAAAATACACAATGAGAGTTCCCAGAAATGATTAAGAACGTGTAATAAACATCTCAAGTACACGTAAATAGATTCTTACTACATTTACTGTCGAATTCAACACGGAGGTTTCCAGTGGTAAGCTGTGAAATGACGAAAATACTGGTAATGTTTACAAGTACGGGTACTTCTGGTGGCGTTTTCACGGGACTGTGCTTTCAAATATTAAGAGTTCATGTTTACAGAGCTCAGAATTGGTGTCTAAAGCCTTTGAATGACGAGAATAGTGTTTTTGTTTACAATTTAGGAGGATTGGCTTTGGCGTTTTTTTTGTGTGAATCAGTTAAAATGGTGGGGGTTCCAGTAAATACTTCTAAGCAAACTGTCTAATTGTGGTAAAACTGTTAAAATACACAATGAGAGTTCCCAGAAATGATTAAGAACGTGTAATAAACATCTCAAGTACACGTAAATAGATTCTTACTACATTTACTGTCGAATTCAATCACGGAGGTTTCCAGTGGAAAGGTGTGAAATGATGAAAATACTGGTAATGTGTACAAGTCCGGGTACTTCTGGTGGCGTTTTCACGGGACTGTGCTTTCAAATATTAAGAGTTCATGTTTACAGAGCTCAGAATTGGTGTCTAAGGCCTTTGAATCACGAGAATAGTTTTTCTGTTTACAATTTAGGAGGATTGGCTTTGGCGTTTTTTTTGTGTGTGAATCAGTCAAAATGGTGGCGGTTCCAGTAAATACTTCTAAGCAAACTGTCTAATTGTGGTAAAACTGTTAAAATACACAATGAGAGTTCCCAGAAATGATTAAGAACGTGTAATAAACATCTCAAGTACACGTAAATAGATTCTTACTACATTTACTGTCAAATTCAACACGGAGGTTTCCAGTGGAAAGCTGTGAAATGACGAAAATACTGGTAATGTTTACAAGTACGGGTACTTCTGGTGGCGTTTTCACGGGACTGTGCTTTCAAATATTAAGAGTTCATGTTTACAGAGCTCAGAATTGGTGTCTAAAGCCTTTGAATCACGAGAATAGTGTTTTTGTTTACAATTTAGGAGGATTGGCTTTGGCGTTTTTTTTGTGTGAATCAGTTAAAATGGTGGCGGTTCCAGTAAATACTTCTAAGCAAACTGTCTAATTGTGGTAAAACTGTTAAAATACACAATGAGAGTTCCCAGAAATGATTAAGAATGTGTAATAAACCCCTCAAGTACACGTAAATAGATTCTTACTACATTTACTGTCGAATTCAACACGGAGGTTTCCAGTGGAAAGGTGTGAAATGATGAAAATACTGGTAATGTGTACAAGTCCGGGTACTTCTGGTGGCGTTTTCACGGGACTGTGCTTTCAAATATTAAGAGTTCATGTTTACAGCGCTCAGAATTGGTGTCTAAAGCCTTTGAATCACGAGAATAGTTTTTGTGTTTACAATTTAGGAGGATTGGCTTTGGCGTTTTTTTGGTGTGAATCAGTCAAAATGGTGGCGGTTCCAGTAAATACTTCTAAGCAAACTGTCTAATTGTGGTAAAACTGTTAAAATACACAATGAGAGTTCCTAGAAATGATTAAGAACGTGTAATAAACATCTCAAGTACACGTAAATAGATTCTTACTACATTTACTGTCGAATTCAACACGGAGGTTTCCAGTGGAAAGCTGTGAAATGACGAAAATACTGGTAATGTTTACAAGTACGGGTACTTCTGGTGGCGTTTTCACGGGACTGTGCTTTCAAATATTAAGAGTTCATGTTTACAGAGCTAAGAATTGGTGTCTAAAGCCTTTGAATCACGAGAATAGTTTTTGTGTTTACAATTTAGGAGGATTGGCTTTGGCGTTTTTTTTGTGTGAATCAGTCAAAATGGTGGTGGTTCCAGTAAATACTTCTAAGCAAACTGTCTAATTGTGGTAAAACTGTTAAAATACACAATGAGAGTTCCCAGAAATGATTAAGAACGTGTAATAAACATCTCAAGTACACGTAAATAGATTCTTACTACATTTACTGTCGAATTCAACACGGAGGTTTCCAGTGGAAAGCTGTGAAATGACGAAAATACTGGTAATGTTTACAAGTACGGGTACTTCTGGTGGCGTTTTCACGGGACTGTGCTTTCAAATATTAAGAGTTCATGTTTACAGAGCTCAGAATTGGTGTCTAAAGCCTTTGAATCACGAGAATAGTTTTTGTGTTTACAATTTAGGAGGATTGGCTTTGGCGTTTTTTTTGTGTGAATCAGTTAAAATGGTGGCGGTTCCAGTAAATACTTCTAAGCAAACTGTCTAATTGTGGTAAAACTGTTAAAATACACAATGAGAGTTCCCAGAAATGATTAAGAACGTGTAATAAACATCTCAAGTACACGTAAATAGATTCTTACTACATTTACTGTCGAATTCAACACGGAGGTTTCCAGTGGAAAGCTGTGAAATGACGAAAATACTGGTAATGTTTACAAGTACGGGTACTTCTGGTGGCGTTTTCACGGGACTGTGCTTTCAAATATTAAGAATTCATGTTTACAGAGCTCAGAATTGGTGTCTAAAGCCTTTGAATCACGAGAATAGTTTTTGTGTTTACAATTTAGGAGGATTGGCTTTGGCTTTTTTTTGTGTGAATCAGTTAAAATGGTCGCGGTTCCAGTAAATACTTCTAAGCAAACTGTCTAATTGTGGTAAAACTGTTAAAATACACAATGAGAGTTCCCAGAAATGATTAAGAACGTGTAATAAACCCCTCAAGTACACGTAAATAGATTCTTACTACATTTACTGTCGAATTCAATCACGGAGGTTTCCAGTGGAAAGCTGTGAAATGACGAAAATACTGGTAATGTTTACAAGTCCGGGTACTTCGGGTGGCGTTTTCACGGGACTGTGCTTTTAATTATTACGAGTTCATGTTTACAGAGCTCAGAATTGGTGTCTAAAGCCTTTGAATGACGAGAATAGTGTTTTTGTTTACAATTTAGGAGGATTGGCTTTGGCGTTTTTTTTGTGTGAATCAGTTAAAATGGTGGCGGTTCCAGTAAATACTTCTAAGCAAACTGTCTAATTGTGGTAAAACTGTTAAAATACACAATGAGAGTTCCCAGAAATGATTAAGAACGTTTAATAAACATCTCAAGTACACGTAAATAGATTCTTACTACATTTACTGTCGAATTCAATCACGGAGGTTTCCAGTGGAAAGGTGTGAAATGACGAAAATACTGGTAATGTTTACAAGTCCGGGTACTTCTGGTGGCGTTTTCACGGGACTGTGCTTTCAAATATTAAGAGTTCATGTTTACAGAGCTCAGAATTGGTGTCTAAAGCCTTTGAATCACGAGAATAGTTTTTGTGTTTACAATTTAGGAGGATTGGCTTTGGCGTTTTTTTTGTGTGAATCAGTCAAAATGGTGGCGGTTCCAGTAAATACTTCTAAGCAAACTGTCTAATTGTGGTAAAACTGTTAAAATACACAATGATAGTTCCCAGAAATGATTAAGAACGTGTAATAAACACCTCAAGTACACGTAAATAGATTCTTACTACATTTACTGTCGAATTCAATCACGGAGGTTTCCAGTGGAAAGCTGTGAAATGACGAAAATACTGGTAATGTTTAAAAGTACGGGTACTTCTGGTGGCGTTTTCACGGGACTGTGCTTTCAATTATTAAGAGTTCATGTTTACAGAGCTCAGAATTTGTGTCTAAAGCCTTTGAATCACGAGAATAGTTTTTATGTTTACAATTTAGGAGGATTGGCTTTGGCATATTTTTTGTGTGAATCAGTTAAAATGGTGGCGGTTCCAGTAAATACTTCTAAGCAAACTGTCTAATTGTGGTAAAACTGTTAAAATACACAATGATAGTTCCCAGAAATGATTAAGAACGTGTAATAAACATCTCAAGTACACGTAAATAGATTCTTACTACATTTACTGTCGAAATCAACACGGAGGTTTCCAGTGGAAAGCTGTGAAATGACGAAAATACTGGTAATGTTTACAAGTACGGGTACTTCAGGTGGCGTTTCACGGGACTGTGCTTTCAAATATTAAGAGTTCATGTTTACAGAGCTCAGAATTGGTGTCTAAAGCCTTTGAATGACGAGAATAGTGTTTTTGTTTACAATTTAGGAGGATTGGCTTTGGCGTTTTTTTTGTGTGAATCAGTTAAAATGGTGGCGGTTCCAGTAAATACTTCTAAGCAAACTGTCTAATTGTGGTAAAACTGTTAAAATACACAATGAGAGTTCCCAGAAATGATTAGGAACGTGTAATAAACATCTCAAGTACACGTAAATAGATTCTTACTACATTTACTGTCGAATTCAATCACGGAGGTTTCCAGTGGAAAGGTGTGAAATGATGAAAATACTGGTAATGTGTACAAGTCCGGGTACTTCTGGTGGCGTTTTCACGGGACTGTGCTTTCAAATATTAAGAGTTCATGTTTACAGAGCTCAGAATTGGTGTCTAAAGCCTTTGAATCACGAGAATAGTTTTTGTGTTTACAATTTAGGAGGATTGGCTTTGGCGTTTTTTTTGTGTGAATCAGTCAAAATGGTGGCTGTTCCAGTAAATACTTCTAAGCAAACTGTCTAATTGTGGTAAAACTGTTAAAATACACAATGAGAGTTCCCAGAAATGATTAAGAACGTGTAATAAACATCTCAAGTACACGTAAATAGATTCTTACTACATTTACTGTCGAATTCAACACGGAGGTTTCCAGTGGAAAGCTGTGAAATGACGAAAATACTGGTAATGTTTACAAGTACGGGTACTTCTGGTGGCGTTTTCACGGGACTGTGCTTTCAAATATTAAGAGTTCATGTTTACAGAGCTCAGAATTGGTGTCTAAAGCCTTTGAATCACGAGAATAGTTTTTGTGTTTACAATTTAGGAGGATTGGCTTTGGCGTTTTTTTTGTGTGAATCAGTTAAAATGGTGGCGGTTCCAGTAAATACTTCTAAGCAAACTGTCTAATTGTGGTAAAACTGTTAAAATACACAATGAGAGTTCCCAGAAATGATTAAGAACGTGTAATAAACATCTCAAGTACACGTAAATAGATTCTTACTACATTTACTGTCGAATTCAACATGGAGGTTTCCAGTGGAAAGCTGTGAAATGACGAAAATACTGGTAATGTTTACAAGTACGGGTACTTCTGGTGGCGTTTTCACGGGACTGTGCTTTCAAATATTAAGAGTTCATGTTTACAGAGCTCAGAATTGGTGTCTAAAGCCTTTGAATCACGAGAATAGTTTTTGTGTTTACAATTTAGGAGGATTGGCTTTGGCGTTTTTTTTGTGTTAATCAGTCAAAATGGTGGTGGTTCCAGTAAATACTTCTAAGCAAACTGTCTAATTGTGGTAAAACTGTTAAAATACACAATGAGAGTTCCCAGAAATGATTAAGAACGTGTAATAAACATCTCAAGTACACGTAAATAGATTCTTACTACATTTACTGTCGAATTCAACACGGAGGTTTCCAGTGGAAAGCTGTGAAATGACGAAAATACTGGTAATGTTTACAAGTACGGGTCCTTCTGGTGGCGTTTTCACGGGACTGTGCTTTCAAATATTAAGAGTTCATGTTTACAGAGCTCAGAATTGGTGTCTAAAGCCTTTGAATCACGAGAATAGTTTTTGTGTTTACAATTTAGGAGGATTGGCTTTGGCGTTTTTTTTGTGTGAATCAGTTAAAATGGTGGCGGTTCCAGTAAATACTTCTAAGCAAACTGTCTAATTGTGGTAAAACTGTTAAAATACACAATGAGAGTTCCCAGAAATGATTAAGAACGTGTAATAAACCCCTCAAGTACACGTAAATAGATTCTTACTACATTTACTGTCGAATTCAATCACGGAGGTTTCCAGTGGAAAGCTGTGAAATGACGAAAATACTGGTAATGTTTACAAGTCCGGGTACTTCGGGTGGCGTTTTCACGGGACTGTGCTTTTAATTATTACGAGTTCATGTTTACTGAGCTCAGAATTGGTGTCTAAAGCCTTTGAATCACGAGAATAGTTTTTGTGTTTACAATTTAGGAGGATTGGCTTTGGCGTTTTTTTTGTGTGAATCAGTCAAAATGGTGGCGGTTCCAGTAAATACTTCTAAGCAAACTGTCTAATTGTGGTAAAACTGTTAAAATACACAATGAGAGTTCCCAGAAATGATTAAGAACGTGTAATAAACATCTCAAGTACACGTAAATAGATTCTTGCTACATTTACTGTCGAATTCAATCACGGAGGTTTCCAGTGGAAAGCTGTGAAATGACGAAAATACTGGTAATGTTTACAAGTCCGGGTACTTCTGGTGGCGTTTTCACGGGACTGTGCTTTCAAATATTAAGAGTTCATGTTTACAGAGCTCAGAATTGGTGTCTAAAGCCTTTGAATCACGAGAATAGTTTTTATGTTTACAATTTAGGAGGATTGGCTTTGGCATATTTTTTGTGTGAATCAGTTAAAATGGTGGCGGTTCCAGTAAATACTTCTAAGCAAACTGTCTAATTGTGGTAAAACTGTTAAAATACACAATGAGAGTTCCCAGAAATGATTAAGAACGTGTAATAAACATCTCAAGTACACGTAAATAGATTCTTACTACATTTACTGTCGAATTCAACATGGAGGTTTCCAGTGGAAAGCTGTGAAATGACGAAAATACTGGTAATGTTTACAAGTACGGGTACTTCTGGTGGCGTTTTCACGGGACTGTGCTTTCAAATATTAAGAGTTCATGTTTACAGAGCTCAGAATTGGTGTCTAAAGCCTTTGAATGACGAGAATAGTGTTTTTGTTTACAATTTAGGAGGATTGGCTTTGGCGTTTTTTTTGTGTGAATCAGTTAAAATGGTGGCGGTTCCAGTAAATACTTCTAAGCAAACTGTCTAATTGTGGTAAAACTGTTAAAATACACAATGAGAGTTCCCAGAAATGATTAAGAACGTGTAATAAACATCTCAAGTACACGTAAATAGATTCTTACTGCATTTACTGTCGAATTCAATCACGGAGGTTTCCAGTGGAAAGGTGTGAAATGACGAAAATACTGGTAATGTTTACAAGTACGGGTACTTCTGGTGGCGTTTTCACGGGACTGTGCTTTCAAATATTAAGAGTTCATGTTTACAGAGCTCAGAATTGGTGTCTAAAGCCTTTGAATCACGAGAATAGTTTTTGTGTTTACAATTTAGGAGGATTGGCTTTGGCGTTTTTTTTGTGTGAATCAGTTAAAATGGTGGCGGTTCCAGTAAATACTTCTAAGCAAACTGTCTAATTGTGGTAAAACTGTTAAAATACACAATGAGAGTTCCCAGAAATGATTAAGAACGTGTAATAAACATCTCAAGTACACGTAAATAGATTCTTACTACATTTACTGTCGAATTCAACACGGAGGTTTCCAGTGGAAAGCTGTGAAATGACGAAAATACTGGTAATGTTTACAAGTACGGGTACTTCTGGTGGCGTTTTCACGGGACTGTGCTCTCAAATATTAAGAGTTCATGTTTACAGAGCTAAGAATTGGTGTCTAAAGCCTTTGAATCACGAGAATAGTTTTTGTGTTTACAATTTAGGAGGATTGGCTTTGGCGTTTTTTGTGTGTTAATCAGTCAAAATGGTGGTGGTTCCAGTAAATACTTCTAAGCAAACTGTCTAATTGTGGTAAAACTGTTAAAATACACAATGAGAGTTCCCAGAAATGATTAAGAACGTGTAATAAACATCTCAAGTACACGTAAATAGATTCTTACTACATTTACTGTCGAATTCAACACGGAGGTTTCCAGTGGAAAGCTGTGAAATGACGAAAATACTGGTAATGTTTACAAGTACGGGTACTTCTGGTGGCGTTTTCACGGGACTGTGCTTTCAAATATTAAGAGTTCATGTTTACAGAGCTCAGAATTGGTGTCTAAAGCCTTTGAATCACGAGAATAGTTTTTGTGTTTACAATTTAGGAGGATTGGCTTTGGCGTTTTTTTTGTGTGAATCAGTTAAAATGGTGGCGGTTCCAGTAAATACTTCTAAGCAAACTGTCTAATTGTGGTAAAACTGTTAAAATACACAATGAGAGTTCCCAGAAATGATTAAGAATGTGTAATAAACATCTCAAGTACACGTAAATAGATTCTTACTACATTTACTGTCGAATTCAACACGGAGGTTTCCAGTGGAAAGCTGTGAAATGACGAAAATACTGGTAATGTTTACAAGTACGGGTACTTCTGGTGGCGTTTTCACGGGACTGTGCTTTCAAATATTAAGAGTTCATGTTTACAGAGCTAAGAATTGGTGTCTAAAGCCTTTGAATCACGAGAATAGTTTTTGTGTTTACAATTTAGGAGGATTGGCTTTGGCGTTTTTTTTGTGTGAATCAGTTAAAATGGTGGCGGTTCCAGTAAATACTTCTAAGCAAACTGTCTAATTGTGGTAAAACTGTTAAAATACACAATGAGAGTTCCCAGAAATGATTAAGAACGTGTAATAAACATCTCAAGTACACGTAAATAGATTCTTACTACATTTACTGTCGAATTCAATCACGGAGGTTTCCAGTGGAAAGGTGTGAAATGATGAAAATACTGGTAATGTGTACAAGTCCGGGTACTTCTGGTGGCGTTTTCACGGGACTGTGCTTTCAAATATTAAGAGTTCATGTTTACAGAGCTCAGAATTGGTGTCTAAAGCCTTTGAATCACGAGAATAGTTTTTGTGTTTACAATTTAGGAGGATTGGCTTTGGCGTTTTTTTTGTGTGAATCAGTCAAAATGGTGGCGGTTCCAGTAAATACTTCTAAGCAAACTGTCTAATTGTGGAAAAACTGTTAAAATACACAATGAGAGTTCCCAGAAATGATTAAGAACGTGTAATAAACATCTCAAGTACACGTAAATAGATTCTTACTACATTTACTGTCGAATTCAATCACGGAGGTTTCCAGTGGAAAGGTGTGAAATGATGAAAATACTGGTAATGTGTACAAGTCCGGGTACTTCTGGTGGCGTTTTCACGGGACTGTGCTTTCAAATATTAAGAGTTCATGTTTACAGAGCTCAGAATTGGTGTCTAAAGCCTTTGAATCACGAGAATAGTTTTTGTGTTTACAATTTAGGAGGATTGGCTTTGGCGTTTTTTTTTGTGTGAATCAGTTAAAATGGTGGCGGTTCCAGTAAATACTTCTAAGCAAACTGTCTAATTGTGGTAAAACTGTTAAAATACACAATGAGAGTTCCCAGAAATGATTAAGAACGTGTAATAAACATCTCAAGTACACGTAAATAGATTCTTACTACATTTACTGTCGAATTCAACACGGAGGTTTCCAGTGGAAAGCTGTGAAATGACGAAAATACTGGTAATGTTTACAAGTACGGGTACTTCTGGTGGCGTTTTCACGGGACTGTGCTCTCAAATATTAAGAGTTCATGTTTACAGAGCTAAGAATTGGTGTCTAAAGCCTTTGAATCACGAGAATAGTTTTTGTGTTTACAATTTAGGAGGATTGGCTTTGGCGTTTTTTGTGTGTTAATCAGTCAAAATGGTGGTGGTTCCAGTAAATACTTCTAAGCAAACTGTCTAATTGTGGTAAAACTGTTAAAATACACAATGAGAGTTCCCAGAAATGATTAAGAACGTGTAATAAACATCTCAAGTACACGTAAATAGATTCTTACTACATTTACTGTCGAATTCAACACGGAGGTTTCCAGTGGAAAGCTGTGAAATGACGAAAATACTGGTAATGTTTACAAGTACGGGTACTTCTGGTGGCGTTTTCACGGGACTGTGCTTTCAAATATTAAGAGTTCATGTTTACAGAGCTCAGAATTGGTGTCTAAAGCCTTTGAATCACGAGAATAGTTTTTGTGTTTACAATTTAGGAGGATTGGCTTTGGCGTTTTTTTTGTGTGAATCAGTTAAAATGGTGGCGGTTCCAGTAAATACTTCTAAGCAAACTGTCTAATTGTGGTAAAACTGTTAAAATACACAATGAGAGTTCCCAGAAATGATTAAGAATGTGTAATAAACATCTCAAGTACACGTAAATAGATTCTTACTACATTTACTGTCGAATTCAACACGGAGGTTTCCAGTGGAAAGCTGTGAAATGACGAAAATACTGGTAATGTTTACAAGTACGGGTACTTCTGGTGGCGTTTTCACGGGACTGTGCTTTCAAATATTAAGAGTTCATGTTTACAGAGCTAAGAATTGGTGTCTAAAGCCTTTGAATGACGAGAATAGTGTTTTTGTTTACAATTTAGGAGGATTGGCTTTGGCGTTTTTTTTGTGTGAATCAGTTAAAATGGTGGCGGTTCCAGTAAATACTTCTAAGCAAACTGTCTAATTGTGGTAAAACTGTTAAAATACACAATGAGAGTTCCCAGAAATGATTAAGAACGTGTAATAAACATCTCAAGTACACGTAAATAGATTCTTACTGCATTTACTGTCGAATTCAATCACGGAGGTTTCCAGTGGAAAGGTGTGAAATGACGAAAATACTGGTAATGTTTACAAGTACGGGTACTTCTGGTGGCGTTTTCACGGGACTGTGCTTTCAAATATTAAGAGTTCATGTTTACAGAGCTCAGAATTGGTGTCTAAAGCCTTTGAATCACGAGAATAGTTTTTGTGTTTACAATTTAGGAGGATTGGCTTTGGCGTTTTTTTTGTGTGAATCAGTTAAAATGGTGGCGGTTCCAGTAAATACTTCTAAGCAAACTGTCTAATTGTGGTAAAACTGTTAAAATACACAATGAGAGTTCCCAGAAATGATTAAGAACGTGTAATAAACATCTCAAGTACACGTAAATAGATTCTTACTACATTTACTGTCGAATTCAACACGGAGGTTTCCAGTGGAAAGCTGTGAAATGACGAAAATACTGGTAATGTTTACAAGTACGGGTACTTCTGGTGGCGTTTTCACGGGACTGTGCTCTCAAATATTAAGAGTTCATGTTTACAGAGCTAAGAATTGGTGTCTAAAGCCTTTGAATCACGAGAATAGTTTTTGTGTTTACAATTTAGGAGGATTGGCTTTGGCGTTTTTTGTGTGTTAATCAGTCAAAATGGTGGTGGTTCCAGTAAATACTTCTAAGCAAACTGTCTAATTGTGGTAAAACTGTTAAAATACACAATGAGAGTTCCCAGAAATGATTAAGAACGTGTAATAAACATCTCAAGTACACGTAAATAGATTCTTACTACATTTACTGTCGAATTCAACACGGAGGTTTCCAGTGGAAAGCTGTGAAATGACGAAAATACTGGTAATGTTTACAAGTACGGGTACTTCTGGTGGCGTTTTCACGGGACTGTGCTTTCAAATATTAAGAGTTCATGTTTACAGAGCTCAGAATTGGTGTCTAAAGCCTTTGAATCACGAGAATAGTTTTTGTGTTTACAATTTAGGAGGATTGGCTTTGGCGTTTTTTTTGTGTGAATCAGTTAAAATGGTGGCGGTTCCAGTAAATACTTCTAAGCAAACTGTCTAATTGTGGTAAAACTGTTAAAATACACAATGAGAGTTCCCAGAAATGATTAAGAATGTGTAATAAACATCTCAAGTACACGTAAATAGATTCTTACTACATTTACTGTCGAATTCAACACGGAGGTTTCCAGTGGAAAGCTGTGAAATGACGAAAATACTGGTAATGTTTACAAGTACGGGTACTTCTGGTGGCGTTTTCACGGGACTGTGCTTTCAAATATTAAGAGTTCATGTTTACAGAGCTAAGAATTGGTGTCTAAAGCCTTTGAATCACGAGAATAGTTTTTGTGTTTACAATTTAGGAGGATTGGCTTTGGCGTTTTTTTTGTGTGAATCAGTTAAAATGGTGGCGGTTCCAGTAAATACTTCTAAGCAAACTGTCTAATTGTGGTAAAACTGTTAAAATACACAATGAGAGTTCCCAGAAATGATTAAGAACGTGTAATAAACATCTCAAGTACACGTAAATAGATTCTTACTACATTTACTGTCGAATTCAATCACGGAGGTTTCCAGTGGAAAGGTGTGAAATGATGAAAATACTGGTAATGTGTACAAGTCCGGGTACTTCTGGTGGCGTTTTCACGGGACTGTGCTTTCAAATATTAAGAGTTCATGTTTACAGAGCTCAGAATTGGTGTCTAAAGCCTTTGAATCACGAGAATAGTTTTTGTGTTTACAATTTAGGAGGATTGGCTTTGGCGTTTTTTTTGTGTGAATCAGTCAAAATGGTGGCGGTTCCAGTAAATACTTCTAAGCAAACTGTCTAATTGTGGAAAAACTGTTAAAATACACAATGAGAGTTCCCAGAAATGATTAAGAACGTGTAATAAACATCTCAAGTACACGTAAATAGATTCTTACTACATTTACTGTCGAATTCAATCACGGAGGTTTCCAGTGGAAAGGTGTGAAATGATGAAAATACTGGTAATGTGTACAAGTCCGGGTACTTCTGGTGGCGTTTTCACGGGACTGTGCTTTCAAATATTAAGAGTTCATGTTTACAGAGCTCAGAATTGGTGTCTAAAGCCTTTGAATCACGAGAATAGTTTTTGTGTTTACAATTTAGGAGGATTGGCTTTGGCGTTTTTTTTTGTGTGAATCAGTTAAAATGGTGGCGGTTCCAGTAAATACTTCTAAGCAAACTGTCTAATTGTGGTAAAACTGTTAAAATACACAATGAGAGTTCCCAGAAATGATTAAGAACGTGTAATAAACATCTCAAGTACACGTAAATAGATTCTTACTACATTTACTGTCGAATTCAACACGGAGGTTTCCAGTGGAAAGCTGTGAAATGACGAAAATACTGGTAATGTTTACAAGTACGGGTACTTCTGGTGGCGTTTTCACGGGACTGTGCTCTCAAATATTAAGAGTTCATGTTTACAGAGCTAAGAATTGGTGTCTAAAGCCTTTGAATCACGAGAATAGTTTTTGTGTTTACAATTTAGGAGGATTGGCTTTGGCGTTTTTTGTGTGTTAATCAGTCAAAATGGTGGTGGTTCCAGTAAATACTTCTAAGCAAACTGTCTAATTGTGGTAAAACTGTTAAAATACACAATGAGAGTTCCCAGAAATGATTAAGAACGTGTAATAAACATCTCAAGTACACGTAAATAGATTCTTACTACATTTACTGTCGAATTCAACACGGAGGTTTCCAGTGGAAAGCTGTGAAATGACGAAAATACTGGTAATGTTTACAAGTACGGGTACTTCTGGTGGCGTTTTCACGGGACTGTGCTTTCAAATATTAAGAGTTCATGTTTACAGAGCTCAGAATTGGTGTCTAAAGCCTTTGAATCACGAGAATAGTTTTTGTGTTTACAATTTAGGAGGATTGGCTTTGGCGTTTTTTTTGTGTGAATCAGTTAAAATGGTGGCGGTTCCAGTAAATACTTCTAAGCAAACTGTCTAATTGTGGTAAAACTGTTAAAATACACAATGAGAGTTCCCAGAAATGATTAAGAATGTGTAATAAACATCTCAAGTACACGTAAATAGATTCTTACTACATTTACTGTCGAATTCAACACGGAGGTTTCCAGTGGAAAGCTGTGAAATGACGAAAATACTGGTAATGTTTACAAGTACGGGTACTTCTGGTGGCGTTTTCACGGGACTGTGCTTTCAAATATTAAGAGTTCATGTTTACAGAGCTAAGAATTGGTGTCTAAAGCCTTTGAATCACGAGAATAGTTTTTGTGTTTACAATTTAGGAGGATTGGCTTTGGCTTTTTTTTGTGTGAATCAGTTAAAATGGTCGCGGTTCCAGTAAATACTTCTAAGCAAACTGTCTAATTGTGGTAAAACTGTTAAAATACACAATGAGAGTTCCCAGAAATGATTAAGAACGTGTAATAAACCCCTCAAGTACACGTAAATAGATTCTTACTACATTTACTGTCGAATTCAATCACGGAGGTTTCCAGTGGAAAGCTGTGAAATGACGAAAATACTGGTAATGTTTACAAGTCCGGGTACTTCGGGTGGCGTTTTCACGGGACTGTGCTTTTAATTATTACGAGTTCATGTTTACAGAGCTCAGAATTGGTGTCTAAAGCCTTTGAATGACGAGAATAGTTTTTGTGTTTACAATTTAGGAGGATTGGCTTTGGCGTTTTTTTTGTGTGAATCAGTTAAAATGGTGGCGGTTCCAGTAAATACTTCTAAGCAAACTGTCTAATTGTGGTAAAACTGTTAAAATACACAATGAGAGTTCCCAGAAATGATTAAGAACGTGTAATAAACATCTCAAGTACACGTAAATAGATTCTTACTACATTTACTGTCGAATTCAATCACGGAGGTTTCCAGTGGAAAGGTGTGAAATGATGAAAATACTGGTAATGTGTACAAGTCCGGGTACTTCTGGTGGCGTTTTCACGGGACTGTGCTTTCAAATATTAAGAGTTCATGTTTACAGAGCTCAGAATTGGTGTCTAAAGCCTTTGAATCACGAGAATAGTTTTTGTGTTTACAATTTAGGAGGATTGGCTTTGGCGTTTTTTTTGTGTGAATCAGTCAAAATGGTGGCGGTTCCAGTAAATACTTCTAAGCAAACTGTCTAATTGTGGTAAAACTGTTAAAATACACAATGAGAGTTCCCAGAAATGATTAAGAACGTGTAATAAACATCTCAAGTACACGTAAATAGATTCTTACTACATTTACTGTCGAATTCAATCACGGAGGTTTCCAGTGGAAAGGTGTGAAATGATGAAAATACTGGTAATGTGTACAAGTCCGGGTACTTCTGGTGGCGTTTTCACGGGACTGTGCTTTCAAATATTAAGAGTTCATGTTTACAGAGCTCAGAATTGGTGTCTAAAGCCTTTGAATGACGAGAATAGTGTTTTTGTTTACAATTTAGGAGGATTGGCTTTGGCGTTTTTTTTGTGTGAATCAGTTAAAATGGTGGCGGTTCCAGTAAATACTTCTAAGCAAACTGTCTAATTGTGGTAAAACTGTTAAAATACACAATGAGAGTTCCCAGAAATGATTAAGAACGTGTAATAAACATCTCAAGTACACGTAAATAGATTCTTGCTACATTTACTGTCGAATTCAATCACGGAGGTTTCCAGTGGAAAGCTGTGAAATGACGAAAATACTGGTAATGTTTACAAGTCCGGGTACTTCTGGTGGCGTTTTCACGGGACTGTGCTTTCAAATATTAAGAGTTCCTGTTTACAGAGCTCAGAATTGGTGTCTAAAGCCTTTGAATGACGAGAATAGTTTTTGTGTTTACAATTTAGGAGGATTGGCTTTGGCGTTTTTTTTGTGTGAATCAGTCAAAATGGTGGCGGTTCCAGTAAATACTTCTAAGCAAACTGTCTAATTGTGGTAAAACTGTTAAAATACACAATGAGAGTTCCCAGAAATGATTAAGAACGTGTAATAAACATCTCAAGTACACGTAAATAGATTCTTGCTACATTTACTGTCGAATTCAATCACGGAGGTTTCCAGTGGAAAGCTGTGAAATGACGAAAATACTGGTAATGTTTACAAGTCCGGGTACTTCTGGTGGCGTTTTCACGGGACTGTGCTTTCAAATATTAAGAGTTCATGTTTACAGAGCTCAGAATTGGTGTCTAAAGCCTTTGAATCACGAGAATAGTTTTTGTGTTTACAATTTAGGAGGATTGGCTTTGGCGTTTTTTTTGTGTGAATCAGTTAAAATGGTGGCGGTTCCAGTAAATACTTCTAAGCAAACTGTCTAATTGTGGTAAAACTGTTAAAATACACAATGAGAGTTCCCAGAAATGATTAAGAACGTGTAATAAACATCTCAAGTACACGTAAATAGATTCTTACTACATTTACTGTCGAATTCAATCACGGAGGTTTCCAGTGGAAAGGTGTGAAATGACGAAAATACTGGTAATGTTTACAAGTCCGGGTACTTCTGGTGGCGTTTTCACGGGACTGTGCTCTCAAATATTAAGAGTTCATGTTTACAGAGCTAAGAATTGGTGTCTAAAGCCTTTGAATCACGAGAATAGTTTTTGTGTTTACAATTTAGGAGGATTGGCTTTGGCGTTTTTTTTGTGTGAATCAGTCAAAATGGTGGCGGTTCCAGTAAATACTTCTAAGCAAACTGTCTAATTGTGGTAAAACTGTTAAAATACACAATGAGAGTTCCCAGAAATGATTAAGAACGTGTAATAAACATCTCAAGTACACGTAAATAGATTCTTGCTACATTTACTGTCGAATTCAACACGGAGGTTTCCAGTGGAAAGCTGTGAAATGACGAAAATACTGGTAATGTTTACAAGTACGGGTACTTCTGGTGGCGTTTTCACGGGACTGTGCTTTCAAATATTAAGAGTTCATGTTTACAGAGCTCAGAATTGGTGTCTAAAGCCTTTGAATGACGAGAATAGTGTTTTTGTTTACAATTTAGGAGTATTGGCTTTGGCGTTTTTTTTGTGTGAATCAGTTAAAATGGTGGCGGTTCCAGTAAATACTTCTAAGCAAACTGTCTAATTGTGGTAAAACTGTTAAAATACACAATGAGAGTTCCCAGAAATGATTAAGAATGTGTAATAAACATCTCAAGTACACGTAAATAGATTCTTACTACATTTACTGTCGAATTCAACACGGAGGTTTCCAGTGGAAAGCTGTGAAATGACGAAAATACTGGTAATGTTTACAAGTACGGGTACTTCTGGTGGCGTTTTCACGGGACTGTGCTTTCAAATATTAAGAGTTCATGTTTACAGAGCTAAGAATTGGTGTCTAAAGCCTTTGAATCACGAGAATAGTTTTTGTGTTTACAATTTAGGAGGATTGGCTTTGGCTTTTTTTTGTGTGAATCAGTTAAAATGGTCGCGGTTCCAGTAAATACTTCAAAGCAAACTGTCTAATTGTGGTAAAACTGTTAAAATACACAATGAGAGTTCCCAGAAATGATTAAGAACGTGTAATAAACCCCTCAAGTACACGTAAATAGATTCTTACTACATTTACTGTCGAATTCAATCACGGAGGTTTCCAGTGGAAAGCTGTGAAATGACGAAAATACTGGTAATGTTTACAAGTCCGGGTACTTCGGGTGGCGTTTTCACGGGACTGTGCTTTTAATTATTACGAGTTCATGTTTACAGAGCTCAGAATTGGTGTCTAAAGCCTTTGAATGACGAGAATAGTTTTTGTGTTTACAATTTAGGAGGATTGGCTTTGGCGTTTTTTTTGTGTGAATCAGTTAAAATGGTGGCGGTTCCAGTAAATACTTCTAAGCAAACTGTCTAATTGTGGTAAAACTGTTAAAATACACAATGAGAGTTCCCAGAAATGATTAAGAACGTGTAATAAACATCTCAAGTACACGTAAATAGATTCTTACTACATTTACTGTCGAATTCAATCACGGAGGTTTCCAGTGGAAAGGTGTGAAATGATGAAAATACTGGTAATGTGTACAAGTCCGGGTACTTCTGGTGGCGTTTTCACGGGACTGTGCTTTCAAATATTAAGAGTTCATGTTTACAGAGCTCAGAATTGGTGTCTAAAGCCTTTGAATCACGAGAATAGTTTTTGTGTTTACAATTTAGGAGGATTGGCTTTGGCGTTTTTTTTGTGTGAATCAGTCAAAATGGTGGCGGTTCCAGTAAATACTTCTAAGCAAACTGTCTAATTGTGGTAAAACTGTTAAAATACACAATGAGAGTTCCCAGAAATGATTAAGAACGTGTAATAAACATCTCAAGTACACGTAAATAGATTCTTACTACATTTACTGTCGAATTCAATCACGGAGGTTTCCAGTGGAAAGGTGTGAAATGATGAAAATACTGGTAATGTGTACAAGTCCGGGTACTTCTGGTGGCGTTTTCACGGGACTGTGCTTTCAAATATTAAGAGTTCATGTTTACAGAGCTCAGAATTGGTGTCTAAAGCCTTTGAATGACGAGAATAGTGTTTTTGTTTACAATTTAGGAGGATTGGCTTTGGCGTTTTTTTTGTGTGAATCAGTTAAAATGGTGGCGGTTCCAGTAAATACTTCTAAGCAAACTGTCTGATTGTGGTAAAACTGTTAAAATACACAATGAGAGTTCCCAGAAATGATTAAGAACGTGTAATAAACATCTCAAGTACACGTAAATAGATTCTTGCTACATTTACTGTCGAATTCAATCACGGAGGTTTCCAGTGGAAAGCTGTGAAATGACGAAAATACTGGTAATGTTTACAAGTCCGGGTACTTCTGGTGGCGTTTTCACGGGACTGTGCTTTCAAATATTAAGAGTTCCTGTTTACAGAGCTCAGAATTGGTGTCTAAAGCCTTTGAATGACGAGAATAGTTTTTGTGTTTACAATTTAGGAGGATTGGCTTTGGCGTTTTTTTTGTGTGAATCAGTCAAAATGGTGGCGGTTCCAGTAAATACTTCTAAGCAAACTGTCTAATTGTGGTAAAACTGTTAAAATACACAATGAGAGTTCCCAGAAATGATTAAGAACGTGTAATAAACATCTCAAGTACACGTAAATAGATTCTTGCTACATTTACTGTCGAATTCAATCACGGAGGTTTCCAGTGGAAAGCTGTGAAATGACGAAAATACTGGTAATGTTTACAAGTCCGGGTACTTCTGGTGGCGTTTTCACGGGACTGTGCTTTCAAATATTAAGAGTTCATGTTTACAGAGCTCAGAATTGGTGTCTAAAGCCTTTGAATCACGAGAATAGTTTTTGTGTTTACAATTTAGGAGGATTGGCTTTGGCGTTTTTTTTGTGTGAATCAGTTAAAATGGTGGCGGTTCCAGTAAATACTTCTAAGCAAACTGTCTAATTGTGGTAAAACTGTTAAAATACACAATGAGAGTTCCCAGAAATGATTAAGAACGTGTAATAAACATCTCAAGTACACGTAAATAGATTCTTACTACATTTACTGTCGAATTCAATCACGGAGGTTTCCAGTGGAAAGGTGTGAAATGACGAAAATACTGGTAATGTTTACAAGTCCGGGTACTTCTGGTGGCGTTTTCACGGGACTGTGCTTTCAAATATTAAGAGTTCATGTTTACAGAGCTAAGAATTGGTGTCTAAAGCCTTTGAATCACGAGAATAGTTTTTGTGTTTACAATTTAGGAGGATTGGCTTTGGCGTTTTTTTTGTGTGAATCAGTCAAAATGGTGGCGGTTCCAGTAAATACTTCTAAGCAAACTGTCTAATTGTGGTAAAACTGTTAAAATACACAATGAGAGTTCCCAGAAATGATTAAGAACGTGTAATAAACATCTCAAGTACACGTAAATAGATTCTTGCTACATTTACTGTAGAATTCAACACGGAGGTTTCCAGTGGAAAGCTGTGAAATGACGAAAATACTGGTAATGTTTACAAGTACGGGTACTTCTGGTGGCGTTTTCACGGGACTGTGCTTTCAAATATTAAGAGTTCATGTTTACAGAGCTCAGAATTGGTGTCTAAAGCCTTTGAATCACGAGAATAGTTTTTGTGTTTACAATTTAGGAGGATTGGCTTTGGCGTTTTTTTTGTGTGAATCAGTCAAAATGGTGGCGGTTCCAGTAAATACTTCTAAGCAAACTGTCTAATTGTGGTAAAACTGTTAAAATACACAATGAGAGTTCCCAGAAATGATTAAGAACGTGTAATAAACATCTCAAGTACACGTAAATAGATTCTTGCTACATTTACTGTCGAATTCAATCACGGAGGTTTCCAGTGGAAAGCTGTGAAATGACGAAAATACTGGTAATGTTTACAAGTCCGGGTACTTCTGGTGGCGTTTTCACGGGACTGTGCTTTCAAATATTAAGAGTTCATTTTTACAGAGCTCAGAATTGGTGTCTAAAGCCTTTGAATCACGAGAATAGTTTTTGTGTTTACAATTTAGGAGGATTGGCTTTGGCGTTTTTTTTGTGTGAATCAGTTAAAATGGTGGCGGTTCCAGTAAATACTTCTAAGCAAACTGTCTAATTGTGGTAAAACTGTTAAAATACACAATGAGAGTTCCCAGAAATGATTAAGAACGTGTAATAAACATCTCAAGTACACGTAAATAGATTCTTACTACATTTACTGTCGAATTCAATCACGGAGGTTTCCAGTGGAAAGGTGTGAAATGACGAAAATACTGGTAATGTTTACAAGTCCGGGTACTTCTGGTGGCGTTTTCACGGGACTGTGCTTTCAAATATTAAGAGTTCATGTTTACAGAGCTAAGAATTGGTGTCTAAAGCCTTTGAATCACGAGAATAGTTTTTGTGTTTACAATTTAGGAGGATTGGCTTTGCCTTTTTTTTGTGTGAATCAGTTAAAATGGTCGCGGTTCCAGTAAATACTTCTAAGCAAACTGTCTAATTGTGGTAAAACTGTTAAAATACACAATGAGAGTTCCCAGAAATGATTAAGAACGTGTAATAAACCCCTCAAGTACACGTAAATAGATTCTTACTACATTTACTGTCGAATTCAATCACGGAGGTTTCCAGTGGAAAGCTGTGAAATGACGAAAATACTGGTAATGTTTACAAGTCCGGGTACTTCGGGTGGCGTTTTCACGGGACTGTGCTTTTAATTATTACGAGTTCATGTTTACAGAGCTCAGAATTGGTGTCTAAAGCCTTTGAATGACGAGAATAGTTTTTGTGTTTACAATTTAGGAGGATTGGCTTTGGCGTTTTTTTTGTGTGAATCAGTTAAAATGGTGGCGGTTCCAGTAAATACTTCTAAGCAAACTGTCTAATTGTGGTAAAACTGTTAAAATACACAATGAGAGTTCCCAGAAATGATTAAGAACGTGTAATAAACATCTCAAGTACACGTAAATAGATTCTTACTACATTTACTGTCGAATTCAATCACGGAGGTTTCCAGTGGAAAGGTGTGAAATGATGAAAATACTGGTAATGTGTACAAGTCCGGGTACTTCTGGTGGCGTTTTCACGGGACTGTGCTTTCAAATATTAAGAGTTCATGTTTACAGAGCTCAGAATTGGTGTCTAAAGCCTTTGAATCACGAGAATAGTTTTTGTGTTTACAATTTAGGAGGATTGGCTTTGGCGTTTTTTTTGTGTGAATCAGTCAAAATGGTGGCGGTTCCAGTAAATACTTCTAAGCAAACTGTCTAATTGTGGTAAAACTGTTAAAATACACAATGAGAGTTCCCAGAAATGATTAAGAACGTGTAATAAACATCTCAAGTACACGTAAATAGATTCTTGCTACATTTACTGTCGAATTCAATCACGGAGGTTTCCAGTGGAAAGCTGTGAAATGACGAAAATACTGGTAATGTTTACAAGTCCGGGTACTTCTGGTGGCGTTTTCACGGGACTGTGCTTTCAAATATTAAGAGTTCATGTTTACAGAGCTCAGAATTGGTGTCTAAAGCCTTTGAATCACGAGAATAGTTTTTGTGTTTACAATTTAGGAGGATTGGCTTTGGCGTTTTTTTTTGTGTGAATCAGTTAAAATGGTGGCGGTTCCAGTAAACAGTTCTAAGCAAACTGTCTAATTGTGGTAAAACTGTTAAAATACACAATGATAGTTCCCAGAAATGATTAAGAACGTGTAATAAACACCGCAAGTACACGTAAATAGATTCTTACTACATTTACTGTCGAATTCAATCACGGAGGTTTCCAGTGGAAAGCTGTGAAATGACGAAAATACTGGTAATGTTTACAAGTACGGGTACTTCTGGTGGCGTTTTCACGGGACTGTGCTTTCAATTATTAAGAGTTCATGTTTACAGAGCTCAGAATTTGTGTCTAAAGCCTTTGAATCACGAGAATAGTTTTTATGTTTACAATTTAGGAGGATTGGCTTTGGCATATTTTTTGTGTGAATCAGTTAAAATGGTGGCGGTTCCAGTAAATACTTCTAAGCAAACTGTCTAATTGTGGTAAAACTGTTAAAATACACAATGAGAGTTCCCAGAAATGATTAAGAACGTGTAATAAACATCTCAAGTACACGTAAATAGATTCTTACTACATTTACTGTCGAATTCAACACGGAGGTTTCCAGTGGAAAGCTGTGAAATGACGAAAATACTGGTAATGTTTACAAGTACGGGTACTTCTGGTGGCGTTTTCACGGGACTGTGCTTTCAAATATTAAGAGTTCATGTTTACAGAGCTCAGAATTGGTGTCTAAAGCCTTTGAATGACGAGAATAGTGTTTTTGTTTACAATTTAGGAGGATTGGCTTTGGCGTTTTTTTTGTGTGAATCAGTCAAAATGGTGGCGGTTCCAGTAAATACTTCTAAGCAAACTGTCTAATTGTGGTAAAACTGTTAAAATACACAATGAGAGTTCCCAGAAATGATTAAGAACGTGTAATAAACATCTCAAGTACACGTAAATAGATTCTTACTACATTTACTGTCGAATTCAATCACGGAGGTTTCCAGTGGAAAGGTGTGAAATGATGAAAATACTGGTAATGTGTACAAGTCGGGGTACTTCTGGTGGCGTTTTCACGGGACTGTGCTTTCAAATATTAAGAGTTCATGTTTACAGAGCTCAGAATTGGTGTCTAAAGCCTTTGAATGACGAGAATAGTGTTTTTGTTTACAATTTAGGAGGATTGGCTTTGGCGTTTTTTTTGTGTGAATCAGTTAAAATGGTGGCGGTTCCAGTAAATACTTCTAAGCAAACTGTCTAATTGTGGTAAAACTGTTAAAATACACAATGAGAGTTCCCAGAAATGATTAAGAACGTGTAATAAACATCTCAAGTACACGTAAATAGATTCTTGCTACATTTACTGTCGAATTCAATCACGGAGGTTTCCAGTGGAAAGCTGTGAAATGACGAAAATACTGGTAATGTTTACAAGTCCGGGTACTTCTGGTGGCGTTTTCACGGGACTGTGCTTTCAAATATTAAGAGTTCCTGTTTACAGAGCTCAGAATTGGTGTCTAAAGCCTTTGAATGACGAGAATAGTTTTTGTGTTTACAATTTAGGAGGATTGGCTTTGGCGTTTTTTTTGTGTGAATCAGTCAAAATGGTGGCGGTTCCAGTAAATACTTCTAAGCAAACTGTCTAATTGTGGTAAAACTGTTAAAATACACAATGAGAGTTCCCAGAAATGATTAAGAACGTGTAATAAACATCTCAAGTACACGTAAATAGATTCTTGCTACATTTACTGTCGAATTCAATCACGGAGGTTTCCAGTGGAAAGCTGTGAAATGACGAAAATACTGGTAATGTTTACAAGTCCGGGTACTTCTGGTGGCGTTTTCACGGGACTGTGCTTTCAAATATTAAGAGTTCATGTTTACAGAGCTCAGAATTGGTGTCTAAAGCCTTTGAATCACGAGAATAGTTTTTGTGTTTACAATTTAGGAGGATTGGCTTTGGCGTTTTTTTTGTGTGAATCAGTTAAAATGGTGGCGGTTCCAGTAAATACTTCTAAGCAAACTGTCTAATTGTGGTAAAACTGTTAAAATACACAATGAGAGTTCCCAGAAATGATTAAGAACGTGTAATAAACATCTCAAGTACACGTAAATAGATTCTTACTACATTTACTGTCGAATTCAATCACGGAGGTTTCCAGTGGAAAGGTGTGAAATGACGAAAATACTGGTAATGTTTACAAGTCCGGGTACTTCTGGTGGCGTTTTCAAGGGACTGTGCTTTCAAATATTAAGAGTTCATGTTTACAGAGCTCAGAATTGGTGTCTAAAGCCTTTGAATCACGAGAATAGTTTTTGTGTTTACAATTTAGGAGGATTGGCTTTGGCGTTTTTTTTGTGTGAATCAGTCAAAATGGTGACGGTTCCAGTAAATACTTCTAAGCAAACTGTCTAATTGTGGTAAAACTGTTAAAATACACAATGAGAGTTCCCAGAAATGATTAAGAACGTGTAATAAACATCTCAAGTACACGTAAATAGATTCTTGCTACATTTACTGTCGAATTCAACACGGAGGTTTCCAGTGGAAAGCTGTGAAATGACGAAAATACTGGTAATGTTTACAAGTACGGGTACTTCTGGTGGCGTTTTCACGGGACTGTGCTTTCAAATATTAAGAGTTCATGTTTACAGAGCTCAGAATTGGTGTCTAAAGCCTTTGAATGACTTGAATAGTGTTTTTGTTTACAATTTAGGAGGATTGGCTTTGGCGTTTTTTTTGTGTGAATCAGTTAAAATGGTGGCGGTTCCAGTAAATACTTCTAAGCAAACTGTCTAATTGTGGTAAAACTGTTAAAATACACAATGAGAGTTCCCAGAAATGATTAAGAACGTGTAATAAACATCTCAAGTACACGTAAATAGATTCTTACTACATTTACTGTCGAATTCAATCACGGAGGTTTCCAGTGGAAAGGTGTGAAATGATGAAAATACTGGTAATGTGTACAAGTCCGGGTACTTCTGGTGGCGTTTTCACGGGACTGTGCTTTCAAATATTAAGAGTTCATGTTTACAGAGCTCAGAATTGGTGTCTAAAGCCTTTGAATGACGAGAATAGTTTTTGTGTTTACAATTTAGGAGGATTGGCTTTGGCGTTTTTTTTGTGTGAATCAGTTAAAATGGTGGCGGTTCCAGTAAATACTTCTAAGCAAACTGTCTAATTGTGGTAAAACTGTTAAAATACACAATGAGAGTTCCCAGAAATGATTAAGAACGTGTAATAAACATCTCAAGTACACGTAAATAGATTCTTACTACATTTACTGTCGAATTCAATCACGGAGGTTTCCAGTGGAAAGGTGTGAAATGACGAAAATACTGGTAATGTTTACAAGTCCGGGTACTACTGGTGGCGTTTTCACGGGACTGTGCTTTCAAATATTAAGAGTTCATGTTTACAGAGCTCAGAATTGGTGTCTAAAGCCTTTGAATCACGAGAATAGTTTTTGTGTTTACAATTTAGGAGGATTGGCTTTGGCGTTTTTTTTGTGTGAATCAGTCAAAATGGTGGCGGTTCCAGTAAATACTTCTAAGCAAACTGTCTAATTGTGGTAAAACTGTTAAAATACACAATGAGAGTTCCCAGAAATGATTAAGAACGTGTAATAAACATCTCAAGTACACGTAAATAGATTCTTGCTACATTTACTGTCGAATTCAATCACGGAGGTTTCCAGTGGAAAGCTGTGAAATGACGAAAATACTGGTAATGTTTACAAGTCCGGGTACTTCTGGTGGCGTTTTCACGTGACTGTGCTTTCAAATATTAAGAGTTCATGTTTACAGAGCTCAGAATTGGTGTCTAAAGCCTTTGAATCACGAGAATAGTTTTTGTGTTTACAATTTAGGAGGATTGGCTTTGGCGTTTTTTTTGTGTGAATCAGTTAAAATGGTGGCGGTTCCAGTAAATACTTCTAAGCAAACTGTCTAATTGTGGTAAAACTGTTAAAATACACAATGAGAGTTCCCAGAAATGATTAAGAACGTGTAATAAACATCTCAAGTACACGTAAATAGATTCTTACTACATTTACTGTCGAATTCAATCACGGAGGTTTCCAGTGGAAAGGTGTGAAATGACGAAAATACTGGTAATGTTTACAAGTCCGGGTACTTCTGGTGGCGTTTTCACGGGACTGTGCTTTCAAATATTAAGAGTTCATGTTTACAGAGCTCAGAATTGGTGTCTAAAGCCTTTGAATCACGAGAATAGTTTTTGTGTTTACAATTTAGGAGGATTGGCTTTGGCGTTTTTTTTGTGTGAATCAGTCAAAATGGTGGCGGTTCCAGTAAATACTTCTAAGCAAACTGTCTAATTGTGGTAAAACTGTTAAAATACACAATGAGAGTTCCCAGAAATGATTAAGAACGTGTAATAAACATCTCAAGTACACGTAAATAGATTCTTGCTACATTTACTGTCGAATTCAATCACGGAGGTTTCCAGTGGAAAGCTGTGAAATGACGAAAATACTGGTAATGTTTACAAGTCCGGGTACTTCTGGTGGCGTTTTCACGGGACTGTGCTTTCAAATATTAAGAGTTCATGTTTACAGAGCTCAGAATTGGTGTCTAAAGCCTTTGAATCACGAGAATAGTTTTTGTGTTTACAATTTAGGAGGATTGGCTTTGGCGTTTTTTTTTGTGTGAATCAGTTAAAATGGTGGCGGTTCCAGTAAACAGTTCTAAGCAAACTGTCTAATTGTGGTAAAACTGTTAAAATACACAATGATAGTTCCCAGAAATGATTAAGAACGTGTAATAAACACCTCAAGTACACGGAAATAGATTCTTACTACATTTACTGTCGAATTCAATCACGGAGGTTTCCAGTGGAAAGCTGTGAAATGACGAAAATACTGGTAATGTTTACAAGTACGGGTACTTCTGGTGGCGTTTTCACGGGACTGTGCTTTCAATTATTAAGAGTTCATGTTTACAGAGCTCAGAATTTGTGTCTAAAGCCTTTGAATCACGAGAATAGTTTTTATGTTTACAATTTAGGAGGATTGGCTTTGGCATATTTTTTGTGTGAATCAGTTAAAATGGTGGCGGTTCCAGTAAATACTTCTAAGCAAACTGTCTAATTGTGGTAAAACTGTTAAAATACACAATGAGAGTTCCCAGAAATGATTAAGAACGTGTAATAAACATCTCAAGTACACGTAAATAGATTCTTATTACATTTACTGTCGAATTCAACACGGAGGTTTCCAGTGGAAAGCTGTGAAATGACGAAAATTCTGGTAATGTTTACAAGTACGGGTACTTCTGGTGGCGTTTTCACGGGACTGTGCTTTCAATTATTAAGAGTTCATGTTTACAGAGCTCAGAATTTGTGTCTAAAGCCTTTGAATCACGAGAATAGTTTTTATGTTTACAATTTAGGAGGATTGGCTTTGGCATATTTTTTGTGTGAATCAGTTAAAATGGTGGCGGTTCCAGTAAATACTTCTAAGCAAACTGTCTAATTGTGGTAAAACTGTTAAAATACACAATGAGAGTTCCCAGAAATGATTAAGAACGTGTAATAAACATCTCAAGTACACGTAAATAGATTCTTATTACATTTACTGTCGAATTCAACACGGAGGTTTCCAGTGGAAAGCTGTGAAATGACGAAAATTCTGGTAATGTTTACAAGTACGGGTACTTCTGGTGGCGTTTTCACGGGACTGTGCTTTCAAATATTAAGAGTTCATTTTTACAGAGCTCAGAATTGGTGTCTAAAGCCTTTGAATGACGAGAATAGTGTTTTTGTTTACAATTTAGGAGGATTGGCTTTGGCGTTTTTTTTGTGTGAATCAGTTAAAATGGTGGCGGTTCTAGTAAATACTTCTAAGCAAACTGACTAATTGTGGTAAAACTGTTAAAATACACAATGAGAGTTCCCAGAAATGATTAAGAACGTGTAATAAACATCTCAAGTACACGTAAATAGATTCTTGCTACATTTACTGTCGAATTCAATCACGGAGGTTTCCAGTGGAAAGCTGTGAAATGACGAAAATACTGGTAATGTTTACAAGTCCGGGTACTTCTGGTGGCGTTTTCACGGGACTGTGCTTTCAAATATTAAGAGTTCATGTTTACAGAGCTCAGAATTGGTGTCTAAAGCCTTTGAATCACGAGAATAGTTTTTGTGTTTACAATTTAGGAGGATTGGCTTTGGCGTTTTTTTTGTGTGAATCAGTTAAAATGGTGGCGGTTCCAGTAAATACTTCTAAGCAAACTGTCTAATTGTGGTAAAACTGTTAAAATACACAATGAGAGTTCCCAGAAATGATTAAGAACGTGTAATAAACATCTCAAGTACACGTAAATAGATTCTTACTACATTTACTGTCGAATTCAATCACGGAGGTTTCCATTGGAAAGGTGTGAAATGACGAAAATACTGGTAATGTTTACAAGTCCGGGTACTTCTGGTGGCGTTTTCACGGGACTGTGCTTTCAAATATTAAGAGTTCATGTTTACAGAGCTCAGAATTGGTGTCTAAAGCCTTTGAATCACGAGAATAGTTTTTGTGTTTACAATTTAGGAGGATTGGCTTTGGCGTTTTTTTTGTGTGAATCAGTCAAAATGGTGGCGGTTCCAGTAAATACTTCTAAGCAAACTGTCTAATTGTGGTAAAACTGTTAAAATACACAATGAGAGTTCCCAGAAATGATTAAGAACGTGTAATAAACATCTCAAGTACACGTAAATAGATTCTTGCTACATTTACTGTCGAATTCAATCACGGAGGTTTCCAGTGGAAAGCTGTGAAATGACGAAAATACTGGTAATGTTTACAAGTCCGGGTACTTCTGGTGGCGTTTTCACAGGACTGTGCTTTCAAATATTAAGAGTTCATGTTTACAGAGCTCAGAATTGGTGTCTAAAGCCTTTGAATCACGAGAATAGTTTTTGTGTTTACAATTTAGGAGGATTGGCTTTGGCGTTTTTTTTTGTGTGAATCAGTTAAAATGGTGGCGGTTCCAGTAAACAGTTCTAAGCAAACTGTCTAATTGTGGTAAAACTGTTAAAATACACAATGATAGTTCCCAGAAATGATTAAGAACGTGTAATAAACACCTCAAGTACACGTAAATAGATTCTTACTACATTTACTGTCGAATTCAATCACGGAGGTTTCCAGTGGAAAGCTGTGAAATGACGAAAATACTGGTAATGTTTACAAGTACGGGTACTTCTGGTGGCGTTTTCACGGGACTGTGCTTTCAATTATTAAGAGTTCATGTTTACAGAGCTCAGAATTTGTGTCTAAAGCCTTTGAATCACGAGAATAGTTTTTATGTTTACAATTTAGGAGGATTGGCTTTGGCATATTTTTTGTGTGAATCAGTTAAAATGGTGGCGGTTCCAGTAAATACTTCTAAGCAAACTGTCTAATTGTGGTAAAACTGTTAAAATACACAATGAGAGTTCCCAGAAATGATTAAGAACGTGTAATAAACATCTCAAGTACACGTAAATAGATTCTTATTACATTTACTGTCGAATTCAACACGGAGGTTTCCAGTGGAAAGCTGTGAAATGACGAAAATACTGGTAATGTTTACAAGTACGGGTACTTCTGGTGGCGTTTTCACGGGACTGTGCTTTCAAATATTAAGAGTTCATGTTTACAGAGCTCAGAATTGGTGTCTAAAGCCTTGGAATCACGAGAATGGTTTTTGTGTTTACAATTTAGGAGGATTGGCTTTGGCATATTTTTTGTGTGAATCAGTTAAAATGGTGGCCGTTCCAGTAAATACTTCTAAGCAAACTGTCTAATTGTGGTAAAACTGTTAAAATACACAATGAGAGTTCCCAGAAATGATTAAGAACGTGTAATAAACATCTCAAGTACACGTAAATAGATTCTTATTACATTTACTGTCGAATTCAACACGGAGGTTTCCAGTGGAAAGCTGTGAAATGACGAAAATTCTGGTAATGTTTACAAGTACGGGTACTTCTGGTGGCGTTTTCACGGGACTGTGCTTTCAAATATTAAGAGTTCATTTTTACAGAGCTCAGAATTGGTGTCTAAAGCCTTTGAATGACGAGAATAGTGTTTTTGTTTACAATTTAGGAGGATTGGCTTTGGCGTTTTTTTTGTGTGAATCAGTTAAAATGGTGGCGGTTCTAGTAAATACTTCTAAGCAAACTGTCTAATTGTGGTAAAACTGTTAAAATACACAATGAGAGTTCCCAGAAATGATTAAGAACGTGTAATAAACATCTCAAGTACACGTAAATAGATTCTTGCTACATTTACTGTCGAATTCAATCACGGAGGTTTCCAGTGGAAAGCTGTGAAATGACGAAAATACTGGTAATGTTTACAAGTCCGGGTACTTCTGGTGGCGTTTTCACGGGACTGTGCTTTCAAATATTAAGAGTTCATGTTTACAGAGCTCAGAATTGGTGTCTAAAGCCTTTGAATCACGAGAATAGTTTTTGTGTTTACAATTTAGGAGGATTGGCTTTGGCGTTTTTTTTGTGTGAATCAGTTAAAATGGTGGCGGTTCCAGTAAATACTTCTAAGCAAACTGTCTAATTGTGGTAAAACTGTTAAAATACACAATGAGAGTTCCCAGAAATGATTAAGAACGTGTAATAAACATCTCAAGTACACGTAAATAGATTCTTACTACATTTACTGTCGAATTCAATCACGGAGGTTTCCATTGGAAAGGTGTGAAATGACGAAAATACTGGTAATGTTTACAAGTCCGGGTACTTCTGGTGGCGTTTTCACGGGACTGTGCTTTCAAATATTAAGAGTTCATGTTTACAGAGCTCAGAATTGGTGTCTAAAGCCTTTGAATCACGAGAATAGTTTTTGTGTTTACAATTTAGGAGGATTGGCTTTGGCGTTTTTTTTGTGTGAATCAGTCAAAATGGTGGCGGTTCCAGTAAATACTTCTAAGCAAACTGTCTAATTGTGGTAAAACTGTTAAAATACACAATGAGAGTTCCCAGAAATGATTAAGAACGTGTAATAAACATCTCAAGTACACGTAAATAGATTCTTGCTACATTTACTGTCGAATTCAATCACGGAGGTTTCCAGTGGAAAGCTGTGAAATGACGAAAATACTGGTAATGTTTACAAGTCCGGGTACTTCTGGTGGCGTTTTCACAGGACTGTGCTTTCAAATATTAAGAGTTCATGTTTACAGAGCTCAGAATTGGTGTCTAAAGCCTTTGAATCACGAGAATAGTTTTTGTGTTTACAATTTAGGAGGATTGGCTTTGGCGTTTTTTTTTGTGTGAATCAGTTAAAATGGTGGCGGTTCCAGTAAACAGTTCTAAGCAAACTGTCTAATTGTGGTAAAACTGTTAAAATACACAATGATAGTTCCCAGAAATGATTAAGAACGTGTAATAAACACCTCAAGTACACGTAAATAGATTCTTACTACATTTACTGTCGAATTCAATCACGGAGGTTTCCAGTGGAAAGCTGTGAAATGACGAAAATACTGGTAATGTTTACAAGTACGGGTACTTCTGGTGGCGTTTTCACGGGACTGTGCTTTCAATTATTAAGAGTTCATGTTTACAGAGCTCAGAATTGGTGTCTAAAGCCTTGGAATCACGAGAATGGTTTTTGTGTTTACAATTTAGGAGGATTGGCTTTGGCGTTTTTTTTGTGTGAATCAGTCAAAATGGTGGCGGTTCCAGTAAATACTTCTAAGCAAACTGTCTAATTGTGGTAAAACTGTTAAAATACACAATGAGAGTTCCCAGAAATGATTAAGAACGTGTAATAAACATCTCAAGTACACGTAAATAGATTCTTACTACATTTACTGTCGAATTCAACACGGAGGTTTCCAGTGGAAAGCTGTGAAATGACGCAAATACTGGTAATGTTTACAAGTCCGGGTACTTCGGGTGGCGTTTTCACGGGACTGTGCTTTTAATTATTACGAGTTCATGTTTACAGAGCTCAGAATTGGTGTCTAAAGCCTTTGAATCACGAGAATAGTTTTTGTGTTTACAATTTAGGAGGATTGGCTTTGGCGTTTTTTTTGTGTGAATCAGTTAAAATGGTGGCGGTTCCAGTAAATACTTCTAAGCAAACTGTCTAATTGTGGTAAAACTGTTAAAATACACAATGAGAGTTCCCAGAAATGATTAAGAACGTGTAATAAACATCTCAAGTACACGGAAATAGATTCTTACTACATTTACTGTTGAATTCAACACGGAGGTTTCCAGTGGAAAGCTGTGAAATGACGAAAATACTGGTAATGTTTACAAGTACGGGTACTTCTGGTGGCGTTTTCACGGGACTGTGCTTTCAAATATTAAGAGTTCATGTTTACAGAGCTCAGAATTGGTGTCTAAAGCCTTTGAATCACGAGAATAGTTTTTGTGTTTACAATTTAGGAGGATTGGCTTTGGCGTTTTTTTTTGTGTGAATCAGTCAAAATGGTGGCGGTTCCAGTAAATACTTCTAAGCAAACTGTCTAATTGTGGTAAAACTGTTAAAATACACAATGAGAGTTCCCAGAAATGATTAAGAACGTGTAATAAACATCTCAAGTACACGTAAATAGATTCTTACTACATTTACTGTCGAATTCAACACGGAGGTTTCCAGTGGAAAGCTGTGAAATGACGAAAATACTGGTAATGTTTACAAGTACGGGTACTTCTGGTGGCGTTTTCACGGGACTGTGCTTTCAAATATTAAGAGTTCATGTTTACAGAGCTCAGAATTGGTGTCTAAAGCCTTTGAATCACGAGAATAGTTTTTGTGTTTACAATTTAGGAGGATTGGCTTTGGCGTTTTTTTTGTGTGAATCAGTTAAAATGGTGGCGGTTCCAGTAAATACTTCTAAGCAAACTGTCTAATTGTGGTAAAACTGTTAAAATACACAATGAGAGTTCCCAGAAATGATTAAGAACGTGTAATAAACATCTCAAGTACACGTAAATAGATTCTTACTACATTTACTGTCGAATTCAACACGGAGGTTTCCAGTGGAAAGCTGTGAAATGACGAAAATACTGGTAATGTTTACAAGTACGGGTACTTCTGGTGGCGTTTTCACGGGACTGTGCTTTCAAATATTAAGAGTTCATGTTTACAGAGCTCAGAATTGGTGTCTAAAGCCTTTGAATCACGAGAATAGTTTTTGTGTTTACAATTTAGGAGGATTGGCTTTGGCGTTTTTTTTGTGTGAATCAGTTAAAATGGTGGCGGTTCCAGTAAATACTTCTAAGCAAACTGTCTAATTGTGGTAAAACTGTTAAAATACACAATGAGAGTTCCCAGAAATGATTAAGAACGTGTAATAAACATCTCAAGTACACGTAAATAGATTCTTACTACATTTACTGTCAAATTCAATCACGGAGGTTTCCAGTGGAAAGCTGTGAAATGACGAAAATACTGGTAATGTTTACAAGTACGGGTACTTCTGGTGGCGTTTTCACGGGACTGTGCTTTCAAATATTAAGAGTTCATGTTTACAGAGCTCAGAATTGGTGTCTAAAGCCTTGGAATCACGAGAATGGTTTTTGTGTTTACAATTTAGGAGGATTGGCTTTGGCGTTTTTTTTGTGTGAATCAGCCAAAATGGTGGCGGTTCCAGTAAATACTTCTAAGCAAACTGTCTAATTGTGGTAAAACTGTTAAAATACACAATGAGAGTTCCCAGAAATGATTAAGAACGTGTAATAAACATCTCAAGTACACGTAAATAGATTCTTACTACATTTACTGTCAAATTCAACACGGAGGTTTCCAGTGGAAAGCTGTGAAATGACGAAAATACTGGTAATGTTTACAAGTACGGGTACTTCTGGTGGCGTTTTCACGGGACTGTGCTTTCAAATATTAAGAGTTCATGCTTACAGAGCTCAGAATTGGTGTCTAAAGCCTTTGAATCACGAGAATAGTTTTTGTGTTTACAATTTAGGAGGATTGGCTTTGGCGTTTTTTTTGTGTGAATCAGTTAAAATGGTGGCGGTTCTAGTAAATACTTCTAAGCAAACTGTCTAATTGTGGTAAAACTGTTAAAATACACAATGAGAGTTCCCAGAAATGATTAAGAACGTGTAATAAACATCTCAAGTACACGTAAATAGATTCTTGCTACATTTACTGTCGAATTCAATCACGGAGGTTTCCAGTGGAAAGCTGTGAAATGACGAAAATACTGGTAATGTTTACAAGTCCGGGTACTTCTGGTGGCGTTTTCACGGGACTGTGCTTTCAAATATTAAGAGTTCATGTTTACAGAGCTCAGAATTGGTGTCTAAAGCCTTTGAATCACGAGAATAGTTTTTGTGTTTACAATTTAGGAGGATTGGCTTTGGCGTTTTTTTTGTGTGAATCAGTTAAAATGGTGGCGGTTCCAGTAAATACTTCTAAGCAAACTGTCTAATTGTGGTAAAACTGTTAAAATACACAATGAGAGTTCCCAGAAATGATTAAGAACGTGTAATAAACATCTCAAGTACACGTAAATAGATTCTTACTACATTTACTGTCGAATTCAATCACGGAGGTTTCCATTGGAAAGGTGTGAAATGACGAAAATACTGGTAATGTTTACAAGTCCGGGTACTTCTGGTGGCGTTTTCACGGGACTGTGCTTTCAAATATTAAGAGTTCATGTTTACAGAGCTCAGAATTGGTGTCTAAAGCCTTTGAATCACGAGAATAGTTTTTGTGTTTACAATTTAGGAGGATTGGCTTTGGCGTTTTTTTTGTGTGAATCAGTCAAAATGGTGGCGGTTCCAGTAAATACTTCTAAGCAAACTGTCTAATTGTGGTAAAACTGTTAAAATACACAATGAGAGTTCCCAGAAATGATTAAGAACGTGTAATAAACATCTCAAGTACACGTAAATAGATTCTTGCTACATTTACTGTCGAATTCAATCACGGAGGTTTCCAGTGGAAAGCTGTGAAATGACGAAAATACTGGTAATGTTTACAAGTCCGGGTACTTCTGGTGGCGTTTTCACAGGACTGTGCTTTCAAATATTAAGAGTTCATGTTTACAGAGCTCAGAATTGGTGTCTAAAGCCTTTGAATCACGAGAATAGTTTTTGTGTTTACAATTTAGGAGGATTGGCTTTGGCGTTTTTTTTTTTGTGTGAATCAGTTAAAATGGTGGCGGTTCCAGTAAACAGTTCTAAGCAAACTGTCTAATTGTGGTAAAACTGTTAAAATACACAATGATAGTTCCCAGAAATGATTAAGAACGTGTAATAAACACCTCAAGTACACGTAAATAGATTCTTACTACATTTACTGTCGAATTCAATCACGGAGGTTTCCAGTGGAAAGCTGTGAAATGACGAAAATACTGGTAATGTTTACAAGTACGGGTACTTCTGGTGGCGTTTTCACGGGACTGTGCTTTCAATTATTAAGAGTTCATGTTTACAGAGCTCAGAATTTGTGTCTAAAGCCTTTGAATCACGAGAATAGTTTTTATGTTTACAATTTAGGAGGATTGGCTTTGGCATATTTTTTGTGTGAATCAGTTAAAATGGTGGCGGTTCCAGTAAATACTTCTAAGCAAACTGTCTAATTGTGGTAAAACTGTTAAAATACACAATGAGAGTTCCCAGAAATGATTAAGAACGTGTAATAAACATCTCAAGTACACGTAAATAGATTCTTATTACATTTACTGTCGAATTCAACACGGAGGTTTCCAGTGGAAAGCTGTGAAATGACGAAAATACTGGTAATGTTTACAAGTACGGGTACTTCTGGTGGCGTTTTCACGGGACTGTGCTTTCAAATATTAAGAGTTCATGTTTACAGAGCTCAGAATTGGTGTCTAAAGCCTTGGAATCACGAGAATGGTTTTTGTGTTTACAATTTAGGAGGATTGGCTTTGGCGTTTTTTTTGTGTGAATCAGTCAAAATGGTGGCGGTTCCAGTAAATACTTCTAAGCAAACTGTCTAATTGTGGTAAAACTGTTAAAATACACAATGAGAGTTCCCAGAAATGATTAAGAACGTGTAATAAACATCTCAAGTACACGTAAATAGATTCTTACTACATTTACTGTCGAATTCAACACGGAGGTTTCCAGTGGAAAGCTGTGAAATGACGAAAATACTGGTAATGTTTACAAGTCCGGGTACTTCGGGTGGCGTTTTCACGGGACTGTGCTTTTAATTATTACGAGTTCATGTTTACAGAGCTCAGAATTGGTGTCTAAAGCCTTTGAATCACGAGAATAGTTTTTGTGTTTACAATTTAGGAGGATTGGCTTTGGCGTTTTTTTTGTGTGAATCAGTTAAAATGGTGGCGGTTCCAGTAAATACTTCTAAGCAAACTGTCTAATTGTGGTAAAACTGTTAAAATACACAATGAGAGTTCCCAGAAATGATTAAGAACGTGTAATAAACATCTCAAGTACACGGAAATAGATTCTTACTACATTTACTGTTGAATTCAACACGGAGGTTTCCAGTGGAAAGCTGTGAAATGACGAAAATACTGGTAATGTTTACAAGTACGGGTACTTCTGGTGGCGTTTTCACGGGACTGTGCTTTCAAATATTAAGAGTTCATGTTTACAGAGCTCAGAATTGGTGTCTAAAGCCTTTGAATCACGAGAATAGTTTTTGTGTTTACAATTTAGGAGGATTGGCTTTGGCGTTTTTTTTTGTGTGAATCAGTCAAAATGGTGGCGGTTCCAGTAAATACTTCTAAGCAAACTGTCTAATTGTGGTAAAACTGTTAAAATACACAATGAGAGTTCCCAGAAATGATTAAGAACGTGTAATAAACATCTCAAGTACACGTAAATAGATTCTTACTACATTTACTGTCGAATTCAACACGGAGGTTTCCAGTGGAAAGCTGTGAAATGACGAAAATACTGGTAATGTTTACAAGTACGGGTACTTCTGGTGGCGTTTTCACGGGACTGTGCTTTCAAATATTAAGAGTTCATGTTTACAGAGCTCAGAATTGGTGTCTAAAGCCTTTGAATCACGAGAATAGTTTTTGTGTTTACAATTTAGGAGGATTGGCTTTGGCGTTTTTTTTGTGTGAATCAGTTAAAATGGTGGCGGTTCCAGTAAATACTTCTAAGCAAACTGTCTAATTGTGGTAAAACTGTTAAAATACACAATGAGAGTTCCCAGAAATGATTAAGAACGTGTAATAAACATCTCAAGTACACGTAAATAGATTCTTACTACATTTACTGTCGAATTCAACACGGAGGTTTCCAGTGGAAAGCTGTGAAATGACGAAAATACTGGTAATGTTTACAAGTACGGGTACTTCTGGTGGCGTTTTCACGGGACTGTGCTTTCAAATATTAAGAGTTCATGTTTACAGAGCTCAGAATTGGTGTCTAAAGCCTTTGAATCACGAGAATAGTTTTTGTGTTTACAATTTAGGAGGATTGGCTTTGGCGTTTTTTTTGTGTGAATCAGTTAAAATGGTGGCGGTTCCAGTAAATACTTCTAAGCAAACTGTCTAATTGTGGTAAAACTGTTAAAATACACAATGAGAGTTCCCAGAAATGATTAAGAACGTGTAATAAACATCTCAAGTACACGTAAATAGATTCTTACTACATTTACTGTCAAATTCAATCACGGAGGTTTCCAGTGGAAAGCTGTGAAATGACGAAAATACTGGTAATGTTTACAAGTACGGGTACTTCTGGTGGCGTTTTCACGGGACTGTGCTTTCAAATATTAAGAGTTCATGTTTACAGAGCTCAGAATTGGTGTCTAAAGCCTTGGAATCACGAGAATGGTTTTTGTGTTTACAATTTAGGAGGATTGGCTTTGGCGTTTTTTTTGTGTGAATCAGTCAAAATGGTGGCGGTTCCAGTAAATACTTCTAAGCAAACTGTCTAATTGTGGTAAAACTGTTAAAATACACAATGAGAGTTCCCAGAAATGATTAAGAACGTGTAATAAACATCTCAAGTACACGTAAATAGATTCTTACTACATTTACTGTCGAATTCAACACGGAGGTTTCCAGTGGAAAGCTGTGAAATGACGAAAATACTGGTAATGTTTACAAGTACGGGTACTTCTGGTGGCGTTTTCACGGGACTGTGCTTTCAAATATTAAGAGTTCATGCTTACAGAGCTCAGAATTGGTGTCTAAAGCCTTTGAATCACGAGAATAGTTTTTGTGTTTACAATTTAGGAGGATTGGCTTTGGCGTTTTTTTTGTGTGAATCAGTTAAAATGGTGGCGGTTCCAGTAAATACTTCTAAGCAAACTGTCTAATTGTGGTAAAACTGTTAAAATACACAATGAGAGTTCCCAGAAATGATTAAGAACGTGCAATAAACATCTCAAGTACACGTAAATAGATTCTTACTACATTTACTGTCGAATTCAACACGGAGGTTTCCAGTGGAAAGCTGTGAAATGACGAAAATACTGGTAATGTTTACAAGTCCGGGTACTTCGGGTGGCGTTTTCACGGGACTGTGCTTTTAATTATTACGAGTTCATGTTTACAGAGCTCAGAATTGGTGTCTAAAGCCTTTGAATCACGAGAATAGTTTTTGTGTTTACAATTTAGGAGGATTGGCTTTGGCGTTTTTTTTGTGTGAATCAGTTAAAATGGTGGCGGTTCCAGTAAATACTTCTAAGCAAACTGTCTAATTGTGGTAAAACTGTTAAAATACACAATGAGAGTTCCCAGAAATGATTAAGAACGTGTAATAAACATCTCAAGTACACGTAAATAGATTCTTACTACATTTACTGTCGAATTCAACACGGAGGTTTCCAGTGGAAAGCTGTGAAATGACGAAAATACTGGTAATGTTTACAAGTACGGGTACTTCTGGTGGCGTTTTCACGGGACTGTGCTTTCAAATATTAAGAGTTCATGTTTACAGAGCTCAGAATTGGTGTCTAAAGCCTTTGAATCACGAGAATAGTTTTTGTGTTTACAATTTAGGAGGATTGGCTTTGGCGTTTTTTTTGTGTGAATCAGTTAAAATGGTGGCGGTTCCAGTAAATACTTCTAAGCAAACTGTCTAATTGTGGTAAAACTGTTAAAATACACAATGAGAGTTCCCAGAAATGATTAAGAACGTGTAATAAACATCTCAAGTACACGTAAATAGATTCTTACTACATTTACTGTCGAATTCAACACGGAGGTTTCCAGTGGAAAGCTGTGAAATGACGAAAATACTGGTAATGTTTACAAGTCCGGGTACTTCGGGTGGCGTTTTCACGGGACTGTGCTTTTAATTATTACGAGTTCATGTTTACAGAGCTCAGAATTGGTGTCTAAAGCCTTTGAATCACGAGAATAGTTTTTGTGTTTACAATTTAGGAGGATTGGCTTTGGCGTTTTTTTTGTGTGAATCAGTTAAAATGGTGGCGGTTCCAGTAAATACTTCTAAGCAAACTGTCTAATTGTGGTAAAACTGTTAAAATACACAATGAGAGTTCCCAGAAATGATTAAGAACGTGTAATAAACATCTCAAGTACACGGAAATAGATTCTTACTACATTTACTGTTGAATTCAACACGGAGGTTTCCAGTGGAAAGCTGTGAAATGACGAAAATACTGGTAATGTTTACAAGTACGGGTACTTCTGGTGGCGTTTTCACGGGACTGTGCTGTCAAATATTAAGAGTTCATGTTTACAGAGCTCAGAATTGGTGTCTAAAGCCTTGGAATCACGAGAATAGTTTTTGTGTTTACAATTTAGGAGGATTGGCTTTGGCGTTTTTTTTTGTGTGAATCAGTCAAAATGGTGGCGGTTCCAGTAAATACTTCTAAGCAAACTGTCTAATTGTGGTAAAACTGTTAAAATACACAATGAGAGTTCCCAGAAATGATTAAGAACGTGTAATAAACATCTCAAGTACACGTAAATAGATTCTTACTACATTTACTGTCGAATTCAACACGGAGGTTTCCAGTGGAAAGCTGTGAAATGACGAAAATACTGGTAATGTTTACAAGTCCGGGTACTTCGGGTGGCGTTTTCACGGGACTGTGCTTTTAATTATTACGAGTTCATGTTTACAGAGCTCAGAATTGGTGTCTAAAGCCTTTGAATCACGAGAATAGTTTTTGTGTTTACAATTTAGGAGGATTGGCTTTGGCGTTTTTTTTGTGTGAATCAGTTAAAATGGTGGCGGTTCCAGTAAATACTTCTAAGCAAACTGTCTAATTGTGGTAAAACTGTTAAAATACACAATGAGAGTTCCCAGAAATGATTAAGAACGTGTAATAAACATCTCAAGTACACGGAAATAGATTCTTACTACATTTACTGTTGAATTCAACACGGAGGTTTCCAGTGGAAAGCTGTGAAATGACGAAAATACTGGTAATGTTTACAAGTACGGGTACTTCTGGTGGCGTTTTCACGGGACTGTGCTTTCAAATATTAAGAGTTCATGTTTACAGAGCTCAGAATTGGTGTCTAAAGCCTTTGAATCACGAGAATAGTTTTTGTGTTTACAATTTAGGAGGATTGGCTTTGGCGTTTTTTTTTGTGTGAATCAGTCAAAATGGTGGCGGTTCCAGTAAATACTTCTAAGCAAACTGTCTAATTGTGGTAAAACTGTTAAAATACACAATGAGAGTTCCCAGAAATGATTAAGAACGTGTAATAAACATCTCAAGTACACGTAAATAGATTCTTACTACATTTACTGTCGAATTCAACACGGAGGTTTCCAGTGGAAAGCTGTGAAATGACGAAAATACTGGTAATGTTTACAAGTACGGGTACTTCTGGTGGCGTTTTCACGGGACTGTGCTTTCAAATATTAAGAGTTCATGTTTACAGAGCTCAGAATTGGTGTCTAAAGCCTTTGAATCACGAGAATAGTTTTTGTGTTTACAATTTAGGAGGATTGGCTTTGGCGTTTTTTTTGTGTGAATCAGTTAAAATGGTGGCGGTTCCAGTAAATACTTCTAAGCAAACTGTCTAATTGTGGTAAAACTGTTAAAATACACAATGAGAGTTCCCAGAAATGATTAAGAACGTGTAATAAACATCTCAAGTACACGTAAATAGATTCTTACTACATTTACTGTCGAATTCAACACGGAGGTTTCCAGTGGAAAGCTGTGAAATGACGAAAATACTGGTAATGTTTACAAGTACGGGTACTTCTGGTGGCGTTTTCACGGGACTGTGCTTTCAAATATTAAGAGTTCATGTTTACAGAGCTCAGAATTGGTGTCTAAAGCCTTTGAATCACGAGAATAGTTTTTGTGTTTACAATTTAGGAGGATTGGCTTTGGCGTTTTTTTTGTGTGAATCAGTTAAAATGGTGGCGGTTCCAGTAAATACTTCTAAGCAAACTGTCTAATTGTGGTAAAACTGTTAAAATACACAATGAGAGTTCCCAGAAATGATTAAGAACGTGTAATAAACATCTCAAGTACACGTAAATAGATTCTTACTACATTTACTGTCAAATTCAATCACGGAGGTTTCCAGTGGAAAGCTGTGAAATGACGAAAATACTGGTAATGTTTACAAGTACGGGTACTTCTGGTGGCGTTTTCACGGGACTGTGCTTTCAAATATTAAGAGTTCATGTTTACAGAGCTCAGAATTGGTGTCTAAAGCCTTGGAATCACGAGAATGGTTTTTGTGTTTACAATTTAGGAGGATTGGCTTTGGCGTTTTTTTTGTGTGAATCAGTCAAAATGGTGGCGGTTCCAGTAAATACTTCTAAGCAAACTGTCTAATTGTGGTAAAACTGTTAAAATACACAATGAGAGTTCCCAGAAATGATTAAGAACGTGTAATAAACATCTCAAGTACACGTAAATAGATTCTTACTACATTTACTGTCGAATTCAACACGGAGGTTTCCAGTGGAAAGCTGTGAAATGACGAAAATACTGGTAATGTTTACAAGTCCGGGTACTTCTGGTGGCGTTTTCACGGGACTGTGCTTTCAAATATTAAGAGTTCATGCTTACAGAGCTCAGAATTGGTGTCTAAAGCCTTTGAATCACGAGAATAGTTTTTGTGTTTACAATTTAGGAGGATTGGCTTTGGCGTTTTTTTTGTGTGAATCAGTTAAAATGGTGGCGGTTCCAGTAAATACTTCTAAGCAAACTGTCTAATTGTGGTAAAACTGTTAAAATACACAATGAGAGTTCCCAGAAATGATTAAGAACGTGCAATAAACATCTCAAGTACACGTAAATAGATTCTTACTACATTTACTGTCGAATTCAACACGGAGGTTTCCAGTGGAAAGCTGTGAAATGACGAAAATACTGGTAATGTTTACAAGTCCGGGTACTTCGGGTGGCGTTTTCACGGGACTGTGCTTTTAATTATTACGAGTTCATGTTTACAGAGCTCAGAATTGGTGTCTAAAGCCTTTGAATCACGAGAATAGTTTTTGTGTTTACAATTTAGGAGGATTGGCTTTGGCGTTTTTTTTGTGTGAATCAGTTAAAATGGTGGCGGTTCCAGTAAATACTTCTAAGCAAACTGTCTAATTGTGGTAAAACTGTTAAAATACACAATGAGAGTTCCCAGAAATGATTAAGAACGTGTAATAAACATCTCAAGTACACGTAAATAGATTCTTACTACATTTACTGTCGAATTCAACACGGAGGTTTCCAGTGGAAAGCTGTGAAATGACGAAAATACTGGTAATGTTTACAAGTACGGGTACTTCTGGTGGCGTTTTCACGGGACTGTGCTTTCAAATATTAAGAGTTCATGTTTACAGAGCTCAGAATTGGTGTCTGAAGCCTTTGAATCACGAGAATAGTTTTGGTGTTTACAATTTAGGTGGATTGGCTTTGGCGTTTTTTTTGTGTGAATCAGTTAAAATGGTGGCGGTTCCAATAAATACTTCTAAACAAACTAATTGTGGTAAAACTGTTAAAATACACAATGAGAGTTCCCAGAAATGATTAAGAACGTGTATTAAACCCCTCAAGTACACGTAAATAGATTCTTACTACATTTACTGTCGAATTCAATCACGGAGGTTTCCAGTGGAAAATACTGGTAATGTTTACAAGTCCGGGTACTTCTGGTGGCGTTTTCACGGGACTGTGCTTTCAATTATTACGAGTTCATGTTTACAGAGCTCAGAATTGGTGTCTAAAGCCTTTGAATCACGAGAATAGTTTTTGTGTTTACAATTTAGGAGGATTGGCTTTGGCGTTTTTTTTGTGTGAATCAGTCAAAATGGTGGCGGTTCCAGTAAATACTTCTAATCAAACTGTCTAATTGTGGTAAAACTGTTAAAATACACAATGAGAGTTCCCAGAAATGATTAAGAACGTGTAATAAACCCCTCAAGAACACGTAAATAGATTCTTGCTACATTTACTGTCGAATTCAATCACGGGGGTTTCCAGTGGAAAGCTGTGAAATGACGAAAATACTGGTAATGTTTACAAGTCCGGGTACTTCGGGTGGCGTTTTCACGGGACTGTGCTTTTAATTATTACGAGTTCATGTTTACAGAGCTCAGAATTGGTGTCTAAAGCCTTTGAATGACGAGAATGGTTTTTTGTTTACAATTTAGGAGGATTGGCTTTGGCGTTTTTTTGTGTGTGAATCAGTTAAAATGGTGGCGGTTCCAGTAAATACTTCTAAGCAAACTGTCTAATTGTGGTAAAACTGTTAAAATACACAATGAGAGTTCCCAGAAATGATTAAGAACGTGTAATAAACATCTCAAGTACACGTAAACAGATTCTTACTACATTTACTGTTGAATTCAATCACGGAGGTTTCCAGTGGAAAGCTGTGAAATGACGAAAATACTGGTAATGTTTACAAGTCCGGGTACTTCTGGTGGCGTTTTCACGGGACTGTGCTTTCAAATATTAAGAGTTCATGTTTACAGAGCTCAGAATTGGTGTCTAAAGCCTTTGAATCACGAGAATATTTTTTGTGTTTACAATTTAGGAGGATTGGCTTTGGCGTTTTTTTGTGTGTGAATCAGTTAAAATGGTGGCGGTTCCAGTAAACAGTTCTAAGCAAACTGTCTAATTGTGGTAAAACGGTTAAAATACACAATGAGAGTTCCCAGAAATGCTTAAGAACGTGTAATAAACATCTCAAGTACACGTAAATAGATTCTTACTACATTTACTGTCGAATTCAACACGGAGGTTTCCAGTGGAAAGCTGTGAAATGACGAAAATACTGGTAATGTTTACAAGTACGGGTACTTCTGGTGGCGTTTTCACGGGACTGTGCTTTCAAATATTAAGAGTTCATGTTTACAGAGCTCAGAATTGGTGTCTAAAGCCTTGGAATCACGAGAATGGTTTTTGTGTTTACAATTTAGGAGGATTGGCTTTGGCGTTTTTTTTGTGTGAATCAGTCAAAATGGTGGCGGTTCCAGTAAATACTTCTAAGCAAACTGTCTAATTGTGGTAAAACTGTTAAAATACACAATGAGAGTTCCCAGAAATGATTAAGAACGTGTAATAAACATCTCAAGTACACGTAAATAGATTCTTACTACATTTACTGTCGAATTCAACACGGAGGTTTCCAGTGGAAAGCTGTGAAATGACGAAAATACTGGTAATGTTTACAAGTACGGGTACTTCTGGTGGCGTTTTCACGGGACTGTGCTTTCAAATATTAAGAGTTCATGCTTACAGAGCTCAGAATTGGTGTCTAAAGCCTTTGAATCACGAGAATAGTTTTTGTGTTTACAATTTAGGAGGATTGGCTTTGGCGTTTTTTTTGTGTGAATCAGTCAAAATGGTGGCGGTTCCAGTAAATACTTCTAAGCAAACTGTCTAATTGTGGTAAAACTGTTAAAATACACAATGAGAGTTCCCAGAAATGATTAAGAACGTGCAATAAACATCTCAAGTACACGTAAATAGATTCTTACTACATTTACTGTCGAATTCAACACGGAGGTTTCCAGTGGAAAGCTGTGAAATGACGAAAATACTGGTAATGTTTACAAGTCCGGGTACTTCGGGTGGCGTTTTCACGGGACTGTGCTTTTAATTATTACGAGTTCATGTTTACAGAGCTCAGAATTGGTGTCTAAAGCCTTTGAATCACGAGAATAGTTTTTGTGTTTACAATTTAGGAGGATTGGCTTTGGCGTTTTTTTTGTGTGAATCAGTTAAAATGGTGGCGGTTCCAGTAAATACTTCTAAGCAAACTGTCTAATTGTGGTAAAACTGTTAAAATACACAATGAGAGTTCCCAGAAATGATTAAGAACGTGTAATAAACATCTCAAGTACACGTAAATAGATTCTTACTACATTTACTGTCGAATTCAACACGGAGGTTTCCAGTGGAAAGCTGTGAAATGACGAAAATACTGGTAATGTTTACAAGTACGGGTACTTCTGGTGGCGTTTTCACGGGACTGTGCTTTCAAATATTAAGAGTTCATGTTTACAGAGCTCAGAATTGGTGTCTGAAGCCTTTGAATCACGAGAATAGTTTTGGTGTTTACAATTTAGGAGGATTGGCTTTGGCGTTTTTTTTGTGTGAATCAGTTAAAATGGTGGCGGTTCCAATAAATACTTCTAAACAAACTAATTGTGGTAAAACTGTTAAAATACACAATGAGAGTTCCCAGAAATGATTAAGAACGTGTATTAAACCCCTCAAGTACACGTAAATAGATTCTTACTACATTTACTGTCGAATTCAATCACGGAGGTTTCCAGTGGAAAATACTGGTAATGTTTACAAGTCCGGGTACTTCTGGTGGCGTTTTCACGGGACTGTGCTTTCAATTATTACGAGTTCATGTTTACAGAGCTCAGAATTGGTGTCTAAAGCCTTTGAATCACGAGAATAGTTTTTGTGTTTACAATTTAGGAGGATTGGCTTTGGCGTTTTTTTTGTGTGAATCAGTCAAAATGGTGGCGGTTCCAGTAAATACTTCTAAGCAAACTGTCTAATTGTGGTAAAACTGTTAAAATACACAATGAGAGTTCCCAGAAATGATTAAGAACGTGTAATAAACCCCTCAAGAACACGTAAATAGATTCTTGCTACATTTACTGTCGAATTCAATCACGGGGGTTTCCAGTGGAAAGCTGTGAAATGACGAAAATACTGGTAATATTTACAAGTCCGGGTACTTCGGGTGGCGTTTTCACGGGACTGTGCTTTTAATTATTACGAGTTCATGTTTACAGAGCTCAGAATTGGTGTCTAAAGCCTTTGAATGATGAGAATGGTTTTTTGTTTACAATTTAGGAGGATTGGCTTTGGCGTTTTTTTGTGTGTGAATCAGTTAAAATGGTGGCGGTTCCAGTAAATACTTCTAAGCAAACTGTCTAATTGTGGTAAAACTGTTAAAATACACAATGAGAGTTCCCAGAAATGATTAAGAACGTGTAATAAACATCTCAAGTACACGTAAATAGATTCTTACTACATTTACTGTCGAATTCAATCACGGAGGTTTCCAGTGGAAAGCTGTGAAATGACGAAAATACTGGTAATGTTTACAAGTCCGGGTACTTCTGGTGGCGTTTTCACGGGACTGTGCTTTCAAATATTAAGAGTTCATGTTTACAGAGCTCAGAATTGGTGTCTAAAGCCTTTGAATCACGAGAATATTTTTTGTGTTTACAATTTAGGAGGATTGGCTTTGGCGTTTTTTTTTGTGTGAATCAGTTAAAATGGTGGCGGTTCCAGTAAACAGTTCTAAGCAAACTGTCTAATTGTGGTAAAACTGTTAAAATACACAATGAGAGTTCCCAGAAATGATTAAGAACGTGTAATAAACATCTCAAGTACACGTAAATAGATTCTTACTACATTTACTGTCGAATTCAACACGGAGGTTTCCAGTGGAAAGCTGTGAAATGACGAAAATACTGGTAATGTTTACAAGTCCGGGTACTTCTGGTGGCGTTTTCACGGGACTGTGCTTTCAATTATTACGAGTTCATGTTTACAGAGTTCAGAATTGGTGTCTAAAGCCTTTGAATCACGAGAATAGTTTTTGTGTTTACAATTTAGGAGGATTGGCTTTGGCGTTTTTTTTGTGTGAATCAGTTAAAATGGTGGCGGTTCCAGTAAATGCTTCTAAGCAAACTGTCTAATTGTGGTAAAACTGTTAAAATACACAATGAGAGTTCCCAGAAATGATTAAGAACGTGTAATAAACCCCTCAAGTACACGTAAATAGATTCTTACTACATTTACTGTCGAATTAAACACGGAGGTTTCCAGTGGAAAGCTGTGAAATGACGAAAATACTGGTAATGTTTACAAGTACGGGTACTTCTGGTGGCATTTTCACGGGACTGTGCTTTCAAATATTAAGAGTTCATGTTTACAGAGCTCAGAATTGGTGTCTAAAGCCTTTGAATGACGAGAATAGTGTTTTTGTTTACAATCTAGGAGGATTGGCTTTGGCGTTTTTTTTTGTGTGAATCAGTTAAAATGGTGGCGGTTCCAGTAAATAATTTCTAAGCAAACTGTCTAATTGTGGTAAAACTGTTAAAATACACAATGAGAGTTCCCAGAAATGATTAAGAACGTGTAATAAACATCTCAAGTACACGTAAATAGATTCTTACTACATTTACTGTCGAATTCAATCACGGAGGTTTCCAGTGGAAAGGTGTGAAATGACGAAAATACTGGTAATGTTTACAAGTCCGGGTACTTCTGGTGGCGTTTTCACGGGACTGTGCTTTCAAATATTAAGAGTTCATGTTTACAGAGCTCAGAATTGGTGTCTAAAGCCTTTGAATCACGAGAATAGTTTTTGTGTTTACAATTTAGGAGGATTGGCTTTGGCGTTTTTTTTGTGTGAATCAGTCAAAATGGTGGCGGTTCCAGTAAATACTTCTAAGCAAACTGTCTAATTGTGGTAAAACTGTTAAAATACACAATGAGAGTTCCCAGAAATGATTAAGAACGTGTAATAAACCCCTCAAGTACACGTAAATAGATTCTTACTACATTTACTGTCGAATTAAACACGGAGGTTTCCAGTGGAAAGCTGTGAAATGACGAAAATACTGGTAATGTTTACAAGTACGGGTACTTCTGGTGGCGTTTTCACGGGACTGTGCTTTCAAATATTAAGAGTTCATGCTTACAGAGCTCAGAATTGGTGTCTAAAGCCTTTGAATGACGAGAATAGTTTTTGTGTTTACAATTTAGGAGGATTGGCTTTGGCGTTTTTTTTGTGTGAATCAGTCAAAATGGTGGCGGTTCCAGTAAATACTTCTAAGCAAACTGTCTAATTGTGGTAAAACTGTTAAAATACACAATGAGAGTTCCCAGAAATGATTAAGAACGTGTAATAAACCCCTCAAGAACACGTAAATACATTCTTGCTACATTTACTGTCGAATTCAATCACGGGGGTTTCCAGTGGAAAGCTGTGAAATGACGAAAATACTGGTAATGTTTACAAGTCCGGGTACTTCGGGTGGCGTTTTCACGGGACTGTGCTTTTAATTATTACGAGTTCATGTTTACAGAGCTCAGAATTGGTGTCTAAAGCCTTTGAATGACGAGAATGGTTTTTTGTTTACAATTTAGGAGGATTGGCTTTGGCGTTTTTTTGTGTGTGAATCAGTTAAAATGGTGGCGGTTCCAGTAAATACTTCTAAGCAAACTGTCTAATTGTGGTAAAACTGTTAAAATACACAATGAGAGTTCCCAGAAATGATTAAGAACGTGTAATAAACATCTCAAGTACACGTAAATAGATTCTTACTACATTTACTGTTGAATTCAATCACGGAGGTTTCCAGTGGAAAGCTGTGAAATGACGAAAATACTGGTAATGTTTACAAGTCCGGGTACTTCTGGTGGCGTTTTCACGGGACTGTGCTTTCAAATATTAAGAGTTCATGTTTACAGAGCTCAGAATTGGTGTCTAAAGCCTTTGAATCACGAGAATATTTTTTGTGTTTACAATTTAGGAGGATTGGCTTTGGCGTTTTTTTGTGTGTGAATCAGTTAAAATGGTGGCGGTTCCAGTAAACAGTTCTAAGCAAACTGTCTAATTGTGGTAAAACTGTTAAAATACACAATGAGAGTTCCCAGAAATGATTAAGAACGTGTAATAAACATCTCAAGTACACGTAAATAGATTCTTACTACATTTACTGTCGAATTCAACACGGAGGTTTCCAGTGGAAAGCTGTGAAATGACGAAAATACTGGTAATGTTTACAAGTCCGGGTACTTCTGGTGGCGTTTTCACGGGACTGTGCTTTCAATTATTACGAGTTCATGTTTACAGAGCTCAGAATTGGTGTCTAAAGCCTTTGAATCACGAGAATAGTTTTTGTGTTTACAATTTAGGAGGATTGGCTTTGGCGTTTTTTTTGTGTGAATCAGTTAAAATGGTGGCGGTTCCAGTAAATGCTTCTAAGCAAACTGTCTAATTGTGGTAAAACTGTTAAAATACACAATGAGAGTTCCCAGAAATGATTAAGAACGTGTAATAAACCCCTCAAGTACACGTAAATAGATTCTTACTACATTTACTGTCGAATTAAACACGGAGGTTTCCAGTGGAAAGCTGTGAAATGACGAAAATACTGGTAATGTTTACAAGTACGGGTACTTCTGGTGGCATTTTCACGGGACTGTGCTTTCAAATATTAAGAGTTCATGTTTACAGAGCTCAGAATTGGTGTCTAAAGCCTTTGAATGACGAGAATAGTGTTTTTGTTTACAATCTAGGAGGATTGGCTTTGGCGTTTTTTTTGTGTGAATCAGTTAAAATGGTGGCGGTTCCAGTAAATAATTTCTAAGCAAACTGTCTAATTGTGGTAAAACTGTTAAAATACACAATGAGAGTTCCCAGAAATGATTAAGAACGTGTAATAAACATCTCAAGTACACGTAAATAGATTCTTACTACATTTACTGTCGAATTCAATCACGGAGGTTTCCAGTGGAAAGGTGTGAAATGACGAAAATACTGGTAATGTTTACAAGTCCGGGTACTTCTGGTGGCGTTTTCACGGGACTGTGCTTTCAAATATTAAGAGTTCATGTTTACAGAGCTCAGAATTGGTGTCTAAAGCCTTTGAATCACGAGAATAGTTTTTGTGTTTACAATTTAGGAGGATTGGCTTTGGCGTTTTTTTTGTGTGAATCAGTCAAAATGGTGGCGGTTCCAGTAAATACTTCTAAGCAAACTGTCTAATTGTGGTAAAACTGTTAAAATACACAATGAGAGTTCCCAGAAATGATTAAGAACGTGTAATAAACCCCTCAAGTACACGTAAATAGATTCTTACTACATTTACTGTCGAATTAAACACGGAGGTTTCCAGTGGAAAGCTGTGAAATGACGAAAATACTGGTAATGTTTACAAGTACGGGTACTTCTGGTGGCGTTTTCACGGGACTGTGCTTTCAAATATTAAGAGTTCATGTTTACAGAGCTCAGAATTGGTGTCTAAAGCCTTGGAATCACGAGAATGGTTTTTGTGTTTACAATTTAGGAGGATTGGCTTTGGCGTTTTTTTTGTGTGAATCAGTCAAAATGGTGGCGGTTCCAGTAAATACTTCTAAGCAAACTGTCTAATTGTGGTAAAACTGTTAAAATACACAATGAGAGTTCCCAGAAATGATTAAGAACGTGTAATAAACATCTCAAGTACACGTAAATAGATTCTTACTACATTTACTGTCGAATTCCACACGGAGGTTTCCAGTGGAAAGCTGTGAAATGACGAAAATACTGGTAATGTTTACAAGTACGGGTACTTCTGGTGGCGTTTTCACGGGACTGTGCTTTCAAATATTAAGAGTTCATGTTTACAGAGCTCAGAATTGGTGTCTAAAGCCTTTGAATCACGAGAATAGTTTTTGTGTTTACAATTTAGGAGAATTGGCTTTGGCGTTTTTTTTGTGTGAATCAGTCAAAATGGTGGCGGTTCCAGTAAATACTTCTAAGCAAACTGTCTAATTGTGGTAAAACTGTTAAAATACACAATGAGAGTTCCCAGAAATGATTAAGAACGTGTAATAAACATCTCAAGTACACGTAAATAGATTCTTACTACATTTACTGTCGAATTCAACACGGAGGTTTCCAGTGGAAAGCTGTGAAATGACGAAAATACTGGTAATGTTTACAAGTCCGGGTACTTCGGGTGGCGTTTTCACGGGACTGTGCTTTTAATTATTACGAGTTCATGTTTACAGAGCTCAGAATTGGTGTCTAAAGCCTTTGAATCACGAGAATAGTTTTTGTGTTTACAATTTAGGAGGATTGGCTTTGGCGTTTTTTTTGTGTGAATCAGTTAAAATGGTGGCGGTTCCAGTAAATACTTCTAAGCAAACTGTCTAATTGTGGTAAAACTGTTAAAATACACAATGAGAGTTCCCAGAAATGATTAAGAACGTGTAATAAACATCTCAAGTACACGTAAATAGATTCTTACTACATTTACTGTCGAATTCAACACGGAGGTTTCCAGTGGAAAGCTGTGAAATGACGAAAATACTGGTAATGTTTACAAGTCCGGGTACTTCTGGTGGCGTTTTCACGGGACTGTGCTTTCAATTATTACGAGTTCATGTTTACAGAGCTCAGAATTGGTGTCTAAAGCCTTTGAATCACGAGAATAGTTTTTGTGTTTACAATTTAGGAGGATTGGCTTTGGCGTTTTTTTTGTGTGAATCAGTTAAAATGGTGGCGGTTCCAGTAAATACTTCTAAGCAAACTGTCTAATTGTGGTAAAACTGTTAAATTACACAATGAGAGTTCCCAGAAATGATTAAGAACGTGTAATAAACCCCTCAAGTACACGTAAATAGATTCTTACTACATTTACTGTCGAATTAAACACGGAGGTTTCCAGTGGAAAGCTGTGAAATGACGAAAATACTGGTAATGTTTACAAGTACGGGTACTTCTGGTGGCGTTTTCACGGGACTGTGCTTTCAAATATTAAGAGTTCAAGTTTACAGAGCTCAGAATTGGTGTCTAAAGCCTTTGAATGACGAGAATAGTGTTTTTGTTTACAATCTAGGAGGATTGGCTTTGGCGTTTTTTTTTTGTGTGAATCAGTTAAAATGGTGGCGGTTCCAGTAAATAATTCTAAGCAAACTGTCTAATTGTGGTAAAACTGTTAAAATACACAATGAGAGTTCCCAGAAATGATTAAGAACGTGTAATAAACATCTCAAGTACACGTAAATAGATTCTTACTACATTTACTGTCGAATTCAATCACGGAGGTTTCCAGTGGAAAGGTGTGAAATGACGAAAATACTGGTAATGTTTACAATTCCGGGTACTTCTGGTGGCGTTTTCACGGGACTGTGCTTTCAAATATTAAGAGTTCATGTTTACAGAGCTCAGAATTGGTGTCTAAAGCCTTTGAATCACGAGAATAGTTTTTGTGTTTACAATTTAGGAGGATTGTCTTTGGCGTTTTTTTTGTGTGAATCAGTCAAAATGGTGTCGGTTCCAGTAAATACTTCTAAGCAAACTGTCTAATTGTGGTAAAACTGTTAAAATACACAATGAGAGTTCCCAGAAATGATTAAGAACGTGTAATAAACCCCTCAAGTACACGTAAATAGATTCTTACTACATTTACTGTCGAATTAAACACGGAGGTTTCCAGTGGAAAGCTGTGAAATGACGAAAATACTGGTAATGTTTACAAGTACGGGTACTTCTGGTGGCGTTTTCACGGGACTGTGCTTTCAAATATTAAGAGTTCATGTTTACAGAGCTCAGAATTGGTGTCTAAAGCCTTGGAATCACGAGAATGGTTTTTGTGTTTACAATTTAGGAGGATTGGCTTTGGCGTTTTTTTTTGTGTGAATCAGTCAAAATGGTGGCGGTTCCAGTAAATACTTCTAAGCAAACTGTCTAATTGTGGTAAAACGGTTAAAATACACAATGAGAGTTCCCAGAAATGCTTAAGAACGTGTAATAAACATCTCAAGTACACGTAAATAGATTCTTACTACATTTACTGTCGAATTCAACACGGAGGTTTCCAGTGGAAAGCTGTGAAATGACGAAAATACTGGTAATGTTTACAAGTACGGGTACTTCTGGTGGCGTTTTCACGGGACTGTGCTTTCAAATATTAGGAGTTCATGTTTACAGAGCTCAGAATTGGTGTCTAAAGCCTTTGAATCACGAGAATAGTTTTTGTGTTTACAATTTAGGAGGATTGGCTTTGGCGTTTTTTTTGTGTGAATCAGTCAAAATGGTGGCGGTTCCAGTAAATACTTCTAAGCAAACTGTCTAATTGTGGTAAAACTGTTAAAATACACAATGAGAGTTCCCAGAAATGATTAAGAACGTGTAATAAACATCTCAAGTACACGTAAATAGATTCTTACTACATTTACAGTCGAATTCAACACGGAGGTTTCCAGTGGAAAGCTGTGAAATGACGAAAATACTGGTAATGTTTACAACTCCGGGTACTTCGGGTGGCGTTTTCACGGGACTGTGCTTTTAATTATTACGAGTTCATGTTTACAGAGCTCAGAATTGGTGTCTAAAGCCTTTGAATCACGAGAATAGTTTTTGTGTTTACAATTTAGGAGGATTGGCTTTGGCGTTTTTTTTTGTGTGAATCAGTTAAAATGGTGGCGGTTCCAGTAAATACTTCTAAGCAAACTGTCTAATTGTGGTAAAACTGTTAAAATACACAATGAGAGTTCCCAGAAATGATTAAGAACGTGTAATAAACATCTCAAGTACACGTAAATAGATTCTTACTACATTTACTGTCGAATTCAACACGGAGGTTTCCAGTGGAAAGCTGTGAAATGACGAAAATACTGGTAATGTTTACAAGTACGGGTACTTCTGGTGGCGTTTTCACGGGACTGTGCTTTCAAATATTAAGAGTTCATGTTTACAGAGCTCAGAATTGGTGTCTGAAGCCTTTGAATCACGAGAATAGTTTTGATGTTTACAATTTAGGAGGATTGGCTTTGGCGTTTTTTTTGTGTGAATCAGTTAAAATGGTGGCGGTTCCAGTAAATACTTCTAAACAAACTAATTGTGGTAAAACTGTTAAAATACACAATGAGAGTTCCCAGAAATGATTAAGAACGTGTAATAAACCCCTCAAGTTCACGTAAATAGATTCTTACTACATTTACTGTCGAATTAAACACGGAGGTTTCCAGTGGAAAGCTGTGAAATGACGAAAATACTGGTAATGTTTACAAGTACGGGTACTTCTGGTGGCGTTTTCACGGGACTGTGCTTTCAAATATTAAGAGTTCAAGTTTACAGAGCTCAGAATTGGTGTCTAAAGCCTTTGAATGACGAGAATAGTGTTTTTGTTTACAATCTAGGAGGATTGGCTTTGGCGTTTTTTTTGTGTGAATCAGTTAAAATGGTGGCGGTTCCAGTAAATAATTCTAAGCAAACTGTCTAATTGTGGTAAAACTGTTAAAATACACAATGAGAGTTCCCAGAAATGATTAAGAACGTGTAATAAACATCTCAAGTACACGTAAATAGATTCTTACTACATTTACTGTCGAATTCAATCACGGAGGTTTCCAGTGGAAAGGTGTGAAATGACGAAAATACTGGTAATGTTTACAATTCCGGGTACTTCTGGTGGCGTTTTCACGGGACTGTGCTTTCAAATATTAAGAGTTCATGTTTACAGAGCTCAGAATTGGTGTCTAAAGCCTTTGAATCACGAGAATAGTTTTTGTGTTTACAATTTAGGAGGATTGGCTTTGGCGTTTTTTTTGTGTGAATCAGTCAAAATGGTGTCGGTTCCAGTAAATACTTCTAAGCAAACTCTCTAATTGTGGTAAAACTGTTAAAATACACAATGAGAGTTCCCAGAAATGATTAAGAACGTGTAATAAACCCCTCAAGTACACGTAAATAGATTCTTACTACATTTACTGTCGAATTAAACACGGAGGTTTCCAGTGGAAAGCTGTGAAATGACGAAAATACTGGTAATGTTTACAAGTACGGGTACTTCTGGTGGCGTTTTCACGGGACTGTGCTTTCAAATATTAAGAGTTCAAGTTTACAGAGCTCAGAATTGGTGTCTAAAGCCTTTGAATGACGGGAATAGTGTTTTTGTTTACAATCTAGGAGGATTGGCTTTGGCGTTTTTTTTGTGTGAATCAGTTAAAATGGTGGCGGTTCCAGTAAATAATTCTAAGCAAACTGTCTAATTGTGGTAAAACTGTTAAAATACACAATGAGAGTTCCCAGAAATGATTAAGAACGTGTAATAAACATCTCAAGTACACGTAAATAGATTCTTACTACATTTACTGTCGAATTCAATCACGGAGGTTTCCAGTGGAAAGGTGTGAAATGAAGAAAATACTGGTAATGTTTACAATTCCGGGTACTTCTGGTGGCGTTTTCACGGGACTGTGCTTTCAAATATTAAGAGTTCATGTTTACAGAGCTCAGAATTGGTGTCTAAAGCCTTTGAATCACGAGAATAGTTTTTGTGTTTACAATTTAGGAGGATTGTCTTTGGCGTTTTTTTTGTGTGAATCAGTCAAAATGGTGTCGGTTCCAGTAAATACTTCTAAGCAAACTGTCTAATTGTGGTAAAACTGTTAAAATACACAATGAGAGTTCCCAGAAATGATTAAGAACGTGTAATAAACCCCTCAAGTACACGTAAATAGATTCTTACTACATTTACTGTCGAATTAAACACGGAGGTTTCCAGTGGAAAGCTGTGAAATGACGAAAATACTGGTAATGTTTACAAGTACGGGTACTTCTGGTGGCGTTTTCACGGGACTGTGCTTTCAAATATTAAGAGTTCATGTTTACAGAGCTCAGAATTGGTGTCTAAAGCCTTGGAATCACGAGAATGGTTTTTGTGTTTACAATTTAGGAGGATTGGCTTTGGCGTTTTTTTTGTGTGAATCAGTCAAAATGGTGGCGGTTCCAGTAAATACTTCTAAGCAAACTGTCTAATTGTGGTAAAACGGTTAAAATACACAATGAGAGTTCCCAGAAATGCTTAAGAACGTGTAATAAACATCTCAAGTACACGTAAATAGATTCTTACTACATTTACTGTCGAATTCAACACGGAGGTTTCCAGTGGAAAGCTGTGAAATGACGAAAATACTGGTAATGTTTACAAGTACGGGTACTTCTGGTGGCGTTTTCACGGGACTGTGCTTTCAAATATTAGGAGTTCATGTTTACAGAGCTCAGAATTGGTGTCTAAAGCCTTTGAATCACGAGAATAGTTTTTGTGTTTACAATTTAGGAGGATTGGCTTTGGCGTTTTTTTTTGTGTGAATCAGTCAAAATGGTGGCGGTTCCAGTAAATACTTCTAAGCAAACTGTCTAATTGTGGTAAAACTGTTAAAATACACAATGAGAGTTCCCAGAAATGATTAAGAACGTGTAATAAACATCTCAAGTACACGTAAATAGATTCTTACTACATTTACAGTCGAATTCAACACGGAGGTTTCCAGTGGAAAGCTGTGAAATGACGAAAATACTGGTAATGTTTACAAGTCCGGGTACTTCGGGTGGCGTTTTCACGGGACTGTGCTTTTAATTATTACGAGTTCATGTTTACAGAGCTCAGAATTGGTGTCTAAAGCCTTTGAATCACGAGAATAGTTTTTGTGTTTACAATTTAGGAGGATTGGCTTTGGCGTTTTTTTTGTGTGAATCAGTTAAAATGGTGGCGGTTCCAGTAAATACTTCTAAGCAAACTGTCTAATTGTGGTAAAACTGTTAAAATACACAATGAGAGTTCCCAGAAATGATTAAGAACGTGTAATAAACATCTCAAGTACACGTAAATAGATTCTTACTACATTTACTGTCGAATTCAACACGGAGGTTTCCAGTGGAAAGCTGTGAAATGACGAAAATACTGGTAATGTTTACAAGTACGGGTACTTCTGGTGGCGTTTTCACGGGACTGTGCTTTCAAATATTAAGAGTTCATGTTTACAGAGCTCAGAATTGGTGTCTGAAGCCTTTGAATCACGAGAATAGTTTTGATGTTTACAATTTAGGAGGATTGGCTTTGGCGTTTTTTTTGTGTGAATCAGTTAAAATGGTGGCGGTTCCAGTAAATACTTCTAAACAAACTAATTGTGGTAAAACTGTTAAAATACACAATGAGAGTTCCCAGAAATGATTAAGAACGTGTAATAAACCCCTCAAGTTCACGTAAATAGATTCTTGCTACATTTACTGTCGAATTAAACACGGAGGTTTCCAGTGGAAAGCTGTGAAATGACGAAAATACTGGTAATGTTTACAAGTACGGGTACTTCTGGTGGCGTTTTCACGGGACTGTGCTTTCAAATATTAAGAGTTCAAGTTTACAGAGCTCAGAATTGGTGTCTAAAGCCTTTGAATGACGAGAATAGTGTTTTTGTTTACAATCTAGGAGGATTGGCTTTGGCGTTTTTTTTGTGTGAATCAGTTAAAATGGTGGCGGTTCCAGTAAATAATTCTAAGCAAACTGTCTAATTGTGGTAAAACTGTTAAAATACACAATGAGAGTTCCCAGAAATGATTAAGAACGTGTAATAAACATCTCAAGTACACGTAAATAGATTCTTACTACATTTACTGTCGAATTCAATCACGGAGGTTTCCAGTGGAAAGGTGTGAAATGACGAAAATACTGGTAATGTTTACAATTCCGGGTACTTCTGGTGGCGTTTTCACGGGACTGTGCTTTCAAATATTAAGAGTTCATGTTTACAGAGCTCAGAATTGGTGTCTAAAGCCTTTGAATCACGAGAATAGTTTTTGTGTTTACAATTTAGGAGGATTGGCTTTGGCGTTTTTTTTGTGTGAATCAGTCAAAATGGTGTCGGTTCCAGTAAATACTTCTAAGCAAACTGTCTAATTGTGGTAAAACTGTTAAAATACACAATGAGAGTTCCCAGAAATGATTAAGAACGTGTAATAAACCCCTCAAGTACACGTAAATAGATTCTTACTACATTTACTGTCGAATTAAACACGGAGGTTTCCAGTGGAAAGCTGTGAAATGACGAAAATACTGGTAATGTTTACAAGTACGGGTACTTCTGGTGGCGTTTTCACGGGACTGTGCTTTCAAATATTAAGAGTTCATGTTTACAGAGCTCAGAATTGGTGTCTAAAGCCTTGGAATCACGAGAATGGTTTTTGTGTTTACAATTTAGGATGATTGGCTTTTGCGTTTTTTTTGTGTGAATCAGTCAAAATGGTGGCGGTTCCAGTAAATACTTCTAAGCAAACTGTCTAATTGTGGTAAAACTGTTAAAATACACAATGAGAGTTCCCAGAAATGATTAAGAACGTGTAATAAACATCTCAAGTACACGTAAATAGATTCTTACTACATTTACTGTCGAATTAAACACGGAGGTTTCCAGTGGAAAGCTGTGAAATGACGAAAATACTGGTAATGTTTACAAGTACGGGTACTTCTGGTGGCGTTTTCACGGGACTGTGCTTTCAAATATTAAGAGTTCATGTTTACAGAGCTCAGAATTGGTGTCTAAAGCCTTTGAATCACGAGAATAGTTTTTGTGTTTACAATTTAGGAGGATTGGCTTTGGCGTTTTTTTTGTGTGAATCAGTCAAAATGGTGGGGGTTCCAGTAAATACTTCTAAGCAAACTGTCTAACTGTACTAAAACTGTTAAAATACACAATGAGAGTTCCCAGAAATGATTAAGAACGTGTAATAAACATCTCAAGTACACGTAAATAGATTCTTACTACATTTACTGTCGAATTCAACACGGAGGTTTCCAGTGGAAAGCTGTGAAATGACGAAAATACTGGTAATGTTTACAAGTCCGGGTACTTCGGGTTGCGTTTTCACGGGACTGTGCTTTTAATTATTACGAGTTCATGTTTACAGAGCTCAGAATTGGTGTCTAAAGCCTTTGAATCACGAGAATAGTTTTTGTGTTTACAATTTAGGAGGATTGGCTTTGGCGTTTTTTTTGTGTGAATCAGTTAAAATGGTGGCGGTTCCAGTAAATACTTCTAAGCAAACTGTCTAATTGTGGTAAAACTGTTAAAATACACAATGAGAGTTCCCAGAAATGATTAAGAACGTGTAATAAACATCTCAAGTACACGTAAATAGATTCTTACTACATTTACTGTTGAATTCAACACGGAGGTTTCCAGTGGAAAGCTGTGAAATGACGAAAATACTGGTAATGTTTACAAGTACGGGTACTTCTGGTGGCGTTTTCACGGGACTGTGCTTTCAAATATTAAGAGTTCATGTTTACAGAGCTCAGAATTGGTGTCTAAAGCCTTTGAATCACGAGAATAGTTTTTGTGTTTACAATTTAGGAGGATTGGCTTTGGCGTTTTTTTGTGTGTGAATCAGTCAAAATGGTGGCGGTTCCAGTAAATACTTCTAAGCAAACTGTCTAATTGTGGTAAAACTGTTAAAATACACAATGAGAGTTCCCAGAAATGATTAAGAACGTGTAATAAACATCTCAAGTACACGTAAATAGATTCTTACTACATTTACTGTCGAATTCAACACGGAGGTTTCCAGTGGAAAGCTGTGAAATGACGAAAATACTGGTAATGTTTACAAGTACGGGTACTTCTGGTGGCGTTTTCACGGGACTGTGCTTTCAAATATTAAGAGTTCATGTTTACAGAGCTCAGAATTGGTGTCTAAAGCCTTGGAATCACGAGAATGGTTTTTGTGTTTACAATTTAGGAGGATTGGCTTTGGCGTTTTTTTTGTGTGAATCAGTCAAAATGGTGGCGGTTCCAGTAAATACTTCTAAGCAAACTGTCTAATTGTGGTAAAACGGTTAAAATACACAATGAGAGTTCCCAGAAATGATTAAGAACGTGTAATAAACATCTCAAGTACACGTAAATAGATTCTTACTACATTTACTGTCGAATTCAACACGGAGGTTTCCAGTGGAAAGCTGTGAAATGACGAAAATACTGGTAATGTTTACAAGTACGGGTACTTCTGGTGGCGTTTTCACGGGACTGTGCTTTCAAATATTAGGAGTTCATGTTTACAGAGCTCAGAATTGGTGTCTAAAGCCTTTGAATCACGAGAATAGTTTTTGTGTTTACAATTTAGGAGGATTGGCTTTGGCGTTTTTTTTGTGTGAATCAGTCAAAATGGTGGCGGTTCCAGTAAATACTTCTAAGCAAACTGTCTAATTGTGGTAAAACTGTTAAAATACACAATGAGAGTTCCCAGAAATGATTAAGAACGTGTAATAAACATCTCAAGTACACGTAAATAGATTCTTACTACATTTACTGTCGAATTCAACACGGAGGTTTCCAGTGGAAAGCTGTGAAATGACGAAAATACTGGTAATGTTTACAAGTCCGGGTACTTCGGGTGGCGTTTTCACGGGACTGTGCTTTTAATTATTAAGAGTTCATGTTTACAGAGCTCAGAATTGGTGTCAAAAGCCTTTGAATCACGAGAATAGTTTTTGTGTTTACAATTTAGGAGGATTGGCTTTGGCGTTTTTTTTGTGTGAATCAGTTAAAATGGTGGCGGTTCCAGTAAATACTTCTAAGCAAACTGTCTAATTGTGGTAAAACTGTTAAAATACACAATGAGAGTTCCCAAAAATGATTAAGAACGTGTAATAAACATCTCAAGTACACGTAAATAGATTCTTACTACATTTACTGTCGAATTCAACACGGAGGTTTCCAGTGGAAAGCTGTGAAATGACGAAAATACTGGTAATGTTTACAAGTACGGGTACTTCTGGTGGCGTTTTCACGGGACTGTGCTTTCAAATATTAAGAGTTCATGTTTACAGAGCTCAGAATTGGTGTCTGAAGCCTTTGAATCATGAGAATAGTTTTGATGTTTACAATTTAGGAGGATTGGCTTTGGCGTTTTTTTTGTGTGAATCAGTTAAAATGGTGGCGGTTCCAGTAAATACTTCTAAACAAACTAATTGTGGTAAAACTGTTAAAATACACAATGAGAGTTCCCAGAAATGATTAAGAACGTGTAATAAACCCCTCAAGTACACGTAAATAGATTCTTACTACATTTACTGTCGAATTCAATCACGGAGGTTTCCAGTGGAAAATACTGGTAATGTTTACAAGTCCGGGTACTTCTGGTGGCGTTTTCACGGGACTGTGCTTTCAATTATTACGAGTTCATGTTTACAGAGCTCAGAATTGGTGTCTAAAGCCTTTGAATCACGAGAATAGTTTTTGTGTTTACAATTTAGGAGGATTGGCTTTGGCGTTTTTTTTGTGTGAATCAGTCAAAATGGTGGCGGTTCCAGTAAATACTTCTAAGCAAACTGTCTAATTGTGGTAAAACTGTTAAAATACACAATGAGAGTTCCCAGAAATGATTAAGAACGTGTAATAAACCCCTCAAGAACACGTAAATAGATTCTTGCTACATTTACTGTCGAATTCAATCACGGGGGTTTCCAGTGGAAAGCTGTGAAATGACGAAAATACTGGTAATTTTTACAAGTCCGGGTACTTCTGGTGGCGTTTTCACGGGACTGTGCTTTCAAATATTAAGAGTTCATGTTTACAGAGCTCAGAATTGGTGTCTAAAGCCTTTGAATCACGAGAATATTTTTTGTGTTTACAATTTAGGAGGATTTGCTTTGGCGTTTTTTTTTGTGTGAATCAGTTAAAATGGTGGCGGTTCCAGTAAATACTTCTAAGCAAACTGTCTAATTGTGGTAAAACTGTTAAAATACACAATGAGAGTTCCCAGAAATGATTAAGAACGTGTAATAAACCCCTCAAGTACACGTAAATAGATTCTTACTACATTTACTGTCGAATTCAACAGGGAGGTTTCCAGTGGAAAGCTGTGAAATGACGAAAATACTGGTAATGTTTACAAGTACGGGTACTTCTGGTGGCGTTTTCACGGGACTGTGCTTTCAAATATTAAGAGTTCATGTTTACAGAGCTCAGAATTGGTGTCTAAAGCCTTTGAATGACGAGAATAGTGTTTTTGTTTACAATCTAGGAGGATTGGCTTTGGCGTTTTTTTTGTGTGAATCAGTTAAAATGGTGGCGGTTCCAGTAAATAATTCTAAGCAAACTGTCTAATTGTGGTAAAACTGTTAAAATACACAATGAGAGTTCCCAGAAATGATTAAGAACGTGTAATAAACATCTCAAGTGCACGTAAATAGATTCTTACTACATTTACTGTCGAATTCAATCACGGAGGTTTCCAGTGGAAAGGTGTGAAATGACGAAAATACTGGTAATGTTTACAAGTCCGGGTACTTCTGGTGGCGTTTTCACGGGACTGTGCTTTCAAATATTAAGAGTTCATGTTTACAGAGCTCAGAATTGGTGTCTGAAGCCTTTGAATCACGAGAATAGTTTTGGTGTTTACAATTTAGGAGGATTGGCTTTGGCGTTTTTTTTGTGTGAATCAGTTAAAATGGTGGCGGTTCCAGTAAATACTTCTAAACAAACTAATTGTGGTAAAACTGTTAAAATACACAATGAGAGTTCCCAGAAATGATTAAGAACGTGTAATAAACCCCTCAAGTACACGTAAATAGATTCTTACTACATTTACTGTCGAATTCAATCACGGAGGTTTCCAGTGGAAAATACTGGTAATGTTTACAAGTCCGGGTACTTCTGGTGGCGTTTTCACGGGACTGTGCTTTCAATTATTACGAGTTCATGTTTACAGAGCTCAGAATTGGTGTCTAAAGCCTTTGAATCACGAGAATAGTTTTTGTGTTTACAATTTAGGAGGATTGGCTTTGGCGTTTTTTTTGTGTGAATCAGTCAAAATGGTGGCGGTTCCAGTAAATACTTCTAAGCAAACTGTCTAATTGTGGTAAAACTGTTAAAATACACAATGAGAGTTCCCAGAAATGATTAAGAACGTGTAATAAACCCCTCAAGAACACGTAAATAGATTCTTGCTACATTTACTGTCGAATTCAATCACGGGGGTTTCCAGTGGAAAGCTGTGAAATGACGAAAATACTGGTAATGTTTACAAGTCCGGGTACTTCGGGTGGCGTTTTCACGGGACTGTGCTTTTAATTATTACGAGTTCATGTTTACAGAGCTCAGAATTGGTGTCTAAAGCCTTTGAATCACGAGAATAGTTTTTGTGTTTACAATTTAGGAGGATTGGCTTTGGCGTTTTTTTTTGTGTGAATCAGTTAAAATGGTGGCGGTTCCAGTAAACAGTTCTAAGCAAACTGTCTAATTGTGGTAAAACTGTTAAAATACACAATGAGAGTTCCCAGAAATGATTAAGAACGTGTAATAAACATCTCAAGTACACGTAAATAGATTCTTACTACATTTACTGTCGAATTCAACACGGAGGTTTCCAGTGGAAAGCTGTGAAATGACGAAAATACTGGTAATGTTTACAAGTCCTGGTACTTCTGGTGGCGTTTTCACGGGACTGTGCTTTCAATTATTACGAGTTCATGTTTACAGAGCTCAGAATTGGTGTCTAAAGCCTTTGAATCACGAGAATAGTTTTTGTGTTTACAATTTAGGAGGATTGGCTTTGGCGTTTTTTTTGTGTGAATCAGTTAAAATGGTGGCGGTTCCAGTAAATACTTCTAAGCAAACTGTCTAATTGTGGTAAAACTGTTAAAATACACAATGAGAGTTCCCAGAAATGATTAAGAACGTGTAATAAACCCCTCAAGTACACGTAAATAGATTCTTACTACATTTACTGTCGAATTAAACACGGAGGTTTCCAGTGGAAAGCTGTGAAATGACGAAAATACTGGTAATGTTTACAAGTACGGGTACTTCTGGTGGCGTTTTCACGGGACTGTGCTTTCAAATATTAAGAGTTCATGTTTACAGAGCTCAGAATTGGTGTCTAAAGCCTTTGAATCACGAGAATAGTTTTTGTGTTTACAATTTAGGAGGATTGGCTTTGGCGTTTTTTTTGTGTGAATCAGTTAAAATGGTGGCGGTTCCAGTAAATACTTCTAAGCAAACTGTCTAATTGTGGTAAAACTGTTAAAATACACAATGAGAGTTCCCAGAAATGATTAAGAACGTGTAATAAACATCTCAAGTACACGTAAATAGATTCTTACTACATTTACTTTCAAATTCAATCACGGAGGTTTCCAGTGGAAAGCTGTGAAATGACGAAAATACTGGTAATGTTTACAAGTACGGGTACTTCTGGTGGCGTTTTCACGGGACTGTGCTTTCAAATATTAAGAGTTCATGTTTACAGAGCTCAGAATTGGTGTCTAAGGCCTTGGAATCACGAGAATGGTTTTTGTGTTTACAATTTAGGAGGATTGGCTTTGGCGTTTTTTTTGTGTGAATCAGTCAAAATGGTGGCGGTTCCAGTAAATACTTCTAAGCAAACTGTCTAATTGTGGTAAAACTGTTAAAATACACAATGAGAGTTCCCAGAAATGATTAAGAACGTGTAATAAACATCTCAAGTACACGTAAATAGATTCTTACTACATTTACTGTCGAATTCAACACGGAGGTTTCCAGTGGAAAGCTGTGAAATGACGAAAATACTGGTAATGTTTACAAGTACGGGTACTTCTGGTGGCGTTTTCACGGGACTGTGCTTTCACATATTAAGAGTTCATGTTTACAGAGCTCAGAATTGGTGTCTGAAGCCTTTGAATCACGAGAATAGTTTTGGTGTTTACAATTTAGGAGGATTGGCTTTGGCGTTTTTTTTGTGTGAATCAGTTAAAATGGTGGCGGTTCCAGTAAATACTTCTAAACAAACTAATTGTGGTAAAACTGTTAAAATACACAATGAGAGTTCCCAGAAATGATTAAGAACGTGTAATAAACCCCTCAAGTACACGTAAATAGATTCTTACTATATTTACTGTCGAATTCAATCACGGAGGTTTCCAGTGGAAAATACTGGTAATGTTTACAAGTCCGGGTACTTCTGGTGGCGTTTTCACGGGACTGTGCTTTCAGTTATTACGAGTTCATGTTTACAGAGCTCAGAATTGGTGTCTAAAGCCTTTGAATCACGAGAATAGTTTTTGTGTTTACAATTTAGGAGGATTGGCTTTGGCGTTTTTTTTGTGTGAATCAGTCAAAATGGTGGCGGTTCCAGTAAATACTTCTAAGCAAACTGTCTAATTGTGGTAAAACTGTTAAAATACACAATGAGAGTTCCCAGAAATGATTAAGAACGTGTAATAAACCCCTCAAGAACACGTAAATAGATTCTTGCTACATTTACTGTCGAATTCAATCACGGGGGTTTCCAGTGGAAAGCTGTGAAATGACGAAAATACTGGTAATGTTTACAAGTCCGGGTACTTCGGGTGGCGTTTTCACGGGACTGTGCTTTTAATTATTACGAGTTCATGTTTACAGAGCTCAGAATTGGTGTCTAAAGCCTTTGAATCACGAGAATAGTTTTTGTGTTTACAATTTAGGAGGATTGGCTTTGGCGTTTTTTTTGTGTGAATCAGTTAAAATGGTGGCGGTTCCAGTAAATACTTCTAAGCAAACTGTCTAATTGTGGTAAAACTGTTAAAATACACAATGAGAGTTCCCAGAAATGATTAAGAACGTGTAATAAACATCTCAAGTACACGTAAATAGATTCTTACTACATTTACTGTCGAATTAAACACGGAGGTTTCCAGTGGAAAGCTGTGAAATGACGAAAATACTGGTAATGTTTACAAGTACGGGTACTTCTGGTGGCGTTTTCACGGGACTGTGCTTTCAAATATTAAGAGTTCATGTTTACAGAGCTCAGAATTGGTGTCTAAAGCCTTTGAATCACGAGAATAGTTTTTGTGTTTACAATTTAGGAGGATTGGCTTTGGCGTTTTTTTGTGTGAATCAGTTAAAATGGTGGCGGTTCCAGTAAATACTTCTAAGCAAACTGTCTAATTGTGGTAAAACTGTTAAAATACACAATGAGAGTTCCCAGAAATGATTAAGAACGTGTAATAAACATCTCAAGTACACGTAAATAGATTCTTACTACATTTACTGTCAAATTCAATCACGGAGGTTTCCAGTGGAAAGCTGTGAAATGACGAAAATACTGGTAATGTTTACAAGTACGGGTACTTCTGGTGGCGTTTTCACGGGACTGTGCTTTCAAATATTAAGAGTTCATGTTTACAGAGCTCAGAATTGGTGTCTAAAGCCTTGGAATCACGAGAATGGTTTTTGTGTTTACAATTTAGGAGGATTGGCTTTGGCGTTTTTTTTGTGTGAATCAGTCAAAATGGTGGCGGTTCCAGTAAATACTTCTAAGCAAACTGTCTAATTGTGGTAAAACTGTTAAAATACACAATGAGAGTTCCCAGAAATGATTAAGAACGTGTAATAAACATCTCAAGTACACGTAAATAGATTCTTACTACATTTACTGTCGAATTCAACACGGAGGTTTCCAGTGGAAAGCTGTGAAATGACGAAAATACTGGTAATGTTTACAAGTACGGGTACTTCTGGTGGCGTTTTCACGGGACTGTGCTTTCAAATATTAAGAGTTCATGTTTACAGAGCTCAGAATTGGTGTCTAAAGCCTTTGAATCACGAGAATAGTTTTTGTGTTTACAATTTAGGAGGATTGGCTTTGGCGTTTTTTTTGTGTGAATCAGTCAAAATGGTGGCGGTTCCAGTAAATACTTCTAAGCAAACTGTCTAATTGTGGTAAAACTGTTAAAATACACAATGAGAGTTCCCAGAAATGATTAAGAACGTGTAATAAACATCTCAAGTACACGTAAATAGATTCTTACTACATTTACTGTCGAATTCAACACGGAGGTTTCCAGTGGAAAGCTGTGAAATGACGAAAATACTGGTAATGTTTACAAGTACGGGTACTTCTGGTGGCGTTTTCACGGGACTGTGCTTTCAAATATTAAGAGTTCATGTTTACAGAGCTCAGAATTGGTGTCTGAAGCCTTTGAATCACGAGAATAGTTTTGGTGTTTACAATTTAGGAGGATTGGCTTTGGCGTTTTTTTTGTGTGAATCAGTTAAAATGGTGGCGGTTCCAGTAAATACTTCTAAACAAACTAATTGTGGTAAAACTGTTAAAATACACAATGAGAGTTCCCAGAAATGATTAAGAACGTGTAATAAACCCCTCAAGTACACGTAAATAGATTCTTACTACATTTACTGTCGAATTCAATCACGGAGGTTTCCAGTGGAAAATACTGGTAATGTTTACAAGTCCGGGTACTTCTGGTGGCGTTTTCACGGGACTGTGCTTTCAATTATTACGAGTTCATGTTTACAGAGCTCAGAATTGGTGTCTAAAGCCTTTGAATCACGAGAATAGTTTTTGTGTTTACAATTTAGGAGGATTGGCTTTGGCGTTTTTTTTGTGTGAATCAGTCAAAATGGTGGCGGTTCCAGTAAATACTTCTAAGCAAACTGTCTAATTGTGGTAAAACTGTTAAAATACACAATGAGAGTTCCCAGAAATGATTAAGAACGTGTAATAAACCCCTCAAGAACACGTAAATAGATTCTTGCTACATTTACTGTCGAATTCAATCATGGGGGTTTCCAGTGGAAAGCTGTGAAATGACGAAAATACTGGTAATGTTTACAAGTCCGGGTACTTCGGGTGGCGTTTTCACGGGACTGTGCTTTTAATTATTACGAGTTCATGTTTACAGAGCTCAGAATTGGTGTCTAAAGCCTTTGAATCACGAGAATAGTTTTTGTGTTTACAATTTAGGAGGATTGGCTTTGGCGTTTTTTTTGTGTGAATCAGTTAAAATGGTGGCGGTTCCAGTAAATACTTCTAAGCAAACTGTCTAATTGTGGTAAAACTGTTAAAATACACAATGAGAGTTCCCAGAAATGATTAAGAACGTGTAATAAACATCTCAAGTACACGTAAATAGATTCTTACTACATTTACTGTTGAATTCAATCACGGAGGTTTCCAGTGGAAAGCTGTGAAATGACGAAAATACTGGTAATGTTTACAAGTCCGGGTACTTCTGGTGGCGTTTTCACGGAACTGTGCTTTCAAATATTAAGAGTTCATGTTTACAGAGCTCAGAATTGGTGTCTAAAGCCTTTGAATCACGAGAATATTTTTTGTGTTTACAATTTAGGAGGATTGGCTTTGGCGTTTTTTTTTGTGTGAATCAGTTAAAATGGTGGCGGTTCCAGTAAACAGTTCTAAGCAAACTGTCTAATTGTGGTAAAACTGTTAAAATACACAATGAGAGTTCCCAGAAATGATTAAGAACGTGTAATAAACATCTCAAGTACACGTAAATAGATTCTTACTACATTTACTGTCGAATTCAACACGGAGGTTTCCAGTGGAAAGCTGTGAAATGACGAAAATACTGGTAATGTTTACAAGTCCGGGTACTTCTGGTGGCGTTTTCACGGGACTGTGCTTTCAATTATTACGAGTTCATGTTTACAGAGCTCAGAATTGGTGTCTAAAGCCTTTGAATCACGAGAATAGTTTTTGTGTTTACAATTTAGGAGGATTGGCTTTGGCGTTTTTTTTGTGTGAATCAGTTAAAATGGTGGCGGTTCCAGTAAATACTTCTAAGCAAACTGTCTAATTGTGGTAAAACTGTTAAAATACACAATGAGAGTTCCCAGAAATGATTAAGAACGTGTAATAAACCCCTCAAGTACACGTAAATAGATTCTTACTACATTTACTGTCGAATTAAACACGGAGGTTTCCAGTGGAAAGCTGTGAAATGACGAAAATACTGGTAATGTTTACAAGTACGGGTACTTCTGGTGGCGTTTTCACGGGACTGTGCTTTCAAATATTAAGAGTTCATGTTTACAGAGCTCAGAATTGGTGTCTAAAGCCTTTGAATGACGAGAATAGTGTTTTTGTTTACAATCTAGGAGGATTGGCTTTGGCGTTTTTTTTGTGTGAATCAGTTAAAATGGTGGCGGTTCCAGTAAATAATTCTAAGCAAACTGTCTAATTGTGGTAAAACTGTTAAAATACACAATGAGAGTTCCCAGAAATGATTAAGAACGTGTAATAAACATCTCAAGTACACGTAAATAGATTCTTACTACATTTACTGTCGAATTCAATCACGGAGGTTTCCAGTGGAAAGCTGTGAAATGTCGAAAATACTGGTAATGTTTACAAGTCCGGGTACTTCGGGTGGCGTTTTCACGGGACTGTGCTTTCAAATATTAAGAGTTCATGTTTACAGAGCTCAGAATTGGTGTCTAAAGCCTTTGAATCACGAGAATAGTTTTTGTGTTTACAATTTAGGAGGATTGGCTTTGGCGTTTTTTTTGTGTGAATCAGTCAAAATGGTGGCGGTTCCAGTAAATACTTCTAAGCAAACTGTCTAATTGTGGTAAAACTGTTAAAATACACAATGAGAGTTCCCAGAAATGATTAAGAACGTGTGATAAACATCTCAAGTACACGTAAATAGATTCTTACTACATTTACTGTCGAATTCAACACGGAGGTTTCCAGTGGAAAGCTGTGAAATGACGAAAATACTGGTAATGTTTACAAGTACGGGTACTTCTGGTGGCGTTTTCACGGGACTGTGCTTTCAAATATTAAGAGTTCATGTTTACAGAGCTCAGAATTGGTGTCTGAAGCTTTTGAATCACGAGAATAGTTTTGGTGTTTACAATTCAGGAGGATTGGCTTTGGCGTTTTTTTTGTGTGAATCAGTTAAAATGGTGGCGGTTCCAGTAAATACTTCTAAACAAACTAATTGTGGTAAAACTGTTAAAATACACAATGAGAGTTCCCAGAAATGATTAAGAATGTGTAATAAACCCCTCAAGTACACGTAAATAGATTCTTACTACATTTACTGTCGAATTCAATCACGGAGGTTTCCAGTGGAAAATACTGGTAATGTTTACAAGTCCGGGTACTTCTGGTGGCGTTTTCACGGGACTGTGCTTTCAATTATTACGAGTTCATGTTTACAGAGCTCAGAATTGGTGTCTAAAGCCTTTGAATCACGAGTATAGTTTTTGTGTTTACAATTTAGGAGGATTGGCTTTGGCGTTTTTTTTGTGTGAATCAGTCAAAATGGTGGCGGTTCCAGTAAATACTTCTAAGCAAACTGTCTAATTGTGGTAAAACTGTTAAAATACACAATGAGAGTTCCCAGAAATGATTAAGAACGTGTAATAAACCCCTCAAGAACACGTAAATAGATTCTTGCTACATTTACTGTCGAATTCAATCACGGGGGTTTCCAGTGGAAAGCTGTGAAATGACGAAAATACTGGTAATGTTTACAAGTCCGGGTACTTCGGGTGGCGTTTTCACGGGACTGTGCTTTTAATTATTACGAGTTCATGTTTACAGAGCTCAGAATTGGTGTCTAAAGCCTTTGAATCACGAGAATAGTTTTTGTGTTTACAATTTAGGAGGATTGGCTTTGGCGTTTTTTTTGTGTGAATCAGTTAAAATGGTGGCGGTTCCAGTAAATACTTCTAAGCAAACTGTCTAATTGTGGTAAAACTGTTAAAATACACAATGAGAGTTCCCAGAAATGATTAAGAACGTGTAATAAACATCTCAAGTACACGTAAATAGATTCTTACTACATTTACTGTTGAATTCAATCACGGAGGTTTCCAGTGGAAAGCTGTGAAATGACGAAAATACTGGTAATGTTTACAAGTCCGGGTACTTCTGGTGGCGTTTTCACGGGACTGTGCTTTCAAATATTAAGAGTTCATGTTTACAGAGCTCAGAATTGGTGTCTAAAGCCTTTGAATCACGAGAATATTTTTTGTGTTTACAATTTAGGAGGATTGGCTTTGGCGTTTTTTTTTGTGTGAATCAGTTAAAATGGTGGCGGTTCCAGTAAACAGTTCTAAGCAAACTGTCTAATTGTGGTAAAACTGTTAAAATACACAATGAGAGTTCCCAGAAATGATTAAGAACGTGTAATAAACATCTCAAGTACACGTAAATAGATTCTTACTACATTTACTGTCGAATTCAACACGGAGGTTTCCAGTGGAAAGCTGTGAAATGACGAAAATACTGGTAATGTTTACAAGTCCGGGTACTTCTGGTGGCGTTTTCACGGGACTGTGCTTTCAATTATTACGAGTTCATGTTTACAGAGCTCAGAATTGGTGTCTAAAGCCTTTGAATCACGAGAATAGTTTTTGTGTTTACAATTTAGGAGGATTGGCTTTGGCGTTTTTTTTGTGTGAATCAGTTAAAATGGTGGCGGTTCCAGTAAATACTTCTAAGCAAACTGTCTAATTGTGGTAAAACTGTTAAAATACACAATGAGAGTTCCCAGAAATGATTAAGAACGTGTAATAAACCCCTCAAGTACACGTAAATAGATTCTTACTACATTTACTGTCGAATTAAACACGGAGGTTTCCAGTGGAAAGCTGTGAAATGACGAAAATACTGGTAATGTTTACAAGTACGGGTACTTCTGGTGGCGTTTTCACGGGACTGTGCTTTCAAATATTAAGAGTTCATGTTTACAGAGCTCAGAATTGGTGTCTAAAGCCTTTGAATGACGAGAATAGTGTTTTTGTTTACAATCTAGGAGGATTGGCTTTGGCGTTTTTTTTGTGTGAATCAGTTAAAATGGTGGCGGTTCCAGTAAATAATTCTAAGCAAACTGTCTAATTGTGGTAAAACTGTTAAAATACACAATGAGAGTTCCCAGAAATGATTAAGAACGTGTAATAAACATCTCAAGTACACGTAAATAGATTCTTACTACATTTACTGTCGAATTCAATCACGGAGGTTTCCAGTGGAAAGGTGTGAAATGACGAAAATACTGGTAATGTTTACAAGTCCGGGTACTTCTGGTGGCGTTTTCACGGGACTGTGCTTTCAAATATTAAGAGTTCATGTTTACAGAGCTCAGAATTGGTGTCTAAAGCCTTTGAATCACGAGAATAGTTTTTGTGTTTACAATTTAGGAGGATTGGCTTTGGCGTTTTTTTTGTGTGAATCAGTCAAAATGGTGGCGGTTCCAGTAAATACTTCTAAGGAAACTGTCTAATTGTGGTAAAACTGTTAAAATACACAATGAGAGTTCCCAGAAATGATTAAGAACGTGTGATAAACATCTCAAGTACACGTAAATAGATTCTTACTACATTTACTGTCGAATTCAACACGGAGGTTTCCAGTGGAAAGCTGTGAAATGACGAAAATACTGGTAATGTTTACAAGTACGGGTACTTCTGGTGGCGTTTTCACGGGACTGTGCTTTCAAATATTAAGAGTTCATGTTTACAGAGCTCAGAATTGGTGTCTAAAGCCTTTGAATCACGAGAATAGTTTTTGTGTTTACAATTTAGGAGGATTGGCTTTGGCGTTTTTTTTGTGTGAATCAGTTAAAATGGTGGCGGTTCCAGTAAATACTTCTAAGCAAACTGTCTAATTGTGGTAAAACTGTTAAAATACACAATGAGAGTTCCCAGAAATGATTAAGAACGTGTAATAAACATCTCAAGTACACGTAAATAGATTCTTACTACATTTACTGTCAAATTCAATCACGGAGGTTTCCAGTGGAAAGCTGTGAAATGACGAAAATACTGGTAATGTTTACAAGTACGGGTACTTCTGGTGGCGTTTTCACGGGACTGTGCTGTCAAATATTAAGAGTTCATGTTTACAGAGCTCAGAATTGGTGTCTAAAGCCTTGGAATCACGAGAATGGTTTTTGTGTTTACAATTTAGGAGGATTGGCTTTGGCGTTTTTTTTGTGTGAATCAGTCAAAATGGTGGCGGTTCCAGTAAATACTTCTAAGCAAACTGTCTAATTGTGGTAAAACTGTTAAAATACACAATGAGAGTTCCCAGAAATGATTAAGAACGTGTAATAAACATCTCAAGTACACGTAAATAGATTCTTACTACATTTACTGTCGAATTCAACACGGAGGTTTCCAGTGGAAAGCTGTGAAATGACGAAAATACTGGTAATGTTTACAAGTCCGGGTACTTCGGGTGGCGTTTTCACGGGACTGTGCTTTTAATTATTACGAGTTCATGTTTACAGAGCTCAGAATTGGTGTCTAAAGCCTTTGAATCACGAGAATAGTTTTTGTGTTTACAATTTAGGAGGATTGGCTTTGGCGTTTTTTTTGTGTGAATCAGTTAAAATGGTGGCGGTTCCAGTAAATACTTCTAAGCAAACTGTCTAATTGTGGTAAAACTGTTAAAATACACAATGAGAGTCCCCAGAAATGATTAAGAACGTGTAATAAACATCTCAAGTACACGTAAATAGATTCTTACTACATTTACTGTCGAATTCAACACGGAGGTTTCCAGTGGAAAGCTGTGAAATGACGAAAATACTGGTAACGTTTACAAGTACGGGTACTTCTGGTGGCGTTTTCACGGGACTGTGCTTTCAAATATTAAGAGTTCATGTTTACAGAGCTCAGAATTGGTGTCTGAAGCCTTTGAATCACGAGAATAGTTTTGGTGTTTACAATTTAGGAGGATTGGCTTTGGCGTTTTTTTTGTGTGAATCAGTTAAAATGGTGGCGGTTCCAGTAAATACTTCTAAACAAACTAATTGTGGTAAAACTGTTAAAATACACAATGAGAGTTCCCAGAAATGATTAAGAACGTGTAATAAACCCCTCAAGTACACGTAAATAGATTCTTACTACATTTACTGTCGAATTCAATCACGGAGGTTTCCAGTGGAAAATACTGGTAATGTTTACAAGTCCGGGTACTTCTGGTGGCGTTTTCACGGGACTGTGCTTTCAATTATTACGAGTTCATGTTTACAGAGCTCAGAATTGGTGTCTAAAGCCTTTGAATCATGAGAATAGTTTTTGTGTTTACAATTTAGGAGGATTGGCTTTGGCGTTTTTTTTGTGTGAATCAGTCAAAATGGTGGCGGTTCCAGTAAATACTTCTAAGCAAACTGTCTAATTGTGGTAAAACTGTTAAAATACACAATGAGAGTTCCCAGAAATGATTAAGAACGTGTGATAAACATCTCAAGTACACGTAAATAGATTCTTACTACATTTACTGTCGAATTCAACACGGAGGTTTCCAGTGGAAAGCTGTGAAATGACGAAAATACTGGTAATGTTTACAAGTACGGGTACTTCTGGTGGCGTTTTCACGGGACTGTGCTTTCAAATATTAAGAGTTCATGTTTACAGAGCTCAGAATTGGTGTCTAAAGCCTTTGAATCACGAGAATAGTTTTTGTGTTTACAATTTAGGAGGATTGGCTTTGGCGTTTTTTTTGTGTGAATCAGTCAAAATGGTGGCGGTTCCAGTAAATACTTCTAAGGAAACTGTCTAATTGTGGTAAAACTGTTAAAATACACAATGAGAGTTCCCAGAAATGATTAAGAACGTGTGATAAACATCTCAAGTACACGTAAATAGATTCTTACTACATTTACTGTCGAATTCAATCACGGAGGTTTCCAGTGGAAAGGTGTGAAATGACGAAAATACTGGTAATGTTTACAAGTCCGGGTACTTCTGGTGGCGTTTTCACGGGACTGTGCTTTCAAATATTAAGAGTTCATGTTTACAGAGCTCAGAATTGGTGTCTAAAGCCTTTGAATCACGAGAATAGTTTTTGTGTTTACAATTTAGGAGGATTGGCTTTGGCGTTTTTTTTGTGTGAATCAGTCAAAATGGTGGCGGTTCCAGTAAATACTTCTAAGGAAACTGTCTAATTGTGGTAAAACTGTTAAAATACACAATGAGAGTTCCCAGAAATGATTAAGAACGTGTGATAAACATCTCAAGTACACGTAAATAGATTCTTACTACATTTACTGTCGAATTCAACACGGAGGTTTCCAGTGGAAAGCTGTGAAATGACGAAAATACTGGTAATGTTTACAAGTACGGGTACTTCTGGTGGCGTTTTCACGGGACTGTGCTTTCAAATATTAAGAGTTCATGTTTACAGAGCTCAGAATTGGTGTCTAAAGCCTTTGAATCACGAGAATAGTTTTTGTGTTTACAATTTAGGAGGATTGGCTTTGGCGTTTTTTTTGTGTGAATCAGTTAAAATGGTGGCGGTTCCAGTAAATACTTCTAAGCAAACTGTCTAATTGTGGTAAAACTGTTAAAATACACAATGAGAGTTCCCAGAAATGATTAAGAACGTGTAATAAACATCTCAAGTACACGTAAATAGATTCTTACTACATTTACTGTCAAATTCAATCACGGAGGTTTCCAGTGGAAAGCTGTGAAATGACGAAAATACTGGTAATGTTTACAAGTACGGGTACTTCTGGTGGCGTTTTCACGGGACTGTGCTGTCAAATATTAAGAGTTCATGTTTACAGAGCTCAGAATTGGTGTCTAAAGCCTTGGAATCACGAGAATGGTTTTTGTGTTTACAATTTAGGAGGATTGGCTTTGGCGTTTTTTTTGTGTGAATCAGTCAAAATGGTGGCGGTTCCAGTAAATACTTCTAAGCAAACTGTCTAATTGTGGTAAAACTGTTAAAATACACAATGAGAGTTCCCAGAAATGATTAAGAACGTGTAATAAACATCTCAAGTACACGTAAATAGATTCTTACTACATTTACTGTCGAATTCAACACGGAGGTTTCCAGTGGAAAGCTGTGAAATGACGAAAATACTGGTAATGTTTACAAGTCCGGGTACTTCGGGTGGCGTTTTCACGGGACTGTGCTTTTAATTATTACGAGTTCATGTTTACAGAGCTCAGAATTGGTGTCTAAAGCCTTTGAATCACGAGAATAGTTTTTGTGTTTACAATTTAGGAGGATTGGCTTTGGCGTTTTTTTTGTGTGAATCAGTTAAAATGGTGGCGGTTCCAGTAAATACTTCTAAGCAAACTGTCTAATTGTGGTAAAACTGTTAAAATACACAATGAGAGTCCCCAGAAATGATTAAGAACGTGTAATAAACATCTCAAGTACACGTAAATAGATTCTTACTACATTTACTGTCGAATTCAACACGGAGGTTTCCAGTGGAAAGCTGTGAAATGACGAAAATACTGGTAACGTTTACAAGTACGGGTACTTCTGGTGGCGTTTTCACGGGACTGTGCTTTCAAATATTAAGAGTTCATGTTTACAGAGCTCAGAATTGGTGTCTGAAGCCTTTGAATCACGAGAATAGTTTTGGTGTTTACAATTTAGGAGGATTGGCTTTGGCGTTTTTTTTGTGTGAATCAGTTAAAATGGTGGCGGTTCCAGTAAATACTTCTAAACAAACTAATTGTGGTAAAACTGTTAAAATACACAATGAGAGTTCCCAGAAATGATTAAGAACGTGTAATAAACCCCTCAAGTACACGTAAATAGATTCTTACTACATTTACTGTCGAATTCAATCACGGAGGTTTCCAGTGGAAAATACTGGTAATGTTTACAAGTCCGGGTACTTCTGGTGGCGTTTTCACGGGACTGTGCTTTCAATTATTACGAGTTCATGTTTACAGAGCTCAGAATTGGTGTCTAAAGCCTTTGAATCATGAGAATAGTTTTTGTGTTTACAATTTAGGAGGATTGGCTTTGGCGTTTTTTTTGTGTGAATCAGTCAAAATGGTGGCGGTTCCAGTAAATACTTCTAAGCAAACTGTCTAATTGTGGTAAAACTGTTAAAATACACAATGAGAGTTCCCAGAAATGATTAAGAACGTGTGATAAACATCTCAAGTACACGTAAATAGATTCTTACTACATTTACTGTCGAATTCAACACGGAGGTTTCCAGTGGAAAGCTGTGAAATGACGAAAATACTGGTAATGTTTACAAGTACGGGTACTTCTGGTGGCGTTTTCACGGGACTGTGCTTTCAAATATTAAGAGTTCATGTTTACAGAGCTCAGAATTGGTGTCTAAAGCCTTTGAATCACGAGAATAGTTTTTGTGTTTACAATTTAGGAGGATTGGCTTTGGCGTTTTTTTTGTGTGAATCAGTCAAAATGGTGGCGGTTCCAGTAAATACTTCTAAGGAAACTGTCTAATTGTGGTAAAACTGTTAAAATACACAATGAGAGTTCCCAGAAATGATTAAGAACGTGTGATAAACATCTCAAGTACACGTAAATAGATTCTTACTACATTTACTGTCGAATTCAATCACGGAGGTTTCCAGTGGAAAGGTGTGAAATGACGAAAATACTGGTAATGTTTACAAGTCCGGGTACTTCTGGTGGCGTTTTCACGGGACTGTGCTTTCAAATATTAAGAGTTCATGTTTACAGAGCTCAGAATTGGTGTCTAAAGCCTTTGAATCACGAGAATAGTTTTTGTGTTTACAATTTAGGAGGATTGGCTTTGGCGTTTTTTTTGTGTGAATCAGTCAAAATGGTGGCGGTTCCAGTAAATACTTCTAAGGAAACTGTCTAATTGTGGTAAAACTGTTAAAATACACAATGAGAGTTCCCAGAAATGATTAAGAACGTGTGATAAACATCTCAAGTACACGTAAATAGATTCTTACTACATTTACTGTCGAATTCAACACGGAGGTTTCCAGTGGAAAGCTGTGAAATGACGAAAATACTGGTAATGTTTACAAGTACGGGTACTTCTGGTGGCGTTTTCACGGGACTGTGCTTTCAAATATTAAGAGTTCATGTTTACAGAGCTCAGAATTGGTGTCTAAAGCCTTTGAATCACGAGAATAGTTTTTGTGTTTACAATTTAGGAGGATTGGCTTTGGCGTTTTTTTTGTGTGAATCAGTTAAAATGGTGGCGGTTCCAGTAAATACTTCTAAGCAAACTGTCTAATTGTGGTAAAACTGTTAAAATACACAATGAGAGTTCCCAGAAATGATTAAGAACGTGTAATAAACATCTCAAGTACACGTAAATAGATTCTTACTACATTTACTGTCAAATTCAATCACGGAGGTTTCCAGTGGAAAGCTGTGAAATGACGAAAATACTGGTAATGTTTACAAGTACGGGTACTTCTGGTGGCGTTTTCACGGGACTGTGCTGTCAAATATTAAGAGTTCATGTTTACAGAGCTCAGAATTGGTGTCTAAAGCCTTGGAATCACGAGAATGGTTTTTGTGTTTACAATTTAGGAGGATTGGCTTTGGCGTTTTTTTTGTGTGAATCAGTCAAAATGGTGGCGGTTCCAGTAAATACTTCTAAGCAAACTGTCTAATTGTGGTAAAACTGTTAAAATACACAATGAGAGTTCCCAGAAATGATTAAGAACGTGTAATAAACATCTCAAGTACACGTAAATAGATTCTTACTACATTTACTGTCGAATTCAACACGGAGGTTTCCAGTGGAAAGCTGTGAAATGACGAAAATACTGGTAATGTTTACAAGTCCGGGTACTTCGGGTGGCGTTTTCACGGGACTGTGCTTTTAATTATTACGAGTTCATGTTTACAGAGCTCAGAATTGGTGTCTAAAGCCTTTGAATCACGAGAATAGTTTTTGTGTTTACAATTTAGGAGGATTGGCTTTGGCGTTTTTTTTGTGTGAATCAGTTAAAATGGTGGCGGTTCCAGTAAATACTTCTAAGCAAACTGTCTAATTGTGGTAAAACTGTTAAAATACACAATGAGAGTCCCCAGAAATGATTAAGAACGTGTAATAAACATCTCAAGTACACGTAAATAGATTCTTACTACATTTACTGTCGAATTCAACACGGAGGTTTCCAGTGGAAAGCTGTGAAATGACGAAAATACTGGTAACGTTTACAAGTACGGGTACTTCTGGTGGCGTTTTCACGGGACTGTGCTTTCAAATATTAAGAGTTCATGTTTACAGAGCTCAGAATTGGTGTCTGAAGCCTTTGAATCACGAGAATAGTTTTGGTGTTTACAATTTAGGAGGATTGGCTTTGGCGTTTTTTTTGTGTGAATCAGTTAAAATGGTGGCGGTTCCAGTAAATACTTCTAAACAAACTAATTGTGGTAAAACTGTTAAAATACACAATGAGAGTTCCCAGAAATGATTAAGAACGTGTAATAAACCCCTCAAGTACACGTAAATAGATTCTTACTACATTTACTGTCGAATTCAATCACGGAGGTTTCCAGTGGAAAATACTGGTAATGTTTACAAGTCCGGGTACTTCTGGTGGCGTTTTCACGGGACTGTGCTTTCAATTATTACGAGTTCATGTTTACAGAGCTCAGAATTGGTGTCTAAAGCCTTTGAATCATGAGAATAGTTTTTGTGTTTACAATTTAGGAGGATTGGCTTTGGCGTTTTTTTTGTGTGAATCAGTCAAAATGGTGGCGGTTCCAGTAAATACTTCTAAGCAAACTGTCTAATTGTGGTAAAACTGTTAAAATACACAATGAGAGTTCCCAGAAATGATTAAGAACGTGTAATAAACCCCTCAAGAACACGTAAATAGATTCTTGCTACATTTACTGTCGAATTCAATCACGGGGGTTTCCAGTGGAAAGCTGTGAAATGACGAAAATACTGGTAATGTTTACAAGTCCGGGTACTTCGGGTGGCGTTTTCACGGGACTGTGCTTTTAATTATTACGAGTTCATGTTTACAGAGCTCAGAATTGGTGTCTAAAGCCTTTGAATCACGAGAATAGTTTTTGTGTTTACAATTTAGGAGGATTGGCTTTGGCGTTTTTTTTGTGTGAATCAGTTAAAATGGTGGCGGTTCCAGTAAACAGTTCTAAGCAAACTGTGTAATTGTGGTAAAACTGTTAAAATACACAATGATAGTTCCCAGAAATGATTAAGAACGTGTAATAAACATCTCAAGTACACGTAAATAGATTCTTACTACATTTACTGTCGAATTCAACACGGAGGTTTCCAGTGGAAAGCTGTGAAATGACGAAAATACTGGTAATGTTTACAAGTCCGGGTACTTCGGGTGGCGTTTTCACGGGACTGTGCTTTTAATTATTACGAGTTCATGTTTACAGAGCTCAGAATTGGTGTCTAAAGCCTTTGAATCACGAGAATATTTTTTGTGTTTACAATTTAGGAGGATTGGCTTTGGCGTTTTTTTTGTGTGAATCAGTTAAAATGGTGGCGGTTCCAGTAAATACTTCTAAGCAAACTGTCTAATTGTGGTAAAACTGTTAAAATACACAATGAGAGTTCCCAGAAATGATTAAGAACGTGTAATAAACATCTCAAGTACACGTAAATAGATTCTTACTACATTTACTGTCGAATTCAACACGGAGGTTTCCAGTGGAAAGCTGTGAAATGACGAAAATACTGGTAATGTTTACAAGTCCGGGTACTTCTGGTGGCGTTTTCACGGGACTGTGCTTTCAATTATTACGAGTTCATGTTTACAGAGCTCAGAATTGGTGTCTAAAGCCTTTGAATCATGAGAATAGTTTTTGTGTTTACAATTTAGGAGGATTGGCTTTGGCGTTTTTTTTGTGTGAATCAGTCAAAATGGTGGCGGTTCCAGTAAATACTTCTAAGCAAACTGTCTAATTGTGGTAAAACTGTTAAAATACACAATGAGAGTTCCCAGAAATGATTAAGAACGTGTAATAAACCCCTCAAGAACACGTAAATAGATTCTTGCTACATTTACTGTCGAATTCAATCACGGGGGTTTCCAGTGGAAAGCTGTGAAATGACGAAAATACTGGTAATGTTTACAAGTCCGGGTACTTCGGGTGGCGTTTTCACGGGACTGTGCTTTTAATTATTACGAGTTCATGTTTACAGAGCTCAGAATTGGTGTCTAAAGCCTTGGAATCACGAGAATGGTTTTTGTGTTTACAATTTAGGAGGATTGGCTTTGGCGTTTTTTTTGTGTGAATCAGTCAAAATGGTGGCGGTTCCAGTAAATACTTCTAAGCAAACTGTCTAATTGTGGTAAAACTGTTAAAATACACAATGAGAGTTCCCAGAAATGATTAAGAACGTGTAATAAACATCTCAAGTACACGTAAATAGATTCTTACTACATTTACTGTCGAATTCAACACGGAGGTTTCCAGTGGAAAGCTGTGAAATGACGAAAATACTGGTAATGTTTACAAGTACGGGTACTTCTGGTGGCGTTTTCACGGGACTGTGCTTTCAAATATTAAGAGTTCATGTTTACAGAGCTCAGAATTGGTGTCTAAAGCCTTTGAATCACAAGAATAGTTTTTGTGTTTACAATTTAGGAGGATTGGCTTTGGCGTTTTTTTTGTGTGAATCAGTCAAAATGGTGGCGGTTCCAGTAAATACTTCTAAGCAAACTGTCTAATTGTGGTAAAACTGTTAAAATACACAATGAGAGTTCCCAGAAATGATTAAGAACGTGTAATAAACCCCTCAAGTACACGTAAATAGATTCTTACTACATTTACTGTCGAATTCAACACGGAGGTTTCCAGTGGAAAGCTGTGAAATGACGAAAATACTGGTAATGTTTACAAGTCCGGGTACTTCGGGTGGCGTTTTCACGGGACTGTGCTTTTAATTATTACGAGTTCATGTTTACAGAGCTCAGAATTGGTGTCTAAAGCCTTTGAATCACGAGAATAGTTTTTGTGTTTACAATTTAGGAGGATTGGCTTTGGCGTTTTTTTTGTGTGAATCAGTTAAAATGGTGGCGGTTCCAGTAAATACTTCTAAGCAAACTGTCTAATTGTGGTAAAACTGTTAAAATACACAATGAGAGTCCCCAGAAATGATTAAGAACGTGTAATAAACATCTCAAGTACACGTAAATAGATTCTTACTACATTTACTGTCGAATTCAACACGGAGGTTTCCAGTGGAAAGCTGTGAAATGACGAAAATACTGGTAACGTTTACAAGTACGGGTACTTCTGGTGGCGTTTTCACGGGACTGTGCTTTCAAATATTAAGAGTTCATGTTTACAGAGCTCAGAATTGGTGTCTGAAGCCTTTGAATCACGAGAATAGTTTTGGTGTTTACAATTTAGGAGGATTGGCTTTGGCGTTTTTTTTGTGTGAATCAGTTAAAATGGTGGCGGTTCCAGTAAATACTTCTAAACAAACTAATTGTGGTAAAACTGTTAAAATACACAATGAGAGTTCCCAGAAATGATTAAGAACGTGTAATAAACCCCTCAAGTACACGTAAATAGATTCTTACTACATTTACTGTCGAATTCAATCACGGAGGTTTCCAGTGGAAAATACTGGTAATGTTTACAAGTCCGGGTACTTCTGGTGGCGTTTTCACGGGACTGTGCTTTCAATTATTACGAGTTCATGTTTACAGAGCTCAGAATTGGTGTCTAAAGCCTTTGAATCATGAGAATAGTTTTTGTGTTTACAATTTAGGAGGATTGGCTTTGGCGTTTTTTTTGTGTGAATCAGTCAAAATGGTGGCGGTTCCAGTAAATACTTCTAAGCAAACTGTCTAATTGTGGTAAAACTGTTAAAATACACAATGAGAGTTCCCAGAAATGATTAAGAACGTGTAATAAACCCCTCAAGAACACGTAAATAGATTCTTGCTACATTTACTGTCGAATTCAATCACGGGGGTTTCCAGTGGAAAGCTGTGAAATGACGAAAATACTGGTAATGTTTACAAGTCCGGGTACTTCGGGTGGCGTTTTCACGGGACTGTGCTTTTAATTATTACGAGTTCATGTTTACAGAGCTCAGAATTGGTGTCTAAAGCCTTTGAATCACGAGAATAGTTTTTGTGTTTACAATTTAGGAGGATTGGCTTTGGCGTTTTTTTTGTGTGAATCAGTTAAAATGGTGGCGGTTCCAGTAAATACTTCTAAGCAAACTGTCTAATTGTGGTAAAACTGTTAAAATACACAATGAGAGTTCCCAGAAATGATTAAGAACGTGTAATAAACATCTCAAGTACACGTAAATAGATTCTTACTACATTTACTGTCGAATTCAACACGGAGGTTTCCAGTGGAAAGCTGTGAAATGACGAAAATACTGGTAATGTTTACAAGTCCGGGTACTTCGGGTGGCGTTTTCACGGGACTGTGCTTTTAATTATTACGAGTTCATGTTTACAGAGCTCAGAATTGGTGTCTAAAGCCTTTGAATCACGAGAATATTTTTTGTGTTTACAATTTAGGAGGATTGGCTTTGGCGTTTTTTTTGTGTGAATCAGTTAAAATGGTGGCGGTTCCAGTAAATACTTCTAAGCAAACTGTCTAATTGTGGTAAAACTGTTAAAATACACAATGAGAGTTCCCAGAAATGATTAAGAACGTGTAATAAACATCTCAAGTACACGTAAATAGATTCTTACTACATTTACTGTCGAATTCAATCACGGAGGTTTCCAGTGGAAACTACTGGTAATGTTTACAAGTCCGGGTACTTCTGGTGGCGTTTTCACGGGACTGTGCTTTCAATTATTACGAGTTCATGTTTACAGAGCTCAGAATTGGTGTCTAAAGCCTTTGAATCACGAGAATAGTTTTTGTGTTTACAATTTAGGAGGATTGGCTTTGGCGTTTTTTTTGTGTGAATCAGTCAAAATGGTGGCGGTTCCAGTAAATACTTCTAAGCAAACTGTCTAATTGTGGTAAAACTGTTAAAATACACAATGAGAGTTCCCAGAAATGATTAAGAACGTGTAATAAACCCCTCAAGAACACGTAAATAGATTCTTGCTACATTTACTGTCGAATTCAATCACGGGGGTTTCCAGTGGAAAGCTGTGAAATGACGAAAATACTGGTAATGTTTACAAGTCCGGGTACTTCGGGTGGCGTTTTCACGGGACTGTGCTTTTAATTATTACGAGTTCATGTTTACAGAGCTCAGAATTGGTGTCTAAAGCCTTTGAATCACGAGAATAGTTTTTGTGTTTACAATTTAGGAGGATTGGCTTTGGCGTTTTTTTTGTGTGAATCAGTTAAAATGGTGGCGGTTCCAGTAAATACTTCTAAGCAAACTGTCTAATTGTGGTAAAACTGTTAAAATACACAATGAGAGTTCCCAGAAATGATTAAGAACGTGTAATAAACATCTCAAGTACACGTAAATAGATTCTTACTACATTTACTGTCGAATTCAACACGGAGGTTTCCAGTGGAAAGCTGTGAAATGACGAAAATACTGGTAATGTTTACAAGTCCGGGTACTTCGGGTGGCGTTTTCACGGGACTGTGCTTTTAATTATTACGAGTTCATGTTTACAGAGCTCAGAATTGGTGTCTAAAGCCTTTGAATCACGAGAATATTTTTTGTGTTTACAATTTAGGAGGATTGGCTTTGGCGTTTTTTTTGTGTGAATCAGTTAAAATGGTGGCGGTTCCAGTAAATACTTCTAAGCAAACTGTCTAATTGTGGTAAAACTGTTAAAATACACAATGAGAGTTCCCAGAAATGATTAAGAACGTGTAATAAACATCTCAAGTACACGTAAATAGATTCTTACTACATTTACTGTCGAATTCAATCACGGAGGTTTCCAGTGGAAACTACTGGTAATGTTTACAAGTCCGGGTACTTCTGGTGGCGTTTTCACGGGACTGTGCTTTCAATTATTACGAGTTCATGTTTACAGAGCTCAGAATTGGTGTCTAAAGCCTTTGAATCACGAGAATAGTTTTTGTGTTTACAATTTAGGAGGATTGGCTTTGGCGTTTTTTTTGTGTGAATCAGTCAAAATGGTGGCGGTTCCAGTAAATACTTCTAAGCAAACTGTCTAATTGTGGTAAAACTGTTAAAATACACAATGAGAGTTCCCAGAAATGATTAAGAACGTGTAATAAACCCCTCAAGAACACGTAAATAGATTCTTGCTACATTTACTGTCGAATTCAATCACGGGGGTTTCCAGTGGAAAGCTGTGAAATGACGAAAATACTGGTAATGTTTACAAGTCCGGGTACGTCGGGTGGCGTTTTCACGGGACTGTGCTTTTAATTATTACGAGTTCATGTTTACAGAGCTCAGAATTGGTGTCTAAAGCCTTTGAATCACGAGAATAGTTTTTGTGTTTACAATTTAGGAGGATTGGCTTTGGCGTTTTTTTTGTGTGAATCAGTTAAAATGGTGGCGGTTCCAGTAAATACTTCTAAGCAAACTGTCTAATTGTGGTAAAACTGTTAAAATACACAATGAGAGTTCCCAGAAATGATTAAGAACGTGTAATAAACATTTCAAGTACACGTAAATAGATTCTTACTACATTTACTGTTGAATTCAATCACGGAGGTTTCCAGTGGAAAGCTGTGAAATGACGAAAATACTGGTAATGTTTACAAGTCCGGGTACTTCTGGTGGCGTTTTCACGGGACTGTGCTTTCAAATATTAAGAGTTCATGTTTACAGAGCTCAGAATTGGTGTCTAAAGCCTTTGAATCACGAGAATATTTTTTGTGTTTACAATTTAGGAGGATTGGCTTTGGCGTTTTTTTTTGTGTGAATCAGTTAAAATGGTGGCGGTTCCAGTAAACAGTTCTAAGCAAACTGTCTAATTGTGGTAAAACTGTTAAAATACACAATGAGAGTTCCAGAAATGATTAAGAACGTGTAATAAACATCTCAAGTACACGTAAATAGATTCTTACTACATTTACTGTCGAATTCAACACGGAGGTTTCCAGTGGAAAGCTGTGAAATGACGAAAATACTGGTAATGTTTACAAGTCCGGGTACTTCTGGTGGCGTTTTCACGGGACTGTGCTTTCAATTATTACGAGTTCATGTTTACAGAGCTCAGAATTGGTGTCTAAAGCCTTTGAATCACGAGAATAGTTTTTGTGTTTACAATTTAGGAGGATTGGCTTTGGCGTTTTTTTTGTGTGAATCAGTTAAAATGGTGGCGGTTCCAGTAAATACTTCTAAGCAAACTGTCTAATTGTGGTAAAACTGTTAAAATACACAATGAGAGTTCCCAGAAATGATTAAGAACGTGTAATAAACCCCTCAAGTACACGTAAATAGATTCTTACTACATTTACTGTCGAATTAAACACGGAGGTTTCCAGTGGAAAGCTGTGAAATGACGAAAATACTGGTAATGTTTACAAGTACGGGTACTTCTGGTGGCGTTTTCACGGGACTGTGCTTTCAAATATTAAGAGTTCATGTTTACAGAGCTCAGAATTGGTGTCTAAAGCCTTTGAATGACGAGAATAGTGTTTTTGTTTACAATCTAGGAGGATTGGCTTTGGCGTTTTTTTTTGTGTGAATCAGTTAAAATGGTGGCGGTTCCAGTAAATACTTCTAAGCAAACTGTCTAATTGTGGTAAAACTGTGAAAATACACAATGAGAGTTCCCAGAAATGATTAAGAACGTGTAATAAACATCTCAAGTACACGTAAATAGATTCTTACTACATTTACTGTCGAATTCAATCACGGAGGTTTCCAGTGGTAAGCTGTGAAATGACGAAAATACTGGTAATATTTACAAGTACGGGTACTTCTGGTGGCGTTTTCACGGGACTGTGCTTTCAATTATTAAGAGTTCATGTTTACAGAGCTCAGAATTGGTGTCTAAAGCCTTTGAATCACGAGAATAGTTTTTGTGTTTACAATTTAGGAGGATTGGCTTTGGCGTTTTTTTTGTGTGAATCAGTTAAAATGGTGGCGGTTCCAGTAAATACTTCTAAGCAAACTGTCTAATTGTGGTAAAACTGTTAAAATACACAATGAGAGTTCCCAGAAATGATTAAGAACGTGTAATAAACATCTCAAGTACACGTAAATAGATTCTTACTACATTTACTGTCGAATTCAATCACGGAGGTTTCCAGTGGAAACTACTGGTAATGTTTACAAGTCCGGGTACTTCTGGTGGCGTTTTCACGGGACTGTGCTTTCAATTATTACGAGTTCATGTTTACAGAGCTCAGAATTGGTGTCTAAAGCCTTTGAATCACGAGAATAGTTTTTGTGTTTACAATTTAGGAGGATTGGCTTTGGCGTTTTTTTTGTGTGAATCAGTCAAAATGGTGGCGGTTCCAGTAAATACTTCTAAGCAAACTGTCTAATTGTGGTAAAACTGTTAAAATACACAATGAGAGTTCCCAGAAATGATTAAGAACGTGTAATAAACCCCTCAAGAACACGTAAATAGATTCTTGCTACATTTACTGTCGAATTCAATCACGGGGGTTTCCAGTGGAAAGCTGTGAAATGACGAAAATACTGGTAATGTTTACAAGTCCGGGTACGTCGGGTGGCGTTTTCACGGGACTGTGCTTTTAATTATTACGAGTTCATGTTTACAGAGCTCAGAATTGGTGTCTAAAGCCTTTGAATCACGAGAATAGTTTTTGTGTTTACAATTTAGGAGGATTGGCTTTGGCGTTTTTTTTGTGTGAATCAGTTAAAATGGTGGCGGTTCCAGTAAATACTTCTAAGCAAACTGTCTAATTGTGGTAAAACTGTTAAAATACACAATGAGAGTTCCCAGAAATGATTAAGAACGTGTAATAAACATTTCAAGTACACGTAAATAGATTCTTACTACATTTACTGTTGAATTCAATCACGGAGGTTTCCAGTGGAAAGCTGTGAAATGACGAAAATACTGGTAATGTTTACAAGTCCGGGTACTTCTGGTGGCGTTTTCACGGGACTGTGCTTTCAAATATTAAGAGTTCATGTTTACAGAGCTCAGAATTGGTGTCTAAAGCCTTTGAATCACGAGAATATTTTTTGTGTTTACAATTTAGGAGGATTGGCTTTGGCGTTTTTTTTTGTGTGAATCAGTTAAAATGGTGGCGGTTCCAGTAAACAGTTCTAAGCAAACTGTCTAATTGTGGTAAAACTGTTAAAATACACAATGAGAGTTCCAGAAATGATTAAGAACGTGTAATAAACATCTCAAGTACACGTAAATAGATTCTTACTACATTTACTGTCGAATTCAACACGGAGGTTTCCAGTGGAAAGCTGTGAAATGACGAAAATACTGGTAATGTTTACAAGTCCGGGTACTTCTGGTGGCGTTTTCACGGGACTGTGCTTTCAATTATTACGAGTTCATGTTTACAGAGCTCAGAATTGGTGTCTAAAGCCTTTGAATCACGAGAATAGTTTTTGTGTTTACAATTTAGGAGGATTGGCTTTGGCGTTTTTTTTGTGTGAATCAGTTAAAATGGTGGCGGTTCCAGTAAATACTTCTAAGCAAACTGTCTAATTGTGGTAAAACTGTTAAAATACACAATGAGAGTTCCCAGAAATGATTAAGAACGTGTAATAAACCCCTCAAGTACACGTAAATAGATTCTTACTACATTTACTGTCGAATTAAACACGGAGGTTTCCAGTGGAAAGCTGTGAAATGACGAAAATACTGGTAATGTTTACAAGTACGGGTACTTCTGGTGGCGTTTTCACGGGACTGTGCTTTCAAATATTAAGAGTTCATGTTTACAGAGCTCAGAATTGGTGTCTAAAGCCTTTGAATGACGAGAATAGTGTTTTTGTTTACAATCTAGGAGGATTGGCTTTGGCGTTTTTTTTTGTGTGAATCAGTTAAAATGGTGGCGGTTCCAGTAAATAATTCTAAGCAAACTGTCTAATTGTGGTAAAACTGTTAAAATACACAATGAGAGTTCCCAGAAATGATTAAGAACGTGTAATAAACATCTCAAGTACACGTAAATAGATTCTTACTACATTTACTGTCGAATTCAATCACGGAGGTTTCCAGTGGAAAGGTGTGAAATGACGAAAATACTGGTAATGTTTACAAGTCCGGGTACTTCTGGTGGCGTTTTCACGGGACTGTGCTTTCAAATATTAAGAGTTCATGTTTACAGAGCTCAGAATTGGTGTCTAAAGCCTTTGAATCACGAGAATAGTTTTTGTGTTTACAATTTAGGAGGATTGGCTTTGGCGTTTTTTTTGTGTGAATCAGTCAAAATGGTGGCGGTTCCAGTAAATACTTCTAAGCAAACTGTCTAATTGTGGTAAAACTGTTAAAATACACAATGAGAGTTCCCAGAAATGATTAAGAACGTGTAATAAACATCTCAAGTACACGTAAATAGATTCTTACTACATTTACTGTCGAATTCAACACGGAGGTTTCCAGTGGAAAGCTGTGAAATGACGAAAATACTGGTAATGTTTACAAGTACGGGTACTTCTGGTGGCGTTTTCACGGGACTGTGCTTTCAAATATTAAGAGTTCATGTTTACAGAGCTCAGAATTGGTGTCTAAAGCCTTTGAATCACGAGAATAGTTTTTGTGTTTACAATTTAGGAGGATTGGCTTTGGCGTTTTTTTTGTGTGAATCAGTTAAAATGGTGGCGGTTCCAGTAAATACTTCTAAGCAAACTGTCTAATTGTGGTAAAACTGTTAAAATACACAATGAGAGTTCCCAGAAATGATTAAGAACGTGTAATAAACATCTCAAGTACACGTAAATAGATTCTTACTACATTTACTGTCAAATTCAACACGGAGGTTTCCAGTGGAAAGCTGTGAAATGACGAAAATACTGGTAATGTTTACAAGTACGGGTACTTCTGGTGGCGTTTTCACGGGACTGTGCTTTCAAATATTAAGAGTTCATGTTTACAGAGCTCAGAATTGGTGTCTAAAGCCTTTGAATCACGAGAATAGTTTTTGTGTTTACAATTTATGAGGATTGGCTTTGGCGTTTTTTTTGTGTGAATCAGTCAAAATGGTGGCGGTTCCAGTAAATACTTCTAAGCAAACTGTCTAATTGTGGTAAAACTGTTAAAATACACAATGAGAGTTCCCAGAAATGATTAAGAACGTGTAATAAACATCTCAAGTACACGTAAATAGATTCTTACTACATTTACTGTCGAATTCAACACGGAGGTTTCCAGTGGAAAGCTGTGAAATGACGAAAATACTGGTAATGTTTACAAGTACGGGTACTTCTGGTGGCGTTTTCACGGGACTGTGCTTTCAAATATTAAGAGTTCATGTTTACAGAGCTCAGAATTGGTGTCTAAAGCCTTTGAATCACGAGAATAGTTTTTGTGTTTACAATTTAGGAGGATTGGCTTTGGCGTTTTTTTTGTGTGAATCAGTCAAAATGGTGGCGGTTCCAGTAAATACTTCTAAGCAAACTGTCTAATTGTGGTAAAACTGTTAAAATACACAATGAGAGTTCCCAGAAATGATTAAGAACGTGTAATAAACATCTCAAGTACACGTAAATAGATTCTTACTACATTTACTGTCGAATTCAACACGGAGGTTTCCAGTGGAAAGCTGTGAAATGACGAAAATACTGGTAATGTTTACAAGTCCGGGTACTTCGGGTGGCGTTTTCACGGGACTGTGCTTTTAATTATTACGAGTTCATGTTTACAGAGCTCAGAATTGGTGTCTAAAGCCTTTGAATCACGAGAATAGTTTTTGTGTTTACAATTAAGGAGGATTGGCTTTGGCGTTTTTTTTGTGTGAATCAGTTAAAATGGTGGCGGTTCCAGTAAATACTTCTAAGCAAACTGTCTAATTGTGGTAAAACTGTTAAAATACACAATGAGAGTTCCCAGAAATGATTAAGAACGTGTAATAAACATCTCAAGTACACGTAAATAGATTCTTACTACATTTACTGTCGAATTCAACACGGAGGTTTCCAGTGGAAAGCTGTGAAATGACGAAAATACTGGTAATGTTTACAAGTACGGGTACTTCTGGTGGCGTTTTCACGGGACTGTGCTTTCAAATATTAAGAGTTCATGTTTACAGAGCTAAGAATTGGTGTCTAAAGCCTTTGAATCACGAGAATAGTTTTTGTGTTTACAATTTAGGAGGATTGGCTTTGGCGTTTTTTTTGTATGAATCAGTCAAAATGGTGGCGGTTCCAGTAAATACTTCTAAGCAAACTGTCTAATTGTGGTAAAACTGTTAAAATACACAATGAGAGTTCCCAGAAATGATTAAGAACGTGTAATAAACCCCTCAAGAACATGTAAATAGATTCTTGCTACATTTACTGTCGAATTCAATCACGGAGGTTTCCAGTGGAAAGCTTTGAAATGACGAAAATACTGGTAATGTTTAGAAGTACGGGTACTTCTGGTGGCGTTTTCACGGGACTGTGCTTTCAAATATTAAGAGTTCATGTTTACAGAGCTCAGAATTGGTGTCTAAAGCCTTTGAATGACGAGAATAGTGTTTTTGTTTACAATTTAGGAGGATTGGCTTTGGCGTTTTTTTTGTGTGAATCAGTTAAAATGGTGGCGGTTCCAGTAAATACTTCTGAGCAAACTGTCTAATTGTGGTAAAACTGTTAAAATACACAATGAGAGTTCCCAGAAATGATTAAGAACGTGTAATAAACATCTCAAGTACACGTAAATAGATTCTTACTACATTTACTGTCGAATTCAACACGGAGGTTTCCAGTGGAAAGCTGTGAAATGACGAAAATACTGGTAATGTTTACAAGTACGGGTACTTCTGGTGGCGTTTTCACGGGACTGTGCTTTCAAATATTAAGAGTTCATGTTTACAGAGCTAAGAATTGGTGTCTAAAGCCTTTGAATCACGAGAATAGTTTTTGTGTTTACAATTTAGGAGGATTGGCTTTGGCGTTTTTTTTGTGTGAATCAGTTAAAATGGTGGCGGTTCCAGTAAATACTTCTAAGCAAACTGTCTAATTGTGGTAAAACTGTTAAAATACACAATGAGAGTTCCCAGAAATGATTAAGAACGTGTAATAAACACCTCAAGTACACGTAAATAGATTCTTACTACATTTACTGTCGAATTCAATCACGGAGGTTTCCAGTGGAAAGCTGTGAAATGACGAAAATACTGGTAATGTTTACAAGTCCGGGTACTTCGGGTGGCGTTTTCACGGGACTGTGCTTTCAATTATTACGAGTTCATGTTTACAGAGCTCAGAATTGGTGTCTAAAGCCTTTGAATCACGAGAATAGTTTTTGTGTTTACAATTTAGGAGGATTGGCTTTGGCTTTTTTTTGTGTGAATCAGTTAAAATGGTCGCGGTTCCAGTAAATACTTCTAACCAAACTGTCTAATTTTGGTAAAACTGTTAAAATACACAATGAGAGTTCCCAGAAATGATTAAGAACGTGTAATAAACATCTCAAGTACACGTAAATAGATTCTTACTACATTTACTGTCGAATTCAACACGGAGGTTTCCAGTGGAAAGCTGTGAAATGACGAAAATACTGGTAATGTTTACAAGTACGGGTACTTCTGGTGGCGTTTTCACGGGACTGTGCTTTCAAATATTAAGAGTTCATGTTTACAGAGCTCAGAATTGGTGTCTAAAGCCTTTGAATCACGAGAATAGTTTTTGTGTTTACAATTTAGGAGGATTGGCTTTGGCGTTTTTTTTGTGTGAATCAGTTAAAATGGTGGCGGTTCCAGTAAATACTTCTAAGCAAACTGTCTAATTGTGGTAAAACTGTTAAAATACACAATGAGAGTTCCCAGAAATGATTAAGAACGTGTAATAAACACCTCAAGTACACGTAAATAGATTCTTACTACATTTACTGTCGAATTCAATCACGGAGGTTTCGAGTGGAAAGGTGTGAAATGACGAAAATACTGGTAATGTTTACAAGTACGGGTACTTCTGGTGGCGTTTTCACGGGACTGTGCTTTCAAATATTAAGAGTTCATGTTTACAGAGCTCAGAATTGGTGTCTAAAGCCTTTGAATCACGAGAATAGTTTTTGTGTTTACAATTTAGGAGGATTGGCTTTGGCGTTTTTTTTGTGTGAATCAGTTAAAACGGTGGCGGTTCCAGTAAATACTTCTAAGCAAACTGTCTAATTGTGGTAAAACTGTTAAAATACACAATGAGAGTTCCCAGAAATGACTAAGAAAGTGTAATAAACATCTCAAGTACACGTAAATAGATTCTTACTACATTTACTGTCGAATTCAAAACGGAGGTTTCCAGTGGAAAGCTGTGAAATGACGAAAATACTGGTAATGTTTACAAGTCCAGGTACTTCGGGTGGCGTTTTCACGGGACTGTGCTTTCAATTATTACGAGTTCATGTTTACAGAGCTCAGAATTGGTGTCTAAAGCCTTTGAATCACGAGAATAGTTTTTGTGTTTACAATTTAGGAGGATTGGCTTTGGCGTTTTTTTTGTGTGAATCAGTTAAAATGGTGGCGGTTCCAGTAAATACTTCTAAGCAAACTGTCTAATTGTGGTAAAACTGTTAAAATACACAATGAGAGTTCCCAGAAATGATTAAGAACGTGTAATAAACATCTCAAGTACACGTAAATAGATTCTTACTACATTTACTGTCAAATTCAATCACGGAGGTTTCCAGTGGAAAGCTGTGAAATGACGAAAATACTGGTAATGTTTACAAGTACGGGTACTTCTGGTGGCGTTTTCACGGGACTGTGCTTTCAAATATTAAGAGTTCATGTTTACAGAGCTCAGAATGGGTGTCTAAAGCCTTGGAATGACGAGAATAGTTTTTATGTTTACAATTTAGGAGGATTGGCTTTGGCGTTTTTTTTGTGTGAATCAGTTAAAATGGTGGCGGTTCCAGTAAATACTTCTAAGCAAACTGTCTAATTGTGGTAAAACTGGTAAAATACAGAATGAGAGTTCCCAGAAATGATTAAGAACGTGTAATAAACATCTCAAGTACACGTAAATAGATTCTTACTACATTTACTGTCAAATTCAATCACGGAGGTTTCCAGTGGAAAGCTGTGAAATGACGAAAATACTGGTAATGTTTACAAGTACGGGTACTTCTGGTGGCGTTTTCACGGGACTGTGCTTTCAAATATTAAGAGTTCATGTTTACAGAGCTCAGAATTGGTGTCTAAAGCCTTTGAATCACGAGAATAATTTTTGTGTTTACAATTTAGGAGGATTGGCTTGGCGTTTTTTTTGTGTGAATCAGTTAAAATGGTGGCGGTTCCAGTAAATACTTCTAAGCAAACTGTCTAATTGTGGTAAAACTGTTAAAATACACAATGAGAGTTCCCAGAAATGATTAAGAACGTGTAATAAACATCTCAAGTACACGTAAATAGATTCTTACTACATTTACTGTCGAATTAAACACGGAGGTTTCCAGTGGAAAGCTGTGAAATGACGAAAATACTGGTAATGTTTACAAGTACGGGTACTTCTGGTGGCGTTTTCACGGGACTGTGCTTTCAAATATTAAGAGTTCATGTTTACAGAGCTCAGAATTGGTGTCTAAAGCCTTTGAATGACGAGTATAGTGTTTTTGTTTACAATTTAGGAGGATTGGCTTTGGCGTTTTTTTTGTGTGAATCAGTTAAAATGGTGGCGATTCCAGTAAATACTTCTAAGCAAACTGTCTAATTGTGGTAAAACTGTTAAAATACACAATGAGAGTTCCCAGAAATGATTAAGAACGTGTAATAAACATCTCAAGTACACGTAAATAGATTCTTACTACATTTACTGTCGAATTCAATCACGGAGGTTTCCAGTGGAAAGCTTTGAAATGACGAAAATACTGGTAATGTTTACAAGTACGGGTACTTCTGGTGGCGTTTTCACGGGACTGTGCTTTCAAATATTAAGAGTTCATGTTTACAGAGCTAAGAATTGGTGTCTAAAGCCTTTGAATCACGAGAATAGTTTTTGTGTTTACAATTTAGGAGGATTGGCTTTGGCGTTTTTTTTGTATGAATCAGTCAAAATGGTGGCGGTTCCAGTAAATACTTCTAAGCAAACTGTCTAATTGTGGTAAAACTGTTAAAATACACAATGAGAGTTCCCAGAAATGATTAAGAACGTGTAATAAACCCCTCAAGAACACGTAAATAGATTCTTGCTACATTTACTGTCGAATTCAATCACGGAGGTTTCCAGTGGAAAGCTTTGAAATGACGAAAATACTGGTAATGTTTAGAAGTACGGGTACTTCTGGTGGCGTTTTCACGGGACTGTGCTTTCAAATATTAAGAGTTCATGTTTACAGAGCTCAGAATTGGTGTCTAAAGCCTTTGAATGACGAGAATAGTGTTTTTGTTTACAATTTAGGAGGATTGGCTTTGGCGTTTTTTTTGTGTGAATCAGTTAAAATGGTGGCGGTTCCAGTAAATACTTCTAAGCAAACTGTCTAATTGTGGTAAAACTGTTAAAATACACAATGAGAGTTCCCAGAAATGATTAAGAACGTGTAATAAACATCTCAAGTACACGTAAATAGATTCTTACTACATTTACTGTCGAATTCAACACGGAGGTTTCCAGTGGAAAGCTGTGAAATGACGAAAATACTGGTAATGTTTACAAGTACGGGTACTTCTGGTGGCGTTTTCACGGGACTGTGCTTTCAAATATTAAGAGTTCATGTTTACAGAGCTAAGAATTGGTGTCTAAAGCCTTTGAATCACGAGAATAGTTTTTGTGTTTACAATTTAGGAGGATTGGCTTTGGCGTTTTTTTTGTGTGAATCAGTTAAAATGGTGGCGGTTCCAGTAAATACTTCTAAGCAAACTGTCTAATTGTGGTAAAACTGTTAAAATACACAATGAGAGTTCCCAGAAATGATTAAGAACGTGTAATAAACACCTCAAGTACACGTAAATAGATTCTTACTACATTTACTGTCGAATTCAATCACGGAGGTTTCCAGTGGAAAATACTGGTAACGTTTACAAGTCCGGGTACTTCTGGTGGCGTTTTCACGGGACTGTGCTTTCAAATATTAAGAGTTCATGTTTACAGAGCTAAGAATTGGTGTCTAAAGCCTTTGAATCACGAGAATAGTTTTTGTGTTTACAATTTAGGAGGATTGGCTTTGGCGTTTTTTTTGTGTGAATCAGTTAAAATGGTGGCGGTTCCAGTAAATACTTCTAAGCAAACTGTCTAATTGTGGTAAAACTGTTAAAATACACAATGAGAGTTCCCAGAAATGATTAAGAACGTGTAATAAACACCTCAAGTACACGTAAATAGATTCTTACTACATTTACTGTCGAATTCAATCACGGAGGTTTCCAGTGGAAAGCTGTGAAATGACGAAAATACTGGTAATGTTTACAAGTCCGGGTACTTCGGGTGGCGTTTTCACGGGACTGTGCTTTCAATTATTACGAGTTCATGTTTACAGAGCTCAGAATTGGTGTCTAAAGCCTTTGAATCACGAGAATAGTTTTTGTGTTTACAATTTAGGAGGATTGGCTTTGGCTTTTTTTTGTGTGAATCAGTTAAAATGGTCGCGGTTCCAGTAAATACTTCTAAGCAAACTGTCTAATTTTGGTAAAACTGTTAAAATACACAATGAGAGTTCCCAGAAATGATTAAGAACGTGTAATAAACATCTCAAGTACACGTAAATAGATTCTTACTACATTTACTGTCGAATTCAACACGGAGGTTTCCAGTGGAAAGCTGTGAAATGACGAAAATACTGGTAATGTTTACAAGTACGGGTACTTCTGGTGGCGTTTTCACGGGACTGTGCTTTCAAATATTAAGAGTTCATGTTTACAGAGCTAAGAATTGGTGTCTAAAGCCTTTGAATCACGAGAATAGTTTTTGTGTTTACAATTTAGGAGGATTGGCTTTGGCGTTTTTTTTGTATGAATCAGTCAAAATGGTGGCGGTTCCAGTAAATACTTCTAAGCAAACTGTCTAATTGTGGTAAAACTGTTAAAATACACAATGAGAGTTCCCAGAAATGATTAAGAACGTGTAATAAACCCCTCAAGAACACGTAAATAGATTCTTGCTACATTTACTGTCGAATTCAATCACGGAGGTTTCCAGTGGAAAGCTTTGAAATGACGAAAATACTGGTAATGTTTAGAAGTACGGGTACTTCTGGTGGCGTTTTCACGGGACTGTGCTTTCAAATATTAAGAGTTCATGTTTACAGAGCTCAGAATTGGTGTCTAAAGCCTTTGAATGACGAGAATAGTGTTTTTGTTTACAATTTAGGAGGATTGGCTTTGGCGTTTTTTTTGTGTGAATCAGTTAAAATGGTGGCGGTTCCAGTAAATACTTCTAAGCAAACTGTCTAATTGTGGTAAAACTGTTAAAATACACAATGAGAGTTCCCAGAAATGATTAAGAACGTGTAATAAACATCTCAAGTACACGTAAATAGATTCTTACTACATTTACTGTCGAATTCAACACGGAGGTTTCCAGTGGAAAGCTGTGAAATGACGAAAATACTGGTAATGTTTACAAGTACGGGTACTTCTGGTGGCGTTTTCACGGGACTGTGCTTTCAAATATTAAGAGTTCATGTTTACAGAGCTAAGAATTGGTGTCTAAAGCCTTTGAATCACGAGAATAGTTTTTGTGTTTACAATTTAGGAGGATTGGCTTTGGCGTTTTTTTTGTGTGAATCAGTTAAAATGGTGGCGGTTCCAGTAAATACTTCTAAGCAAACTGTCTAATTGTGGTAAAACTGTTAAAATACACAATGAGAGTTCCCAGAAATGATTAAGAACGTGTAATAAACACCTCAAGTACACGTAAATAGATTCTTACTACATTTACTGTCGAATTCAATCACGGAGGTTTCCAGTGGAAAATACTGGTAACGTTTACAAGTCCGGGTACTTCGGGTGGCGTTTTCACGGGACTGTGCTTTCAATTATTACGAGTTCATGTTTACAGAGCTCAGAATTGGTGTCTAAAGCCTTTGAATCACGAGAATAGTTTTTATGTTTACAATTTAGGAGGATTGGCTTTGGCTTTTTTTTGTGTGAATCAGTTAAAATGGTGGCGGTTCCAGTAAATACTTCTAAGCAAACTGTCTAATTGTGGTAAAACTGTTAAAATACACAATGATAGTTCCCAGAAATAATTAAGAAAGTGTAATAAACATCTCAAGTACACGTTAATAGATTTTTACTACATTTACTGTCGAATTCAATCACGGAGGTTTCGAGTGGAAAGCTGTGAAATGACGAAAATACTGGTAATATTGACAATTCCGGATACTTCGGGTGGATTTTCACGGGACTGTGCTTTCAATATTAAGAGTTCATGTTTACAGAGCTCAGAATTGGTGTCTAAAGCCTTTGAATCACGAGAATAGTTTTTGTGTTTACAATTAAGGAGGATTGGCTTTGGCGTTTTTTTTGTGTGAATCAGTTAAAATGGTGGCGGTTCCAGTAAATACTTCTAAGCAAACTGTCTAATTGTGGTAAAACTGTTAAAATACACAATGAGAGTTCCCAGAAATGATTAAGAACGTGTAATAAACATCTCAAGTACACGTAAATAGATTCTTACTACATTTACTGTCGAATTCAACACGGAGGTTTCCAGTGGAAAGCTGTGAAATGACGAAAATACTGGTAATGTTTACAAGTACGGGTACTTCTGGTGGCGTTTTCACGGGACTGTGCTTTCAAATATTAAGAGTTCATGTTTACAGAGCTAAGAATTGGTGTCTAAAGCCTTTGAATCACGAGAATAGTTTTTGTGTTTACAATTTAGGAGGATTGGCTTTGGCGTTTTTTTTGTATGAATCAGTCAAAATGGTGGCGGTTCCAGTAAATACTTCTAAGCAAACTGTCTAATTGTGGTAAAACTGTTAAAATACACAATGAGAGTTCCCAGAAATGATTAAGAACGTGTAATAAACCCCTCAAGAACACGTAAATAGATTCTTGCTACATTTACTGTCGAATTCAATCACGGAGGTTTCCAGTGGAAAGCTTTGAAATGACGAAAATACTGGTAATGTTTAGAAGTACGGGTACTTCTGGTGGCGTTTTCACGGGACTGTGCTTTCAAATATTAAGAGTTCATGTTTACAGAGCTCAGAATTGGTGTCTAAAGCCTTTGAATGACGAGAATAGTGTTTTTGTTTACAATTTAGGAGGATTGGCTTTGGCGTTTTTTTTGTGTGAATCAGTTAAAATGGTGGCGGTTCCAGTAAATACTTCTGAGCAAACTGTCTAATTGTGGTAAAACTGTTAAAATACACAATGAGAGTTCCCAGAAATGATTAAGAACGTGTAATAAACATCTCAAGTACACGTAAATAGATTCTTACTACATTTACTGTCGAATTCAACACGGAGGTTTCCAGTGGAAAGCTGTGAAATGACGAAAATACTGGTAATGTTTACAAGTACGGGTACTTCTGGTGGCGTTTTCACGGGACTGTGCTTTCAAATATTAAGAGTTCATGTTTACAGAGCTAAGAATTGGTGTCTAAAGCCTTTGAATCACGAGAATAGTTTTTGTGTTTACAATTTAGGAGGATTGGCTTTGGCGTTTTTTTTGTGTGAATCAGTTAAAATGGTGGCGGTTCCAGTAAATACTTCTAAGCAAACTGTCTAATTGTGGTAAAACTGTTAAAATACACAATGAGAGTTCCCAGAAATGATTAAGAACGTGTAATAAACACCTCAAGTACACGTAAATAGATTCTTACTACATTTACTGTCGAATTCAATCACGGAGGTTTCCAGTGGAAAGCTGTGAAATGACGAAAATACTGGTAATGTTTACAAGTCCGGGTACTTCGGGTGGCGTTTTCACGGGACTGTGCTTTCAATTATTACGAGTTCATGTTTACAGAGCTCAGAATTGGTGTCTAAAGCCTTTGAATCACGAGAATAGTTTTTGTGTTTACAATTTAGGAGGATTGGCTTTGGCTTTTTTTTGTGTGAATCAGTTAAAATGGTCGCGGTTCCAGTAAATACTTCTAAGCAAACTGTCTAATTTTGGTAAAACTGTTAAAATACACAATGAGAGTTCCCAGAAATGATTAAGAACGTGTAATAAACATCTCAAGTACACGTAAATAGATTCTTACTACATTTACTGTCGAATTCAACACGGAGGTTTCCAGTGGAAAGCTGTGAAATGACGAAAATACTGGTAATGTTTACAAGTACGGGTACTTCTGGTGGCGTTTTCACGGGACTGTGCTTTCAAATATTAAGAGTTCATGTTTACAGAGCTCAGAATTGGTGTCTAAAGCCTTTGAATCACGAGAATAGTTTTTGTGTTTACAATTTAGGAGGATTGGCTTTGGCGTTTTTTTTGTGTGAATCAGTTAAAATGGTGGCGGTTCCAGTAAATACTTCTAAGCAAACTGTCTAATTGTGGTAAAACTGTTAAAATACACAATGAGAGTTCCCAGAAATGATTAAGAACGTGTAATAAACACCTCAAGTACACGTAAATAGATTCTTACTACATTTACTGTCGAATTCAATCACGGAGGTTTCGAGTGGAAAGGTGTGAAATGACGAAAATACTGGTAATGTTTACAAGTACGGGTACTTCTGGTGGCGTTTTCACGGGACTGTGCTTTCAAATATTAAGAGTTCATGTTTACAGAGCTCAGAATTGGTGTCTAAAGCCTTTGAATCACGAGAATAGTTTTTGTGTTTACAATTTAGGAGGATTGGCTTTGGCGTTTTTTTTGTGTGAATCAGTTAAAACGGTGGCGGTTCCAGTAAATACTTCTAAGCAAACTGTCTAATTGTGGTAAAACTGTTAAAATACACAATGAGAGTTCCCAGAAATGACTAAGAAAGTGTAATAAACATCTCAAGTACACGTAAATAGATTCTTACTACATTTACTGTCGAATTCAAAACGGAGGTTTCCAGTGGAAAGCTGTGAAATGACGAAAATACTGGTAATGTTTACAAGTCCAGGTACTTCGGGTGGCGTTTTCACGGGACTGTGCTTTCAATTATTACGAGTTCATGTTTACAGAGCTCAGAATTGGTGTCTTAAGCCTTTGAATCACGAGAATAGTTTTTGTGTTTACAATTTAGGAGGATTGGCTTTGGCGTTTTTTTTGTGTGAATCAGTTAAAATGGTGGCGGTTCCAGTAAATACTTCTAAGCAAACTGTCTAATTGTGGTAAAACTGTTAAAATACACAATGAGAGTTCCCAGAAATGATTAAGAACGTGTAATAAACATCTCAAGTACACGTAAATAGATTCTTACTACATTTACTGTCAAATTCAATCACGGAGGTTTCCAGTGGAAAGCTGTGAAATGACGAAAATACTGGTAATGTTTACAAGTCCGGGTACTTCTGGTGGCGTTTTCACGGGACTGTGCTTTCAAATATTAAGAGTTCATGTTTACAGAGCTCAGAATGGGTGTCTAAAGCCTTGGAATGACGAGAATAGTTTTTATGTTTACAATTTAGGAGGATTGGCTTTGGCGTTTTTTTTGTGTGAATCAGTTAAAATGGTGGCGGTTCCAGTAAATACTTCTAAGCAAACTGTCTAATTGTGGTAAAACTGGTAAAATACAGAATGAGAGTTCCCAGAAATGATTAAGAACGTGTAATAAACATCTCAAGTACACGTAAATAGATTCTTACTACATTTACTGTCAAATTCAATCACGGAGGTTTCCAGTGGAAAGCTGTGAAATGACGAAAATACTGGTAATGTTTACAAGTACGGGTACTTCTGGTGGCGTTTTCACGGGACTGTGCTTTCAAATATTAAGAGTTCATGTTTACAGAGCTCAGAATTGGTGTCTAAAGCCTTTGAATCACGAGAATAATTTTTGTGTTTACAATTTAGGAGGATTGGCTTGGCGTTTTTTTTGTGTGAATCAGTTAAAATGGTGGCGGTTCCAGTAAATACTTCTAAGCAAACTGTCTAATTGTGGTAAAACTGTTAAAATACACAATGAGAGTTCCCAGAAATGATTAAGAACGTGTAATAAACATCTCAAGTACACGTAAATAGATTCTTACTACATTTACTGTCGAATTAAACACGGAGGTTTCCAGTGGAAAGCTGTGAAATGACGAAAATACTGGTAATGTTTACAAGTACGGGTACTTCTGGTGGCGTTTTCACGGGACTGTGCTTTCAAATATTAAGAGTTCATGTTTACAGAGCTCAGAATTGGTGTCTAAAGCCTTTGAATGACGAGTATAGTGTTTTTGTTTACAATTTAGGAGGATTGGCTTTGGCGTTTTTTTTGTGTGAATCAGTTAAAATGGTGGCGATTCCAGTAAATACTTCTAAGCAAACTGTCTAATTGTGGTAAAACTGTTAAAATACACAATGAGAGTTCCCAGAAATGATTAAGAACGTGTAATAAACATCTCAAGTACACGTAAATAGATTCTTACTACATTTACTGTCGAATTCAATCACGGAGGTTTCCAGTGGAAAGCTTTGAAATGACGAAAATACTGGTAATGTTTACAAGTACGGTTACTTCTGGTGGCGTTTTCACGGGACTGTGCTTTCAAATATTAAGAGTTCATGTTTACAGAGCTAAGAATTGGTGTCTAAAGCCTTTGAATCACGAGAATAGTTTTTGTGTTTACAATTTAGGAGGATTGGCTTTGGCGTTTTTTTTGTATGAATCAGTCAAAATGGTGGCGGTTCCAGTAAATACTTCTAAGCAAACTGTCTAATTGTGGTAAAACTGTTAAAATACACAATGAGAGTTCCCAGAAATGATTAAGAACGTGTAATAAACCCCTCAAGAACACGTAAATAGATTCTTGCTACATTTACTGTCGAATTCAATCACGGAGGTTTCCAGTGGAAAGCTTTGAAATGACGAAAATACTGGTAATGTTTAGAAGTACGGGTACTTCTGGTGGCGTTTTCACGGGACTGTGCTTTCAAATATTAAGAGTTCATGTTTACAGAGCTCAGAATTGGTGTCTAAAGCCTTTGAATGACGAGAATAGTGTTTTTGTTTACAATTTAGGAGGATTGGCTTTGGCGTTTTTTTTGTGTGAATCAGTTAAAATGGTGGCGGTTCCAGTAAATACTTCTAAGCAAACTGTCTAATTGTGGTAAAACTGTTAAAATACACAATGAGAGTTCCCAGAAATGATTAAGAACGTGTAATAAACATCTCAAGTACACGTAAATAGATTCTTACTACATTTACTGTCGAATTAAACACGGAGGTTTCCAGTGGAAAGCTGTGAAATGACGAAAATACTGGTAATGTTTACAAGTACGGGTACTTCTGGTGGCGTTTTCACGGGACTGTGCTTTCAAATATTAAGAGTTCATGTTTACAGAGCTCAGAATTGGTGTCTAAAGCCTTTGAATGACGAGTATAGTGTTTTTGTTTACAATTTAGGAGGATTGGCTTTGGCGTTTTTTTTGTGTGAATCAGTTAAAATGGTGGCGATTCCAGTAAATACTTCTAAGCAAACTGTCTAATTGTGGTAAAACTGTTAAAATACACAATGAGAGTTCCCAGAAATGATTAAGAACGTGTAATAAACATCTCAAGTACACGTAAATAGATTCTTACTACATTTACTGTCGAATTCAATCACGGAGGTTTCCAGTGGAAAGCTTTGAAATGACGAAAATACTGGTAATGTTTACAAGTACGGGTACTTCTGGTGGCGTTTTCACGGGACTGTGCTTTCAAATATTAAGAGTTCATGTTTACAGAGCTAAGAATTGGTGTCTAAAGCCTTTGAATCACGAGAATAGTTTTTGTGTTTACAATTTAGGAGGATTGGCTTTGGCGTTTTTTTTGTATGAATCAGTCAAAATGGTGGCGGTTCCAGTAAATACTTCTAAGCAAACTGTCTAATTGTGGTAAAACTGTTAAAATACACAATGAGAGTTCCCAGAAATGATTAAGAACGTGTAATAAACCCCTCAAGAACACGTAAATAGATTCTTGCTACATTTACTGTCGAATTCAATCACGGAGGTTTCCAGTGGAAAGCTTTGAAATGACGAAAATACTGGTAATGTTTAGAAGTACGGGTACTTCTGGTGGCGTTTTCACGGGACTGTGCTTTCAAATATTAAGAGTTCATGTTTACAGAGCTCAGAATTGGTGTCTAAAGCCTTTGAATGACGAGAATAGTGTTTTTGTTTACAATTTAGGAGGATTGGCTTTGGCGTTTTTTTTGTGTGAATCAGTTAAAATGGTGGCGGTTCCAGTAAATACTTCTAAGCAAACTGTCTAATTGTGGTAAAACTGTTAAAATACACAATGAGAGTTCCCAGAAATGATTAAGAACGTGTAATAAACATCTCAAGTACACGTAAATAGATTCTTACTACATTTACTGTCGAATTCAACACGGAGGTTTCCAGTGGAAAGCTGTGAAATGACGAAAATACTGGTAATGTTTACAAGTCCGGGTACTTCTGGTGGCGTTTTCACGGGACTGTGCTTTCAAATATTAAGAGTTCATGTTTACAGAGCTAAGAATTGGTGTCTAAAGCCTTTGAATCACGAGAATAGTTTTTGTGTTTACAATTTAGGAGGATTGGCTTTGGCGTTTTTTTTGTGTGAATCAGTTAAAATGGTGGCGGTTCCAGTAAATACTTCTAAGCAAACTGTCTAATTGTGGTAAAACTGTTAAAATACACAATGAGAGTTCCCAGAAATGATTAAGAACGTGTAATAAACACCTCAAGTACACGTAAATAGATTCTTACTACATTTACTGTCGAATTCAATCACGGAGGTTTCCAGTGGAAAATACTGGTAACGTTTACAAGTCCGGGTACTTCGGGTGGCGTTTTCACGGGACTGTGCTTTCAATTATTACGAGTTCATGTTTACAGAGCTCAGAATTGGTGTCTAAAGCCTTTGAATCACGAGAATAGTTTTTATGTTTACAATTTAGGAGGATTGGCTTTGGCTTTTTTTTGTGTGAATCAGTTAAAATGGTGGCGGTTCCAGTAAATACTTCTAAGCAAACTGTCTAATTGTGGTAAAACTGTTAAAATACACAATGAGAGTTCCCAGAAATAATTAAGAAAGTGTAATAAACATCTCAAGTACACGTTAATAGATTTTTACTACATTTACTGTCGAATTCAATCACGGAGGTTTCGAGTGGAAAGCTGTGAAATGACGAAAATACTGGTAATATTGACAATTCCGGATACTTCGGGTGGATTTTCACGGGACTGTGCTTTCAATATTAAGAGTTCATGTTTACAGAGCTCAGAATTGGTGTCTAAAGCCTTTGAATCACGAGAATAGTTTTTGTGTTTACAATTTAGGAGGATTGGCTTTGGCTTTTTTTTGTGTGAATCAGTTAAAATGGTCGCGGTTCCAGTAAATACTTCTAAGCAAACTGTCTAATTTTGGTAAAACTGTTAAAATACACAATGAGAGTTCCCAGAAATGATTAAGAACGTGTAATAAACATCTCAAGTACACGTAAATAGATTCTTACTACATTTACTGTCGAATTCAACACGGAGGTTTCCAGTGGAAAGCTGTGAAATGACGAAAATACTGGTAATGTTTACAAGTACGGGTACTTCTGGTGGCGTTTTCACGGGACTGTGCTTTCAAATATTAAGAGTTCATGTTTACAGAGCTCAGAATTGGTGTCTAAAGCCTTTGAATCACGAGAATAGTTTTTGTGTTTACAATTTAGGAGGATTGGCTTTGGCGTTTTTTTTGTGTGAATCAGTTAAAATGGTGGCGGTTCCAGTAAATACTTCTAAGCAAACTGTCTAATTGTGGTAAAACTGTTAAAATACACAATGAGAGTTCCCAGAAATGATTAAGAACGTGTAATAAACACCTCAAGTACACGTAAATAGATTCTTACTACATTTACTGTCGAATTCAATCACGGAGGTTTCGAGTGGAAAGGTGTGAAATGACGAAAATACTGGTAATGTTTACAAGTCCAGGTACTTCGGGTGGCGTTTTCACGGGACTGTGCTTTCAATTATTACGAGTTCATGTTTACAGAGCTCAGAATTGGTGTCTAAAGCCTTTGAATCACGAGAATAGTTTTTGTGTTTACAATTTAGGAGGATTGGCTTTGGCGTTTTTTTTGTGTGAATCAGTTAAAATGGTGGCGGTTCCAGTAAATACTTCTAAGCAAACTGTCTAATTGTGGTAAAACTGTTAAAATACACAATGAGAGTTCCCAGAAATGATTAAGAACGTGTAATAAACATCTCAAGTACACGTAAATAGATTCTTACTACATTTACTGTCAAATTCAATCACGGAGGTTTCCAGTGGAAAGCTGTGAAATGACGAAAATACTGGTAATGTTTACAAGTACGGGTACTTCTGGTGGCGTTTTCACGGGACTGTGCTTTCAAATATTAAGAGTTCATGTTTACAGAGCTCAGAATGGGTGTCTAAAGCCTTGGAATGACGAGAATAGTTTTTATGTTTACAATTTAGGAGGATTGGCTTTGGCGTTTTTTTTGTGTGAATCAGTTAAAATGGTGGCGGTTCCAGTAAATACTTCTAAGCAAACTGTCTAATTGTGGTAAAACTGGTAAAATACAGAATGAGAGTTCCCAGAAATGATTAAGAACGTGTAATAAACATCTCAAGTACACGTAAATAGATTCTTACTACATTTACTGTCAAATTCAATCACGGAGGTTTCCAGTGGAAAGCTGTGAAATGACGAAAATACTGGTAATGTTTACAAGTACGGGTACTTCTGGTGGCGTTTTCACGGGACTGTGCTTTCAAATATTAAGAGTTCATGTTTACAGAGCTCAGAATTGGTGTCTAAAGCCTTTGAATCACGAGAATAATTTTTGTGTTTACAATTTAGGAGGATTGGCTTTGGCGTTTTTTTTGTGTGAATCAGTTAAAATGGTGGCGGTTCCAGTAAATACTTCTAAGCAAACTGTCTAATTGTGGTAAAACTGTTAAAATACACAATGAGAGTTCCCAGAAATGATTAAGAACGTGTAATAAACATCTCAAGTACACGTAAATAGATTCTTACTACATTTACTGTCGAATTAAACACGGAGGTTTCCAGTGGAAAGCTGTGAAATGACGAAAATACTGGTAATGTTTACAAGTACGGGTACTTCTGGTGGCGTTTTCACGGGACTGTGCTTTCAAATATTAAGAGTTCATGTTTACAGAGCTCAGAATTGGTGTCTAAAGCCTTTGAATGACGAGTATAGTGTTTTTGTTTACAATTTAGGAGGATTGGCTTTGGCGTTTTTTTTGTGTGAATCAGTTAAAATGGTGGCGGTTCCAGTAAATACTTCTAAGCAAACTGTCTAATTGTGGTAAAACTGTTAAAATACACAATGAGAGTTCCCAGAAATGATTAAGAACGTGTAATAAACATCTCAAGTACACGTAAATAGATTCTTGCTACATTTACTGTCGAATTCAATCAGGGAGGTTTCCAGTGGAAAGCTGTGAAATGACGAAAATACTGGTAATGTTTACAAGTCCGGGTACTTCTGGTGGCGTTTTCACGGGACTGTGCTTTCAAATATTAAGAGTTCATGTTTACAGAGCTCAGAATTGGTGTCTGAAGCCTTTGAATCACGAGAATAGTTTTTGTGTTTACAATTTAGGAGGATTGGCTTTGGCGTTTTTTTTGTGTGAATCAGTTAAAATGGTGGCGGTTCCAGTAAATACTTCTAAGCAAACTGTCTAATTGTGGTAAAACTGTTAAAATACACAATGAGAGTTCCCAGAAATGATTAAGAACGTGTAATAAACCCCTCAAGTACACGTAAATAGATTCTTACTACATTTACTGTCGAATTCAATCACGGAGGTTTCCAGTGGAAAATACTGGTAATGTTTACAAGTCCGGGTACTTCGGGTGGCGTTTTCACGGGACTCTGCTTTCAATTATTACGAGTTCATGTTTACAGAGCTCAGAATTGGTGTCTAAAGCCTTTGAATCACGAGAATAGTTTTTATGTTTACAATTTAGGAGGATTGGCTTTGGCTTTTTTTTGTGTGAATCAGTTAAAATGGTGGCGGTTCCAGTAAATACTTCTAAGCAAACTGTCTAATTGTGGTAAAACTGTTAAAATACACAATGATAGTTCCCAGAAATAATTAAGAAAGTGTAATAAACATCTCAAGTACACGTTAATAGATTTTTACTACATTTACTGTCGAATTCAATCACGGAGGTTTCGAGTGGAAAGCTGTGAAATGACGAAAATACTGGTAATATTGACAATTCCGGATACTTCGGGTGGATTTTCACGGGACTGTGCTTTCAATATTAAGAGTTCATGTTTACAGAGCTCAGAATTGGTGTCTAAAGCCTTTGAATGACGAGTATAGTGTTTTTGTTTACAATTTAGGAGGATTGGCTTTGGCGTTTTTTTTGTGTGAATCAGTTAAAATGGTGGCGATTCCAGTAAATACTTCTAAGCAAACTGTCTAATTGTGGTAAAACTGTTAAAATACACAATGAGAGTTCCCAGAAATGATTAAGAACGTGTAATAAACATCTCAAGTACACGTAAATAGATTCTTACTACATTTACTGTCGAATTCAACACGGAGGTTTCCAGTGGAAAGCTGTGAAATGACGAAAATACTGGTAATGTTTACAAGTACGGGTACTTCTGGTGGCGTTTTCACGGGACTGTGCTTTCAAATATTAAGAGTTCATGTTTACAGAGCTAAGAATTGGTGTCTAAAGCCTTTGAATCACGAGAATAGTTTTTGTGTTTACAATTTAGGAGGATTGGCTTTGGCGTTTTTTTTGTATGAATCAGTCAAAATTGTGGCGGTTCCAGTAAATACTTCTAAGCAAACTGTCTAATTGTGGTCAAACTGTTAAAATACACAATGAGAGTTCCCAGAAATGATTAAGAACGTGTAATAAACCCCTCAAGAACACGTAAATAGATTCTTGCTACATTTACTGTCGAATTCAATCACGGAGGTTTCCAGTGGAAAGCTTTGAAATGACGAAAATACTGGTAACGTTTACAAGTACGGGTACTTCTGGTGGCGTTTTCACGGGACTGTGCTTTCAAATATTAAGAGTTCATGTTTACAGAGCTCAAAATTGGTGTCTAAAGCCTTTGAATGACGAGAATAGTGTTTTTGTTTACAATTTAGGAGGATTGGCTTTGGCGTTTTTTTTGTGTGAATCAGTTAAAATGGTGGTGGTTCCAGTAAATACTTCTAAGCAAACTGTCTAATTGTGGTAAAACTGTTAAAATACACAATGAGAGTTCCCAGAAATGATTAAGAACGTGTAATAAACATCTCAAGTACACGTAAATAGATTCTTACTACATTTACTGTCGAATTCAACACGGAGGTTTCCAGTGGAAAGCTGTGAAATGACGAAAATACTGGTAATGTTTACAAGTATGGGTACTTCTGGTGGCGTTTTCACGGGACTGTGCTTTCAAATATTAAGAGTTCATGTTTACAGAGCTAAGAATTGGTGTCTAAAGCCTTTGAATCACGAGAATAGTTTTTGTGTTTACAATTTAGGAGGATTGGCTTTGGCGTTTTTTTTGTGTGAATCAGTTAAAATGGTGGCGGTTCCAGTAAATACTTCTAAGCAAACTGTCTAATTGTGGTAAAACTGTTAAAATACACAATGAGAGTTCCCAGAAATGATTAAGAACGTGTAATAAACACCTCAAGTACACGTAAATAGATTCTTACTACATTTACTGTCGAATTCAATCACGGAGGTTTCCAGTGGAAAGCTGTGAAATGACGAAAATACTGGTAATGTTTACAAGTCCGGGTACTTCGGGTGGCGTTTTCACGGGACTGTGCTTTCAATTATTACGAGTTCATGTTTACAGAGCTCAGAATTGGTGTCTAAAGCCTTTGAATCACGAGAATAGTTTTTGTGTTTACAATTTAGGAGGATTGGCTTTGGCGTTTTTTTTGTGTGAATCAGTTAAAATGGTGGCGGTTCCAGTAAATACTTCTAAGCAAACTGTCTAATTGTGGTAAAACTGTTAAAATACACAATGAGAGTTCCCAGAAATGATTAAGAACGTGTAATAAACATCTCAAGTACACGTAAATAGATTCTTACTACATTTACTGTCAAATTCAATCACGGAGGTTTCCAGTGGAAAGCTGTGAAATGACGAAAATACTGGTAATGTTTACAAGTACGGGTACTTCTGGTGGCGTTTTCACGGGACTGTGCTTTCAAATATTAAGAGTTCATGTTTACAGAGCTCAGAATGGGTGTCTAAAGCCTTGGAATGACGAGAATAGTTTTTATGTTTACAATTTAGGAGGATTGGCTTTGGCGTTTTTTTTGTGTGAATCAGTTAAAATGGTGGCGGTTCCAGTAAATACTTCTAAGCAAACTGTCTAATTGTGGTAAAACTGGTAAAATACAGAATGAGAGTTCCCAGAAATGATTAAGAACGTGTAATAAACATCTCAAGTACACGTAAATAGATTCTTACTACATTTACTGTCAAATTCAATCACGGAGGTTTCCAGTGGAAAGCTGTGAAATGACGAAAATACTGGTAATGTTTACAAGTACGGGTACTTCTGGTGGCGTTTTCACGGGACTGTGCTTTCAAATATTAAGAGTTCATGTTTACAGAGCTCAGAATTGGTGTCTAAAGCCTTTGAATCACGAGAATAATTTTTGTGTTTACAATTTAGGAGGATTGGCTTTGGCGTTTTTTTTGTGTGAATCAGTTAAAATGGTGGCGATTCCAGTAAATACTTCTAAGCAAACTGTCTAATTGTGGTAAAACTGTTAAAATACACAATGAGAGTTCCCAGAAATGATTAAGAACGTGTAATAAACATCTCAAGTACACGTAAATAGATTCTTACTACATTTACTGTCGAATTAAACACGGAGGTTTCCAGTGGAAAGCTGTGAAATGACGAAAATACTGGTAATGTTTACAAGTACGGGTACTTCTGGTGGCGTTTTCACGGGACTGTGCTTTCAAATATTAAGAGTTCATGTTTACAGAGCTCAGAATTGGTGTCTAAAGCCTTTGAATGACGAGTATAGTGTTTTTGTTTACAATTTAGGAGGATTGGCTTTGGCGTTTTTTTTGTGTGAATCAGTTAAAATGGTGGCGGTTCCAGTAAATACTTCTAAGCAAACTGTCTAATTGTGGTAAAACTGTTAAAATACACAATGAGAGTTCCCAGAAATGATTAAGAACGTGTAATAAACATCTCAAGTACACGTAAATAGATTCTTGCTACATTTACTGTCGAATTCAATCAGGGAGGTTTCCAGTGGAAAGCTGTGAAATGACGAAAATACTGGTAATGTTTACAAGTCCGGGTACTTCTGGTGGCGTTTTCACGGGACTGTGCTTTCAAATATTAAGAGTTCATGTTTACAGAGCTCAGAATTGGTGTCTGAAGCCTTTGAATCACGAGAATAGTTTTTGTGTTTACAATTTAGGAGGATTGGCTTTGGCGTTTTTTTTGTGTGAATCAGTTAAAATGGTGGCGGTTCCAGTAAATACTTCTAAGCAAACTGTCTAATTGTGGTAAAACTGTTAAAATACACAATGAGAGTTCCCAGAAATGATTAAGAACGTGTAATAAACCCCTCAAGTACACGTAAATAGATTCTTACTACATTTACTGTCGAATTCAATCACGGAGGTTTCCAGTGGAAAATACTGGTAATGTTTACAAGTCCGGGTACTTCGGGTGGCGTTTTCACGGGACTCTGCTTTCAATTATTACGAGTTCATGTTTACAGAGCTCAGAATTGGTGTCTAAAGCCTTTGAATCACGAGAATAGTTTTTATGTTTACAATTTAGGAGGATTGGCTTTGGCTTTTTTTTGTGTGAATCAGTTAAAATGGTGGCGGTTCCAGTAAATACTTCTAAGCAAACTGTCTAATTGTGGTAAAACTGTTAAAATACACAATGATAGTTCCCAGAAATAATTAAGAAAGTGTAATAAACATCTCAAGTACACGTTAATAGATTTTTACTACATTTACTGTCGAATTCAATCACGGAGGTTTCGAGTGGAAAGCTGTGAAATGACGAAAATACTGGTAATATTGACAATTCCGGATACTTCGGGTGGATTTTCACGGGACTGTGCTTTCAATATTAAGAGTTCATGTTTACAGAGCTCAGAATTGGTGTCTAAAGCCTTTGAATGACGAGTATAGTGTTTTTGTTTACAATTTAGGAGGATTGGCTTTGGCGTTTTTTTTGTGTGAATCAGTTAAAATGGTGGCGATTCCAGTAAATACTTCTAAGCAAACTGTCTAATTGTGGTAAAACTGTTAAAATACACAATGAGAGTTCCCAGAAATGATTAAGAACGTGTAATAAACATCTCAAGTACACGTAAATAGATTCTTACTACATTTACTGTCGAATTCAACACGGAGGTTTCCAGTGGAAAGCTGTGAAATGACGAAAATACTGGTAATGTTTACAAGTACGGGTACTTCTGGTGGCGTTTTCACGGGACTGTGCTTTCAAATATTAAGAGTTCATGTTTACAGAGCTAAGAATTGGTGTCTAAAACCTTTGAATCACGAGAATAGTTTTTGTGTTTACAATTTAGGAGGATTGGCTTTGGCGTTTTTTTTGTATGAATCAGTCAAAATTGTGGCGGTTCCAGTAAATACTTCTAAGCAAACTGTCTAATTGTGGTCAAACTGTTAAAATACACAATGAGAGTTCCCAGAAATGATTAAGAACGTGTAATAAACCCCTCAAGAACACGTAAATAGATTCTTGCTACATTTACTGTCGAATTCAATCACGGAGGTTTCCAGTGGAAAGCTTTGAAATGACGAAAATACTGGTAACGTTTACAAGTACGGGTACTTCTGGTGGCGTTTTCACGGGACTGTGCTTTCAAATATTAAGAGTTCATGTTTACAGAGCTCAGAATTGGTGTCTAAAGCCTTTGAATGACGAGAATAGTGTTTTTGTTTACAATTTAGGAGGATTGGCTTTGGCGTTTTTTTTGTGTGAATCAGTTAAAATGGTGGTGGTTCCAGTAAATACTTCTAAGCAAACTGTCTAATTGTGGTAAAACTGTTAAAATACACAATGAGAGTTCCCAGAAATGATTAAGAACGTGTAATAAACATCTCAAGTACACGTAAATAGATTCTTACTACATTTACTGTCGAATTCAACACGGAGGTTTCCAGTGGAAAGCTGTGAAATGACGAAAATACTGGTAATGTTTACAAGTATGGGTACTTCTGGTGGCGTTTTCACGGGACTGTGCTTTCAAATATTAAGAGTTCATGTTTACAGAGCTAAGAATTGGTGTCTAAAGCCTTTGAATCACGAGAATAGTTTTTGTGTTTACAATTTAGGAGGATTGGCTTTGGCGTTTTTTTTGTGTGAATCAGTTAAAATGGTGGCGGTTCCAGTAAATACTTCTAAGCAAACTGTCTAATTGTGGTAAAACTGTTAAAATACACAATGAGAGTTCCCAGAAATGATTAAGAACGTGTAATAAACACCTCAAGTACACGTAAATAGATTCTTACTACATTTACTGTCGAATTCAATCACGGAGGTTTCCAGTGGAAAGCTGTGAAATGACGAAAATACTGGTAATGTTTACAAGTCCGGGTACTTCGGGTGGCGTTTTCACGGGACTGTGTTTTCAATTATTACGAGTTCATGTTTACAGAGCTCAGAATTGGTGTCTAAAGCCTTTGAATCACGAGAATAGTTTTTGTGTTTACAATTTAGGAGGACTGGCTTTGGCGTTTTTTTTGTGTGAATCAGTTAAAATGGTGGCGGTTCCAGTAAATACTTCTAAGCAAACTGTCTAATTGTGGTAAAACTGTTAAAATACACAATGAGAGTTCCCAGAAATGATTAAGAACGTGTAATAAACATCTCAAGTACACGTAAATAGATTCTTACTACATTTACTGTCAAATTCAATCACGGAGGTTTCCAGTGGAAAGCTGTGAAATGACGAAAATACTGGTAATGTTTACAAGTACGGGTACTTCTGGTGGCGTTTTCACGGGACTGTGCTTTCAAATATTAAGAGTTCATGTTTACAGAGCTCAGAATTGGTGTCTAAAGCCTTGGAATGACGAGAATAGTTTTTATGTTTACAATTTAGGAGGATTGGCTTTGGCGTTTTTTTTGTGTGAATCAGTTAAAATGGCGGCGGTTCCAGTAAATACTTCTAAGCAAACTGTCTAATTGTGGTAAAACTGTTAAAATACACAATGAGAGTTCCCAGAAATGATTAAGAACGTGTAATAAACATCTCAAGTACACGTAAATAGATTCTTGCTACATTTACTGTCGAATTCAATCAGGGAGGTTTCCAGTGGAAAGCTGTGAAATGACGAAAATACTGGTAATGTTTACAAGTCCGGGTACTTCTGGTGGCGTTTTCACGGGACTGTGCTTTCAAATATTAAGAGTTCATGTTTACAGAGCTCAGAATTGGTGTCTGAAGCCTTTGAATCACGAGAATAGTTTTTGTGTTTACAATTTAGGAGGATTGGCTTTGGCGTTTTTTTTGTGTGAATCAGTTAAAATGGTGGCGGTTCCAGTAAATACTTCTAAGCAAACTGTCTAATTGTGGTAAAACTGTTAAAATACACAATGAGAGTTCCCAGAAATGATTAAGAACGTGTAATAAACCCCTCAAGTACACGTAAATAGATTCTTACTACATTTACTGTCGAATTCAATCAGGGAGGTTTCCAGTGGAAAGCTGTGAAATGACGAAAATACTGGTAATGTTTACAAGTCCGGGTACTTCTGGTGGCGTTTTCACGGGACTGTGCTTTCAAATATTAAGAGTTCATGTTTACAGAGCTCAGAATTGGTGTCTGAAGCCTTTGAATCACGAGAATAGTTTTTGTGTTTACAATTTAGGAGGATTGGCTTTGGCGTTTTTTTTGTGTGAATCAGTTAAAATGGTGGCGGTTCCAGTAAATACTTCTAAGCAAACTGTCTAATTGTGGTAAAACTGTTAAAATACACAATGAGAGTTCCCAGAAATGATTAAGAACGTGTAATAAACCCCTCAAGTACACGTAAATAGATTCTTACTACATTTACTGTCGAATTCAATCACGGAGGTTTCCAGTGGAAAATACTGGTAATGTTTACAAGTCCGGGTACTTCGGGTGGCGTTTTCACGGGACTCTGCTTTCAATTATTACGAGTTCATGTTTACAGAGCTCAGAATTGGTGTCTAAAGCCTTTGAATCACGAGAATAGTTTTTATGTTTACAATTTAGGAGGATTGGCTTTGGCTTTTTTTTGTGTGAATCAGTTAAAATGGTGGCGGTTCCAGTAAATACTTCTAAGCAAACTGTCTAATTGTGGTAAAACTGTTAAAATACACAATGATAGTTCCCAGAAATAATTAAGAAAGTGTAATAAACATCTCAAGTACACGTTAATAGATTTTTACTACATTTACTGTCGAATTCAATCACGGAGGTTTCGAGTGGAAAGCTGTGAAATGACGAAAATACTGGTAATATTGACAATTCCGGATACTTCGGGTGGATTTTCACGGGACTGTGCTTTCAATATTAAGAGTTCATGTTTACAGAGCTCAGAATTGGTGTCTAAAGCCTTTGAATGACGAGTATAGTGTTTTTGTTTACAATTTAGGAGGATTGGCTTTGGCGTTTTTTTTTGTGTGAATCAGTTAAAATGGTGGCGATTCCAGTAAATACTTCTAAGCAAACTGTCTAATTGTGGTAAAACTGTTAAAATACACAATGAGAGTTCCCAGAAATGATTAAGAACGTGTAATAAACATCTCAAGTACACGTAAATAGATTCTTACTACATTTACTGTCGAATTCAACACGGAGGTTTCCAGTGGAAAGCTGTGAAATGACGAAAATACTGGTAATGTTTACAAGTACGGGTACTTCTGGTGGCGTTTTCACGGGACTGTGCTTTCAAATATTAAGAGTTCATGTTTACAGAGCTAAGAATTGGTGTCTAAAACCTTTGAATCACGAGAATAGTTTTTGTGTTTACAATTTAGGAGGATTGGCTTTGGCGTTTTTTTTGTATGAATCAGTCAAAATTGTGGCGGTTCCAGTAAATACTTCTAAGCAAACTGTCTAATTGTGGTCAAACTGTTAAAATACACAATGAGAGTTCCCAGAAATGATTAAGAACGTGTAATAAACCCCTCAAGAACACGTAAATAGATTCTTGCTACATTTACTGTCGAATTCAATCACGGAGGTTTCCAGTGGAAAGCTTTGAAATGACGAAAATACTGGTAACGTTTACAAGTACGGGTACTTCTGGTGGCGTTTTCACGGGACTGTGCTTTCAAATATTAAGAGTTCATGTTTACAGAGCTCAGAATTGGTGTCTAAAGCCTTTGAATGACGAGAATAGTGTTTTTGTTTACAATTTAGGAGGATTGGCTTTGGCGTTTTTTTTTGTGTGAATCAGTTAAAATGGTGGTGGTTCCAGTAAATACTTCTAAGCAAACTGTCTAATTGTGGTAAAACTGTTAAAATACACAATGAGAGTTCCCAGAAATGATTAAGAACGTGTAATAAACATCTCAAGTACACGTAAATAGATTCTTACTACATTTACTGTCGAATTCAACACGGAGGTTTCCAGTGGAAAGCTGTGAAATGACGAAAATACTGGTAATGTTTACAAGTATGGGTACTTCTGGTGGCGTTTTCACGGGACTGTGCTTTCAAATATTAAGAGTTCATGTTTACAGAGCTAAGAATTGGTGTCTAAAGCCTTTGAATCACGAGAATAGTTTTTGTGTTTACAATTTAGGAGGATTGGCTTTGGCGTTTTTTTTGTGTGAATCAGTTAAAATGGTGGCGGTTCCAGTAAATACTTCTAAGCAAACTGTCTAATTGTGGTAAAACTGTTAAAATACACAATGAGAGTTCCCAGAAATGATTAAGAACGTGTAATAAACACCTCAAGTACACGTAAATAGATTCTTACTACATTTACTGTCGAATTCAATCACGGAGGTTTCCAGTGGAAAGCTGTGAAATGACGAAAATACTGGTAATGTTTACAAGTCCGGGTACTTCGGGTGGCGTTTTCACGGGACTGTGTTTTCAATTATTACGAGTTCATGTTTACAGAGCTCAGAATTGGTGTCTAAAGCCTTTGAATCACGAGAATAGTTTTTGTGTTTACAATTTAGGAGGACTGGCTTTGGCGTTTTTTTTGTGTGAATCAGTTAAAATGGTGGCGGTTCCAGTAAATACTTCTAAGCAAACTGTCTAATTGTGGTAAAACTGTTAAAATACACAATGAGAGTTCCCAGAAATGATTAAGAACGTGTAATAAACATCTCAAGTACACGTAAATAGATTCTTACTACATTTACTGTCAAATTCAATCACGGAGGTTTCCAGTGGAAAGCTGTGAAATGACGAAAATACTGGTAATGTTTACAAGTACGGGTACTTCTGGTGGCGTTTTCACGGGACTGTGCTTTCAAATATTAAGAGTTCATGTTTACAGAGCTCAGAATTGGTGTCTAAAGCCTTGGAATGACGAGAATAGTTTTTATGTTTACAATTTAGGAGGATTGGCTTTGGCGTTTTTTTTGTGTGAATCAGTTAAAATGGCGGCGGTTCCAGTAAATACTTCTAAGCAAACTGTCTAATTGTGGTAAAACTGTTAAAATACACAATGAGAGTTCCCAGAAATGATTAAGAACGTGTAATAAACATCTCAAGTACACGTAAATAGATTCTTGCTACATTTACTGTCGAATTCAATCAGGGAGGTTTCCAGTGGAAAGCTGTGAAATGACGAAAATACTGGTAATGTTTACAAGTCCGGGTACTTCTGGTGGCGTTTTCACGGGACTGTGCTTTCAAATATTAAGAGTTCATGTTTACAGAGCTCAGAATTGGTGTCTGAAGCCTTTGAATCACGAGAATAGTTTTTGTGTTTACAATTTAGGAGGATTGGCTTTGGCGTTTTTTTTGTGTGAATCAGTTAAAATGGTGGCGGTTCCAGTAAATACTTCTAAGCAAACTGTCTAATTGTGGTAAAACTGTTAAAATACACAATGAGAGTTCCCAGAAATGATTAAGAACGTGTAATAAACCCCTCAAGTACACGTAAATAGATTCTTACTACATTTACTGTCGAATTCAATCACGGAGGTTTCCAGTGGAAAATACTGGTAATGTTTACAAGTCCGGGTACTTCGGGTGGCGTTTTCACGGGACTGTGCTTTCAATTATTACGAGTTCATGTTTACAGAGCTCAGAATTGGTGTCTAAAGCCTTTGAATCACGAGAATAGTTTTTATGTTTACAATTTAGGAGGATTGGCTTTGGCTTTTTTTTGTGTGAATCAGTTAAAATGGTGGCGGTTCCAGTAAATACTTCTAAGCAAACTGTCTAATTGTGGTAAAACTGTTAAAATACACAATGATAGTTCCCAGAAATAATTAAGAAAGTGTAATAAACATCTCAAGTACACGTTAATAGATTTTTACTACATTTACTGTCGAATTCAATCACGGAGGTTTCGAGTGGAAAGCTGTGAAATGACGAAAATACTGGTAATATTGACAATTCCGCATACTTCGGGTGGATTTTCACGGGACTGTGCTTTCAATATTAAGAGTTCATGTTTACAGAGCTCAGAATTGGTGTCTAAAGCCTTTGAATCACGAGAATAGTTTTTGTGTTTACAATTTAGGAGGATTGGCTTTGGCGTTTTTTTTTGTGTGAATCAGTCAAAATGGTGGCGGTTCCAGTAAATACTTCTAAGCAAACTGTCTAATTGTGGTAAAACTGTTAAAATACACAATGAGAATTCCCAGAAATGATTAAGAACGTGAAATAAACATCTCAAGTACACGTAAATAGATTCTTACTACATTTACTGTCGAATTCAACACGGAGGTTTCCAGTGGAAAGCTGTGAAATGACGAAAATACTGGTAATGTTTACAAGTACGGGTACTTCTGGTGGCGTTTTCACGGGACTGTGCTTTCAAATATTAAGAGTTCATGTTTACAGAGCTAAGAATTGGTGTCTAAAGCCGTTGAATCACGAGAATAGTTTTTGTGTTTACAATTTAGGAGGATTGGCTTTGGCGTTTTCTTTGTGTGAATCAGTTAAAATGGTGGCGGTTCCAGTAAATACTTCTAAGCAAACTGTCTAATTGTGGTAAAACTGTTAAAATACACAATGAGAGTTCCCAGAAATGATTAAGAACGTGTAATAAACCCCTCAAGTACACGTAAATAGATTCTTACTACATTTACTGTCGAATTCAATCACGGAGGTTTCCAGTGGAAAGCTGTGAAATGACGAAAATACTGGTAATGTTTACAAGTCCGGGTACTTCGGGTGGCGTTTTCACGGGACTGTGCTTTCAAATATTAAGAGTTCATGTTTACAGAGCTAAGAATTGGTGTCTAAAGCCTTTGAATCACGAGAATAGTTTTTGTGTTTACAATTTAGGAGGATTGGCTTTGGCTTTTTTTTGTGTGAATCAGTTAAAATGGTCGCGGTTCCAGTAAATACTTCTAAGCAAACTGTCTAATTGTGGTAAAACTGTTAAAATACACAATGAGAGTTCCCAGAAATGATTAAGAACGTGTAATAAACCCCTCAAGTACACGTAAATAGATTCTTACTACATTTACTGTCGAATTCAACACGGAGGTTTCCAGTGGAAAGCTGTGAAATGACGAAAATACTGGTAATGTTTACAAGTACGGGTACTTCCGGTGGCGTTTTCACGGGACTGTGCTTTCAAATATTAAGAGTTCATGTTTACAGAGCTAAGAATTGGTGTCTAAAGCCTTTGAATCACGAGAATAGTTTTTGTGTTTACAATTTAGGAGGATTGGCTTTGGCGTTTTTTTTGTGTGAATCAGTTAAAATGGTGGCGGTTCCAGTAAATACTTCTAAGCAAACTGTCTAATTGTGGTAAAACTGTTAAAATACACAATGAGAGTTCCCAGAAATGATTAAGAACGTGTAATAAACATCTCAAGTACACGTAAATAGATTCTTACTACATTTACTGTCGAATTCAACACGGAGGTTTCCAGTGGAAAGCTGTGAAATGACGAAAATACTGGTAATGTTTACAAGTCCGGGTACTTCGGGTGGCGTTTTCACGGGACTGTGCTTTCAATTATTACGAGTTCATGTTTACAGAGCTCAGAATTGGTGTCTAAAGCCTTTGAATCACGAGAATAGTTTTTGTGTTTACAATTTAGGAGGATTGGCTTTGGCGTTTTTTTTGTGTGAATCAGTTAAAATGGTGGCGGTTCCAGTAAATACTTCTAAGCAAACTGTCTAATTGTGGTAAAACTGTTAAAATACACAATGAGAGTTCCCAGAAATGATTAAGAACGTGTAATAAACATCTCAAGTACACGTAAATAGATTCTTACTACATTTACTGTCAAATTCAATCACGGAGGTTTCCAGTGGAAAGCTGTGAAATGACGAAAATACTGGTAATGTTTACAAGTACGGGTACTTCTGGTGGCGTTTTCACGGGACTGTGCTTTCAAATATTAAGAGTTCATGTTTACAGAGCTCAGAATTGGTGTCTAAAGCCTTGGAATGACGAGAATAGTTTTTATGTTTACAATTTAGGAGGATTGGCTTTGGCGTTTTTTTTGTGTGAATCAGTTAAAATGGCGGCGGTTCCAGTAAATACTTCTAAGCAAACTGTCTAATTGTGGTAAAACTGTTAAAATACACAATGAGAGTTCCCAGAAATGATTAAGAACGTGTAATAAACATCTCAAGTACACGTAAATAGATTCTTGCTGCATTTACTGTCGAATTCAATCAGGGAGGTTTCCAGTGGAAAGCTGTGAAATGACGAAAATACTGGTAATGTTTACAAGTCCGGGTACTTCTGGTGGCGTTTTCACGGGACTGTGCTTTCAAATATTAAGAGTTCATGTTTACAGAGCTCAGAATTGGTGTCTGAAGCCTTTGAATCACGAGAATAGTTTTTGTGTTTACAATTTAGGAGGATTGGCTTTGGCGTTTTTTTTGTGTGAATCAGTTAAAATGGTGGCGGTTCCAGTAAATACTTCTAAGCAAACTGTCTAATTGTGGTAAAACTGTTAAAATACACAATGAGAGTTCCCAGAAATGATTAAGAACGTGTAATAAACCCCTCAAGTACACGTAAATAGATTCTTACTACATTTACTGTCGAATTCAATCACGGAGGTTTCCAGTGGAAAATACTGGTAATGTTTACAAGTCCGGGTACTTCGGGTGGCGTTTTCACGGGACTGTGCTTTCAATTATTACGAGTTCATGTTTACAGAGCTCAGAATTGGTGTCTAAAGCCTTGGAATGACGAGAATAGTTTTTATGTTTACAATTTAGGAGGATTGGCTTTGGCGTTTTTTTTGTGTGAATCAGTTAAAATGGCGGCGGTTCCAGTAAATACTTCTAAGCAAACTGTCTAATTGTGGTAAAACTGTTAAAATACACAATGAGAGTTCCCAGAAATGATTAAGAACGTGTAATAAACATCTCAAGTACACGTAAATAGATTCTTGCTGCATTTACTGTCGAATTCAATCAGGGAGGTTTCCAGTGGAAAGCTGTGAAATGACGAAAATACTGGTAATGTTTACAAGTCCGGGTACTTCTGGTGGCGTTTTCACGGGACTGTGCTTTCAAATATTAAGAGTTCATGTTTACAGAGCTCAGAATTGGTGTCTGAAGCCTTTGAATCACGAGAATAGTTTTTGTGTTTACAATTTAGGAGGATTGGCTTTGGCTTTTTTTTGTGTGAATCAGTTAAAATGGTGGCGGTTCCAGTAAATACTTCTAAGCAAACTGTCTAATTGTGGTAAAACTGTTAAAATACACAATGAGAGTTCCCAGAAATGATTAAGAACGTGTAATAAACCCCTCAAGTACACGTAAATAGATTCTTACTACATTTACTGTCGAATTCAATCACGGAGGTTTCCAGTGGAAAATACTGGTAATGTTTACAAGTCCGGGTACTTCGGGTGGCGTTTTCACGGGACTGTGCTTTCAATTATTACGAGTTCATGTTTACAGAGCTCAGAATTGGTGTCTAAAGCCTTTGAATCACGAGAATAGTTTTTATGTTTACAATTTAGGAGGATTGGCTTTGGCTTTTTTTTGTGTGAATCAGTTAAAATGGTGGCGGTTCCAGTAAATACTTCTAAGCAAACTGTCTAATTGTGGTAAAACTGTTAAAATACACAATGATAGTTCCCAGAAATAATTAAGAAAGTGTAATAAACATCTCAAGTACACGTTAATAGATTTTTACTACATTTACTGTCGAATTCAATCACGGAGGTTTCGAGTGGAAAGCTGTGAAATGACGAAAATACTGGTAATATTGACAATTCCGGATACTTCGGGTGGATTTTCACGGGACTGTGCTTTCAATATTAAGAGTTCATGTTTACAGAGCTCAGAATTGGTGTCTAAAGCCTTTGAATCACGAGAATAGTTTTTGTGTTTACAATTTAGGAGGATTGGCTTTGGCGTTTTTTTTGTGTGAATCAGTCAAAATGGTGGCGGTTCCAGTAAATACTTCTAAGCAAACTGTCTAATTGTGGTAAAACTGTTAAAATACACAATAAGAATTCCCAGAAATGATTAAGAACGTGTAATAAACATCTCAAGTACACGTAAATAGATTCTTACTACATTTACTGTCGAATTCAACACGGAGGTTTCCAGTGGAAAGCTGTGAAATGACGAAAATACTGGTAATGTTTACAAGTACGGGTACTTCTGGTGGCGTTTTCACGGGACTGTGCTTTCAAATATTAAGAGTTCATGTTTACAGAGCTAAGAATTGGTGTCTAAAGCCGTTGAATCACGAGAGTAGTTTTTGTGTTTACAATTTAGGAGGATTGGCTTTGGCGTTTTCTTTGTGTGAATCAGTTAAAATGGTGGCGGTTCCAGTAAATACTTCTAAGCAAACTGTCTAATTGTGGTAAAACTGTTAAAATACACAATGAGAGTTCCCAGAAATGATTAAGAACGTGTAATAAACCCCTCAAGTACACGTAAATAGATTCTTACTACATTTACTGTCGAATTCAATCACGGAGGTTTCCAGTGGAAAGCTGTGAAATGACGAAAATACTGGTAATGTTTACAAGTCCGGGTACTTCGGGTGGCGTTTTCACGGGACTGTGCTTTCAAATATTAAGAGTTCATGTTTACAGAGCTAAGAATTGGTGTCTAAAGCCTTTGAATCACGAGAATAGTTTTTGTGTTTACAATTTAGGAGGATTGGCTTTGGCTTTTTTTTGTGTGAATCAGTTAAAATGGTCGCGGTTCCAGTAAATACTTCTAAGCAAACTGTCTAATTGTGGTAAAACTGTTAAAATACACAATGAGAGTTCCCAGAAATGATTAAGAACGTGTAATAAACATCTCAAGTACACGTAAATAGATTCTTACTACATTTACTGTCGAATTCAACACGGAGGTTTCCAGTGGAAAGCTGTGAAATGACGAAAATACTGGTAATGTTTACAAGTACGGGTACTTCTGGTGGTGTTTTCACGGGACTGTGCTTTCAAATATTAAGAGTTCATGTTTACAGAGCTCAGAATTGGTGTCTAAAGCCTTTGAATCACGAGAATAGTTTTTGTGTTTACAATTTAGGAGGATTGGCTTTGGCGTTTTTTTTGTATGAATCAGTCAAAATGGTGGCGGTTCCAGTAAATACTTCTAAGCAAACTGTCTAATTGTGGTAAAACTGTTAAAATACACAATGAGAGTTCCCAGAAATGATTAAGAACGTGTAATAAACCCCTCAAGAACACGTAAATACATTCTTGCTACATTTACTGTCGAATTCAATCACGGAGGTTTCCAGTGGAAAGCTTTGAAATGACGAAAATACTGGTAATGTTTACAAGTACGGGTACTTCTGGTGGCGTTTTCACGGGACTGTGCTTTCAAATATTAAGAGTTCATGTTTACAGAGCTCAGAATTGGTGTCTAAAGCCTTTGAATGACGAGAATAGTGTTTTTGTTTACAATTTAGGAGGATTGGCTTTGGCGTTTTTTTTGTGTGAATCAGTTAAAATGGTGGCGGTTCCAGTAAATACTTCTAAGCAAACTGTCTAATTGTGGTAAAACTGTTAAAATACACAATGAGAGTTCCCAGAAATGATTAAGAACGTGTAATAAACATCTCAAGTACACGTAAATAGATTCTTACTACATTTACTGTCGAATTCAACACGGAGGTTTCCAGTGGAAAGCTGTGAAATGACGAAAATACTGGTAATGTTTACAAGTACGGGTACTTCTGGTGGCGTTTTCACGGGACTGTGCTTTCAAATATTAAGAGTTCATGTTTACAGAGCTAAGAATTGGTGTCTAAAGCCTTTGAATCACGAGAATAGTTTTTGTGTTTACAATTTAGGAGGATTGGCTTTGGCGTTTTTTTTGTGTGAATCAGTTAAAATGGTGGCGGTTCCAGTAAATACTTCTAAGCAAACTGTCTAATTGTGGTAAAACTGTTAAAATACACAATGAGAGTTCCCAGAAATGATTAAGAACGTGTAATAAACATCTCAAGTACACGTAAATAGATTCTTACTACATTTACTGTCGAATTCAACACGGAGGTTTCCAGTGGAAAGCTGTGAAATGACGAAAATACTGGTAATGTTTACAAGTACGGGTACTTCGGGTGGCGTTTTCACGGGACTGTGCTTTCAAATATTAAGAGTTCATGTTTACAGAGCTAAGAATTGGTGTCTAAAGCCTTTGAATCACGAGAATAGTTTTTGTGTTTACAATTTATGAGGATTGGCTTTGGCTTTTTTTTGTGTGAATCAGTTAAAATGGTCGCGGTTCCAGTAAATACTTCTAAGCAAACTGTCTAATTGTGGTAAAACTGTTAAAATACACAATGAGAGTTCCCAGAAATGATTAAGAACGTGTAATAAACATCTCAAGTACACGTAAATAGATTCTTACTACATTTACTGTCGAATTCAATCACGGAGGTTTCCAGTGGAAAGCTGTGAAATGACGAAAATACTGGTAATATTTACAAGTCCGGGTACTTCGGGTGGCGTTTTCACGGGACTGTGCTTTCAAATATTAAGAGTTCATGTTTACAGAGCTAAGAATTGGTGTCTAAAGCCTTTGAATCACGAGAATAGTTTTTGTGTTTACAATTTAGGAGGATTGGCTTTGGCTTTTTTTTGTGTGAATCAGTTAAAATGGTGGCGGTTCCAGTAAATACTTCTAAGCAAACTGTCTAATTGTGGTAAAACTGTTAAAATACACAATGAGAGTTCCCAGAAATGATTAAGAACGTGTAATAAACCCCTCAAGTACACGTAAATAGATTCTTACTACATTTACTGTCGAATTCAACACGGAGGTTTCCAGTGGAAAGGTGTGAAATGACGAAAATACTGGTAATGTTTACAAGTACGGGTACTTCTGGTGGTGTTTTCACGGGACTGTGCTTTCAAATATTAAGAGTTCATGTTTACAGAGCTCAGAATTGGTGTCTAAAGCCTTTGAATCACGAGAATAGTTTTTGTGTTTACAATTTAGGAGGATTGGCTTTGGCGTTTTTTTTGTATGAATCAGTCAAAATGGTGGCGGTTCCAGTAAATACTTCTAAGCAAACTGTCTAATTGTGGTAAAACTGTTAAAATACACAATGAGAGTTCCCAGAAATGATTAAGAACGTGTAATAAACCCCTCAAGAACACGTAAATACATTCTTGCTACATTTACTGTCGAATTCAATCACGGAGGTTTCCAGTGGAAAGCTTTGAAATGACGAAAATACTGGTAATGTTTACAAGTACGGGTACTTCTGGTGGCGTTTTCACGGGACTGTGCTTTCAAATATTAAGAGTTCATGTTTACAGAGCTCAGAATTGGTGTCTAAAGCCTTTGAATGACGAGAATAGTGTTTTTGTTTACAATTTAGGAGGATTGGCTTTGGCGTTTTTTTTGTGTGAATCAGTTAAAATGGTGGCGGTTCCAGTAAATACTTCTAAGCAAACTGTCTAATTGTGGTAAAACTGTTAAAATACACAATGAGAGTTCCCAGAAATGATTAAGAACGTGTAATAAACCCCTCAAGTACACATAAATAGATTCTTACTACATTTACTGTCGAATTCAACACGGAGGTTTCCAGTGGAAAGCTGTGAAATGACGAAAATACTGGTAATGTTTACAAGTACGGGTACTTCTGGTGGCGTTTTCACGGGACTGTGCTTTCAAATATTAAGAGTTCATGTTTACAGAGCTAAGAATTGGTGTCTAAAGCCTTTGAATCACGAGAATAGTTTTTGTGTTTACAATTTAGGAGGATTGGCTTTGGCGTTTTTTTTGTGTGAATCAGTTAAAATGGTGGCGGTTCCAGTAAATACTTCTAAGCAAACTGTCTAATTGTGGTAAAACTGTTAAAATACACAATGAGAGTTCCCAGAAATGATTAAGAACGTGTAATAAACATCTCAAGTACACGTAAATAGATTCTTACTACATTTACTGTCGAATTCAACACGGAGGTTTCCAGTGGAAAGCTGTGAAATGACGAAAATACTGGTAATGTTTACAAGTACGGGTACTTCGGGTGGCGTTTTCACGGGACCGTGCTTTCAAATATTAAGAGTTCATGTTTACAGAGCTAAGAATTGGTGTCTAAAGCCTTTGAATCACGAGAATAGTTTTTGTGTTTACAATTTAGGAGGATTGGCTTTGGCTTTTTTTTGTGTGAATCAGTTAAAATGGTCGCGGTTCCAGTAAATACTTCTAAGCAAACTGTGTAATTGTGGTAAAACTGTTAAAATACACAATGAGAGTTCCCAGAAATGATTAAGAACGTGTAATAAACATCTCAAGTACACGTAAATAGATTCTTACTACATTTACTGTCGAATTAAACACGGAGGTTTCCAGTGGAAAGCTGTGAAATGACGAAAATACTGGTAATGTTTACAAGTACGGGTACTTCTGGTGGCGTTTTCACGGGACTGTGCTTTCAAATATTAAGAGTTCATGTTTACAGAGCTAAGAATTGGTGTCTAAAGCCTTTGAATCACGAGAATAGTTTTTGTGTTTACAATTTAGGAGGATTGGCTTTGGCGTTTTTTTTGTGTGAATCAGTTAAAATGGTGGCGGTTCCAGTAAATACTTCTAAGCAAACTGTCTAATTGTGGTAAAACTGTTAAAATACACAATGAGAGTTCCCAGAAATGATTAAGAACGTGTAATAAACACCTCAAGTACACGTAAATAGATTCTTACTACATTTACTGTCGAATTCAATCACGGAGGTTTCCAGTGGAAAGCTGTGAAATGACGAAAATACTGGTAATGTTTACAAGTCCGGGTACTTCGGGTGGCGTTTTCACGGGACTGTGCTTTCAATTATTACGAGTTCATGTTTACAGAGCTCAGAATTTGTGTCTAAAGCCTTTGAATCACGAGAATAGTTTTTGTGTTTACAATTTAGGAGGATTGGCTTTGGCGTTTTTTTTTGTGTGAATCAGTTAAAATGGTGGCGGTTCCAGTAAATACTTCTAAGCAAACTGTCTAATTGTGGTAAAACTGTTAAAATACACAATGAGAGTTCCCAGAAATGATTAAGAACGTGTAATAAACATCTCAAGTACACGTAAATAGATTCTTACTACATTTACTGTCAAATTCAATCACGGAGGTTTCCAGTGGAAAGCTGTGAAATGACGAAAATACTGGTAATGTTTACAAGTACGGGTACTTCTGGTGGCGTTTTCACGGGACTGTGATTTCAAATATTAAGAGTTCATGTTTACAGAGCTCAGAATTGGTGTCTAAAGCCTTGGAATGACGAGAATAGTTTTTATGTTTACAATTTAGGAGGATTGGCTTTGGCGTTTTTTTTGTGTGAATCAGTTAAAATGGCGGCGGTTCCAGTAAATACTTCTAAGCAAACTGTCTAATTGTGGTAAAACTGTTAAAATACACAATGAGAGTTCCCAGAAATGATTAAGAACGTGTAATAAACATCTCAAGTACACGTAAATAGATTCTTGCTACATTTACTGTCGAATTCAATCAGGGAGGTTTCCAGTGGAAAGCTGTGAAATGACGAAAATACTGGTAATGTTTACAAGTCCGGGTACTTCTGGTGGCGTTTTCACGGGACTGTGCTTTCAAATATTAAGAGTTCATGTTTACAGAGCTCAGAATTGGTGTCTAAAGCCTTTGAATCACGAGAATAGTTTTTGTGTTTACAATTTAGGAGGATTGGCTTTGGCGTTTTTTTTGTGTGAATCAGTTAAAATGGTGGCGGTTCCAGTAAATACTTCTAAGCAAACTGTCTAATTGTGGTAAAACTGTTAAAATACACAATGAGAGTTCCCAGAAATGATTAAGAACGTGTAATAAACATCTCAAGTACACGTAAATAGATTCTTACTACATTTACTGTCGAATTCAACACGGAGGTTTCCAGTGGAAAGCTGTGAAATGACGAAAATACTGGTAATGTTTACAAGTACGGGTACTTCTGGTGGCGTTTTCACGGGACTGTGCTTTCAAATATTAAGAGTTCATGTTTACAGAGCTAAGAATTGGTGTCTAAAGCCTTTGAATCACGAGAATAGTTCTTGTGTTTACAATTTAGGAGGATTGGCTTTGGCGTTTTTTTTGTGTGAATCAGTTAAAATGGTGGCGGTTCCAGTAAATACTTCTAAGCAAACTGTTTAATTGTGGTAAAACTGTTAAAATACACAATGAGAGTTCCCAGAAATGATTAAGAACGTGTAATAAACACCTCAAGTACACGTAAATAGATTCTTACTACATTTACTGTCGAATTCAATCACGGAGGTTTCCAGTGGAAAATACTGGTAATGTTTACAAGTCCGGGTACTTCGGGTGGCGTTTTCACGGGACTGTGCTTTCAATTATTACGAGTTCATGTTTACAGAGCTCAGAATTGGTGTCTAAAGCCTTTGAATCACGAGAATAGTTTTTATGTTTACAATTTAGGAGGATTGGCTTTGGCTTTTTTTTTGTGTGAATCAGTTAAAATGGTGGCGGTTCCAGTAAATACTTCTAAGCAAACTGTCTAATTGTGGTAAAACTGTTAAAATACACAATGATAGTTCCCAGAAATAATTAAGAAAGTGTAATAAACATCTCAAGTACACGTTAATAGATTTTTACTACATTTACTGTCGAATTCAATCACGGAGGTTTCGAGTGGAAAGCTGTGAAATGACGAAAATACTGGTAATATTGACAATTCCGGATACTTCGGGTGGATTTTCACGGGACTGTGCTTTCAATATTAAGAGTTCATGTTTACAGAGCTCAGAATTGGTGTCTAAAGCCTTTGAATCACGAGAATAGTTTTTGTGTTTACAATTTAGGAGGATTGGCTTTGGCGTTTTTTTTGTGTGAATCAGTTAAAATGGTGGCGGTTCCAGTAAATACTTCTAAGCAAACTGTCTAATTGTGGTAAAACTGTTAAAATACACAATGAGAGTTCCCAGAAATGATTAAGAACGTGTAATAAACATCTCAAGTACACGTAAATAGATTCTTGCTACATTTACTGTCGAATTCAATCAGGGAGGTTTCCAGTGGAAAGCTGTGAAATGACGAAAATACTGGTAATGTTTACAAGTCCGGGTACTTCTGGTGGCGTTTTCACGGGACTGTGCTTTCAAATATTAAGAGTTCATGTTTACAGAGCTCAGAATTGGTGTCTGAAGCCTTTGAATCACGAGAATAGTTTTTGTGTTTACAATTTAGGAGGATTGGCTTTGGCGTTTTTTTTGTGTGAATCAGTTAAAATGGTGGCGGTTCCAGTAAATACTTCTAAGCAAACTGTCTAATTGTGGTAAAACTGTTAAAATACACAATGAGAGTTCCCAGAAATGATTAAGAACGTGTAATAAACCCCTCAAGTACACGTAAATAGATTCTTACTACATTTACTGTCGAATTCAATCACGGAGGTTTCCAGTGGAAAATACTGGTAATGTTTACAAGTCCGGGTACTTCGGGTGGCGTTTTCACGGGACTGTGCTTTCAATTATTACGAGTTCATGTTTACAGAGCTCAGAATTGGTGTCTAAAGCCTTTGAATCACGAGAATAGTTTTTATGTTTACAATTTAGGAGGATTGGCTTTGGCTTTTTTTTGTGTGAATCAGTTAAAATGGTGGCGGTTCCAGTAAATACTTCTAAGCAAACTGTCTAATTGTGGTAAAACTGTTAAAATACACAATGATAGTTCCCAGAAATAATTAAGAAAGTGTAATAAACATCTCAAGTACACGTTAATAGATTTTTACTACATTTACTGTCGAATTCAATCACGGAGGTTTCGAGTGGAAAGCTGTGAAATGACGAAAATACTGGTAATATTGACAATTCCGGATACTTCGGGTGGATTTTCACGGGACTGTGCTTTCAATATTAAGAGTTCATGTTTACAGAGCTCAGAATTGGTGTCTAAAGCCTTTGAATGACGAGTATAGTGTTTTTGTTTACAATTTAGGAGGATTGGCTTTGGCGTTTTTTTTGTGTGAATCAGTTAAAATGGTGGCGATTCCAGTAAATACTTCTAAGCAAACTGTCTAATTGTGGTAAAACTGTTAAAATACACAATGAGAGTTCCCAGAAATGATTAAGAACGTGTAATAAACATCTCAAGTACACGTAAATAGATTCTTACTACATTTACTGTCGAATTCAACACGGAGGTTTCCAGTGGAAAGCTGTGAAATGACGAAAATACTGGTAATGTTTACAAGTCCGGGTACTTCGGGTGGCGTTTTCACGGGACTGTGCTTTCAAATATTAAGAGTTCATGTTTACAGAGCTAAGAATTGGTGTCTAAAGCCTTTGAATCACGAGAATAGTTTTTGTGTTTACAATTTAGGAGGATTGGCTTTGGCGTTTTTTTTGTATGAATCAGTCAAAATTGTGGCGGTTCCAGTAAATACTTCTAAGCAAACTGTCTAATTGTGGTCAAACTGTTAAAATACACAATGAGAGTTCCCAGAAATGATTAAGAACGTGTAATAAACCCCTCAAGAACACGTAAATAGATTCTTGCTACATTTACTGTCGAATTCAATCACGGAGGTTTCCAGTGGAAAGCTTTGAAATGACGAAAATACTGGTAATGTTTACAAGTCCGGGTACTTCGGGTGGCGTTTTCACGGGACTGTGCTTTCAATTATTACGAGTTCATGTTTACAGAGCTCAGAATTTGTGTCTAAAGCCTTTGAATCACGAGAATAGTTTTTGTGTTTACAATTTAGGAGGATTGGCTTTGGCGTTTTTTTTGTGTGAATCAGTTAAAATGGTGGCGGTTCCAGTAAATACTTCTAAGCAAACTGTCTAATTGTGGTAAAACTGTTAAAATACACAATGAGAGTTCCCAGAAATGATTAAGAACGTGTAGTAAACATCTCAAGTACACGTAAATAGATTCTTACTACATTTACTGTCAAATTCAATCACGGAGGTTTCCAGTGGAAAGCTGTGAAATGACGAAAATACTGGTAATGTTTACAAGTACGGGTACTTCTGGTGGTGTTTTCACGGGACTGTGATTTCAAATATTAAGAGTTCATGTTTACAGAGCTCAGAATTGGTGTCTAAAGCCTTGGAATGACGAGAATAGTTTTTATGTTTACAATTTAGGAGGATTGGCTTTGGCGTTTTTTTTGTGTGAATCAGTTAAAATGGCGGCGGTTCCAGTAAATACTTCTAAGCAAACTGTCTAATTGTGGTAAAACTGTTAAAATACACAATGAGAGTTCCCAGAAATGATTAAGAACGTGTAATAAACATCTCAAGTACACGTAAATAGATTCTTGCTACATTTACTGTCGAATTCAATCAGGGAGGTTTCCAGTGGAAAGCTGTGAAATGACGAAAATACTGGTAATGTTTACAAGTCCGGGTACTTCTGGTGGCGTTTTCACGGGACTGTGCTTTCAAATATTAAGAGTTCATGTTTACAGAGCTCAGAATTGGTGTCTAAAGCCTTTGAATCACGAGAATAGTTTTTGTGTTTACAATTTAGGAGGATTGGCTTTGGCGTTTTTTTTGTGTGAATCAGTTAAAATGGTGGCGGTTCCAGTAAATACTTCTAAGCAAACTGTCTAATTGTGGTAAAACTGTTAAAATACACAATGAGAGTTCCCAGAAATGTTTAAGAACGTGTAATAAACATCTCAAGTACACGTAAATAGATTCTTACTACATTTACTGTCGAATTCAACACGGAGGTTTCCAGTGGAAAGCTGTGAAATGACGAAAATACTGGTAATGTTTACAAGTACGGGTACTTCTGGTGGCGTTTTCACGGGACTGTGCTTTCAAATATTAAGAGTTCATGTTTACAGAGCTAAGAATTGGTGTCTAAAGCCTTTGAATCACGAGAATAGTTCTTGTGTTTACAATTTAGGAGGATTGGCTTTGGCGTTTTTTTTGTGTGAATCAGTTAAAATGGTGGCGGTTCCAGTAAATACTTCTAAGCAAACTGTCTAATTGTGGTAAAACTGTTAAAATACACAATGAGAGTTCCCAGAAATGATTAAGAACGTGTAATAAACACCTCAAGTACACGTAAATAGATTCTTACTACATTTACTGTCGAATTCAATCACGGAGGTTTCCAGTGGAAAATACTGGTAATGTTTACAAGTCCGGGTACTTCGGGTGGCGTTTTCACGGGACTGTGCTTTCAATTATTACGAGTTCATGTTTACAGAGCTCAGAATTGGTGTCTAAAGCCTTTGAATCACGAGAATAGTTTTTATGTTTACAATTTAGGAGGATTGGCTTTGGCTTTTTTTTTGTGTGAATCAGTTAAAATGGTGGCGGTTCCAGTAAATACTTCTAAGCAAACTGTCTAATTGTGGTAAAACTGTTAAAATACACAATGATAGTTCCCAGAAATAATTAAGAAAGTGTAATAAACATCTCAAGTACACGTTAATAGATTTTTACTACATTTACTGTCGAATTCAATCACGGAGGTTTCGAGTGGAAAGCTGTGAAATGACGAAAATACTGGTAATATTGACAATTCCGGATACTTCGGGTGGATTTTCACGGGACTGTGCTTTCAATATTAAGAGTTCATGTTTACAGAGCTCAGAATTGGTGTCTAAAGCCTTTGAATCACGAGAATAGTTTTTGTGTTTACAATTTAGGAGGATTGGCTTTGGCGTTTTTTTTGTGTGAATCAGTTAAAATGGTGGCGGTTCCAGTAAATACTTCTAAGCAAACTGTCTAATTGTGGTAAAACTGTTAAAATACACAATGAGAGTTCCCAGAAATGATTAAGAACGTGTAATAAACATCTCAAGTACACGTAAATAGATTCTTGCTACATTTACTGTCGAATTCAATCAGGGAGGTTTCCAGTGGAAAGCTGTGAAATGACGAAAATACTGGTAATGTTTACAAGTCCGGGTACTTCTGGTGGCGTTTTCACGGGACTGTGCTTTCAAATATTAAGAGTTCATGTTTACAGAGCTCAGAATTGGTGTCTGAAGCCTTTGAATCACGAGAATAGTTTTTGTGTTTACAATTTAGGAGGATTGGCTTTGGCGTTTTTTTTGTGTGAATCAGTTAAAATGGTGGCGGTTCCAGTAAATACTTCTAAGCAAACTGTCTAATTGTGGTAAAACTGTTAAAATACACAATGAGAGTTCCCAGAAATGATTAAGAACGTGTAATAAACCCCTCAAGTACACGTAAATAGATTCTTACTACATTTACTGTCGAATTCAATCACGGAGGTTTCCAGTGGAAAATACTGGTAATGTTTACAAGTCCGGGTACTTCGGGTGGCGTTTTCACGGGACTGTGCTTTCAATTATTACGAGTTCATGTTTACAGAGCTCAGAATTGGTGTCTAAAGCCTTTGAATCACGAGAATAGTTTTTATGTTTACAATTTAGGAGGATTGGCTTTGGCTTTTTTTTGTGTGAATCAGTTAAAATGGTGGCGGTTCCAGTAAATACTTCTAAGCAAACTGTCTAATTGTGGTAAAACTGTTAAAATACACAATGATAGTTCCCAGAAATAATTAAGAAATTGTAATAAACATCTCAAGTACACGTTAATAGATTTTTACTACATTTACTGTCGAATTCAATCACGGAGGTTTCGAGTGGAAAGCTGTGAAATGACGAAAATACTGGTAATATTGACAATTCCGGATACTTCGGGTGGATTTTCACGGGACTGTGCTTTCAATATTAAGAGTTCATGTTTACAGAGCTCAGAATTGGTGTCTAAAGCCTTTGAATGACGAGTATAGTGTTTTTGTTTACAATTTAGGAGGATTGGCTTTGGCGTTTTTTTTGTGTGAATCAGTTAAAATGGTGGCGATTCCAGTAAATACTTCTAAGCAAACTGTCTAATTGTGGTAAAACTGTTAAAATACACAATGAGAGTTCCCAGAAATGATTAAGAACGTGTAATAAACATCTCAAGTACACGTAAATAGATTCTTACTACATTTACTGTCGAATTCAACACGGAGGTTTCCAGTGGAAAGCTGTGAAATGACGAAAATACTGGTAATGTTTACAAGTACGGGTACTTCTGGTGGCGTTTTCACGGGACTGTGCTTTCAAATATTAAGAGTTCATGTTTACAGAGCTAAGAATTGGTGTCTAAAGCCTTTGAATCACGAGAATAGTTTTTGTGTTTACAGTTTAGGAGGATTGGCTTTGGCGTTTTTTTTGTATGAATCAGTCAAAATTGTGGCGGTTCCAGTAAATACTTCTAAGCAAACTGTCTAATTGTGGTCAAACTGTTAAAATACACAATGAGAGTTCCCAGAAATGATTAAGAACGTGTAATAAACCCCTCAAGAACACGTAAATAGATTCTTGCTACATTTACTGTCGAATTCAATCACGGAGGTTTCCAGTGGAAAGCTTTGAAATGACGAAAATACTGGTAATGTTTACAAGTCCGGGTACTTCGGGTGGCGTTTTCACGGGACTGTGCTTTCAATTATTACGAGTTCATGTTTACAGAGCTCAGAATTTGTGTCTAAAGCCTTTGAATCACGAGAATAGTTTTTGTGTTTACAATTTAGGAGGATTGGCTTTGGCGTTTTTTTTGTGTGAATCAGTTAAAATGGTGGCGGTTCCAGTAAATACTTCTAAGCAAACTGTCTAATTGTGGTAAAACTGTTAAAATACACAATGAGAGTTCCCAGAAATGATTAAGAACGTGTAGTAAACATCTCAAGTACACGTAAATAGATTCTTACTACATTTACTGTCAAATTCAATCACGGAGGTTTCCAGTGGAAAGCTGTGAAATGACGAAAATACTGGTAATGTTTACAAGTACGGGTACTTCTGGTGGCGTTTTCACGGGACTGTGATTTCAAATATTAAGAGTTCATGTTTACAGAGCTCAGAATTGGTGTCTAAAGCCTTGGAATGACGAGAATAGTTTTTATGTTTACAATTTAGGAGGATTGGCTTTGGCGTTTTTTTTGTGTGAATCAGTTAAAATGGCGGCGGTTCCAGTAAATACTTCTAAGCAAACTGTCTAATTGTGGTAAAACTGTTAAAATACACAATGAGAGTTCCCAGAAATGATTAAGAACGTGTAATAAACATCTCAAGTACACGTAAATAGATTCTTGCTACATTTACTGTCGAATTCAATCAGGGAGGTTTCCAGTGGAAAGCTGTGAAATGACGAAAATACTGGTAATGTTTACAAGTCCGGGTACTTCTGGTGGCTTTTTCACGGGACTGTGCTTTCAAATATTAAGAGTTCATGTTTACAGAGCTCAGAATTGGTGTCTAAAGCCTTTGAATCACGAGAATAGTTTTTGTGTTTACAATTTAGGAGGATTGGCTTTGGCGTTTTTTTTGTGTGAATCAGTTAAAATGGTGGCGGTTCCAGTAAATACTTCTAAGCAAACTGTCTAATTGTGGTAAAACTGTTAAAATACACAATGAGAGTTCCCAGAAATGATTAAGAACGTGTAATAAACATCTCAAGTACACGTAAATAGATTCTTACTACATTTACTGTCGAATTCAATCAGGGAGGTTTCCAGTGGAAAGCTGTGAAATGACGAAAATACTGGTAATGTTTACAAGTACGGGTACTTCTGGTGGCGTTTTCACGGGACTGTGCTTTCAAATATTAAGAGTTCATGTTTACAGAGCTAAGAATTGGTGTCTAAAGCCTTTGAATCACGAGAATAGTTCTTGTGTTTACAATTTAGGAGGATTGGCTTTGGCGTTTTTTTTGTGTGAATCAGTTAAAATGGTGGCGGTTCCAGTAAATACTTCTAAGCAAACTGTCTAATTGTGGTAAAACTGTTAAAATACACAATGAGAGTTCCCAGAAATGATTAAGAACGTGTAATAAACACCTCAAGTACACGTAAATAGATTCTTACTACTTTTACTGTCGAATTCAATCACGGAGGTTTCCAGTGGAAAATACTGGTAATGTTTACAAGTCCGGGTACTTCGGGTGGCGTTTTCACGGGACTGTGCTTTCAATTATTACGAGTTCATGTTTACAGAGCTCAGAATTGGTGTCTAAAGCCTTTGAATCACGAGAATAGTTTTTATGTTTACAATTTAGGAGGATTGGCTTTGGCTTTTTTTTTGTGTGAATCAGTTAAAATGGTGGCGGTTCCAGTAAATACTTCTAAGCAAACTGTCTAATTGTGGTAAAACTGTTAAAATACACAATGATAGTTCCCAGAAATAATTAAGAAAGTGTAATAAACATCTCAAGTACACGTTAATAGATTTTTACTACATTTACTGTCGAATTCAATCACGGAGGTTTCGAGTGGAAAGCTGTGAAATGACGAAAATACTGGTAATATTGACAATTCCGGATACTTCGGGTGGATTTTCACGGGACTGTGCTTTCAATATTAAGAGTTCATGTTTACAGAGCTCAGAATTGGTGTCTAAAGCCTTTGAATCACGAGAATAGTTTTTGTGTTTACAATTTAGGAGGATTGGCTTTGGCGTTTTTTTTGTGTGAATCAGTTAAAATGGTGGCGGTTCCAGTAAATACTTCTAAGCAAACTGTCTAATTGTGGTAAAACTGTTAAAATACACAATGAGAGTTCCCAGAAATGATTAAGAACGTGTAATAAACATCTCAAGTACACGTAAATAGATTCTTGCTACATTTACTGTCGAATTCAATCAGGGAGGTTTCCAGTGGAAAGCTGTGAAATGACGAAAATACTGGTAATGTTTACAAGTCCGGGTACTTCTGGTGGCGTTTTCACGGGACTGTGCTTTCAAATATTAAGAGTTCATGTTTACAGAGCTCAGAATTGGTGTCTGAAGCCTTTGAATCACGAGAATAGTTTTTGTGTTTACAATTTAGGAGGATTGGCTTTGGCGTTTTTTTTGTGTGAATCAGTTAAAATGGTGGCGGTTCCAGTAAATACTTCTAAGCAAACTGTCTAATTGTGGTAAAACTGTTAAAATACACAATGAGAGTTCCCAGAAATGATTAAGAACGTGTAATAAACCCCTCAAGTACACGTAAATAGATTCTTACTACATTTACTGTCGAATTCAATCACGGAGGTTTCCAGTGGAAAATACTGGTAATGTTTACAAGTCCGGGTACTTCGGGTGGCGTTTTCACGGGACTGTGCTTTCAATTATTACGAGTTCATGTTTACAGAGCTCAGAATTGGTGTCTAAAGCCTTTGAATCACGAGAATAGTTTTTATGTTTACAATTTAGGAGGATTGGCTTTGGCTTTTTTTTGTGTGAATCAGTTAAAATGGTGGCGGTTCCAGTAAATACTTCTAAGCAAACTGTCTAATTGTGGTAAAACTGTTAAAATACACAATGATAGTTCCCAGAAATAATTAAGAAAGTGTAATAAACATCTCAAGTACACGTTAATAGATTTTTACTACATTTACTGTCGAATTCAATCACGGAGGTTTCGAGTGGAAAGCTGTGAAATGACGAAAATACTGGTAATATTGACAATTCCGGATACTTCGGGTGGATTTTCACGGGACTGTGCTTTCAATATTAAGAGTTCATGTTTACAGAGCTCAGAATTGGTGTCTAAAGCCTTTGAATGACGAGTATAGTGTTTTTGTTTACAATTTAGGAGGATTGGCTTTGGCGTTTTTTTTGTGTGAATCAGTTAAAATGGTGGCGATTCCAGTAAATACTTCTAAGCAAACTGTCTAATTGTGGTAAAACTGTTAAAATACACAATGAGAGTTCCCAGAAATGATTAAGAACGTGTAATAAACATCTCAAGTACACGTAAATAGATTCTTACTACATTTACTGTCGAATTCAACACGGAGGTTTCCAGTGGAAAGCTGTGAAATGACGAAAATACTGGTAATGTTTACAAGTACGGGTACTTCTGGTGGCGTTTTCACGGGACTGTGCTTTCAAATATTAAGAGTTCATGTTTACAGAGCTAAGAATTGGTGTCTAAAGCCTTTGAATCACGAGAATAGTTTTTGTGTTTACAGTTTAGGAGGATTGGCTTTGGCGTTTTTTTTGTATGAATCAGTCAAAATTGTGGCGGTTCCAGTAAATACTTCTAAGCAAACTGTCTAATTGTGGTCAAACTGTTAAAATACACAATGAGAGTTCCCAGAAATGATTAAGAACGTGTAATAAACCCCTCAAGAACACGTAAATAGATTCTTGCTACATTTACTGTCGAATTCAATCACGGAGGTTTCCAGTGGAAAGCTTTGAAATGACGAAAATACTGGTAATGTTTACAAGTCCGGGTACTTCGGGTGGCGTTTTCACGGGACTGTGCTTTCAATTATTACGAGTTCATGTTTACAGAGCTCAGAATTTGTGTCTAAAGCCTTTGAATCACGAGAATAGTTTTTGTGTTTACAATTTAGGAGGATTGGCTTTGGCGTTTTTTTTGTGTGAATCAGTTAAAATGGTGGCGGTTCCAGTAAATACTTCTAAGCAAACTGTCTAATTGTGGTAAAACTGTTAAAATACACAATGAGAGTTCCCAGAAATGATTAAGAACGTGTAGTAAACATCTCAAGTACACGTAAATAGATTCTTACTACATTTACTGTCAAATTCAATCACGGAGGTTTCCAGTGGAAAGCTGTGAAATGACGAAAATACTGGTAATGTTTACAAGTACGGGTACTTCGGGTGGCGTTTTCACGGGACTGTGATTTCAAATATTAAGAGTTCATGTTTACAGAGCTCAGAATTGGTGTCTAAAGCCTTGGAATGACGAGAATAGTTTTTATGTTTACAATTTAGGAGGATTGGCTTTGGCGTTTTTTTTGTGTGAATCAGTTAAAATGGCGGCGGTTCCAGTAAATACTTCTAAGCAAACTGTCTAATTGTGGTAAAACTGTTAAAATACACAATGAGAGTTCCCAGAAATGATTAAGAACGTGTAATAAACATCTCAAGTACACGTAAATAGATTCTTGCTACATTTACTGTCGAATTCAATCAGGGAGGTTTCCAGTGGAAAGCTGTGAAATGACGAAAATACTGGTAATGTTTACAAGTCCGGGTACTTCTGGTGGCGTTTTCACGGGACTGTGCTTTCAAATATTAAGAGTTCATGTTTACAGAGCTCAGAATTGGTGTCTAAAGCCTTTGAATCACGAGAATAGTTTTTTTGTTTACAATTTAGGAGGATTGGCTTTGGCGTTTTTTTTGTGTGAATCAGTTAAAATGGTGGCGGTTCCAGTAAATACTTCTAAGCAAACTGTCTAATTGTGGTAAAACTGTTAAAATACACAATGAGAGTTCCCAGAAATGATTAAGAACGTGTAATAAACATCTCAAGTACACGTAAATAGATTCTTACTACATTTACTGTCGAATTCAACACGGAGGTTTCCAGTGGAAAGCTGTGAAATGACGAAAATACTGGTAATGTTTCCAAGTACGGGTACTTCTGGTGGCGTTTTCACGGGACTGTGCTTTCAAATATTAAGAGTTCATGTTTACAGAGCTAAGAATTGGTGTCTAAAGCCTTTGAATCACGAGAATAGTTTTTGTGTTTACAATTTAGGAGGATTGGCTTTGGCGTTTTTTTTGTGTGAATCAGTTAAAATGGTGGCGGTTCCAGTAAATACTTCTAAGCAAACTGTCTAATTGTGGTAAAACTGTTAAAATACACAATGAGAGTTCCCAGAAATGATTAAGAACGTGTAATAAACACCTCAAGTACACGTAAATAGATTCTTACTACATTTACTGTCGAATTCAATCACGGAGGTTTCCAGTGGAAAATACTGGTAATGTTTACAAGTCCGGGTACTTCGGGTGGCGTTTTCACGGGACTGTGCTTTCAATTATTACGAGTTCATGTTTACAGAGCTCAGAATTGGTGTCTAAAGCCTTTGAATCACGAGAATAGTTTTTATGTTTACAATTTAGGAGGATTGGCTTTGGCTTTTTTTGTGTGTGAATCAGTTAAAATGGTGGCGGTTCCAGTAAATACTTCTAAGCAAACTGTCTAATTGTGGTAAAACTGTTAAAATACACAATGATAGTTCCCAGAAATAATTAAGAAAGTGTAATAAACATCTCAAGTACACGTTAATAGATTTTTACTACATTTACTGTCGAATTCAATCACGGAGGTTTCGAGTGGAAAGCTGTGAAATGACGAAAATACTGGTAATATTGACAATTCCGCATACTTCGGGTGGATTTTCACGGGACTGTGCTTTCAATATTAAGAGTTCATGTTTACAGAGCTCAGAATTGGTGTCTAAAGCCTTTGAATCACGAGAATAGTTTTTGTGTTTACAATTTAGGAGGATTGGCTTTGGCGTTTTTTTTGTGTGAATCAGTTAAAATGGTGGCGGTTCCAGTAAATACTTCTAAGGAAACTGTCTAATTGTGGTAAAACTGTTAAAATACACAATGAGAGTTCCCAGAAATGATTAAGAACGTGTAATAAACATCTCAAGTACACGTAAATAGATTCTTGCTACATTTACTGTCGAATTCAATCAGGGAGGTTTCCAGTGGAAAGCTGTGAAATGACGAAAATACTGGTAATGTTTACAAGTCCGGGTACTTCTGGTGGCGTTTTCACGGGACTGTGCTTTCAAATATTAAGAGTTCATGTTTACAGAGCTCAGAATTGGTGTCTGAAGCCTTTGAATCACGAGAATAGTTTTTGTGTTTACAATTTAGGAGGATTGGCTTTGGCGTTTTTTTTGTGTGAATCAGTTAAAATGGTGGCGGTTCCAGTAAATACTTCTAAGCAAACTGTCTAATTGTGGTAAAACTGTTAAAATACACAATGAGAGTTCCCAGAAATGATTAAGAACGTGTAATAAACCCCTCAAGTACACGTAAATAGATTCTTACTACATTTACTGTCGAATTCAATCACGGAGGTTTCCAGTGGAAAATACTGGTAATGTTTACAAGTCCGGGTACTTCGGGTGGCGTTTTCACGGGACTGTGCTTTCAATTATTACGAGTTCATGTTTACAGAGCTCAGAATTGGTGTCTAAAGCCTTTGAATCACGAGAATAGTTTTTATGTTTACAATTTAGGAGGATTGGCTTTGGCTTTTTTTTGTGTGAATCAGTTAAAATGGTGGCGGTTCCAGTAAATACTTCTAAGCAAACTGTCTAATTGTGGTAAAACTGTTAAAATACACAATGATAGTTCCCAGAAATAATTAAGAAAATGTAATAAACATCTCAAGTACACGTTAATAGATTTTTACTACATTTACTGTCGAATTCAATCACGGAGGTTTCGAGTGGAAAGCTGTGAAATGACGAAAATACTGGTAATATTGACAATTCCGGATACTTCGGGTGGATTTTCACGGGACTGTGCTTTCAATATTAAGAGTTCATGTTTACAGAGCTCAGAATTGGTGTCTAAAGCCTTTGAATGACGAGTATAGTGTTTTTGTTTACAATTTAGGAGGATTGGCTTTGGCGTTTTTTTTGTGTGAATCAGTTAAAATGGTGGCGATTCCAGTAAATACTTCTAAGCAAACTGTCTAATTGTGGTAAAACTGTTAAAATACACAATGAGAGTTCCCAGAAATGATTAAGAACGTGTAATAAACATCTCAAGTACACGTAAATAGATTCTTACTACATTTACTGTCGAATTCAACACGGAGGTTTCCAGTGGAAAGCTGTGAAATGACGAAAATACTGGTAATGTTTACAAGTACGGGTACTTCTGGTGGCGTTTTCACGGGACTGTGCTTTCAAATATTAAGAGTTCATGTTTACAGAGCTAAGAATTGGTGTCTAAAGCCTTTGAATCACGAGAATAGTTTTTGTGTTTACAATTTAGGAGGATTGGCTTTGGCGTTTTTTTTGTATGAATCAGTCAAAATTGTGGCGGTTCCAGTAAATACTTCTAAGCAAACTGTCTAATTGTGGTCAAACTGTTAAAATACACAATGAGAGTTCCCAGAAATGATTAAGAACGTGTAATAAACCCCTCAAGAACACGTAAATAGATTCTTGCTACATTTACTGTCGAATTCAATCACGGAGGTTTCCAGTGGAAAGCTTTGAAATGACGAAAATACTGGTAATGTTTACAAGTACGGGTACTTCTGGTGGCGTTTTCACGGGACTGTGCTTTCAAATATTAAGAGTTCATGTTTACAGAGCTCAGAATTGTTGTCTAAAGCCTTTGAATGACGAGAATAGTGTTTTTGTTTACAATTTAGGAGGATTGGCTTTGGCGTTTTTTTTGTGTGAATCAGTTAAAATGGTGGCGGTTCCAGTAAATACTTCTAAGCAAACTGTCTAATTGTGGTAAAACTGTTAAAATACACAATGAGAGTTCCCAGAAATGATTAAGAACGTGTAATAAACATCTCAAGTACACGTAAATAGATTCTTACTACATTTACTGTCGAATTCAACACGGAGGTTTCCAGTGGAAAGCTGTGAAATGACGAAAATACTGGTAATGTTTACAAGTACGGGTACTTCTGGTGGCGTTTTCACGGGACTGTGCTTTCAAATATTAAGAGTTCATGTTTACAGAGCTAAGAATTGGTGTCTAAAGCCTTTGAATCACGAGAATAGTTTTTGTGTTTACAATTTAGGAGGATTGGCTTTGGCGTTTTTTTTGTGTGAATCAGTTAAAATGGTGGCGGTTCCAGTAAATACTTCTAAGCAAACTGTCTAATTGTGGTAAAACTGTTAAAATACACAATGAGAGTTCCCAGAAATGATTAAGAACGTGTAATAAACATCTCAAGTACACGTAAATAGATTCTTACTACATTTACTGTCAAATTCAATCACGGAGGTTTCCAGTGGAAAGCTGTGAAATGACGAAAATACTGGTAATGTTTACAAGTACGGGTACTTCTGGTGGCGTTTTCACGGGACTGTGCTTTCAAATATTAAGAGTTCATGTTTACAGAGCTCAGAATTGGTGTCTAAAGCCTTGGAATGACGAGAATAGTTTTTATGTTTACAATTTAGGAGGATTGGCTTTGGCGTTTTTTTTGTGTGAATCAGTTAAAATGGCGGCGGTTCCAGTAAATACTTCTAAGCAAACTGTCTAATTGTGGTAAAACTGTTAAAATACACAATGAGAGTTCCCAGAAATGATTAAGAACGTGTAATAAACATCTCAAGTACACGTAAATAGATTCTTGCTACATTTACTGTCGAATTCAATCAGGGAGGTTTCCAGTGGAAAGCTGTGAAATGACGAAAATACTGGTAATGTTTACAAGTCCGGGTACTTCTGGTGGCGTTTTCACGGGACTGTGCTTTCAAATATTAAGAGTTCATGTTTACAGAGCTCAGAATTGGTGTCTGAAACCTTTGAATCACGAGAATAGTTTTTGTGTTTACAATTTAGGAGGATTGGCTTTGGCGTTTTTTTTGTGTGAATCAGTTAAAATGGTGGCGGTTCCAGTAAATACTTCTAAGCAAACTGTCTAATTGTGGTAAAACTGTTAAAATACACAATGAGAGTTCCCAGAAATGATTAAGAACGTGTAATAAACCCCTCAAGTACACGTAAATAGATTCTTACTACATTTACTGTCGAATTCAATCACGGAGGTTTCCAGTGGAAAGCTGTGAAATGACGAAAATACTGGTAATGTTTACAAGTCCGGGTACTTCGGGTGGCGTTTTCACGGGACTGTGCTTTCAAATATTAAGAGTTCATGTTTACAGAGCTAAGAATTGGTGTCTAAAGCCTTTGAATCACGAGAATAGTTTTTGTGTTTACAATTTAGGAGGATTGGCTTTGGCTTTTTTTTGTGTGAATCAGTTAAAATGGTCGCGGTTCCAGTAAATACTTCTAAGCAAACTGTCTAATTGTGGTAAAACTGTTAAAATACACAATGAGAGTTCCCAGAAATGATTAAGAACGTGTAATAAACCCCTCAAGTACACGTAAATAGATTCTTACTACATTTACTGTCGAATTCAACACGGAGGTTTCCAGTGGAAAGCTGTGAAATGACGAAAATACTGGTAATGTTTACAAGTACGGGTACTTCTGGTGGCGTTTTCACGGGACTGTGCTTTCAAATATTAAGAGTTCATGTTTACAGAGCTCAGAATTGGTGTCTAAAGCCTTTGAATCACGAGAATAGTTTTTGTGTTTACAATTTAGGAGGATTGGCTTTGGCGTTTTTTTTGTATGAATCAGTCAAAATGGTGGCGGTTCCAGTAAATACTTCTAAGCAAACTGTCTAATTGTGGTAAAACTGTTAAAATACACAATGAGAGTTCCCAGAAATGATTAAGAACGTGTAATAAACCCCTCAAGAACACGTAAATACATTCTTACTACATTTACTGTCGAATTCAACACGGAGGTTTCCAGTGGAAAGCTGTGAAATGACGAAAATACTGGTAATGTTTACAAGTACGGGTACTTCTGGTGGCGTTTTCACGGGACTGTGCTTTCAAATATTAAGAGTTCATGTTTACAGAGCTAAGAATTGGTGTCTAAAGCCTTTGAATCACGAGAATAGTTTTTGTGTTTACAATTTAGGAGGATTGGCTTTGGCGGTTTTTTTGTGTGAATCAGTTAAAATGGTGGCGGTTCCAGTAAATACTTCTAAGCAAACTGTCTAATTGTGGTAAAACTGTTAAAATACACAATGAGAGTTCCCAGAAATGATTAAGAACGTGTAATAAACATCTCAAGTACACGTAAATAGATTCTTACTACATTTACTGTCGAATTCAACACGGAGGTTTCCAGTGGAAAGCTGTGAAATGACGAAAATACTGGTAATGTTTACAAGTACGGGTACTTCTGGTGGCGTTTTCACGGGACTGTGCTTTCAAATATTAAGAGTTCATGTTTACAGAGCTAAGAATTGGTGTCTAAAGCCTTTGAATCACGAGAATAGTTTTTGTGTTTACAATTTAGGAGGATTGGCTTTGGCGTTTTCTTTGTGTGAATCAGTTAAAATTGTGGCGGTTCCAGTAAATACTTCTAAGCAAACTGTCTAATTGTGGTAAAACTGTTAAAATACACAATGAGAGTTCCCAGAAATGATTAAGAACGTGTAATAAACCCCTCAAGTACACGTAAATAGATTCTTACTACATTTACTGTCGAATTCAATCACGGAGGTTTCCAGTGGAAAGCTGTGAAATGTCGAAAATACTGGTAATGTTTACAAGTCCGGGTACTTCGGGTGGCGTTTTCACGGGACTGTGCTTTCAAATATTAAGAGTTCATGTTTACAGAGCTAAGAATTGTTGTCTAAAGCCTTTGAATCACGAGAATAGTTTTTGTGTTTACAATTTAGGAGGATTGGCTTTGGCTTTTTTTTGTGTGAATCAGTTAAAATGGTCGCGGTTCCAGTAAATACTTCTAAGCAAACTGTCTAATTGTGGTAAAACTGTTAAAATACACAATGAGAGTTCCCAGAAATGATTAAGAACGTGTAATAAACATCTCAAGTACACGTAAATAGATTCTTACTACATTTACTGTCGAATTAAACACGGAGGTTGCCAGTGGAAAGCTGTGAAATGACGAAAATACTGGTAATGTTTACAAGTACGGGTACTTCTGGTGGCGTTTTCACGGGACTGTGCTTTCAAATATTAAGAGTTCATGTTTACAGAGCTAAGAATTGGTGTCTAAAGCCTTTGAATCACGAGAATAGTTTTTGTGTTTACAATTTAGGAGGATTGGCTTTGGCGTTTTTTTTGTGTGAATCAGTTAAAATGGTGGCGGTTCCAGTAAATACTTCTAAGCAAACTGTCTAATTGTGGTAAAACTGTTAAAATACACAATGAGAGTTCCCAGAAATGATTAAGAACGTGTAATAAACACCTCAAGTACACGTAAATAGATTCTTACTACATTTACTGTCGAATTCAATCACGGAGGTTTCCAGTGGAAAGCTGTGAAATGACGAAAATAATGGTAATGTTTACAAGTCCGGGTACTTCGGGTGGCGTTTTCACGGGACTGTGCTTTCAATTATTACGAGTTCATGTTTACAGAGCTCAGAATTTGTGTCTAAAGCCTTTGAATCACGAGAATAGTTTTTGTGTTTACAATTTAGGAGGATTGGCTTTGGCGTTTTTTTTGTGTGAATCAGTTAAAATGGTGGCGGTTCCAGTAAATACTTCTAAGCAAACTGTCTAATTGTGGTAAAACTGTTAAAATACACAATGAGAGTTCCCAGTAATGATTAAGAACGTGTAATAAACATCTCAAGTACACGTAAATAGATTCTTACTACATTTACTGTCAAATTCAATCACGGAGGTTTCCAGTGGAAAGCTGTGAAATGACGAAAATACTGGTAATGTTTACAAGTCCGGGTACTTCTGGTGGCGTTTTCACGGGACTGTGCTTTCAAATATTAAGAGTTCATGTTTACAGAGCTCAGAATTGGTGTCTAAAGCCTTGGAATGACGAGAATAGTTTTTATGTTTACAATTTAGGAGGATTGGCTTTGGCGTTTTTTTTGTGTGAATCAGTTAAAATGGCGGCGGTTCCAGTAAATACTTCTAAGCAAACTGTCTAATTGTGGTAAAACTGTTAAAATACACAATGAGAGTTCCCAGAAATGATTAAGAACGTGTAATAAACATCTCAAGTACACGTAAATAGATTCTTGCTACATTTACTGTCGAATTCAATCAGGGAGGTTTCCAGTGGAAAGCTGTGAAATGACGAAAATACTGGTAATGTTTACAAGTCCGGGTACTTCTGGTGGCGTTTTCACGGGACTGTGCTTTCAAATATTAAGAGTTCATGTTTACAGAGCTCAGAATTGGTGTCTGAAGCCTTTGAATCACGAGAATAGTTTTTGTGTTTACAATTTAGGAGGATTGGCTTTGGCGTTTTTTTTGTGTGAATCAGTTAAAATGGTGGCGGTTCCAGTAAATACTTCTAAGCAAACTGTCTAATTGTGGTAAAACTGTTAAAATACACAATGAGAGTTCCCAGAAATGATTAAGAACGTGTAATAAACCCCTCAAGTAGACGTAAATAGATTCTTACTACATTTACTGTCGAATTCAATCACGGAGGTTTCCAGTGGAAAATACTGGTAATGTTTACAAGTCCGGGTACTTCGGGTGGCGTTTTCACGGGACTGTGCTTTCAATTATTACGAGTTTATGTTTACAGAGCTCAGAATTGGTGTCTAAAGCCTTTGAATCACGAGAATAGTTTTTATGTTTACAATTTAGGAGGATTGGCTTTGGCTTTTTTTTGTGTGAATCAGTTAAAATGGTGGCGGTTCCAGTAAATACTTCTAAGCAAACTGTCTAATTGTGGTAAAACTGTTAAAATACACAATGATAGTTCCCAGAAATGATTAAGAACGTGTAATAAACATCTCAAGTACACGTTAATAGATTTTTACTACATTTACTGTCGAATTCAATCACGGAGGTTTCGAGTGGAAAGCTGTGAAATGACGAAAATACTGGTAATATTGACAATTCCGGATACTTCGGGTGGATTTTCACGGGACTGTGCTTTCAATATTAAGAGTTCATGTTTACAGAGCTCAGAATTGGTGTCTAAAGCCTTTGAATCACGAGAATAGTTTTTGTGTTTACAATTTAGGAGGATTGGCTTTGGCGTTTTTTTTGTGTGAATCAGTCAAAATGGTGGCGGTTCCAGTAAATACTTCTAAGCAAACTGTCTAATTGTGGTAAAACTGTTAAAATACACAATGAGAATTCCCAGAAATGATTAAGAACATGTAATAAACATCTCAAGTACACGTAAATAGATTCTTACTACATTTACTGTCGAATTCAACACGGAGGTTTCCAGTGGAAAGCTGTGAAATGACGAAAATACTGGTAATGTTTACAAGTACGGGTACTTCTGGTGGCGTTTTCACGGGACTGTGCTTTCAAATATTAAGAGTTCATGTTTACAGAGCTAAGAATTGGTGTCTAAAGCCGTTGAATCACGAGAATAGTTTTTGTGTTTACAATTTAGGAGGATTGGCTTTGGCGTTTTCTTTGTGTGAATCAGGTAAAATGGTGGCGGTTCCAGTAAATACTTCTAAGCAAACTGTCTAATTGTGGTAAAACTGTTAAAATACACAATGAGAGTTCCCAGAAATGATTAAGAACGTGTAATAAACCCCTCAAGAACACGTAAATAGATTCTTGCTACATTTACTGTCGAATTCAATCACGGAGGTTTCCAGTGGAAAGCTTTGAAATGACGAAAATACTGGTAATGTTTACAAGTACGGGTACTTCTGGTGGCGTTTTCACGGGACTGTGCTTTCAAATATTAAGAGTTCATGTTTACAGAGCTCAGAATTGGTGTCTAAAGCCTTTGAATGACGAGAATAGTGTTTTTGTTTACAATTTAGGAGGATTGGCTTTGGCGTTTTTTTTGTGTGAATCAGTTAAAATGGTGGCGGTTCCAGTAAATACTTCTAAGCAAACTGTCTAATTGTGGTAAAACTGTTAAAATACACAATGAGAGTTCCCAGAAATGATTAAGAACGTGTAATAAACATCTCAAGTACACGTAAATAGATTCTTACTACATTTACTGTCGAATTCAACACGGAGGTTTCCAGTGGAAAGCTGTGAAATGACGAAAATACTGGTAATGTTTACAAGTACGGGTACTTCTGGTGGCGTTTTCACGGGACTGTGCTTTCAAATATTAAGAGTTCATGTTTACAGAGCTCAGAATTGGTGTCTAAAGCCTTTGAATCACGAGAATAGTTTTTGTGTTTACAATTTAGGAGGATTGGCTTTGGCGTTTTTTTTGTGTGAATCAGTTAAAATGGTGGCGGTTCCAGTAAATACTTCTAAGCAAACTGTCTAATTGTGGTAAAACTGTTAAAATACACAATGAGAGTTCCCAGAAATGATTAAGAACGTGTAATAAACATCTCAAGTACACGTAAATAGATTCTTACTACATTTACTGTCGAATTCAACACGGAGGTTTCCAGTGGAAAGCTGTGAAATGACGAAAATACTGGTAATGTTTACAAGTACGGGTACTTCTGGTGGCGTTTTCACGGGACTGTGCTTTCAAATATTAAGAGTTCATGTTTACAGAGCTAAGAATTGGTGTCTAAAGCCTTTGAATCACGAGAATAGTTTTTGTGTTTACAATTTAGGAGGATTGGCTTTGGCGTTTTTTTTGTGTGAATCAGTTAAAATGGTGGCGGTTCCAGTAAATACTTCTAAGCAAACTGTCTAATTGTGGTAAAACTGTTAAAATACACAATGAGAGTTCCCAGAAATGATTAAGAACGTGTAATAAACACCTCAAGTACACGTAAATAGATTCTTACTACATTTACTGTCGAATTCAATCACGGAGGTTTCCAGTGGAAAGCTGTGAAATGACGAAAATACTGGTAATGTTTACAAGTCCGGGTACTTCGGGTGGCGTTTTCACGGGACTGTGCTTTCAATTATTACGAGTTCATGTTTACAGAGCTCAGAATTTGTGTCTAAAGCCTTTGAATCACGAGAATAGTTTTTGTGTTTACAATTTAGGAGGATTGGCTTTGGCGTTTTTTTTGTGTGAATCAGTTAAAATGGTGGCGGTTCCAGTAAATACTTCTAAGCAAACTGTCTAATTGTGGTAAAACTGTTAAAATACACAATGAGAGTTCCCAGTAATGATTAAGAACCTGTAATAAACATCTCAAGTACACGTAAATAGATTCTTACTACATTTACTGTCAAATTCAATCACGGAGGTTTCCAGTGGAAAGCTGTGAAATGACGAAAATACTGGTAAAGTTTACAAGTCCGGGTACTTCTGGTGGCGTTTTCACGGGACTGTGCTTTCAAATATTAAGAGTTCATGTTTACAGAGCTCAGAATTGGTGTCTAAAGCCTTGGAATGACGAGAATAGTTTTTATGTTTACAATTTAGGAGGATTGGCTTTGGCGTTTTTTTTGTGTGAATCAGTTAAAATGGCGGCGGTTCCAGTAAATACTTCTAAGCAAACTGTCTAATTGTGGTAAAACTGTTAAAATACACAATGAGAGTTCCCAGAAATGATTAAGAACGTGTAATAAACATCTCAAGTACACGTAAATAGATTCTTGCTACATTTACTGTCGAATTCAATCAGGGAGGTTTCCAGTGGAAAGCTGTGAAATGACGAAAATACTGGTAATGTTTACAAGTCCGGGTACTTCTGGTGGCGTTTTCACGGGACTGTGCTTTCAAATATTAAGAGTTCATGTTTACAGAGCTCAGAATTGGTGTGTGAAGCCTTTGAATCACGAGAATAGTTTTTGTGTTTACAATTTAGGAGGATTGGCTTTGGCGTTTTTTTTGTGTGAATCAGTTAAAATGGTGGCGGTTCCAGTAAATACTTCTAAGCAAACTGTCTAATTGTGGTAAAACTGTTAAAATACACAATGAGAGTTCCCAGAAATGATTAAGAACGTGTAATAAACCCCTCAAGTACACGTAAATAGATTCTTACTACATTTACTGTCGAATTCAATCACGGAGGTTTCCAGTGGAAAATACTGGTAATGTTTACAAGTCCGGGTACTTCGGGTGGCGTTTTCAAGGGACTGTGCTTTCAATTATTACGAGTTTATGTTTACAGAGCTCAGAATTGGTGTCTAAAGCCTTTGAATCACGAGAATAGTTTTTGTGTTTACAATTTAGGAGGATTGGCTTTGGCGTTTTTTTTGTATGAATCAGTCAAAATGGTGGCGGTTCCAGTAAATACTTCTAAGCAAACTGTCTAATTGTGGTAAAACTGTTAAAATACACAATGAGAGTTCCCAGAAATGATTAAGAACGTGTAATAAACCCCTCAAGAACACGTAAATACATTCTTACTACATTTACTGTCGAATTCAACACGGAGGTTTCCAGTGGAAAGCTGTGAAATGACGAAAATACTGGTAATGTTTACAAGTCCGGGTACTTCTGGTGGCGTTTTCACGGGACTGTGCTTTCAAATATTAAGAGTTCATGTTTACAGAGCTCAGAATTGGTGTCTAAAGCCTTTGAATCACGAGAATAGTTTTTGTGTTTACAATTTAGGAGGATTGGCTTTGGCGTTTTTTTTGTGTGAATCAGTTAAAATGGTGGCGGTTCCAGTAAATACTTCTAAGCAAACTGTCTAATTGTGGTAAAACTGTTAAAATACACAATGAGAGTTCCCAGAAATGATTAAGAACGTGTAATAAACATCTCAAGTACACGTAAATAGATTCTTACTACATTTACTGTCGAATTCAACACGGAGGTTTCCAGTGGAAAGCTGTGAAATGACGAAAATACTGGTAATGTTTACAAGTACGGGTACTTCTGGTGGCGTTTTCACGGGACTGTGCTTTCAAATATTAAGAGTTCATGTTTACAGAGCTAAGAATTGGTGTCTAAAGCCTTTGAATCACGAGAATAGTTTTTGTGTTTACAATTTAGGAGGATTGGCTTTGGCGTTTTCTTTGTGTGAATCAGTTAAAATTGTGGCGGTTCCAGTAAATACTTCTAAGCAAACTGTCTAATTGTGGTAAAACTGTTAAAATACACAATGAGAGTTCCCAGAAATGATTAAGAACGTGTAATAAACATCTCAAGTACACGTAAATAGATTCTTGCTACATTTACTGTCGAATTCAATCAGGGAGGTTTCCAGTGGAAAGCTGTGAAATGACGAAAATACTGGTAATGTTTACAAGTCCGGGTACTTCTGGTGGCGTTTTCACGGGACTGTGCTTTCAAATATTAAGAGTTCATGTTTACAGAGCTCAGAATTGGTGTCTAAAGCCTTTGAATCACGAGAATAGTTTTTGTGTTTACAATTTAGGAGGATTGGCTTTGGCGTTTTTTTTGTGTGAATCAGTTAAAATGGTGGCGGTTCCAGTAAATACTTCTAAGCAAACTGTCTAATTGTGGTAAAACTGTTAAAATACACAATGAGAGTTCCCAGAAATGATTAAGAACGTGTAATAAACATCTCAAGTACACGTAAATAGATTCTTACTACATTTACTGTCGAATTCAACACGGAGGTTTCCAGTGGAAAGCTGTGAAATGACGAAAATACTGGTAATGTTTACAAGTACGGGTACTTCTGGTGGCGTTTTCACGGGACTGTGCTTTCAAATATTAAGAGTTCATGTTTACAGAGCTAAGAATTGGTGTCTAAAGCCTTTGAATCACGAGAATAGTTCTTGTGTTTACAATTTAGGAGGATTGGCTTTGGCGTTTTTTTTGTGTGAATCAGTTAAAATGGTGGCGGTTCCAGTAAATACTTCTAAGCAAACTGTCTAATTGTGGTAAAACTGTTAAAATACACAATGAGAGTTCCCAGAAATGATTAAGAACGTGTAATAAACACCTCAAGTACACGTAAATAGATTCTTACTACATTTACTGTCGAATTCAATCACGGAGGTTTCCAGTGGAAAATACTGGTAATGTTTACAAGTCCGGGTACTTCGGGTGGCGTTTTCACGGGACTGTGCTTTCAATTATTACGAGTTCATGTTTACAGAGCTCAGAATTGGTGTCTAAAGCCTTTGAATCACGAGAATAGTTTTTATCTTTACAATTTAGGAGGATTGGCTTTGGCTTTTTTTTTGTGTGAATCAGTTAAAATGGTGGCGGTTCCAGTAAATACTTCTAAGCAAACTGTCTAATTGTGGTAAAACTGTTAAAATACACAATGATAGTTCCCAGAAATAATTAAGAAAGTGTAATAAACATCTCAAGTACACGTTAATAGATTTTTACTACATTTACTGTCGAATTCAATCACGGAGGTTTCGAGTGGAAAGCTGTGAAATGACGAAAATACTGGTAATATTGACAATTCCGGATACTTCGGGTGGATTTTCACGGGACTGTGCTTTCAATATTAAGAGTTCATGTTTACAGAGCTCAGAATTGGTGTCTAAAGCCTTTGAATCACGAGAATAGTTTTTGTGTTTACAATTTAGGAGGATTGGCTTTGGCGTTTTTTTTGTGTGAATCAGTTAAAATGGTGGCGGTTCCAGTAAATACTTCTAAGCAAACTGTCTAATTGTGGTAAAACTGTTAAAATACACAATGAGAGTTCCCAGAAATGATTAAGAACGTTTAATAAACATCTCAAGTACACGTAAATAGATTCTTGGTACATTTACTGTCGAATTCAATCAGGGAGGTTTCCAGTGGAAAGCTGTGAAATGACGAAAATACTGGTAATGTTTACAAGTCCGGGTACTTCTGGTGGCGTTTTCACGGGACTGTGCTTTCAAATATTAAGAGTTCATGTTTACAGAGCTCAGAATTGGTGTCTGAAGCCTTTGAATCACGAGAATAGTTTTTGTGTTTACAATTTAGGAGGATTGGCTTTGGCGTTTTTTTTGTGTGAATCAGTTAAAATGGTGGCGGTTCCAGTAAATACTTCTAAGCAAACTGTCTAATTGTGGTAAAACTGTTAAAATACACAATGAGAGTTCCCAGAAATGATTAAGAACGTGTAATAAACCCCTCAAGTACACGTAAATAGATTCTTACTACATTTACTGTCGAATTCAATCACGGAGGTTTCCAGTGGAAAATACTGGTAATGTTTACAAGTCCGGGTACTTCGGGTGGCGTTTTCACGGGACTGTGCTTTCAATTATTACGAGTTCATGTTTACAGAGCTCAGAATTGGTGTCTAAAGCCTTTGAATCACGAGAATAGTTTTTATGTTTACAATTTAGGAGGATTGGCTTTGGCTTTTTTTTGTGTGAATCAGTTAAAATGGTGGCGGTTCCAGTAAATACTTCTAAGCAAACTGTCTAATTGTGGTAAAACTGTTAAAATACACAATGATAGTTCCCAGAAATAATTAAGAAAGTGTAATAAACATCTCAAGTACACGTTAATAGATTTTTACTACATTTACTGTCGAATTCAATCACGGAGGTTTCGAGTGGAAAGCTGTGAAATGACGAAAATACTGGTAATATTGACAATTCCGCATACTTCGGGTGGATTTTCACGGGACTGTGCTTTCAATATTAAGAGTTCATGTTTACAGAGCTCAGAATTGGTGTCTAAAGCCTTTGAATGACGAGTATAGTGTTTTTGTTTACAATTTAGGAGGATTGGCTTTGGCGTTTTTTTTGTGTGAATCAGTTAAAATGGTGGCGATTCCAGTAAATACTTCTAAGCAAACTGTCTAATTGTGGTAAAACTGTTAAAATACACAATGAGAGTTCCCAGAAATGATTAAGAACGTGTAATAAACATCTCAAGTACACGTAAATAGATTCTTACTACATTTACTGTCGAATTCAACACGGAGGTTTCCAGTGGAAAGCTGTGAAATGACGAAAATACTGGTAATGTTTACAAGTACGGGTACTTCTGGTGGCGTTTTCACGGGACTGTGCTTTCAAATATTAAGAGTTCATGTTTACAGAGCTAAGAATTGGTGTCTAAAGCCTTTGAATCACGAGAATAGTTTTTGTGTTTACAATTTAGGAGGATTGGCTTTGGCGTTTTTTTTGTATGAATCAGTCAAAATTGTGGCGGTTCCAGTAAATACTTCTAAGCAAACTGTCTAATTGTGGTCAAACTGTTAAAATACACAATGAGAGTTCCCAGAAATGATTAAGAACGTGTAATAAACCCCTCAAGAACACGTAAATAGATTCTTGCTACATTTACTGTCGAATTCAATCACGGAGGTTTCCAGTGGAAAGCTTTGAAATGACGAAAATACTGGTAATGTTTACAAGTCCGGGTACTTCGGGTGGCGTTTTCACGGGACTGTGCTTTCAATTATTACGAGTTCATGTTTACAGAGCTCAGAATTTGTGTCTAAAGCCTTTGAATCACGAGAATAGTTTTTGTGTTTACAATTTAGGAGGATTGGCTTTGGCGTTTTTTTTGTGTGAATCAGTTAAAATGGTGGCGGTTCCAGTAAATACTTCTAAGCAAACTGTCTAATTGTGGTAAAACTGTTAAAATACACAATGAGAGTTCCCAGAAATGATTAAGAACGTGTAGTAAACATCTCAAGTACACGTAAATAGATTCTTACTACATTTACTGTCAAATTCAATCACGGAGGTTTCCAGTGGAAAGCTGTGAAATGACGAAAATACTGGTAATGTTTACAAGTACGGGTACTTCTGGTTGCGTTTTCACGGGACTGTGATTTCAAATATTAAGAGTTCATGTTTACAGAGCTCAGAATTGGTGTCTAAAGCCTTGGAATGACGAGAATAGTTTTTATGTTTACAATTTAGGAGGATTGGCTTTGGCGTTTTTTTTGTGTGAATCAGTTAAAATGGCGGCGGTTCCAGTAAATACTTCTAAGCAAACTGTCTAATTGTGGTAAAACTGTTAAAATACACAATGAGAGTTCCCAGAAATGATTAAGAACGTGTAATAAACATCTCAAGTACACGTAAATAGATTCTTGCTACATTTACTGTCGAATTCAATCAGGGAGGTTTCCAGTGGAAAGCTGTGAAATGACGAAAATACTGGTAATGTTTACAAGTCCGGGTACTTCTGGTGGCGTTTTCACGGGACTGTGCTTTCAAATATTAAGAGTTCATGTTTACAGAGCTCAGAATTGGTGTCTAAAGCCTTTGAATCACGAGAATAGTTTTTGTGTTTACAATTTAGGAGGATTGGCTTTGGCGTTTTTTTTGTGTGAATCAGTTAAAATGGTGGCGGTTCCAGTAAATACTTCTAAGCAAACTGTCTAATTGTGGTAAAACTGTTAAAATACACAATGAGAGTTCCCAGAAATGATTAAGAACGTGTAATAAACCCCTCAAGTACACGTAAATAGATTCTTACTACATTTACTGTCGAATTCAATCACGGAGGTTTCCAGTGGAAAATACTGGTAATGTTTACAAGTACGGGTACTTCGGGTGGCGTTTTCACGGGACTGTGCTTTCAATTATTACGAGTTCATGTTTACAGAGCTCAGAATTGGTGTCTAAAGCCTTTGAATCACGAGAATAGTTTTTATGTTTACAATTTAGGAGGATTGGCTTTGGCTTTTTTTTGTGTGAATCAGTTAAAATGGTGGCGGTTCCAGTAAATACTTCTAAGCAAACTGTCTAATTGTGGTAAAACTGTTAAAATACACAATGATAGTTCCCAGAAATAATTAAGAAAGTGTAATAAACATCTCAAGTACACGTTAATAGATTTTTACTACATTTACTGTCGAATTCAATCACGGAGGTTTCGAGTGGAAATCTGTGAAATGACGAAAATACTGGTAATATTGACAATTCCGGATACTTCGGGTGGATTTTCACGGGACTGTGCTTTCAATATTAAGAGTTCATGTTTACAGAGCTCAGAATTGGTGTCTAAAGCCTTTGAATGACGAGTATAGTGTTTTTGTTTACAATTTAGGAGGATTGGCTTTGGCGTTTTTTTTGTGTGAATCAGTTAAAATGGTGGCGATTCCAGTAAATACTTCTAAGCAAACTGTCTAATTGTGGTAAAACTGTTAAAATACACAATGAGAGTTCCCAGAAATGATTAAGAACGTGTAATAAACATCTCAAGTACACGTAAATAGATTCTTACTACATTTACTGTCGAATTCAACACGGAGGTTTCCAGTGGAAAGCTGTGAAATGACGAAAATACTGGTAATGTTTACAAGTACGGGTACTTCTGGTGGCGTTTTCACGGGACTGTGCTTTCAAATATTAAGAGTTCATGTTTACAGAGCTAAGAATTGGTGTCTAAAGCCTTTGAATCACGAGAATAGTTTTTGTGTTTACAATTTAGGAGGATTGGCTTTGGCGTTTTTTTTGCATGAATCAGTCAAAATTGTGGCGGTTCCAGTAAATACTTCTAAGCAAACTGTCTAATTGTGGTCAAACTGTTAAAATACACAATGAGAGTTCCCAGAAATGATTAAGAACGTGTAATAAACCCCTCAAGAACACGTAAATAGATTCTTGCTACATTTACTGTCGAATTCAATCACGGAGGTTTCCAGTGGAAAGCTTTGAAATGACGAAAATACTGGTAATGTTTACAAGTACGGGTACTTCTGGTGGCATTTTCACGGGACTGTGCTTTCAAATATTAAGAGTTCATGTTTACAGAGCTCAGAATTGGTGTCTAAAGCCTTTGAATGACGAGAATAGTGTTTTTGTTTACAATTTAGGAGGATTGGCTTTGGCGTTTTTTTTGTGTGAATCAGTTAAAATGGTGGCGGTTCCAGTAAATACTTCTAAGCAAACTGTCTAATTGTGGTAAAACTGTTAAAATACACAATGAGAGTTCCCAGAAATGATTAAGAACGTGTAATAAACATCTCAAGTACACGTAAATAGATTCTTACTACATTTACTGTCGAATTCAACACGGAGGTTTCCAGTGGAAAGCTGTGAAATGACGAAAATACTGGTAATGTTTACAAGTACGGGTACTTCTGGTGGCGTTTTCACGGGACTGTGCTTTCAAATATTAAGAGTTCATGTTTACAGAGCTAAGAATTGGTGTCTAAAGCCTTTGAATCACGAGAATAGTTTTTGTGTTTACAATTTAGGAGGATTGGCTTTGGCGTTTTTTTTGTGTGAATCAGTTAAAATGGTGGCGGTTCCAGTAAATACTTCTAAGCAAACTGTCTAATTGTGGTAAAACTGTTAAAATACACAATGAGAGTTCCCAGAAATGATTAAGAACGTGTAATAAACATCTCAAGTACACGTAAATAGATTCTTACTACATTTACTGTCAAATTCAATCACGGAGGTTTCCAGTGGAAAGCTGTGAAATGACGAAAATACTGGTAATGTTTACAAGTACGGGTACTTCTGGTGGCGTTTTCACGGGACTGTGCTTTCAAATATTAAGAGTTCATGTTTACAGAGCTCAGAATTGGTGTCTAAAGCCTTGGAATGACGAGAATAGTTTTTATGTTTACAATTTAGGAGGATTGGCTTTGGCGTTTTTTTTGTGTGAATCAGTTAAAATGGCGGCGGTTCCAGTAAATACTTCTAAGCAAACTGTCTAATTGTGGTAAAACTGTTAAAATACACAATGAGAGTTCCCAGAAATGATTAAGAACGTGTAATAAACATCTCAAGTACACGTAAATAGATTCTTGCTACATTTACTGTCGAATTCAATCAGGGAGGTTTCCAGTGGAAAGCTGTGAAATGACGAAAATACTGGTAATGTTTACAAGTCCGGGTACTTCTGGTGGCGTTTTCACGGGACTGTGCTTTCAAATATTAAGAGTTCATGTTTACAGAGCTCAGAATTGGTGTCTGAAGCCTTTGAATCACGAGAATAGTTTTTGTGTTTACAATTTAGGAGGATTGGCTTTGGCGTTTTTTTTGTGTGAATCAGTTAAAATGGTGGCGGTTCCAGTAAATACTTCTAAGCAAACTGTCAAATTGTGGTAAAACTGTTAAAATACACAATGAGAGTTCCCAGAAATGATTAAGAACGTGTAATAAACCCCTCAAGTACACGTAAATAGATTCTTACTACATTTACTGTCGAATTCAATCACGGAGGTTTCCAGTGGAAAGCTGTGAAATGACGAAAATACTGGTAATGTTTACAAGTCCGGGTACTTCGGGTGGCGTTTTCACGGGACTGTGCTTTCAAATATTAAGAGTTCATGTTTACAGAGCTAAGAATTGGTGTCTAAAGCCTTTGAATCACGAGAATAGTTTTTGTGTTTACAATTTAGGAGGATTGGCTTTGGCTTTTTTTTGTGTGAATCAGTTAAAATGGTCGCGGTTCCAGTAAATACTTCTAAGCAAACTGTCTAATTGTGGTAAAACTGTTAAAATACACAATGAGAGTTCCCAGAAATGATTAAGAACGTGTAATAAACCCCTCAAGTACACGTAAATAGATTCTTACTACATTTACTGTCGAATTCAACACGGAGGTTTCCAGTGGAAAGCTGTGAAATGACGAAAATACTGGTAATGTTTACAAGTACGGGTACTTCTGGTGGCGTTTTCACGGGACTGTGCTTTCAAATATTAAGAGTTCATGTTTACAGAGCTCAGAATTGGTGTCTAAAGCCTTTGAATCACGAGAATAGTTTTTGTGTTTACAATTTAGGAGGATTGGCTTTGGCGTTTTTTTTGTATGAATCAGTCAAAATGGTGGCGGTTCCAGTAAATACTTCTAAGCAAACTGTCTAATTGTGGTAAAACTGTTAAAATACACAATGAGAGTTCCCAGAAATGATTAAGAACGTGTAATAAACCCCTCAAGAACACGTAAATACATTCTTACTACATTTACTGTCGAATTCAACACGGAGGTTTCCAGTGGAAAGCTGTGAAATGACGAAAATACTGGTAATGTTTACAAGTACGGGTACTTCTGGTGGCGTTTTCACGGGACTGTGCTTTCAAATATTAAGAGTTCATGTTTACAGAGCTAAGAATTGGTGTCTAAAGCCTTTGAATCACGAGAATAGTTTTTGTGTTTACAATTTAGGAGGATTGGCTTTGGCGTTTTTTTTGTGTGAATCAGTTAAAATGGTGGCGGTTCCAGTAAATACTTCTAAGCAAACTGTCTAATTGTGGTAAAACTGTTAAAATACACAATGAGAGTTCCCAGAAATGATTAAGAACGTGTAATAAACATCTCAAGTACACGTAAATAGATTCTTACTACATTTACTGTCGAATTCAACACGGAGGTTTCCAGTGGAAAGCTGTGAAATGACGAAAATACTGGTAATGTTTACAAGTCCGGGTACTTCTGGTGGCGTTTTCACGGGACTGTGCTTTCAAATATTAAGAGTTCATGTTTACAGAGCTAAGAATTGGTGTCTAAAGCCTTTGAATCACGAGAATAGTTTTTGTGTTTACAATTTAGGAGGATTGGCTTTGGCGTTTTTTTTGTGTGAATCAGTTAAAATGGTGGCGGTTCCAGTAAATACTTCTAAGCAAACTGTCTAATTGTGGTAAAACTGTTAAAATACACAATGAGAGTTCCCAGAAATGATTAAGAACGTGTAATAAACATCTCAAGTACACGTAAATAGATTCTTGCTACATTTACTGTCGAATTCAATCAGGGAGGTTTCCAGTGGAAAGCTGTGAAATGACGAAAATACTGGTAATGTTTACAAGTCCGGGTACTTCTGGTGGCGTTTTCACGGGACTGTGCTTTCAAATATTAAGAGTTCATGTTTACAGAGCTCAGAATTGGTGTCTGAAGCCTTTGAATCACGAGAATAGTTTTTGTGTTTACAATTTAGGAGGATTGGCTTTGGCGTTTTTTTTGTGTGAATCAGTTAAAATGGTGGCGGTTCCAGTAAATACTTCTAAGCAAACTGTCAAATTGTGGTAAAACTGTTAAAATACACAATGAGAGTTCCCAGAAATGATTAAGAACGTGTAATAAACCCCTCAAGTACACGTAAATAGATTCTTACTACATTTACTGTCGAATTCAATCACGGAGGTTTCCAGTGGAAAGCTGTGAAATGACGAAAATACTGGTAATGTTTACAAGTCCGGGTACTTCGGGTGGCGTTTTCACGGGACTGTGCTTTCAAATATTAAGAGTTCATGTTTACAGAGCTAAGAATTGGTGTCTAAAGCCTTTGAATCACGAGAATAGTTTTTGTGTTTACAATTTAGGAGGATTGGCTTTGGCTTTTTTTTGTGTGAATCAGTTAAAATGGTCGCGGTTCCAGTAAATACTTCTAAGCAAACTGTCTAATTGTGGTAAAACTGTTAAAATACACAATGAGAGTTCCCAGAAATGATTAAGAACGTGTAATAAACCCCTCAAGTACACGTAAATAGATTCTTACTACATTTACTGTCGAATTCAACACGGAGGTTTCCAGTGGAAAGCTGTGAAATGACGAAAATACTGGTAATGTTTACAAGTACGGGTACTTCTGGTGGCGTTTTCACGGGACTGTGCTTTCAAATATTAAGAGTTCATGTTTACAGAGCTCAGAATTGGTGTCTAAAGCCTTTGAATCACGAGAATAGTTTTTGTGTTTACAATTTAGGAGGATTGGCTTTGGCGTTTTTTTTGTATGAATCAGTCAAAATGGTGGCGGTTCCAGTAAATACTTCTAAGCAAACTGTCTAATTGTGGTAAAACTGTTAAAATACACAATGAGAGTTCCCAGAAATGATTAAGAACGTGTAATAAACCCCTCAAGAACACGTAAATACATTCTTACTACATTTACTGTCGAATTCAACACGGAGGTTTCCAGTGGAAAGCTGTGAAATGACGAAAATACTGGTAATGTTTACAAGTACGGGTACTTCTGGTGGCGTTTTCACGGGACTGTGCTTTCAAATATTAAGAGTTCATGTTTACAGAGCTAAGAATTGGTGTCTAAAGCCTTTGAATCACGAGAATAGTTTTTGTGTTTACAATTTAGGAGGATTGGCTTTGGCGTTTTTTTTGTGTGAATCAGTTAAAATGGTGGCGGTTCCAGTAAATACTTCTAAGCAAACTGTCTAATTGTGGTAAAACTGTTAAAATACACAATGAGAGTTCCCAGAAATGATTAAGAACGTGTAATAAACATCTCAAGTACACGTAAATAGATTCTTACTACATTTACTGTCGAATTCAACACGGAGGTTTCCAGTGGAAAGCTGTGAAATGACGAAAATACTGGTAATGTTTACAAGTACGGGTACTTCTGGTGGCGTTTTCACGGGACTGTGCTTTCAAATATTAAGAGTTCATGTTTACAGAGCTAAGAATTGGTGTCTAAAGCCTTTGAATCACGAGAATAGTTTTTGTGTTTACAATTTAGGAGGATTGGCTTTGGCGTTTTCTTTGTGTGAATCAGTTAAAATTGTGGCGGTTCCAGTAAATACTTCTAAGCAAACTGTCTAATTGTGGTAAAACTGTTAAAATACACAATGAGAGTTCCCAGAAATGATTAAGAACGTGTAATAAACCCCTCAAGTACACGTAAATAGATTCTTACTACATTTACTGTCGAATTCAATCACGGAGGTTTCCAGTGGAAAGCTGTGAAATGTCGAAAATACTGGTAATGTTTACAAGTCCGGGTACTTCGGGTGGCGTTTTCACGGGACTGTGCTTTCAAATATTAAGAGTTCATGTTTACAGAGCTAAGAATTGTTGTCTAAAGCCTTTGAATCACGAGAATAGTTTTTGTGTTTACAATTTAGGAGGATTGGCTTTGGCTTTTTTTTGTGTGAATCAGTTAAAATGGTCGCGGTTCCAGTAAATACTTCTAAGCAAACTGTCTAATTGTGGTAAAACTGTTAAAATACACAATGAGAGTTCCCAGAAATGATTAAGAACGTGTAATAAACATCTCAAGTACACGTAAATAGATTCTTACTACATTTACTGTCGAATTCAACACGGAGGTTTCCAGTGGAAAGCTGTGAAATGACGAAAATACTGGTAATGTTTACAAGTACGGGTACTTCTGGTGGCGTTTTCACGGGACTGTGCTTTCAAATATTAAGAGTTCATGTTTACAGAGCTAAGAATTGGTGTCTAAAGCCTTTGAATCACGAGAATAGTTTTTGTGTTTACAATTTAGGAGGATTGGCTTTGGCGTTTTTTTTGTGTGAATCAGTTAAAATGGTGGCGGTTCCAGTAAATACTTCTAAGCAAACTGTCTAATTGTGGTAAAACTGTTAAAATACACAATGAGAGTTCCCAGAAATGATTAAGAACGTGTAATAAACACCTCAAGTACACGTAAATAGATTCTTACTACATTTACTGTCGAATTCAATCACGGAGGTTTCCAGTGGAAAGCTGTGAAATGACGAAAATACTGGTAATGTTTACAAGTCCGGGTACTTCGGGTGGCGTTTTCACGGGACTGTGCTTTCAATTATTACGAGTTCATGTTTACAGAGCTCAGAATTTGTGTCTAAAGCCTTTGAATCACGAGAATAGTTTTTGTGTTTACAATTTAGGAGGATTGGCTTTGGCGTTTTTTTTGTGTGAATCAGTTAAAATGGTGGCGGTTCCAGTAAATACTTCTAAGCAAACTGTCTAATTGTGGTAAAACTGTTAAAATACACAATGAGAGTTCCCAGTAATGATTAAGAACGTGTAATAAACATCTCAAGTACACGTAAATAGATTCTTACTACATTTACTGTCAAATTCAATCACGGAGGTTTACAGTGGAAAGCTGTGAAATGACGAAAATACTGGTAATGTTTACAAGTCCGGGTACTTCTGGTGGCGTTTTCACGGGACTGTGCTTTCAAATATTAAGAGTTCATGTTTACAGAGCTCAGAATTGGTGTCTAAAGCCTTGGAATGACGAGAATAGTTTTTATGTTTACAATTTAGGAGGATTGGCTTTGGCGTTTTTTTTGTGTGAATCAGTTAAAATGGCGGCGGTTCCAGTAAATACTTCTAAGCAAACTGTCTAATTGTGGTAAAACTGTTAAAATACACAATGAGAGTTCCCAGAAATGATTAAGAACGTGTAATAAACATCTCAAGTACACGTAAATAGATTCTTGCTACGTTTACTGTCGAATTCAATCAGGGAGGTTTCCAGTGGAAAGCTGTGAAATGACGAAAATACAGGTAATGTTTACAAGTCCGGGTACTTCTGGTGGCGTTTTCACGGGACTGTGCTTTCAAATATTAAGAGTTCATGTTTACAGAGCTCAGAATTGGTGTCTGAAGCCTTTGAATCACGAGAATAGTTTTTGTGTTTACAATTTAGGAGGATTGGCTTTGGCGTTTTTTTTGTGTGAATCAGTTAAAATGGTGGCGGTTCCAGTAAATACTTCTAAGCAAACTGTCTAATTGTGGTAAAACTGTTAAAATACACAATGAGAGTTCCCAGAAATGATTAAGAACGTGTAATAAACCCCTCAAGTACACGTAAATAGATTCTTACTACATTTACTGTCGAATTCAATCACGGAGGTTTCCAGTGGAAAATACTGGTAATGTTTACAAGTCCGGGTACTTCGGGTGGCGTTTTCACGGGACTGTGCTTTCAATTATTACGAGTTTATGTTTACAGAGCTCAGAATTGGTGTCTAAAGCCTTTGAATCACGAGAATAGTTTTTATGTTTACAATTTAGGAGGATTGGCTTTGGCTTTTTTTTGTGTGAATCAGTTAAAATGGTGGCGGTTCCAGTAAATACTTCTAAGCAAACTGTCTAATTGTGGTAAAACTGTTAAAATACACAATGATAGTTCCCAGAAATGATTAAGAACGTGTAATAAACATCTCAAGTACACGTTAATAGATTTTTACTACATTTACTGTCGAATTCAATCACGGAGGTTTCGAGTGGAAAGCTGTGAAATGACGAAAATACTGGTAATATTGACAATTCCGGATACTTCGGGTGGATTTTCACGGGACTGTGCTTTCAATATTAAGAGTTCATGTTTACAGAGCTCAGAATTGGTGTCTAAAGCCTTTGAATCACGAGAATAGTTTTTGTGTTTACAATTTAGGAGGATTGGCTTTGGCGTTTTTTTTGTGTGAATCAGTCAAAATGGTGGCGGTTCCAGTAAATACTTCTAAGCAAACTGTCTAATTGTGGTAAAACTGTTAAAATACACAATGAGAATTCCCAGAAATGATTAAGAACGTGTAATAAACATCTCAAGTACACGTAAATAGATTCTTACTACATTTACTGTCGAATTCAACACGGAGGTTTCCAGTGGAAAGCTGTGAAATGACGAAAATACTGGTAATGTTTACAAGTACGGGTACTTCTGGTGGCGTTTTCACGGGACTGTGCTTTCAAATATTAAGAGTTCATGTTTACAGAGCTAAGAATTGGTGTCTAAAGCCGTTGAATCACGAGAATAGTTTTTGTGTTTACAATTTAGGAGGATTGGCTTTGGCGTTTTCTTTGTGTGAATCAGGTAAAATGGTGGCGGTTCCAGTAAATACTTCTAAGCAAACTGTCTAATTGTGGTAAAACTGTTAAAATACACAATGAGAGTTCCCAGAAATGATTAAGAACGTGTAATAAACCCCTCAAGTACACGTAAATAGATTCTTAGTACATTTACTGTCGAATTCAATCACGGAGGTTTCCAGTGGAAAGCTGTGAAATGACGAAAATACTGGTAATGTTTACAAGTCCGGGTACTTCGGGTGGCGTTTTCACGGGACTGTGCTTTCAAATATTAAGAGTTCATGTTTACAGAGCTAAGAATTGGTGTCTAAAGCCTTTGAATCACGAGAATAGTTTTTGTGTTTACAATTTAGGAGGATTGGCTTTGGCTTTTTTTTGTGTGAATCAGTTAAAATGGTCGCGGTTCCAGTAAATACTTCTAAGCAAACTGTCTAATTGTGGTAAAACTGTTAAAATACACAATGAGAGTTCCCAGAAATGATTAAGAACGTGTAATAAACATCTCAAGTACACGTAAATAGATTCTTACTACATTTACTGTCGAATTAAACACGGAGGTTTCCAGTGGAAAGCTGTGAAATGACGAAAATACTGGTAATGTTTACAAGTACGGGTACTTCTGGTGGCGTTTTCACGGGACTGTGCTTTCAAATATTAAGAGTTCATGTTTACAGAGCTAAGAATTGGTGTCTAAAGCCTTTGAATCACGAGAATAGTTTTTGTGTTTACAATTTAGGAGGATTGGCTTTGGCGTTTTTTTTGTGTGAATCAGTTAAAATGGTGGCGGTTCCAGTAAATACTTCTAAGCAAACTGTCTAATTGTGGTAAAACTGTTAAAATACACAATGAGAGTTCCCAGAAATGATTAAGAACGTGTAATAAACACCTCAAGTACACGTAAATAGATTCTTACTACATTTACTGTCGAATTCAATCACGGAGGTTTCCAGTGGAAAGCTGTGAAATGACGAAAATACTGGTAATGTTTACAAGTCCGGGTACTTCGGGTGGCGTTTTCACGGGACTGTGCTTTCAATTATTACGAGTTCATGTTTACAGAGCTCAGAATTTGTGTCTAAAGCCTTTGAATCACGAGAATAGTTTTTGTGTTTACAATTTAGGAGGATTGGCTTTGGCGTTTTTTTTGTGTGAATCAGTTAAAATGGTGGCGGTTCCAGTAAATACTTCTAAGCAAACTGTCTAATTGTGGTAAAACTGTTAAAATACACAATGAGAGTTCCCAGTAATGATTAAGAACGTGTAATAAACATCTCAAGTACACGTAAATAGATTCTTACTACATTTACTGTCAAATTCAATCACGGAGGTTTCCAGTGGAAAGCTGTGAAATGACGAAAATACTGGTAATGTTTACAAGTCCGGGTACTTCTGGTGGCGTTTTCACGGGACTGTGCTTTCAAATATTAAGAGTTCATGTTTACAGAGCTCAGAATTGGTGTCTAAAGCCTTGGAATGACGAGAATAGTTTTTATGTTTACAATTTAGGAGGATTGGCTTTGGCGTTTTTTTTGTGTGAATCAGTTAAAATGGCGGCGGTTCCAGTAAATACTTCTAAGCAAACTGTCTAATTGTGGTAAAACTGTTAAAATACACAATGATAGTTCCCAGAAATAATTAAGAAAATGTAATAAACATCTCAAGTACACGTTAATAGATTTTTACTACATTTACTGTCGAATTCAATCACGGAGGTTTCGAGTGGAAAGCTGTGAAATGACGAAAATACTGGTAATATTGACAATTCCGGATACTTCGGGTGGATTTTCACGGGACTGTGCTTTCAATATTAAGAGTTCATGTTTACAGAGCTCAGAATTGGTGTCTAAAGCCTTTGAATGACGAGTATAGTGTTTTTGTTTACAATTTAGGAGGATTGGCTTTGGCGTTTTTTTTGTGTGAATCAGTTAAAATGGTGGCGATTCCAGTAAATACTTCTAAGCAAACTGTCTAATTGTGGTAAAACTGTTAAAATACACAATGAGAGTTCCCAGAAATGATTAAGAACGTGTAATAAACATCTCAAGTACACGTAAATAGATTCTTACTACATTTACTGTCGAATTCAACACGGAGGTTTCCAGTGGAAAGCTGTGAAATGACGAAAATACTGGTAATGTTTACAAGTACGGGTACTTCTGGTGGCGTTTTCACGGGACTGTGCTTTCAAATATTAAGAGTTCATGTTTACAGAGCTAAGAATTGGTGTCTAAAGCCTTTGAATCACGAGAATAGTTTTTGTGTTTACAATTTAGGAGGATTGGCTTTGGCGTTTTTTTTGTATGAATCAGTCAAAATTGTGGCGGTTCCAGTAAATACTTCTAAGCAAACTGTCTAATTGTGGTCAAACTGTTAAAATACACAATGAGAGTTCCCAGAAATGATTAAGAACGTGTAATAAACCCCTCAAGAACACGTAAATAGATTCTTGCTACATTTACTGTCGAATTCAATCACGGAGGTTTCCAGTGGAAAGCTTTGAAATGACGAAAATACTGGTAATGTTTACAAGTACGGGTACTTCTGGTGGCGTTTTCACGGGACTGTGCTTTCAAATATTAAGAGTTCATGTTTACAGAGCTCAGAATTGTTGTCTAAAGCCTTTGAATGACGAGAATAGTGTTTTTGTTTACAATTTAGGAGGATTGGCTTTGGCGTTTTTTTTGTGTGAATCAGTTAAAATGGTGGCGGTTCCAGTAAATACTTCTAAGCAAACTGTCTAATTGTGGTAAAACTGTTAAAATACACAATGAGAGTTCCCAGAAATGATTAAGAACGTGTAATAAACATCTCAAGTACACGTAAATAGATTCTTACTACATTTACTGTCGAATTCAACACGGAGGTTTCCAGTGGAAAGCTGTGAAATGACGAAAATACTGGTAATGTTTACAAGTACGGGTACTTCTGGTGGCGTTTTCACGGGACTGTGCTTTCAAATATTAAGAGTTCATGTTTACAGAGCTAAGAATTGGTGTCTAAAGCCTTTGAATCACGAGAATAGTTTTTGTGTTTACAATTTAGGAGGATTGGCTTTGGCGTTTTTTTTGTGTGAATCAGTTAAAATGGTGGCGGTTCCAGTAAATACTTCTAAGCAAACTGTCTAATTGTGGTAAAACTGTTAAAATACACAATGAGAGTTCCCAGAAATGATTAAGAACGTGTAATAAACATCTCAAGTACACGTAAATAGATTCTTACTACATTTACTGTCAAATTCAATCACGGAGGTTTCCAGTGGAAAGCTGTGAAATGACGAAAATACTGGTAATGTTTACAAGTACGGGTACTTCTGGTGGCGTTTTCACGGGACTGTGCTTTCAAATATTAAGAGTTCATGTTTACAGAGCTCAGAATTGGTGTCTAAAGCCTTGGAATGACGAGAATAGTTTTTATGTTTACAATTTAGGAGGATTGGCTTTGGCGTTTTTTTTGTGTGAATCAGTTAAAATGGCGGCGGTTCCAGTAAATACTTCTAAGCAAACTGTCTAATTGTGGTAAAACTGTTAAAATACACAATGAGAGTTCCCAGAAATGATTAAGAACGTGTAATAAACATCTCAAGTACACGTAAATAGATTCTTGCTACATTTACTGTCGAATTCAATCAGGGAGGTTTCCAGTGGAAAGCTGTGAAATGACGAAAATACTGGTAATGTTTACAAGTCCGGGTACTTCTGGTGGCGTTTTCACGGGACTGTGCTTTCAAATATTAAGAGTTCATGTTTACAGAGCTCAGAATTGGTGTCTGAAGCCTTTGAATCACGAGAATAGTTTTTGTGTTTACAATTTAGGAGGATTGGCTTTGGCGTTTTTTTTGTGTGAATCAGTTAAAATGGTGGCGGTTCCAGTAAATACTTCTAAGCAAACTGTCTAATTGTGGTAAAACTGTTAAAATACACAATGAGAGTTCCCAGAAATGATTAAGAACGTGTAATAAACCCCTCAAGTACACGTAAATAGATTCTTACTACATTTACTGTCGAATTCAATCACGGAGGTTTCCAGTGGAAAGCTGAGAAATGACGAAAATACTGGTAATGTTTACAAGTCCGGGTACTTCGGGTGGCGTTTTCACGGGACTGTGCTTTCAAATATTAAGAGTTCATGTTTACAGAGCTAAGAATTGGTGTCTAAAGCCTTTGAATCACGAGAATAGTTTTTGTGTTTACAATTTAGGAGGATTGGCTTTGGCTTTTTTTTGTGTGAATCAGTTAAAATGGTCGCGGTTCCAGTAAATACTTCTAAGCAAACTGTCTAATTGTGGTAAAACTGTTAAAATACACAATGAGAGTTCCCAGAAATGATTAAGAACGTGTAATAAACCCCTCAAGTACACGTAAATAGATTCTTACTACATTTACTGTCGAATTCAACACGGAGGTTTCCAGTGGAAAGCTGTGAAATGACGAAAATACTGGTAATGTTTACAAGTACGGGTACTTCTGGTGGCGTTTTCACGGGACTGTGCTTTCAAATATTAAGAGTTCATGTTTACAGAGCTCAGAATTGGTGTCTAAAGCCTTTGAATCACGAGAATAGTTTTTGTGTTTACAATTTAGGAGGATTGGCTTTGGCGTTTTTTTTGTATGAATCAGTCAAAATGGTGGCGGTTCCAGTAAATACTTCTAAGCAAACTGTCTAATTGTGGTAAAACTGTTAAAATACACAATGAGAGTTCCCAGAAATGATTAAGAACGTGTAATAAACCCCTCAAGAACACGTAAATACATTCTTACTACATTTACTGTCGAATTCAACACGGAGGTTTCCAGTGGAAAGCTGTGAAATGACGAAAATACTGGTAATGTTTACAAGTACGGGTACTTCTGGTGGCGTTTTCACGGGACTGTGCTTTCAAATATTAAGAGTTCATGTTTACAGAGCTAAGAATTGGTGTCTAAAGCCTTTGAATCACGAGAATAGTTTTTGTGTTTACAATTTAGGAGGATTGGCTTTGGCGGTTTTTTTGTGTGAATCAGTTAAAATGGTGGCGGTTCCAGTAAATACTTCTAAGCAAACTGTCTAATTGTGGTAAAACTGTTAAAATACACAATGAGAGTTCCCAGAAATGATTAAGAACGTGTAATAAACATCTCAAGTACACGTAAATAGATTCTTACTACATTTACTGTCGAATTCAACACGGAGGTTTCCAGTGGAAAGCTGTGAAATGACGAAAATACTGGTAATGTTTACAAGTACGGGTACTTCTGGTGGCGTTTTCACGGGACTGTGCTTTCAAATATTAAGAGTTCATGTTTACAGAGCTAAGAATTGGTGTCTAAAGCCTTTGAATCACGAGAATAGTTTTTGTGTTTACAATTTAGGAGGATTGGCTTTGGCGTTTTCTTTGTGTGAATCAGTTAAAATTGTGGCGGTTCCAGTAAATACTTCTAAGCAAACTGTCTAATTGTGGTAAAACTGTTAAAATACACAATGAGAGTTCCCAGAAATGATTAAGAACGTGTAATAAACCCCTCAAGTACACGTAAATAGATTCTTACTACATTTACTGTCGAATTCAATCACGGAGGTTTCCAGTGGAAAGCTGTGAAATGTCGAAAATACTGGTAATGTTTACAAGTCCGGGTACTTCGGGTGGCGTTTTCACGGGACTGTGCTTTCAAATATTAAGAGTTCATGTTTACAGAGCTAAGAATTGTTGTCTAAAGCCTTTGAATCACGAGAATAGTTTTTGTGTTTACAATTTAGGAGGATTGGCTTTGGCTTTTTTTTGTGTGAATCAGTTAAAATGGTCGCGGTTCCAGTAAATACTTCTAAGCAAACTGTCTAATTGTGGTAAAACTGTTAAAATACACAATGAGAGTTCCCAGAAATGATTAAGAACGTGTAATAAACATCTCAAGTACACGTAAATAGATTCTTACTACATTTACTGTCGAATTAAACACGGAGGTTGCCAGTGGAAAGCTGTGAAATGACGAAAATACTGGTAATGTTTACAAGTACGGGTACTTCTGGTGGCGTTTTCACGGGACTGTGCTTTCAAATATTAAGAGTTCATGTTTACAGAGCTAAGAATTGGTGTCTAAAGCCTTTGAATCACGAGAATAGTTTTTGTGTTTACAATTTAGGAGGATTGGCTTTGGCGTTTTTTTTGTGTGAATCAGTTAAAATGGTGGCGGTTCCAGTAAATACTTCTAAGCAAACTGTCTAATTGTGGTAAAACTGTTAAAATACACAATGAGAGTTCCCAGAAATGATTAAGAACGTGTAATAAACACCTCAAGTACACGTAAATAGATTCTTACTACATTTACTGTCGAATTCAATCACGGAGGTTTCCAGTGGAAAGCTGTGAAATGACGAAAATAATGGTAATGTTTACAAGTCCGGGTACTTCGGGTGGCGTTTTCACGGGACTGTGCTTTCAATTATTACGAGTTCATGTTTACAGAGCTCAGAATTTGTGTCTAAAGCCTTTGAATCACGAGAATAGTTTTTGTGTTTACAATTTAGGAGGATTGGCTTTGGCGTTTTTTTTGTGTGAATCAGTTAAAATGGTGGCGGTTCCAGTAAATACTTCTAAGCAAACTGTCTAATTGTGGTAAAACTGTTAAAATACACAATGAGAGTTCCCAGTAATGATTAAGAACGTGTAATAAACATCTCAAGTACACGTAAATAGATTCTTACTACATTTACTGTCAAATTCAATCACGGAGGTTTCCAGTGGAAAGCTGTGAAATGACGAAAATACTGGTAATGTTTACAAGTCCGGGTACTTCTGGTGGCGTTTTCACGGGACTGTGCTTTCAAATATTAAGAGTTCATGTTTACAGAGCTCAGAATTGGTGTCTAAAGCCTTGGAATGACGAGAATAGTTTTTATGTTTACAATTTAGGAGGATTGGCTTTGGCGTTTTTTTTGTGTGAATCAGTTAAAATGGCGGCGGTTCCAGTAAATACTTCTAAGCAAACTGTCTAATTGTGGTAAAACTGTTAAAATACACAATGAGAGTTCCCAGAAATGATTAAGAACGTGTAATAAACATCTCAAGTACACGTAAATAGATTCTTGCTACATTTACTGTCGAATTCAATCAGGGAGGTTTCCAGTGGAAAGCTGTGAAATGACGAAAATACTGGTAATGTTTACAAGTACGGGTACTTCTGGTGGCGTTTTCACGGGACTGTGCTTTCAAATATTAAGAGTTCATGTTTACAGAGCTAAGAATTGGTGTCTAAAGCCTTTGAATCACGAGAATAGTTTTTGTGTTTACAATTTAGGAGGATTGGCTTTGGCGTTTTTTTTGTGTGAATCAGTTAAAATGGTGGCGGTTCCAGTAAATACTTCTAAGCAAACTGTCTAATTGTGGTAAAACTGTTAAAATACACAATGAGAGTTCCCAGAAATGATTAAGAACGTGTAATAAACATCTCAAGTACACGTAAATAGATTCTTACTACATTTACTGTCGAATTCAACACGGAGGTTTCCAGTGGAAAGCTGTGAAATGACGAAAATACTGGTAATGTTTACAAGTACGGGTACTTCTGGTGGCGTTTTCACGGGACTGTGCTTTCAAATATTAAGAGTTCATGTTTACAGAGCTAAGAATTGGTGTCTAAAGCCTTTGAATCACGAGAATAGTTTTTGTGTTTACAATTTAGGAGGATTGGCTTTGGCGTTTTCTTTGTGTGAATCAGTTAAAATTGTGGCGGTTCCAGTAAATACTTCTAAGCAAACTGTCTAATTGTGGTAAAACTGTTAAAATACACAATGAGAGTTCCCAGAAATGATTAAGAACGTGTAATAAACCCCTCAAGTACACGTAAATAGATTCTTACTACATTTACTGTCGAATTCAATCACGGAGGTTTCCAGTGGAAAGCTGTGAAATGTCGAAAATACTGGTAATGTTTACAAGTCCGGGTACTTCGGGTGGCGTTTTCACGGGACTGTGCTTTCAAATATTAAGAGTTCATGTTTACAGAGCTAAGAATTGTTGTCTAAAGCCTTTGAATCACGAGAATAGTTTTTGTGTTTACAATTTAGGAGGATTGGCTTTGGCTTTTTTTTGTGTGAATCAGTTAAAATGGTCGCGGTTCCAGTAAATACTTCTAAGCAAACTGTCTAATTGTGGTAAAACTGTTAAAATACACAATGAGAGTTCCCAGAAATGATTAAGAACGTGTAATAAACATCTCAAGTACACGTAAATAGATTCTTACTACATTTACTGTCGAATTCAACACGGAGGTTTCCAGTGGAAAGCTGTGAAATGACGAAAATACTGGTAATGTTTACAAGTACGGGTACTTCTGGTGGCGTTTTCACGGGACTGTGCTTTCAAATATTAAGAGTTCATGTTTACAGAGCTAAGAATTGGTGTCTAAAGCCTTTGAATCACGAGAATAGTTTTTGTGTTTACAATTTAGGAGGATTGGCTTTGGCGTTTTTTTTGTGTGAATCAGTTAAAATGGTGGCGGTTCCAGTAAATACTTCTAAGCAAACTGTCTAATTGTGGTAAAACTGTTAAAATACACAATGAGAGTTCCCAGAAATGATTAAGAACGTGTAATAAACACCTCAAGTACACGTAAATAGATTCTTACTACATTTACTGTCGAATTCAATCACGGAGGTTTCCAGTGGAAAGCTGTGAAATGACGAAAATACTGGTAATGTTTACAAGTCCGGGTACTTCGGGTGGCGTTTTCACGGGACTGTGCTTTCAATTATTACGAGTTCATGTTTACAGAGCTCAGAATTTGTGTCTAAAGCCTTTGAATCACGAGAATAGTTTTTGTGTTTACAATTTAGGAGGATTGGCTTTGGCGTTTTTTTTGTGTGAATCAGTTAAAATGGTGGCGGTTCCAGTAAATACTTCTAAGCAAACTGTCTAATTGTGGTAAAACTGTTAAAATACACAATGAGAGTTCCCAGTAATGATTAAGAACGTGTAATAAACATCTCAAGTACACGTAAATAGATTCTTACTACATTTACTGTCAAATTCAATCACGGAGGTTTACAGTGGAAAGCTGTGAAATGACGAAAATACTGGTAATGTTTACAAGTCCGGGTACTTCTGGTGGCGTTTTCACGGGACTGTGCTTTCAAATATTAAGAGTTCATGTTTACAGAGCTCAGAATTGGTGTCTAAAGCCTTGGAATGACGAGAATAGTTTTTATGTTTACAATTTAGGAGGATTGGCTTTGGCGTTTTTTTTGTGTGAATCAGTTAAAATGGCGGCGGTTCCAGTAAATACTTCTAAGCAAACTGTCTAATTGTGGTAAAACTGTTAAAATACACAATGAGAGTTCCCAGAAATGATTAAGAACGTGTAATAAACATCTCAAGTACACGTAAATAGATTCTTGCTACGTTTACTGTCGAATTCAATCAGGGAGGTTTCCAGTGGAAAGCTGTGAAATGACGAAAATACAGGTAATGTTTACAAGTCCGGGTACTTCTGGTGGCGTTTTCACGGGACTGTGCTTTCAAATATTAAGAGTTCATGTTTACAGAGCTCAGAATTGGTGTCTGAAGCCTTTGAATCACGAGAATAGTTTTTGTGTTTACAATTTAGGAGGATTGGCTTTGGCGTTTTTTTTGTGTGAATCAGTTAAAATGGTGGCGGTTCCAGTAAATACTTCTAAGCAAACTGTCTAATTGTGGTAAAACTGTTAAAATACACAATGAGAGTTCCCAGAAATGATTAAGAACGTGTAATAAACCCCTCAAGTACACGTAAATAGATTCTTACTACATTTACTGTCGAATTCAATCACGGAGGTTTCCAGTGGAAAATACTGGTAATGTTTACAAGTCCGGGTACTTCGGGTGGCGTTTTCACGGGACTGTGCTTTCAATTATTACGAGTTTATGTTTACAGAGCTCAGAATTGGTGTCTAAAGCCTTTGAATCACGAGAATAGTTTTTATGTTTACAATTTAGGAGGATTGGCTTTGGCTTTTTTTTGTGTGAATCAGTTAAAATGGTGGCGGTTCCAGTAAATACTTCTAAGCAAACTGTCTAATTGTGGTAAAACTGTTAAAATACACAATGATAGTTCCCAGAAATGATTAAGAACGTGTAATAAACATCTCAAGTACACGTTAATAGATTTTTACTACATTTACTGTCGAATTCAATCACGGAGGTTTCGAGTGGAAAGCTGTGAAATGACGAAAATACTGGTAATATTGACAATTCCGGATACTTCGGGTGGATTTTCACGGGACTGTGCTTTCAATATTAAGAGTTCATGTTTACAGAGCTCAGAATTGGTGTCTAAAGCCTTTGAATCACGAGAATAGTTTTTGTGTTTACAATTTAGGAGGATTGGCTTTGGCGTTTTTTTTGTGTGAATCAGTCAAAATGGTGGCGGTTCCAGTAAATACTTCTAAGCAAACTGTCTAATTGTGGTAAAACTGTTAAAATACACAATGAGAATTCCCAGAAATGATTAAGAACGTGTAATAAACATCTCAAGTACACGTAAATAGATTCTTACTACATTTACTGTCGAATTCAACACGGAGGTTTCCAGTGGAAAGCTGTGAAATGACGAAAATACTGGTAATGTTTACAAGTACGGGTACTTCTGGTGGCGTTTTCACGGGACTGTGCTTTCAAATATTAAGAGTTCATGTTTACAGAGCTAAGAATTGGTGTCTAAAGCCGTTGAATCACGAGAATAGTTTTTGTGTTTACAATTTAGGAGGATTGGCTTTGGCGTTTTCTTTGTGTGAATCAGGTAAAATGGTGGCGGTTCCAGTAAATACTTCTAAGCAAACTGTCTAATTGTGGTAAAACTGTTAAAATACACAATGAGAGTTCCCAGAAATGATTAAGAACGTGTAATAAACCCCTCAAGTACACGTAAATAGATTCTTAGTACATTTACTGTCGAATTCAATCACGGAGGTTTCCAGTGGAAAGCTGTGAAATGACGAAAATACTGGTAATGTTTACAAGTCCGGGTACTTCGGGTGGCGTTTTCACGGGACTGTGCTTTCAAATATTAAGAGTTCATGTTTACAGAGCTAAGAATTGGTGTCTAAAGCCTTTGAATCACGAGAATAGTTTTTGTGTTTACAATTTAGGAGGATTGGCTTTGGCTTTTTTTTGTGTGAATCAGTTAAAATGGTCGCGGTTCCAGTAAATACTTCTAAGCAAACTGTCTAATTGTGGTAAAACTGTTAAAATACACAATGAGAGTTCCCAGAAATGATTAAGAACGTGTAATAAACATCTCAAGTACACGTAAATAGATTCTTACTACATTTACTGTCGAATTAAACACGGAGGTTTCCAGTGGAAAGCTGTGAAATGACGAAAATACTGGTAATGTTTACAAGTACGGGTACTTCTGGTGGCGTTTTCACGGGACTGTGCTTTCAAATATTAAGAGTTCATGTTTACAGAGCTAAGAATTGGTGTCTAAAGCCTTTGAATCACGAGAATAGTTTTTGTGTTTACAATTTAGGAGGATTGGCTTTGGCGTTTTTTTTGTGTGAATCAGTTAAAATGGTGGCGGTTCCAGTAAATACTTCTAAGCAAACTGTCTAATTGTGGTAAAACTGTTAAAATACACAATGAGAGTTCCCAGAAATGATTAAGAACGTGTAATAAACACCTCAAGTACACGTAAATAGATTCTTACTACATTTACTGTCGAATTCAATCACGGAGGTTTCCAGTGGAAAGCTGTGAAATGACGAAAATACTGGTAATGTTTACAAGTCCGGGTACTTCGGGTGGCGTTTTCACGGGACTGTGCTTTCAATTATTACGAGTTCATGTTTACAGAGCTCAGAATTTGTGTCTAAAGCCTTTGAATCACGAGAATAGTTTTTGTGTTTACAATTTAGGAGGATTGGCTTTGGCGTTTTTTTTGTGTGAATCAGTTAAAATGGTGGCGGTTCCAGTAAATACTTCTAAGCAAACTGTCTAATTGTGGTAAAACTGTTAAAATACACAATGAGAGTTCCCAGTAATGATTAAGAACGTGTAATAAACATCTCAAGTACACGTAAATAGATTCTTACTACATTTACTGTCAAATTCAATCACGGAGGTTTCCAGTGGAAAGCTGTGAAATGACGAAAATACTGGTAATGTTTACAAGTCCGGGTACTTCTGGTGGCGTTTTCACGGGACTGTGCTTTCAAATATTAAGAGTTCATGTTTACAGAGCTCAGAATTGGTGTCTAAAGCCTTGGAATGACGAGAATAGTTTTTATGTTTACAATTTAGGAGGATTGGCTTTGGCGTTTTTTTTGTGTGAATCAGTTAAAATGGCGGCGGTTCCAGTAAATACTTCTAAGCAAACTGTCTAATTGTGGTAAAACTGTTAAAATACACAATGATAGTTCCCAGAAATAATTAAGAAAATGTAATAAACATCTCAAGTACACGTTAATAGATTTTTACTACATTTACTGTCGAATTCAATCACGGAGGTTTCGAGTGGAAAGCTGTGAAATGACGAAAATACTGGTAATATTGACAATTCCGGATACTTCGGGTGGATTTTCACGGGACTGTGCTTTCAATATTAAGAGTTCATGTTTACAGAGCTCAGAATTGGTGTCTAAAGCCTTTGAATGACGAGTATAGTGTTTTTGTTTACAATTTAGGAGGATTGGCTTTGGCGTTTTTTTTGTGTGAATCAGTTAAAATGGTGGCGATTCCAGTAAATACTTCTAAGCAAACTGTCTAATTGTGGTAAAACTGTTAAAATACACAATGAGAGTTCCCAGAAATGATTAAGAACGTGTAATAAACATCTCAAGTACACGTAAATAGATTCTTACTACATTTACTGTCGAATTCAACACGGAGGTTTCCAGTGGAAAGCTGTGAAATGACGAAAATACTGGTAATGTTTACAAGTACGGGTACTTCTGGTGGCGTTTTCACGGGACTGTGCTTTCAAATATTAAGAGTTCATGTTTACAGAGCTAAGAATTGGTGTCTAAAGCCTTTGAATCACGAGAATAGTTTTTGTGTTTACAATTTAGGAGGATTGGCTTTGGCGTTTTTTTTGTATGAATCAGTCAAAATTGTGGCGGTTCCAGTAAATACTTCTAAGCAAACTGTCTAATTGTGGTCAAACTGTTAAAATACACAATGAGAGTTCCCAGAAATGATTAAGAACGTGTAATAAACCCCTCAAGAACACGTAAATAGATTCTTGCTACATTTACTGTCGAATTCAATCACGGAGGTTTCCAGTGGAAAGCTTTGAAATGACGAAAATACTGGTAATGTTTACAAGTACGGGTACTTCTGGTGGCGTTTTCACGGGACTGTGCTTTCAAATATTAAGAGTTCATGTTTACAGAGCTCAGAATTGTTGTCTAAAGCCTTTGAATGACGAGAATAGTGTTTTTGTTTACAATTTAGGAGGATTGGCTTTGGCGTTTTTTTTGTGTGAATCAGTTAAAATGGTGGCGGTTCCAGTAAATACTTCTAAGCAAACTGTCTAATTGTGGTAAAACTGTTAAAATACACAATGAGAGTTCCCAGAAATGATTAAGAACGTGTAATAAACATCTCAAGTACACGTAAATAGATTCTTACTACATTTACTGTCGAATTCAACACGGAGGTTTCCAGTGGAAAGCTGTGAAATGACGAAAATACTGGTAATGTTTACAAGTACGGGTACTTCTGGTGGCGTTTTCACGGGACTGTGCTTTCAAATATTAAGAGTTCATGTTTACAGAGCTAAGAATTGGTGTCTAAAGCCTTTGAATCACGAGAATAGTTTTTGTGTTTACAATTTAGGAGGATTGGCTTTGGCGTTTTTTTTGTGTGAATCAGTTAAAATGGTGGCGGTTCCAGTAAATACTTCTAAGCAAACTGTCTAATTGTGGTAAAACTGTTAAAATACACAATGAGAGTTCCCAGAAATGATTAAGAACGTGTAATAAACATCTCAAGTACACGTAAATAGATTCTTACTACATTTACTGTCAAATTCAATCACGGAGGTTTCCAGTGGAAAGCTGTGAAATGACGAAAATACTGGTAATGTTTACAAGTACGGGTACTTCTGGTGGCGTTTTCACGGGACTGTGCTTTCAAATATTAAGAGTTCATGTTTACAGAGCTCAGAATTGGTGTCTAAAGCCTTGGAATGACGAGAATAGTTTTTATGTTTACAATTTAGGAGGATTGGCTTTGGCGTTTTTTTTGTGTGAATCAGTTAAAATGGCGGCGGTTCCAGTAAATACTTCTAAGCAAACTGTCTAATTGTGGTAAAACTGTTAAAATACACAATGAGAGTTCCCAGAAATGATTAAGAACGTGTAATAAACATCTCAAGTACACGTAAATAGATTCTTGCTACATTTACTGTCGAATTCAATCAGGGAGGTTTCCAGTGGAAAGCTGTGAAATGACGAAAATACTGGTAATGTTTACAAGTCCGGGTACTTCTGGTGGCGTTTTCACGGGACTGTGCTTTCAAATATTAAGAGTTCATGTTTACAGAGCTCAGAATTGGTGTCTGAAGCCTTTGAATCACGAGAATAGTTTTTGTGTTTACAATTTAGGAGGATTGGCTTTGGCGTTTTTTTTGTGTGAATCAGTTAAAATGGTGGCGGTTCCAGTAAATACTTCTAAGCAAACTGTCTAATTGTGGTAAAACTGTTAAAATACACAATGAGAGTTCCCAGAAATGATTAAGAACGTGTAATAAACCCCTCAAGTACACGTAAATAGATTCTTACTACATTTACTGTCGAATTCAATCACGGAGGTTTCCAGTGGAAAGCTGAGAAATGACGAAAATACTGGTAATGTTTACAAGTCCGGGTACTTCGGGTGGCGTTTTCACGGGACTGTGCTTTCAAATATTAAGAGTTCATGTTTACAGAGCTAAGAATTGGTGTCTAAAGCCTTTGAATCACGAGAATAGTTTTTGTGTTTACAATTTAGGAGGATTGGCTTTGGCTTTTTTTTGTGTGAATCAGTTAAAATGGTCGCGGTTCCAGTAAATACTTCTAAGCAAACTGTCTAATTGTGGTAAAACTGTTAAAATACACAATGAGAGTTCCCAGAAATGATTAAGAACGTGTAATAAACCCCTCAAGTACACGTAAATAGATTCTTACTACATTTACTGTCGAATTCAACACGGAGGTTTCCAGTGGAAAGCTGTGAAATGACGAAAATACTGGTAATGTTTACAAGTACGGGTACTTCTGGTGGCGTTTTCACGGGACTGTGCTTTCAAATATTAAGAGTTCATGTTTACAGAGCTCAGAATTGGTGTCTAAAGCCTTTGAATCACGAGAATAGTTTTTGTGTTTACAATTTAGGAGGATTGGCTTTGGCGTTTTTTTTGTATGAATCAGTCAAAATGGTGGCGGTTCCAGTAAATACTTCTAAGCAAACTGTCTAATTGTGGTAAAACTGTTAAAATACACAATGAGAGTTCCCAGAAATGATTAAGAACGTGTAATAAACCCCTCAAGAACACGTAAATACATTCTTACTACATTTACTGTCGAATTCAACACGGAGGTTTCCAGTGGAAAGCTGTGAAATGACGAAAATACTGGTAATGTTTACAAGTACGGGTACTTCTGGTGGCGTTTTCACGGGACTGTGCTTTCAAATATTAAGAGTTCATGTTTACAGAGCTAAGAATTGGTGTCTAAAGCCTTTGAATCACGAGAATAGTTTTTGTGTTTACAATTTAGGAGGATTGGCTTTGGCGGTTTTTTTGTGTGAATCAGTTAAAATGGTGGCGGTTCCAGTAAATACTTCTAAGCAAACTGTCTAATTGTGGTAAAACTGTTAAAATACACAATGAGAGTTCCCAGAAATGATTAAGAACGTGTAATAAACATCTCAAGTACACGTAAATAGATTCTTACTACATTTACTGTCGAATTCAACACGGAGGTTTCCAGTGGAAAGCTGTGAAATGACGAAAATACTGGTAATGTTTACAAGTACGGGTACTTCTGGTGGCGTTTTCACGGGACTGTGCTTTCAAATATTAAGAGTTCATGTTTACAGAGCTAAGAATTGGTGTCTAAAGCCTTTGAATCACGAGAATAGTTTTTGTGTTTACAATTTAGGAGGATTGGCTTTGGCGTTTTCTTTGTGTGAATCAGTTAAAATTGTGGCGGTTCCAGTAAATACTTCTAAGCAAACTGTCTAATTGTGGTAAAACTGTTAAAATACACAATGAGAGTTCCCAGAAATGATTAAGAACGTGTAATAAACCCCTCAAGTACACGTAAATAGATTCTTACTACATTTACTGTCGAATTCAATCACGGAGGTTTCCAGTGGAAAGCTGTGAAATGTCGAAAATACTGGTAATGTTTACAAGTCCGGGTACTTCGGGTGGCGTTTTCACGGGACTGTGCTTTCAAATATTAAGAGTTCATGTTTACAGAGCTAAGAATTGTTGTCTAAAGCCTTTGAATCACGAGAATAGTTTTTGTGTTTACAATTTAGGAGGATTGGCTTTGGCTTTTTTTTGTGTGAATCAGTTAAAATGGTCGCGGTTCCAGTAAATACTTCTAAGCAAACTGTCTAATTGTGGTAAAACTGTTAAAATACACAATGAGAGTTCCCAGAAATGATTAAGAACGTGTAATAAACATCTCAAGTACACGTAAATAGATTCTTACTACATTTACTGTCGAATTAAACACGGAGGTTGCCAGTGGAAAGCTGTGAAATGACGAAAATACTGGTAATGTTTACAAGTACGGGTACTTCTGGTGGCGTTTTCACGGGACTGTGCTTTCAAATATTAAGAGTTCATGTTTACAGAGCTAAGAATTGGTGTCTAAAGCCTTTGAATCACGAGAATAGTTTTTGTGTTTACAATTTAGGAGGATTGGCTTTGGCGTTTTTTTTGTGTGAATCAGTTAAAATGGTGGCGGTTCCAGTAAATACTTCTAAGCAAACTGTCTAATTGTGGTAAAACTGTTAAAATACACAATGAGAGTTCCCAGAAATGATTAAGAACGTGTAATAAACACCTCAAGTACACGTAAATAGATTCTTACTACATTTACTGTCGAATTCAATCACGGAGGTTTCCAGTGGAAAGCTGTGAAATGACGAAAATAATGGTAATGTTTACAAGTCCGGGTACTTCGGGTGGCGTTTTCACGGGACTGTGCTTTCAATTATTACGAGTTCATGTTTACAGAGCTCAGAATTTGTGTCTAAAGCCTTTGAATCACGAGAATAGTTTTTGTGTTTACAATTTAGGAGGATTGGCTTTGGCGTTTTTTTTGTGTGAATCAGTTAAAATGGTGGCGGTTCCAGTAAATACTTCTAAGCAAACTGTCTAATTGTGGTAAAACTGTTAAAATACACAATGAGAGTTCCCAGTAATGATTAAGAACGTGTAATAAACATCTCAAGTACACGTAAATAGATTCTTACTACATTTACTGTCAAATTCAATCACGGAGGTTTCCAGTGGAAAGCTGTGAAATGACGAAAATACTGGTAATGTTTACAAGTCCGGGTACTTCTGGTGGCGTTTTCACGGGACTGTGCTTTCAAATATTAAGAGTTCATGTTTACAGAGCTCAGAATTGGTGTCTAAAGCCTTGGAATGACGAGAATAGTTTTTATGTTTACAATTTAGGAGGATTGGCTTTGGCGTTTTTTTTGTGTGAATCAGTTAAAATGGCGGCGGTTCCAGTAAATACTTCTAAGCAAACTGTCTAATTGTGGTAAAACTGTTAAAATACACAATGAGAGTTCCCAGAAATGATTAAGAACGTGTAATAAACATCTCAAGTACACGTAAATAGATTCTTGCTACATTTACTGTCGAATTCAATCAGGGAGGTTTCCAGTGGAAAGCTGTGAAATGACGAAAATACTGGTAATGTTTACAAGTCCGGGTACTTCTGGTGGCGTTTTCACGGGACTGTGCTTTCAAATATTAAGAGTTCATGTTTACAGAGCTCAGAATTGGTGTCTGAAGCCTTTGAATCACGAGAATAGTTTTTGTGTTTACAATTTAGGAGGATTGGCTTTGGCGTTTTTTTTGTGTGAATCAGTTAAAATGGTGGCGGTTCCAGTAAATACTTCTAAGCAAACTGTCTAATTGTGGTAAAACTGTTAAAATACACAATGAGAGTTCCCAGAAATGATTAAGAACGTGTAATAAACCCCTCAAGTACACGTAAATAGATTCTTACTACATTTACTGTCGAATTCAATCACGGAGGTTTCCAGTGGAAAATACTGGTAATGTTTACAAGTCCGGGTACTTCGGGTGGCGTTTTCACGGGACTGTGCTTTCAATTATTACGAGTTTATGTTTACAGAGCTCAGAATTGGTGTCTAAAGCCTTTGAATCACGAGAATAGTTTTTATGTTTACAATTTAGGAGGATTGGCTTTGGCTTTTTTTTGTGTGAATCAGTTAAAATGGTGGCGGTTCCAGTAAATACTTCTAAGCAAACTGTCTAATTGTGGTAAAACTGTTAAAATACACAATGATAGTTCCCAGAAATGATTAAGAACGTGTAATAAACATCTCAAGTACACGTTAATAGATTTTTACTACATTTACTGTCGAATTCAATCACGGAGGTTTCGAGTGGAAAGCTGTGAAATGACGAAAATACTGGTAATATTGACAATTCCGGATACTTCGGGTGGATTTTCACGGGACTGTGCTTTCAATATTAAGAGTTCATGTTTACAGAGCTCAGAATTGGTGTCTAAAGCCTTTGAATCACGAGAATAGTTTTTGTGTTTACAATTTAGGAGGATTGGCTTTGGCGTTTTTTTTGTGTGAATCAGTCAAAATGGTGGCGGTTCCAGTAAATACTTCTAAGCAAACTGTCTAATTGTGGTAAAACTGTTAAAATACACAATGAGAGTTCCCAGAAATGATTAAGAACGTGTAATAAACATCTCAAGTACACGTAAATAGATTCTTGCTACATTTACTGTCGAATTCAATCAGGGAGGTTTCCAGTGGAAAGCTGTGAAATGACGAAAATACTGGTAATGTTTACAAGTCCGGGTACTTCTGGTGGCGTTTTCACGGGACTGTGCTTTCAAATATTAAGAGTTCATGTTTACAGAGCTCAGAATTGGTGTCTGAAGCCTTTGAATCACGAGAATAGTTTTTGTGTTTACAATTTAGGAGGATTGGCTTTGGCGTTTTTTTTGTGTGAATCAGTTAAAATGGTGGCGGTTCCAGTAAATACTTCTAAGCAAACTGTCTAATTGTGGTAAAACTGTTAAAATACACAATGAGAGTTCCCAGAAATGATTAAGAACGTGTAATAAACCCCTCAAGTACACGTAAATAGATTCTTACTACATTTACTGTCGAATTCAATCACGGAGGTTTCCAGTGGAAAATACTGGTAATGTTTACAAGTCCGGGTACTTCGGGTGGCGTTTTCACGGGACTGTGCTTTCAATTATTACGAGTTTATGTTTACAGAGCTCAGAATTGGTGTCTAAAGCCTTTGAATCACGAGAATAGTTTTTATGTTTACAATTTAGGAGGATTGGCTTTGGCTTTTTTTTGTGTGAATCAGTTAAAATGGTGGCGGTTCCAGTAAATACTTCTAAGCAAACTGTCTAATTGTGGTAAAACTGTTAAAATACACAATGATAGTTCCCAGAAATGATTAAGAACGTGTAATAAACATCTCAAGTACACGTTAATAGATTTTTACTACATTTACTGTCGAATTCAATCACGGAGGTTTCGAGTGGAAAGCTGTGAAATGACGAAAATACTGGTAATATTGACAATTCCGGATACTTCGGGTGGATTTTCACGGGACTGTGCTTTCAATATTAAGAGTTCATGTTTACAGAGCTCAGAATTGGTGTCTAAAGCCTTTGAATCACGAGAATAGTTTTTGTGTTTACAATTTAGGAGGATTGGCTTTGGCGTTTTTTTTGTGTGAATCAGTCAAAATGGTGGCGGTTCCAGTAAATACTTCTAAGCAAACTGTCTAATTGTGGTAAAACTGTTAAAATACACAATGAGAATTCCCAGAAATGATTAAGAACATGTAATAAACATCTCAAGTACACGTAAATAGATTCTTACTACATTTACTGTCGAATTCAACACGGAGGTTTCCAGTGGAAAGCTGTGAAATGACGAAAATACTGGTAATGTTTACAAGTACGGGTACTTCTGGTGGCGTTTTCACGGGACTGTGCTTTCAAATATTAAGAGTTCATGTTTACAGAGCTAAGAATTGGTGTCTAAAGCCGTTGAATCACGAGAATAGTTTTTGTGTTTACAATTTAGGAGGATTGGCTTTGGCGTTTTCTTTGTGTGAATCAGGTAAAATGGTGGCGGTTCCAGTAAATACTTCTAAGCAAACTGTCTAATTGTGGTAAAACTGTTAAAATACACAATGAGAGTTCCCAGAAATGATTAAGAACGTGTAATAAACCCCTCAAGTACACGTAAATAGATTCTTACTACATTTACTGTCGAATTCAATCACGGAGGTTTCCAGTGGAAAGCTGTGAAATGACGAAAATACTGGTAATGTTTACAAGTCCGGGTACTTCGGGTGGCGTTTTCACGGGACTGTGCTTTCAAATATTAAGAGTTCATGTTTACAGAGCTAAGAATTGGTGTCTAAAGCCTTTGAATCACGAGAATAGTTTTTGTGTTTACAATTTAGGAGGATTGGCTTTGGCTTTTTTTTGTGTGAATCAGTTAAAATGGTCGCGGTTCCAGTAAATACTTCTAAGCAAACTGTCTAATTGTGGTAAAACTGTTAAAATACACAATGAGAGTTCCCAGAAATGATTAAGAACGTGTAATAAACCCCTCAAGAACACGTAAATAGATTCTTGCTACATTTACTGTCGAATTCAATCACGGAGGTTTCCAGTGGAAAGCTTTGAAATGACGAAAATACTGGTAATGTTTACAAGTACGGGTACTTCTGGTGGCGTTTTCACGGGACTGTGCTTTCAAATATTAAGAGTTCATGTTTACAGAGCTCAGAATTGGTGTCTAAAGCCTTTGAATGACGAGAATAGTGTTTTTGTTTACAATTTAGGAGGATTGGCTTTGGCGTTTTTTTTGTGTGAATCAGTTAAAATGGTGGCGGTTCCAGTAAATACTTCTAAGCAAACTGTCTAATTGTGGTAAAACTGTTAAAATACACAATGAGAGTTCCCAGAAATGATTAAGAACGTGTAATAAACATCTCAAGTACACGTAAATAGATTCTTACTACATTTACTGTCGAATTCAACACGGAGGTTTCCAGTGGAAAGCTGTGAAATGACGAAAATACTGGTAATGTTTACAAGTACGGGTACTTCTGGTGGCGTTTTCACGGGACTGTGCTTTCAAATATTAAGAGTTCATGTTTACAGAGCTCAGAATTGGTGTCTAAAGCCTTTGAATCACGAGAATAGTTTTTGTGTTTACAATTTAGGAGGATTGGCTTTGGCGTTTTTTTTGTGTGAATCAGTTAAAATGGTGGCGGTTCCAGTAAATACTTCTAAGCAAACTGTCTAATTGTGGTAAAACTGTTAAAATACACAATGAGAGTTCCCAGAAATGATTAAGAACGTGTAATAAACATCTCAAGTACACGTAAATAGATTCTTACTACATTTACTGTCGAATTCAACACGGAGGTTTCCAGTGGAAAGCTGTGAAATGACGAAAATACTGGTAATGTTTACAAGTACGGGTACTTCTGGTGGCGTTTTCACGGGACTGTGCTTTCAAATATTAAGAGTTCATGTTTACAGAGCTAAGAATTGGTGTCTAAAGCCTTTGAATCACGAGAATAGTTTTTGTGTTTACAATTTAGGAGGATTGGCTTTGGCGTTTTTTTTGTGTGAATCAGTTAAAATGGTGGCGGTTCCAGTAAATACTTCTAAGCAAACTGTCTAATTGTGGTAAAACTGTTAAAATACACAATGAGAGTTCCCAGAAATGATTAAGAACGTGTAATAAACACCTCAAGTACACGTAAATAGATTCTTACTACATTTACTGTCGAATTCAATCACGGAGGTTTCCAGTGGAAAGCTGTGAAATGACGAAAATACTGGTAATGTTTACAAGTCCGGGTACTTCGGGTGGCGTTTTCACGGGACTGTGCTTTCAATTATTACGAGTTCATGTTTACAGAGCTCAGAATTTGTGTCTAAAGCCTTTGAATCACGAGAATAGTTTTTGTGTTTACAATTTAGGAGGATTGGCTTTGGCGTTTTTTTTGTGTGAATCAGTTAAAATGGTGGCGGTTCCAGTAAATACTTCTAAGCAAACTGTCTAATTGTGGTAAAACTGTTAAAATACACAATGAGAGTTCCCAGTAATGATTAAGAACGTGTAATAAACATCTCAAGTACACGTAAATAGATTCTTACTACATTTACTGTCAAATTCAATCACGGAGGTTTCCAGTGGAAAGCTGTGAAATGACGAAAATACTGGTAATGTTTACAAGTCCGGGTACTTCTGGTGGCGTTTTCACGGGACTGTGCTTTCAAATATTAAGAGTTCATGTTTACAGAGCTCAGAATTGGTGTCTAAAGCCTTGGAATGACGAGAATAGTTTTTATGTTTACAATTTAGGAGGATTGGCTTTGGCGTTTTTTTTGTGTGAATCAGTTAAAATGGCGGCGGTTCCAGTAAATACTTCTAAGCAAACTGTCTAATTGTGGTAAAACTGTTAAAATACACAATGAGAGTTCCCAGAAATGATTAAGAACGTGTAATAAACATCTCAAGTACACGTAAATAGATTCTTGCTACATTTACTGTCGAATTCAATCAGGGAGGTTTCCAGTGGAAAGCTGTGAAATGACGAAAATACTGGTAATGTTTACAAGTCCGGGTACTTCTGGTGGCGTTTTCACGGGACTGTGCTTTCAAATATTAAGAGTTCATGTTTACAGAGCTCAGAATTGGTGTCTGAAGCCTTTGAATCACGAGAATAGTTTTTGTGTTTACAATTTAGGAGGATTGGCTTTGGCGTTTTTTTTGTGTGAATCAGTTAAAATGGTGGCGGTTCCAGTAAATACTTCTAAGCAAACTGTCTAATTGTGGTAAAACTGTTAAAATACACAATGAGAGTTCCCAGAAATGATTAAGAACGTGTAATAAACCCCTCAAGTACACGTAAATAGATTCTTACTACATTTACTGTCGAATTCAATCACGGAGGTTTCCAGTGGAAAATACTGGTAATGTTTACAAGTCCGGGTACTTCGGGTGGCGTTTTCACGGGACTGTGCTTTCAATTATTACGAGTTTATGTTTACAGAGCTCAGAATTGGTGTCTAAAGCCTTTGAATCACGAGAATAGTTTTTATGTTTACAATTTAGGAGGATTGGCTTTGGCTTTTTTTTGTGTGAATCAGTTAAAATGGTGGCGGTTCCAGTAAATACTTCTAAGCAAACTGTCTAATTGTGGTAAAACTGTTAAAATACACAATGATAGTTCCCAGAAATGATTAAGAACGTGTAATAAACATCTCAAGTACACGTTAATAGATTTTTACTACATTTACTGTCGAATTCAATCACGGAGGTTTCGAGTGGAAAGCTGTGAAATGACGAAAATACTGGTAATATTGACAATTCCGGATACTTCGGGTGGATTTTCACGGGACTGTGCTTTCAATATTAAGAGTTCATGTTTACAGAGCTCAGAATTGGTGTCTAAAGCCTTTGAATCACGAGAATAGTTTTTGTGTTTACAATTTAGGAGGATTGGCTTTGGCGTTTTTTTTGTGTGAATCAGTCAAAATGGTGGCGGTTCCAGTAAATACTTCTAAGCAAACTGTCTAATTGTGGTAAAACTGTTAAAATACACAATGAGAATTCCCAGAAATGATTAAGAACATGTAATAAACATCTCAAGTACACGTAAATAGATTCTTACTACATTTACTGTCGAATTCAACACGGAGGTTTCCAGTGGAAAGCTGTGAAATGACGAAAATACTGGTAATGTTTACAAGTACGGGTACTTCTGGTGGCGTTTTCACGGGACTGTGCTTTCAAATATTAAGAGTTCATGTTTACAGAGCTAAGAATTGGTGTCTAAAGCCGTTGAATCACGAGAATAGTTTTTGTGTTTACAATTTAGGAGGATTGGCTTTGGCGTTTTCTTTGTGTGAATCAGGTAAAATGGTGGCGGTTCCAGTAAATACTTCTAAGCAAACTGTCTAATTGTGGTAAAACTGTTAAAATACACAATGAGAGTTCCCAGAAATGATTAAGAACGTGTAATAAACCCCTCAAGTACACGTAAATAGATTCTTACTACATTTACTGTCGAATTCAATCACGGAGGTTTCCAGTGGAAAGCTGTGAAATGACGAAAATACTGGTAATGTTTACAAGTCCGGGTACTTCGGGTGGCGTTTTCACGGGACTGTGCTTTCAAATATTAAGAGTTCATGTTTACAGAGCTAAGAATTGGTGTCTAAAGCCTTTGAATCACGAGAATAGTTTTTGTGTTTACAATTTAGGAGGATTGGCTTTGGCTTTTTTTTGTGTGAATCAGTTAAAATGGTCGCGGTTCCAGTAAATACTTCTAAGCAAACTGTCTAATTGTGGTAAAACTGTTAAAATACACAATGAGAGTTCCCAGAAATGATTAAGAACGTGTAATAAACCCCTCAAGAACACGTAAATAGATTCTTGCTACATTTACTGTCGAATTCAATCACGGAGGTTTCCAGTGGAAAGCTTTGAAATGACGAAAATACTGGTAATGTTTACAAGTACGGGTACTTCTGGTGGCGTTTTCACGGGACTGTGCTTTCAAATATTAAGAGTTCATGTTTACAGAGCTCAGAATTGGTGTCTAAAGCCTTTGAATGACGAGAATAGTGTTTTTGTTTACAATTTAGGAGGATTGGCTTTGGCGTTTTTTTTGTGTGAATCAGTTAAAATGGTGGCGGTTCCAGTAAATACTTCTAAGCAAACTGTCTAATTGTGGTAAAACTGTTAAAATACACAATGAGAGTTCCCAGAAATGATTAAGAACGTGTAATAAACATCTCAAGTACACGTAAATAGATTCTTACTACATTTACTGTCGAATTCAACACGGAGGTTTCCAGTGGAAAGCTGTGAAATGACGAAAATACTGGTAATGTTTACAAGTACGGGTACTTCTGGTGGCGTTTTCACGGGACTGTGCTTTCAAATATTAAGAGTTCATGTTTACAGAGCTCAGAATTGGTGTCTAAAGCCTTTGAATCACGAGAATAGTTTTTGTGTTTACAATTTAGGAGGATTGGCTTTGGCGTTTTTTTTGTGTGAATCAGTTAAAATGGTGGCGGTTCCAGTAAATACTTCTAAGCAAACTGTCTAATTGTGGTAAAACTGTTAAAATACACAATGAGAGTTCCCAGAAATGATTAAGAACGTGTAATAAACATCTCAAGTACACGTAAATAGATTCTTACTACATTTACTGTCGAATTCAACACGGAGGTTTCCAGTGGAAAGCTGTGAAATGACGAAAATACTGGTAATGTTTACAAGTACGGGTACTTCTGGTGGCGTTTTCACGGGACTGTGCTTTCAAATATTAAGAGTTCATGTTTACAGAGCTAAGAATTGGTGTCTAAAGCCTTTGAATCACGAGAATAGTTTTTGTGTTTACAATTTAGGAGGATTGGCTTTGGCGTTTTTTTTGTGTGAATCAGTTAAAATGGTGGCGGTTCCAGTAAATACTTCTAAGCAAACTGTCTAATTGTGGTAAAACTGTTAAAATACACAATGAGAGTTCCCAGAAATGATTAAGAACGTGTAATAAACACCTCAAGTACACGTAAATAGATTCTTACTACATTTACTGTCGAATTCAATCACGGAGGTTTCCAGTGGAAAGCTGTGAAATGACGAAAATACTGGTAATGTTTACAAGTCCGGGTACTTCGGGTGGCGTTTTCACGGGACTGTGCTTTCAATTATTACGAGTTCATGTTTACAGAGCTCAGAATTTGTGTCTAAAGCCTTTGAATCACGAGAATAGTTTTTGTGTTTACAATTTAGGAGGATTGGCTTTGGCGTTTTTTTTGTGTGAATCAGTTAAAATGGTGGCGGTTCCAGTAAATACTTCTAAGCAAACTGTCTAATTGTGGTAAAACTGTTAAAATACACAATGAGAGTTCCCAGTAATGATTAAGAACCTGTAATAAACATCTCAAGTACACGTAAATAGATTCTTACTACATTTACTGTCAAATTCAATCACGGAGGTTTCCAGTGGAAAGCTGTGAAATGACGAAAATACTGGTAAAGTTTACAAGTCCGGGTACTTCTGGTGGCGTTTTCACGGGACTGTGCTTTCAAATATTAAGAGTTCATGTTTACAGAGCTCAGAATTGGTGTCTAAAGCCTTGGAATGACGAGAATAGTTTTTATGTTTACAATTTAGGAGGATTGGCTTTGGCGTTTTTTTTGTGTGAATCAGTTAAAATGGCGGCGGTTCCAGTAAATACTTCTAAGCAAACTGTCTAATTGTGGTAAAACTGTTAAAATACACAATGAGAGTTCCCAGAAATGATTAAGAACGTGTAATAAACATCTCAAGTACACGTAAATAGATTCTTGCTACATTTACTGTCGAATTCAATCAGGGAGGTTTCCAGTGGAAAGCTGTGAAATGACGAAAATACTGGTAATGTTTACAAGTCCGGGTACTTCTGGTGGCGTTTTCACGGGACTGTGCTTTCAAATATTAAGAGTTCATGTTTACAGAGCTCAGAATTGGTGTGTGAAGCCTTTGAATCACGAGAATAGTTTTTGTGTTTACAATTTAGGAGGATTGGCTTTGGCGTTTTTTTTGTGTGAATCAGTTAAAATGGTGGCGGTTCCAGTAAATACTTCTAAGCAAACTGTCTAATTGTGGTAAAACTGTTAAAATACACAATGAGAGTTCCCAGAAATGATTAAGAACGTGTAATAAACCCCTCAAGTACACGTAAATAGATTCTTACTACATTTACTGTCGAATTCAATCACGGAGGTTTCCAGTGGAAAATACTGGTAATGTTTACAAGTCCGGGTACTTCGGGTGGCGTTTTCAAGGGACTGTGCTTTCAATTATTACGAGTTTATGTTTACAGAGCTCAGAATTGGTGTCTAAAGCCTTTGAATCACGAGAATAGTTTTTGTGTTTACAATTTAGGAGGATTGGCTTTGGCGTTTTTTTTGTATGAATCAGTCAAAATGGTGGCGGTTCCAGTAAATACTTCTAAGCAAACTGTCTAATTGTGGTAAAACTGTTAAAATACACAATGAGAGTTCCCAGAAATGATTAAGAACGTGTAATAAACCCCTCAAGAACACGTAAATACATTCTTACTACATTTACTGTCGAATTCAACACGGAGGTTTCCAGTGGAAAGCTGTGAAATGACGAAAATACTGGTAATGTTTACAAGTCCGGGTACTTCTGGTGGCGTTTTCACGGGACTGTGCTTTCAAATATTAAGAGTTCATGTTTACAGAGCTCAGAATTGGTGTCTAAAGCCTTTGAATCACGAGAATAGTTTTTGTGTTTACAATTTAGGAGGATTGGCTTTGGCGTTTTTTTTGTGTGAATCAGTTAAAATGGTGGCGGTTCCAGTAAATACTTCTAAGCAAACTGTCTAATTGTGGTAAAACTGTTAAAATACACAATGAGAGTTCCCAGAAATGATTAAGAACGTGTAATAAACATCTCAAGTACACGTAAATAGATTCTTACTACATTTACTGTCGAATTCAACACGGAGGTTTCCAGTGGAAAGCTGTGAAATGACGAAAATACTGGTAATGTTTACAAGTACGGGTACTTCTGGTGGCGTTTTCACGGGACTGTGCTTTCAAATATTAAGAGTTCATGTTTACAGAGCTAAGAATTGGTGTCTAAAGCCTTTGAATCACGAGAATAGTTTTTGTGTTTACAATTTAGGAGGATTGGCTTTGGCGTTTTCTTTGTGTGAATCAGTTAAAATTGTGGCGGTTCCAGTAAATACTTCTAAGCAAACTGTCTAATTGTGGTAAAACTGTTAAAATACACAATGAGAGTTCCCAGAAATGATTAAGAACGTGTAATAAACATCTCAAGTACACGTAAATAGATTCTTGCTACATTTACTGTCGAATTCAATCAGGGAGGTTTCCAGTGGAAAGCTGTGAAATGACGAAAATACTGGTAATGTTTACAAGTCCGGGTACTTCTGGTGGCGTTTTCACGGGACTGTGCTTTCAAATATTAAGAGTTCATGTTTACAGAGCTCAGAATTGGTGTCTAAAGCCTTTGAATCACGAGAATAGTTTTTGTGTTTACAATTTAGGAGGATTGGCTTTGGCGTTTTTTTTGTGTGAATCAGTTAAAATGGTGGCGGTTCCAGTAAATACTTCTAAGCAAACTGTCTAATTGTGGTAAAACTGTTAAAATACACAATGAGAGTTCCCAGAAATGATTAAGAACGTGTAATAAACATCTCAAGTACACGTAAATAGATTCTTACTACATTTACTGTCGAATTCAACACGGAGGTTTCCAGTGGAAAGCTGTGAAATGACGAAAATACTGGTAATGTTTACAAGTACGGGTACTTCTGGTGGCGTTTTCACGGGACTGTGCTTTCAAATATTAAGAGTTCATGTTTACAGAGCTAAGAATTGGTGTCTAAAGCCTTTGAATCACGAGAATAGTTCTTGTGTTTACAATTTAGGAGGATTGGCTTTGGCGTTTTTTTTGTGTGAATCAGTTAAAATGGTGGCGGTTCCAGTAAATACTTCTAAGCAAACTGTCTAATTGTGGTAAAACTGTTAAAATACACAATGAGAGTTCCCAGAAATGATTAAGAACGTGTAATAAACACCTCAAGTACACGTAAATAGATTCTTACTACATTTACTGTCGAATTCAATCACGGAGGTTTCCAGTGGAAAATACTGGTAATGTTTACAAGTCCGGGTACTTCGGGTGGCGTTTTCACGGGACTGTGCTTTCAATTATTACGAGTTCATGTTTACAGAGCTCAGAATTGGTGTCTAAAGCCTTTGAATCACGAGAATAGTTTTTATGTTTACAATTTAGGAGGATTGGCTTTGGCTTTTTTTTTGTGTGAATCAGTTAAAATGGTGGCGGTTCCAGTAAATACTTCTAAGCAAACTGTCTAATTGTGGTAAAACTGTTAAAATACACAATGATAGTTCCCAGAAATAATTAAGAAAGTGTAATAAACATCTCAAGTACACGTTAATAGATTTTTACTACATTTACTGTCGAATTCAATCACGGAGGTTTCGAGTGGAAAGCTGTGAAATGACGAAAATACTGGTAATATTGACAATTCCGGATACTTCGGGTGGATTTTCACGGGACTGTGCTTTCAATATTAAGAGTTCATGTTTACAGAGCTCAGAATTGGTGTCTAAAGCCTTTGAATCACGAGAATAGTTTTTGTGTTTACAATTTAGGAGGATTGGCTTTGGCGTTTTTTTTGTGTGAATCAGTTAAAATGGTGGCGGTTCCAGTAAATACTTCTAAGCAAACTGTCTAATTGTGGTAAAACTGTTAAAATACACAATGAGAGTTCCCAGAAATGATTAAGAACGTTTAATAAACATCTCAAGTACACGTAAATAGATTCTTGGTACATTTACTGTCGAATTCAATCAGGGAGGTTTCCAGTGGAAAGCTGTGAAATGACGAAAATACTGGTAATGTTTACAAGTCCGAGTACTTCTGGTGGCGTTTTCACGGGACTGTGCTTTCAAATATTAAGAGTTCATGTTTACAGAGCTCAGAATTGGTGTCTGAAGCCTTTGAATCACGAGAATAGTTTTTGTGTTTACAATTTAGGAGGATTGGCTTTGGCGTTTTTTTTGTGTGAATCAGTTAAAATGGTGGCGGTTCCAGTAAATACTTCTAAGCAAACTGTCTAATTGTGGTAAAACTGTTAAAATACACAATGAGAGTTCCCAGAAATGATTAAGAACGTGTAATAAACCCCTCAAGTACACGTAAATAGATTCTTACTACATTTACTGTCGAATTCAATCACGGAGGTTTCCAGTGGAAAATACTGGTAATGTTTACAAGTCCGGGTACTTCGGGTGGCGTTTTCACGGGACTGTGCTTTCAATTATTACGAGTTCATGTTTACAGAGCTCAGAATTGGTGTCTAAAGCCTTTGAATCACGAGAATAGTTTTTATGTTTACAATTTAGGAGGATTGGCTTTGGCTTTTTTTTGTGTGAATCAGTTAAAATGGTGGCGGTTCCAGTAAATACTTCTAAGCAAACTGTCTAATTGTGGTAAAACTGTTAAAATACACAATGATAGTTCCCAGAAATAATTAAGAAAGTGTAATAAACATCTCAAGTACACGTTAATAGATTTTTACTACATTTACTGTCGAATTCAATCACGGAGGTTTCGAGTGGAAAGCTGTGAAATGACGAAAATACTGGTAATATTGACAATTCCGCATACTTCGGGTGGATTTTCACGGGACTGTGCTTTCAATATTAAGAGTTCATGTTTACAGAGCTCAGAATTGGTGTCTAAAGCCTTTGAATGACGAGTATAGTGTTTTTGTTTACAATTTAGGAGGATTGGCTTTGGCGTTTTTTTTGTGTGAATCAGTTAAAATGGTGGCGATTCCAGTAAATACTTCTAAGCAAACTGTCTAATTGTGGTAAAACTGTTAAAATACACAATGAGAGTTCCCAGAAATGATTAAGAACGTGTAATAAACATCTCAAGTACACGTAAATAGATTCTTACTACATTTACTGTCGAATTCAACACGGAGGTTTCCAGTGGAAAGCTGTGAAATGACGAAAATACTGGTAATGTTTACAAGTACGGGTACTTCTGGTGGCGTTTTCACGGGACTGTGCTTTCAAATATTAAGAGTTCATGTTTACAGAGCTAAGAATTGGTGTCTAAAGCCTTTGAATCACGAGAATAGTTTTTGTGTTTACAATTTAGGAGGATTGGCTTTGGCGTTTTTTTTGTATGAATCAGTCAAAATTGTGGCGGTTCCAGTAAATACTTCTAAGCAAACTGTCTAATTGTGGTCAAACTGTTAAAATACACAATGAGAGTTCCCAGAAATGATTAAGAACGTGTAATAAACCCCTCAAGAACACGTAAATAGATTCTTGCTACATTTACTGTCGAATTCAATCACGGAGGTTTCCAGTGGAAAGCTTTGAAATGACGAAAATACTGGTAATGTTTACAAGTCCGGGTACTTCGGGTGGCGTTTTCACGGGACTGTGCTTTCAATTATTACGAGTTCATGTTTACAGAGCTCAGAATTTGTGTCTAAAGCCTTTGAATCACGAGAATAGTTTTTGTGTTTACAATTTAGGAGGATTGGCTTTGGCGTTTTTTTTGTGTGAATCAGTTAAAATGGTGGCGGTTCCAGTAAATACTTCTAAGCAAACTGTCTAATTGTGGTAAAACTGTTAAAATACACAATGAGAGTTCCCAGAAATGATTAAGAACGTGTAGTAAACATCTCAAGTACACGTAAATAGATTCTTACTACATTTACTGTCAAATTCAATCACGGAGGTTTCCAGTGGAAAGCTGTGAAATGACGAAAATACTGGTAATGTTTACAAGTACGGGTACTTCTGGTTGCGTTTTCACGGGACTGTGATTTCAAATATTAAGAGTTCATGTTTACAGAGCTCAGAATTGGTGTCTAAAGCCTTGGAATGACGAGAATAGTTTTTATGTTTACAATTTAGGAGGATTGGCTTTGGCGTTTTTTTTGTGTGAATCAGTTAAAATGGCGGCGGTTCCAGTAAATACTTCTAAGCAAACTGTCTAATTGTGGTAAAACTGTTAAAATACACAATGAGAGTTCCCAGAAATGATTAAGAACGTGTAATAAACATCTCAAGTACACGTAAATAGATTCTTGCTACATTTACTGTCGAATTCAATCAGGGAGGTTTCCAGTGGAAAGCTGTGAAATGACGAAAATACTGGTAATGTTTACAAGTCCGGGTACTTCTGGTGGCGTTTTCACGGGACTGTGCTTTCAAATATTAAGAGTTCATGTTTACAGAGCTCAGAATTGGTGTCTAAAGCCTTTGAATCACGAGAATAGTTTTTGTGTTTACAATTTAGGAGGATTGGCTTTGGCGTTTTTTTTGTGTGAATCAGTTAAAATGGTGGCGGTTCCAGTAAATACTTCTAAGCAAACTGTCTAATTGTGGTAAAACTGTTAAAATACACAATGAGAGTTCCCAGAAATGATTAAGAACGTGTAATAAACCCCTCAAGTACACGTAAATAGATTCTTACTACATTTACTGTCGAATTCAATCACGGAGGTTTCCAGTGGAAAATACTGGTAATGTTTACAAGTCCGGGTACTTCGGGTGGCGTTTTCACGGGACTGTGCTTTCAATTATTACGAGTTCATGTTTACAGAGCTCAGAATTGGTGTCTAAAGCCTTTGAATCACGAGAATAGTTTTTATGTTTACAATTTAGGAGGATTGGCTTTGGCTTTTTTTTGTGTGAATCAGTTAAAATGGTGGCGGTTCCAGTAAATACTTCTAAGCAAACTGTCTAATTGTGGTAAAACTGTTAAAATACACAATGATAGTTCCCAGAAATAATTAAGAAAGTGTAATAAACATCTCAAGTACACGTTAATAGATTTTTACTACATTTACTGTCGAATTCAATCACGGAGGTTTCGAGTGGAAAGCTGTGAAATGACGAAAATACTGGTAATATTGACAATTCCGGATACTTCGGGTGGATTTTCACGGGACTGTGCTTTCAATATTAAGAGTTCATGTTTACAGAGCTCAGAATTGGTGTCTAAAGCCTTTGAATGACGAGTATAGTGTTTTTGTTTACAATTTAGGAGGATTGGCTTTGGCGTTTTTTTTGTGTGAATCAGTTAAAATGGTGGCGATTCCAGTAAATACTTCTAAGCAAACTGTCTAATTGTGGTAAAACTGTTAAAATACACAATGAGAGTTCCCAGAAATGATTAAGAACGTGTAATAAACATCTCAAGTACACGTAAATAGATTCTTACTACATTTACTGTCGAATTCAACACGGAGGTTTCCAGTGGAAAGCTGTGAAATGACGAAAATACTGGTAATGTTTACAAGTACGGGTACTTCTGGTGGCGTTTTCACGGGACTGTGCTTTCAAATATTAAGAGTTCATGTTTACAGAGCTAAGAATTGGTGTCTAAAGCCTTTGAATCACGAGAATAGTTTTTGTGTTTACAATTTAGGAGGATTGGCTTTGGCGTTTTTTTTGCATGAATCAGTCAAAATTGTGGCGGTTCCAGTAAATACTTCTAAGCAAACTGTCTAATTGTGGTCAAACTGTTAAAATACACAATGAGAGTTCCCAGAAATGATTAAGAACGTGTAATAAACCCCTCAAGAACACGTAAATAGATTCTTGCTACATTTACTGTCGAATTCAATCACGGAGGTTTCCAGTGGAAAGCTTTGAAATGACGAAAATACTGGTAATGTTTACAAGTACGGGTACTTCTGGTGGCATTTTCACGGGACTGTGCTTTCAAATATTAAGAGTTCATGTTTACAGAGCTCAGAATTGGTGTCTAAAGCCTTTGAATGACGAGAATAGTGTTTTTGTTTACAATTTAGGAGGATTGGCTTTGGCGTTTTTTTTGTGTGAATCAGTTAAAATGGTGGCGGTTCCAGTAAATACTTCTAAGCAAACTGTCTAATTGTGGTAAAACTGTTAAAATACACAATGAGAGTTCCCAGAAATGATTAAGAACGTGTAATAAACATCTCAAGTACACGTAAATAGATTCTTACTACATTTACTGTCGAATTCAACACGGAGGTTTCCAGTGGAAAGCTGTGAAATGACGAAAATACTGGTAATGTTTACAAGTACGGGTACTTCTGGTGGCGTTTTCACGGGACTGTGCTTTCAAATATTAAGAGTTCATGTTTACAGAGCTAAGAATTGGTGTCTAAAGCCTTTGAATCACGAGAATAGTTTTTGTGTTTACAATTTAGGAGGATTGGCTTTGGCGTTTTTTTTGTGTGAATCAGTTAAAATGGTGGCGGTTCCAGTAAATACTTCTAAGCAAACTGTCTAATTGTGGTAAAACTGTTAAAATACACAATGAGAGTTCCCAGAAATGATTAAGAACGTGTAATAAACATCTCAAGTACACGTAAATAGATTCTTACTACATTTACTGTCAAATTCAATCACGGAGGTTTCCAGTGGAAAGCTGTGAAATGACGAAAATACTGGTAATGTTTACAAGTACGGGTACTTCTGGTGGCGTTTTCACGGGACTGTGCTTTCAAATATTAAGAGTTCATGTTTACAGAGCTCAGAATTGGTGTCTAAAGCCTTGGAATGACGAGAATAGTTTTTATGTTTACAATTTAGGAGGATTGGCTTTGGCGTTTTTTTTGTGTGAATCAGTTAAAATGGCGGCGGTTCCAGTAAATACTTCTAAGCAAACTGTCTAATTGTGGTAAAACTGTTAAAATACACAATGAGAGTTCCCAGAAATGATTAAGAACGTGTAATAAACATCTCAAGTACACGTAAATAGATTCTTGCTACATTTACTGTCGAATTCAATCAGGGAGGTTTCCAGTGGAAAGCTGTGAAATGACGAAAATACTGGTAATGTTTACAAGTCCGGGTACTTCTGGTGGCGTTTTCACGGGACTGTGCTTTCAAATATTAAGAGTTCATGTTTACAGAGCTCAGAATTGGTGTCTGAAGCCTTTGAATCACGAGAATAGTTTTTGTGTTTACAATTTAGGAGGATTGGCTTTGGCGTTTTTTTTGTGTGAATCAGTTAAAATGGTGGCGGTTCCAGTAAATACTTCTAAGCAAACTGTCAAATTGTGGTAAAACTGTTAAAATACACAATGAGAGTTCCCAGAAATGATTAAGAACGTGTAATAAACCCCTCAAGTACACGTAAATAGATTCTTACTACATTTACTGTCGAATTCAATCACGGAGGTTTCCAGTGGAAAGCTGTGAAATGACGAAAATACTGGTAATGTTTACAAGTCCGGGTACTTCGGGTGGCGTTTTCACGGGACTGTGCTTTCAAATATTAAGAGTTCATGTTTACAGAGCTAAGAATTGGTGTCTAAAGCCTTTGAATCACGAGAATAGTTTTTGTGTTTACAATTTAGGAGGATTGGCTTTGGCTTTTTTTTGTGTGAATCAGTTAAAATGGTCGCGGTTCCAGTAAATACTTCTAAGCAAACTGTCTAATTGTGGTAAAACTGTTAAAATACACAATGAGAGTTCCCAGAAATGATTAAGAACGTGTAATAAACCCCTCAAGTACACGTAAATAGATTCTTACTACATTTACTGTCGAATTCAACACGGAGGTTTCCAGTGGAAAGCTGTGAAATGACGAAAATACTGGTAATGTTTACAAGTACGGGTACTTCTGGTGGCGTTTTCACGGGACTGTGCTTTCAAATATTAAGAGTTCATGTTTACAGAGCTCAGAATTGGTGTCTAAAGCCTTTGAATCACGAGAATAGTTTTTGTGTTTACAATTTAGGAGGATTGGCTTTGGCGTTTTTTTTGTATGAATCAGTCAAAATGGTGGCGGTTCCAGTAAATACTTCTAAGCAAACTGTCTAATTGTGGTAAAACTGTTAAAATACACAATGAGAGTTCCCAGAAATGATTAAGAACGTGTAATAAACCCCTCAAGAACACGTAAATACATTCTTACTACATTTACTGTCGAATTCAACACGGAGGTTTCCAGTGGAAAGCTGTGAAATGACGAAAATACTGGTAATGTTTACAAGTACGGGTACTTCTGGTGGCGTTTTCACGGGACTGTGCTTTCAAATATTAAGAGTTCATGTTTACAGAGCTAAGAATTGGTGTCTAAAGCCTTTGAATCACGAGAATAGTTTTTGTGTTTACAATTTAGGAGGATTGGCTTTGGCGTTTTTTTTGTGTGAATCAGTTAAAATGGTGGCGGTTCCAGTAAATACTTCTAAGCAAACTGTCTAATTGTGGTAAAACTGTTAAAATACACAATGAGAGTTCCCAGAAATGATTAAGAACGTGTAATAAACATCTCAAGTACACGTAAATAGATTCTTACTACATTTACTGTCGAATTCAACACGGAGGTTTCCAGTGGAAAGCTGTGAAATGACGAAAATACTGGTAATGTTTACAAGTACGGGTACTTCTGGTGGCGTTTTCACGGGACTGTGCTTTCAAATATTAAGAGTTCATGTTTACAGAGCTAAGAATTGGTGTCTAAAGCCTTTGAATCACGAGAATAGTTTTTGTGTTTACAATTTAGGAGGATTGGCTTTGGCGTTTTCTTTGTGTGAATCAGTTAAAATTGTGGCGGTTCCAGTAAATACTTCTAAGCAAACTGTCTAATTGTGGTAAAACTGTTAAAATACACAATGAGAGTTCCCAGAAATGATTAAGAACGTGTAATAAACCCCTCAAGTACACGTAAATAGATTCTTACTACATTTACTGTCGAATTCAATCACGGAGGTTTCCAGTGGAAAGCTGTGAAATGTCGAAAATACTGGTAATGTTTACAAGTCCGGGTACTTCGGGTGGCGTTTTCACGGGACTGTGCTTTCAAATATTAAGAGTTCATGTTTACAGAGCTAAGAATTGTTGTCTAAAGCCTTTGAATCACGAGAATAGTTTTTGTGTTTACAATTTAGGAGGATTGGCTTTGGCTTTTTTTTGTGTGAATCAGTTAAAATGGTCGCGGTTCCAGTAAATACTTCTAAGCAAACTGTCTAATTGTGGTAAAACTGTTAAAATACACAATGAGAGTTCCCAGAAATGATTAAGAACGTGTAATAAACATCTCAAGTACACGTAAATAGATTCTTACTACATTTACTGTCGAATTCAACACGGAGGTTTCCAGTGGAAAGCTGTGAAATGACGAAAATACTGGTAATGTTTACAAGTACGGGTACTTCTGGTGGCGTTTTCACGGGACTGTGCTTTCAAATATTAAGAGTTCATGTTTACAGAGCTAAGAATTGGTGTCTAAAGCCTTTGAATCACGAGAATAGTTTTTGTGTTTACAATTTAGGAGGATTGGCTTTGGCGTTTTTTTTGTGTGAATCAGTTAAAATGGTGGCGGTTCCAGTAAATACTTCTAAGCAAACTGTCTAATTGTGGTAAAACTGTTAAAATACACAATGAGAGTTCCCAGAAATGATTAAGAACGTGTAATAAACATCTCAAGTACACGTAAATAGATTCTTGCTACATTTACTGTCGAATTCAATCAGGGAGGTTTCCAGTGGAAAGCTGTGAAATGACGAAAATACTGGTAATGTTTACAAGTCCGGGTACTTCTGGTGGCGTTTTCACGGGACTGTGCTTTCAAATATTAAGAGTTCATGTTTACAGAGCTCAGAATTGGTGTCTGAAGCCTTTGAATCACGAGAATAGTTTTTGTGTTTACAATTTAGGAGGATTGGCTTTGGCGTTTTTTTTGTGTGAATCAGTTAAAATGGTGGCGGTTCCAGTAAATACTTCTAAGCAAACTGTCAAATTGTGGTAAAACTGTTAAAATACACAATGAGAGTTCCCAGAAATGATTAAGAACGTGTAATAAACCCCTCAAGTACACGTAAATAGATTCTTACTACATTTACTGTCGAATTCAATCACGGAGGTTTCCAGTGGAAAGCTGTGAAATGACGAAAATACTGGTAATGTTTACAAGTCCGGGTACTTCGGGTGGCGTTTTCACGGGACTGTGCTTTCAAATATTAAGAGTTCATGTTTACAGAGCTAAGAATTGGTGTCTAAAGCCTTTGAATCACGAGAATAGTTTTTGTGTTTACAATTTAGGAGGATTGGCTTTGGCTTTTTTTTGTGTGAATCAGTTAAAATGGTCGCGGTTCCAGTAAATACTTCTAAGCAAACTGTCTAATTGTGGTAAAACTGTTAAAATACACAATGAGAGTTCCCAGAAATGATTAAGAACGTGTAATAAACCCCTCAAGTACACGTAAATAGATTCTTACTACATTTACTGTCGAATTCAACACGGAGGTTTCCAGTGGAAAGCTGTGAAATGACGAAAATACTGGTAATGTTTACAAGTACGGGTACTTCTGGTGGCGTTTTCACGGGACTGTGCTTTCAAATATTAAGAGTTCATGTTTACAGAGCTCAGAATTGGTGTCTAAAGCCTTTGAATCACGAGAATAGTTTTTGTGTTTACAATTTAGGAGGATTGGCTTTGGCGTTTTTTTTGTATGAATCAGTCAAAATGGTGGCGGTTCCAGTAAATACTTCTAAGCAAACTGTCTAATTGTGGTAAAACTGTTAAAATACACAATGAGAGTTCCCAGAAATGATTAAGAACGTGTAATAAACCCCTCAAGAACACGTAAATACATTCTTACTACATTTACTGTCGAATTCAACACGGAGGTTTCCAGTGGAAAGCTGTGAAATGACGAAAATACTGGTAATGTTTACAAGTACGGGTACTTCTGGTGGCGTTTTCACGGGACTGTGCTTTCAAATATTAAGAGTTCATGTTTACAGAGCTAAGAATTGGTGTCTAAAGCCTTTGAATCACGAGAATAGTTTTTGTGTTTACAATTTAGGAGGATTGGCTTTGGCGTTTTTTTTGTGTGAATCAGTTAAAATGGTGGCGGTTCCAGTAAATACTTCTAAGCAAACTGTCTAATTGTGGTAAAACTGTTAAAATACACAATGAGAGTTCCCAGAAATGATTAAGAACGTGTAATAAACATCTCAAGTACACGCAAATAGATTCTTACTACATTTACTGTCGAATTCAACACGGAGGTTTCCAGTGGAAAGCTGTGAAATGACGAAAATACTGGTAATGTTTACAAGTACGGGTACTTCTGGTGGCGTTTTCACGGGACTGTGCTTTCAAATATTAAGAGTTCATGTTTACAGAGCTAAGAATTGGTGTCTAAAGCCTTTGAATCACGAGAATAGTTTTTGTGTTTACAATTTAGGAGGATTGGCTTTGGCGTTTTCTTTGTGTGAATCAGTTAAAATTGTGGCGGTTCCAGTAAATACTTCTAAGCAAACTGTCTAATTGTGGTAAAACTGTTAAAATACACAATGAGAGTTCCCAGAAATGATTAAGAACGTGTAATAAACCCCTCAAGTACACGTAAATAGATTCTTACTACATTTACTGTCGAATTCAATCACGGAGGTTTCCAGTGGAAAGCTGTGAAATGTCGAAAATACTGGTAATGTTTACAAGTCCGGGTACTTCGGGTGGCGTTTTCACGGGACTGTGCTTTCAAATATTAAGAGTTCATGTTTACAGAGCTAAGAATTGTTGTCTAAAGCCTTTGAATCACGAGAATAGTTTTTGTGTTTACAATTTAGGAGGATTGGCTTTGGCTTTTTTTTGTGTGAATCAGTTAAAATGGTCGCGGTTCCAGTAAATACTTCTAAGCAAACTGTCTAATTGTGGTAAAACTGTTAAAATACACAATGAGAGTTCCCAGAAATGATTAAGAACGTGTAATAAACATCTCAAGTACACGTAAATAGATTCTTACTACATTTACTGTCGAATTCAACACGGAGGTTTCCAGTGGAAAGCTGTGAAATGACGAAAATACTGGTAATGTTTACAAGTACGGGTACTTCTGGTGGCGTTTTCACGGGACTGTGCTTTCAAATATTAAGAGTTCATGTTTACAGAGCTAAGAATTGGTGTCTAAAGCCTTTGAATCACGAGAATAGTTTTTGTGTTTACAATTTAGGAGGATTGGCTTTGGCGTTTTTTTTGTGTGAATCAGTTAAAATGGTGGCGGTTCCAGTAAATACTTCTAAGCAAACTGTCTAATTGTGGTAAAACTGTTAAAATACACAATGAGAGTTCCCAGAAATGATTAAGAACGTGTAATAAACACCTCAAGTACACGTAAATAGATTCTTACTACATTTACTGTCGAATTCAATCACGGAGGTTTCCAGTGGAAAGCTGTGAAATGACGAAAATACTGGTAATGTTTACAAGTCCGGGTACTTCGGGTGGCGTTTTCACGGGACTGTGCTTTCAATTATTACGAGTTCATGTTTACAGAGCTCAGAATTTGTGTCTAAAGCCTTTGAATCACGAGAATAGTTTTTGTGTTTACAATTTAGGAGGATTGGCTTTGGCGTTTTTTTTGTGTGAATCAGTTAAAATGGTGGCGGTTCCAGTAAATACTTCTAAGCAAACTGTCTAATTGTGGTAAAACTGTTAAAATACACAATGAGAGTTCCCAGTAATGATTAAGAACGTGTAATAAACATCTCAAGTACACGTAAATAGATTCTTACTACATTTACTGTCAAATTCAATCACGGAGGTTTACAGTGGAAAGCTGTGAAATGACGAAAATACTGGTAATGTTTACAAGTCCGGGTACTTCTGGTGGCGTTTTCACGGGACTGTGCTTTCAAATATTAAGAGTTCATGTTTACAGAGCTCAGAATTGGTGTCTAAAGCCTTGGAATGACGAGAATAGTTTTTATGTTTACAATTTAGGAGGATTGGCTTTGGCGTTTTTTTTGTGTGAATCAGTTAAAATGGCGGCGGTTCCAGTAAATACTTCTAAGCAAACTGTCTAATTGTGGTAAAACTGTTAAAATACACAATGAGAGTTCCCAGAAATGATTAAGAACGTGTAATAAACATCTCAAGTACACGTAAATAGATTCTTGCTACGTTTACTGTCGAATTCAATCAGGGAGGTTTCCAGTGGAAAGCTGTGAAATGACGAAAATACAGGTAATGTTTACAAGTCCGGGTACTTCTGGTGGCGTTTTCACGGGACTGTGCTTTCAAATATTAAGAGTTCATGTTTACAGAGCTCAGAATTGGTGTCTGAAGCCTTTGAATCACGAGAATAGTTTTTGTGTTTACAATTTAGGAGGATTGGCTTTGGCGTTTTTTTTGTGTGAATCAGTTAAAATGGTGGCGGTTCCAGTAAATACTTCTAAGCAAACTGTCTAATTGTGGTAAAACTGTTAAAATACACAATGAGAGTTCCCAGAAATGATTAAGAACGTGTAATAAACCCCTCAAGTACACGTAAATAGATTCTTACTACATTTACTGTCGAATTCAATCACGGAGGTTTCCAGTGGAAAATACTGGTAATGTTTACAAGTCCGGGTACTTCGGGTGGCGTTTTCACGGGACTGTGCTTTCAATTATTACGAGTTTATGTTTACAGAGCTCAGAATTGGTGTCTAAAGCCTTTGAATCACGAGAATAGTTTTTATGTTTACAATTTAGGAGGATTGGCTTTGGCTTTTTTTTGTGTGAATCAGTTAAAATGGTGGCGGTTCCAGTAAATACTTCTAAGCAAACTGTCTAATTGTGGTAAAACTGTTAAAATACACAATGATAGTTCCCAGAAATGATTAAGAACGTGTAATAAACATCTCAAGTACACGTTAATAGATTTTTACTACATTTACTGTCGAATTCAATCACGGAGGTTTCGAGTGGAAAGCTGTGAAATGACGAAAATACTGGTAATATTGACAATTCCGGATACTTCGGGTGGATTTTCACGGGACTGTGCTTTCAATATTAAGAGTTCATGTTTACAGAGCTCAGAATTGGTGTCTAAAGCCTTTGAATCACGAGAATAGTTTTTGTGTTTACAATTTAGGAGGATTGGCTTTGGCGTTTTTTTTGTGTGAATCAGTCAAAATGGTGGCGGTTCCAGTAAATACTTCTAAGCAAACTGTCTAATTGTGGTAAAACTGTTAAAATACACAATGAGAATTCCCAGAAATGATTAAGAACGTGTAATAAACATCTCAAGTACACGTAAATAGATTCTTACTACATTTACTGTCGAATTCAACACGGAGGTTTCCAGTGGAAAGCTGTGAAATGACGAAAATACTGGTAATGTTTACAAGTACGGGTACTTCTGGTGGCGTTTTCACGGGACTGTGCTTTCAAATATTAAGAGTTCATGTTTACAGAGCTAAGAATTGGTGTCTAAAGCCGTTGAATCACGAGAATAGTTTTTGTGTTTACAATTTAGGAGGATTGGCTTTGGCGTTTTCTTTGTGTGAATCAGGTAAAATGGTGGCGGTTCCAGTAAATACTTCTAAGCAAACTGTCTAATTGTGGTAAAACTGTTAAAATACACAATGAGAGTTCCCAGAAATGATTAAGAACGTGTAATAAACCCCTCAAGTACACGTAAATAGATTCTTACTACATTTACTGTCGAATTCAATCACGGAGGTTTCCAGTGGAAAGCTGTGAAATGACGAAAATACTGGTAATGTTTACAAGTCCGGGTACTTCGGGTGGCGTTTTCACGGGACTGTGCTTTCAAATATTAAGAGTTCATGTTTACAGAGCTAAGAATTGGTGTCTAAAGCCTTTGAATCACGAGAATAGTTTTTGTGTTTACAATTTAGGAGGATTGGCTTTGGCTTTTTTTTGTGTGAATCAGTTAAAATGGTCGCGGTTCCAGTAAATACTTCTAAGCAAACTGTCTAATTGTGGTAAAACTGTTAAAATACACAATGAGAGTTCCCAGAAATGATTAAGAACGTGTAATAAACATCTCAAGTACACGTAAATAGATTCTTACTACATTTACTGTCGAATTAAACACGGAAGTTTCCAGTGGAAAGCTGTGAAATGACGAAAATACTGGTAATGTTTACAAGTACGGGTACTTCTGGTGGCGTTTTCACGGGACTGTGCTTTCAAATATTAAGAGTTCATGTTTACAGAGCTAAGAATTGGTGTCTAAAGCCTTTGAATCACGAGAATAGTTTTTGTGTTTACAATTTAGGAGGATTGGCTTTGGCGTTTTTTTTTGTGTGAATCAGTTAAAATGGTGGCGGTTCCAGTAAATACTTCTAAGCAAACTGTCTAATTGTGGTAAAACTGTTAAAATACACAATGAGAGTTCCCAGAAATGATTAAGAACGTGTAATAAACACCTCAAGTACACGTAAATAGATTCTTACTACATTTACTGTCGAATTCAATCACGGAGGTTTCCAGTGGAAAGCTGTGAAATGACGAAAATACTGGTAATGTTTACAAGTCCGGGTACTTCGGGTGGCGTTTTCACGGGACTGTGCTTTCAATTATTACGAGTTCATGTTTACAGAGCTCAGAATTTGTGTCTAAAGCCTTTGAATCACGAGAATAGTTTTTGTGTTTACAATTTAGGAGGATTGGCTTTGGCGTTTTTTTTGTGTGAATCAGTTAAAATGGTGGCGGTTCCAGTAAATACTTCTAAGCAAACTGTCTAATTGTGGTAAAACTGTTAAAATACACAATGAGAGTTCCCAGTAATGATTAAGAACGTGTAATAAACATCTCAAGTACACGTAAATAGATTCTTACTACATTTACTGTCAAATTCAATCACGGAGGTTTCCAGTGGAAAGCTGTGAAATGACGAAAATACTGGTAATGTTTACAAGTCCGGGTACTTCTGGTGGCGTTTTCACGGGACTGTGCTTTCAAATATTAAGAGTTCATGTTTACAGAGCTCAGAATTGGTGTCTAAAGCCTTGGAATGACGAGAATAGTTTTTATGTTTACAATTTAGGAGGATTGGCTTTGGCGTTTTTTTTGTGTGAATCAGTTAAAATGGCGGCGGTTCCAGTAAATACTTCTAAGCAAACTGTCTAATTGTGGTAAAACTGTTAAAATACACAATGAGAGTTCCCAGAAATGATTAAGAACGTGTAATAAACATCTCAAGTACACGTAAATAGATTCTTGCTACATTTACTGTCGAATTCAATCAGGGAGGTTTCCAGTGGAAAGCTGTGAAATGACGAAAATACTGGTAATGTTTACAAGTCCGGGTACTTCTGGTGGCGTTTTCACGGGACTGTGCTTTCAAATATTAAGAGTTCATGTTTACAGAGCTCAGAATTGGTGTGTGAAGCCTTTGAATCACGAGAATAGTTTTTGTGTTTACAATTTAGGAGGATTGGCTTTGGCGTTTTTTTTGTGTGAATCAGTTAAAATGGTGGCGGTTCCAGTAAATACTTCTAAGCAAACTGTCTAATTGTGGTAAAACTGTTAAAATACACAATGAGAGTTCCCAGAAATGATTAAGAACGTGTAATAAACCCCTCAAGTACACGTAAATAGATTCTTACTACATTTACTGTCGAATTCAATCACGGAGGTTTCCAGTGGAAAATACTGGTAATGTTTACAAGTCCGGGTACTTCGGGTGGCGTTTTCAAGGGACTGTGCTTTCAATTATTACGAGTTTATGTTTACAGAGCTCAGAATTGGTGTCTAAAGCCTTTGAATCACGAGAATAGTTTTTGTGTTTACAATTTAGGAGGATTGGCTTTGGCGTTTTTTTTGTATGAATCAGTCAAAATGGTGGCGGTTCCAGTAAATACTTCTAAGCAAACTGTCTAATTGTGGTAAAACTGTTAAAATACACAATGAGAGTTCCCAGAAATGATTAAGAACGTGTAATAAACCCCTCAAGAACACGTAAATACATTCTTACTACATTTACTGTCGAATTCAACACGGAGGTTTCCAGTGGAAAGCTGTGAAATGACGAAAATACTGGTAATGTTTACAAGTACGGGTACTTCTGGTGGCGTTTTCACGGGACTGTGCTTTCAAATATTAAGAGTTCATGTTTACAGAGCTAAGAATTGGTGTCTAAAGCCTTTGAATCACGAGAATAGTTTTTGTGTTTACAATTTAGGAGGATTGGCTTTGGCGTTTTTTTTGTGTGAATCAGTTAAAATGGTGGCGGTTCCAGTAAATACTTCTAAGCAAACTGTCTAATTGTGGTAAAACTGTTAAAATACACAATGAGAGTTCCCAGAAATGATTAAGAACGTGTAATAAACATCTCAAGTACACGTAAATAGATTCTTACTACATTTACTGTCGAATTCAACACGGAGGTTTCCAGTGGAAAGCTGTGAAATGACGAAAATACTGGTAATGTTTACAAGTACGGGTACTTCTGGTGGCGTTTTCACGGGACTGTGCTTTCAAATATTAAGAGTTCATGTTTACAGAGCTAAGAATTGGTGTCTAAAGCCTTTGAATCACGAGAATAGTTTTTGTGTTTACAATTTAGGAGGATTGGCTTTGGCGTTTTCTTTGTGTGAATCAGTTAAAATTGTGGCGGTTCCAGTAAATACTTCTAAGCAAACTGTCTAATTGTGGTAAAACTGTTAAAATACACAATGAGAGTTCCCAGAAATGATTAAGAACGTGTAATAAACCCCTCAAGTACACGTAAATAGATTCTTACTACATTTACTGTCGAATTCAATCACGGAGGTTTCCAGTGGAAAGCTGTGAAATGACGAAAATACTGGTAATGTTTACAAGTCCGGGTACTTCGGGTGGCGTTTTCACGGGACTGTGCTTTCAAATATTAAGAGTTCATGTTTACAGAGCTAAGAATTGTTGTCTAAAGCCTTTGAATCACGAGAATAGTTTTTGTGTTTACAATTTAGGAGGATTGGCTTTGGCTTTTTTTTGTGTGAATCAGTTAAAATGGTCGCGGTTCCAGTAAATACTTCTAAGCAAACTGTCTAATTGTGGTAAAACTGTTAAAATACACAATGAGAGTTCCCAGAAATGATTAAGAACGTGTAATAAACATCTCAAGTACACGTAAATAGATTCTTACTACATTTACTGTCGAATTAAACACGGAGGTTTCCAGTGGAAAGCTGTGAAATGACGAAAATACTGGTAATGTTTACAAGTACGGGTACTTCTGGTGGCGTTTTCACGGGACTGTGCTTTCAAATATTAAGAGTTCATGTTTACAGAGCTAAGAATTGGTGTCTAAAGCCTTTGAATCACGAGAATAGTTTTTGTGTTTACAATTTAGGAGGATTGGCTTTGGCGTTTTTTTTGTGTGAATCAGTTAAAATGGTGGCGGTTCCAGTAAATACTTCTAAGCAAACTGTCTAATTGTGGTAAAACTGTTAAAATACACAATGAGAGTTCCCAGAAATGATTAAGAACGTGTAATAAACACCTCAAGTACACGTAAATAGATTCTTACTACATTTACTGTCGAATTCAATCACGGAGGTTTCCAGTGGAAAGCTGTGAAATGACGAAAATACTGGTAATGTTTACAAGTCCGGGTACTTCGGGTGGCGTTTTCACGGGACTGTGCTTTCAATTATTACGAGTTCATGTTTACAGAGCTCAGAATTTGTGTCTAAAGCCTTTGAATCACGAGAATAGTTTTTGTGTTTACAATTTAGGAGGATTGGCTTTGGCGTTTTTTTTGTGTGAATCAGTTAAAATGGTGGCGGTTCCAGTAAATACTTCTAAGCAAACTGTCTAATTGTGGTAAAACTGTTAAAATACACAATGAGAGTTCCCAGTAATGATTAAGAACGTGTAATAAACATCTCAAGTACACGTAAATAGATTCTTACTACATTTACTGTCAAATTCAATCACGGAGGTTTCCAGTGGAAAGCTGTGAAATGACGAAAATACTGGTAATGTTTACAAGTCCGGGTACTTCTGGTGGCGTTTTCACGGGACTGTGCTTTCAAATATTAAGAGTTCATGTTTACAGAGCTCAGAATTGGTGTCTAAAGCCTTGGAATGACGAGAATAGTTTTTATGTTTACAATTTAGGAGGATTGGCTTTGGCGTTTTTTTTGTGTGAATCAGTTAAAATGGCGGCGGTTCCAGTAAATACTTCTAAGCAAACTGTCTAATTGTGGTAAAACTGTTAAAATACACAATGAGAGTTCCCAGAAATGATTAAGAACGTGTAATAAACATCTCAAGTACACGTAAATAGATTCTTGCTACATTTACTGTCGAATTCAATCAGGGAGGTTTCCAGTGGAAAGCTGTGAAATGACGAAAATACTGGTAATGTTTACAAGTCCGGGTACTTCTGGTGGCGTTTTCACGGGACTGTGCTTTCAAATATTAAGAGTTCATGTTTACAGAGCTCAGAATTGGTGTCTGAAGCCTTTGAATCACGAGAATAGTTTTTGTGTTTACAATTTAGGAGGATTGGCTTTGGCGTTTTTTTTGTGTGAATCAGTTAAAATGGTGGCGGTTCCAGTAAATACTTCTAAGCAAACTGTCTAATTGTGGTAAAACTGTTAAAATACACAATGAGAGTTCCCAGAAATGATTAAGAACGTGTAATAAACCCCTCAAGTACACGTAAATAGATTCTTACTACATTTACTGTCGAATTCAATCACGGAGGTTTCCAGTGGAAAATACTGGTAATGTTTACAAGTCCGGGTACTTCGGGTGGCGTTTTCACGGGACTGTGCTTTCAATTATTACGAGTTTATGTTTACAGAGCTCAGAATTGGTGTCTAAAGCCTTTGAATCACGAGAATAGTTTTTATGTTTACAATTTAGGAGGATTGGCTTTGGCTTTTTTTTGTGTGAATCAGTTAAAATGGTAGCGGTTCCAGTAAATACTTCTAAGCAAACTGTCTAATTGTGGTAAAACTGTTAAAATACACAATGATAGTTCCCAGAAATGATTAAGAACGTGTAATAAACATCTCAAGTACACGTTAATAGATTTTTACTACATTTACTGTCGAATTCAATCACGGAGGTTTCGAGTGGAAAGCTGTGAAATGACGAAAATACTGGTAATATTGACAATTCCGGATACTTCGGGTGGATTTTCACGGGACTGTGCTTTCAATATTAAGAGTTCATGTTTACAGAGCTCAGAATTGGTGTCTAAAGCCTTTGAATCACGAGAATAGTTTTTGTGTTTACAATTTAGGAGGATTGGCTTTGGCGTTTTTTTTGTGTGAATCAGTCAAAATGGTGGCGGTTCCAGTAAATACTTCTAAGCAAACTGTCTAATTGTGGTAAAACTGTTAAAATACACAATGAGAATTCCCAGAAATGATTAAGAACGTGTAATAAACATCTCAAGTACACGTAAATAGATTCTTACTACATTTACTGTCGAATTCAACACGGAGGTTTCCAGTGGAAAGCTGTGAAATGACGAAAATACTGGTAATGTTTACAAGTACGGGTACTTCTGGTGGCGTTTTCACGGGACTGTGCTTTCAAATATTAAGAGTTCATGTTTACAGAGCTAAGAATTGGTGTCTAAAGCCGTTGAATCACGAGAATAGTTTTTGTGTTTACAATTTAGGAGGATTGGCTTTGGCGTTTTCTTTGTGTGAATCAGGTAAAATGGTGGCGGTTCCAGTAAATACTTCTAAGCAAACTGTCTAATTGTGGTAAAACTGTTAAAATACACAATGAGAGTTCCCAGAAATGATTAAGAACGTGTAATAAACATCTCAAGTACACGTAAATAGATTCTTACTACATTTACTGTCGAATTCAATCACGGAGGTTTCCAGTGGAAAGCTGTGAAATGACGAAAATACTGGTAATGTTTACAAGTCCGGGTACTTCGGGTGGCGTTTTCACGGGACTGTGCTTTCAAATATTAAGAGTTCATGTTTACAGAGCTAAGAATTGGTGTCTAAAGCCTTTGAATCACGAGAATAGTTTTTGTGTTTACAATTTAGGAGGATTGGCTTTGGCTTTTTTTTGTGTGAATCAGTTAAAATGGTGGCGGTTCCAGTAAATACTTCTAAGCAAACTGTCTAATTGTGGTAAAACTGTTAAAATACACAATGAGAGTTCCCAGAAATGATTAAGAACGTGTAATAAACCCCTCAAGAACACGTAAATAGATTCTTGCTACATTTACTGTCGAATTCAATCACGGAGGTTTCCAGTGGAAAGCTTTGAAATGACGAAAATACTGGTAATGTTTACAAGTACGGGTACTTCTGGTGGCGTTTTCACGGGACTGTGCTTTCAAATATTAAGAGTTCATGTTTACAGAGCTCAGAATTGGTGTCTAAAGCCTTTGAATGACGAGAATAGTGTTTTTGTTTACAATTTAGGAGGATTGGCTTTGGCGTTTTTTTTGTGTGAATCAGTTAAAATGGTGGCGGTTCCAGTAAATACTTCTAAGCAAACTGTCTAATTGTGGTAAAACTGTTAAAATACACAATGAGAGTTCCCAGAAATGATTAAGAACGTGTAATAAACATCTCAAGTACACGTAAATAGATTCTTACTACATTTACTGTCGAATTCAACACGGAGGTTTCCAGTGGAAACCTGTGAAATGACGAAAATACTGGTAATGTTTACAAGTACGGGTACTTCTGGTGGCGTTTTCACGGGACTGTGCTTTCAAATATTAAGAGTTCATGTTTACAGAGCTCAGAATTGGTGTCTAAAGCCTTTGAATCACGAGAATAGTTTTTGTGTTTACAATTTAGGAGGATTGGCTTTGGCGTTTTTTTTGTGTGAATCAGTTAAAATGGTGGCGGTTCCAGTAAATACTTCTAAGCAAACTGTCTAATTGTGGTAAAACTGTTAAAATACACAATGAGAGTTCCCAGAAATGATTAAGAACGTGTAATAAACATCTCAAGTACACGTAAATAGATTCTTACTACATTTACTGTCGAATTAAACACGGAGGTTTCCAGTGGAAAGCTGTGAAATGACGAAAATACTGGTAATGTTTACAAGTACGGGTACTTCTGGTGGCGTTTTCACGGGACTGTGCTTTCAAATATTAAGAGTTCATGTTTACAGAGCTAAGAATTGGTGTCTAAAGCCTTTGAATCACGAGAATAGTTTTTGTGTTTACAATTTAGGAGGATTGGCTTTGGCGTTTTTTTTGTGTGAATCAGTTAAAATGGTGGCGGTTCCAGTAAATACTTCTAAGCAAACTGTCTAATTGTGGTAAAACTGTTAAAATACACAATGAGAGTTCCCAGAAATGATTAAGAACGTGTAATAAACACCTCAAGTACACGTAAATAGATTCTTACTACATTTACTGTCGAATTCAATCACGGAGGTTTCCAACGGAAAGCTGTGAAATGACGAAAATACTGGTAATGTTTACAAGTCCGGGTACTTCGGGTGGCGTTTTCACGGGACTGTGATTTCAATTATTACGAGTTCATGTTTACAGAGCTCAGAATTTGTGTCTAAAGCCTTTGAATCACGAGAATAGTTTTTGTGTTTACAATTTAGGAGGATTGGCTTTGGCGTTTTTTTGTGTGAATCAGTTAAAATGGTGGCGGTTCCAGTAAATACTTCTAAGCAAACTGTCTAATTGTGGTAAAACTGTTAAAATACACAATGAGAGTTCCCAGTAATGATTAAGAACGTGTAATAAACATCTCAAGTACACGTAAATAGATTCTTACTACATTTACTGTCAAATTCAATCACGGAGGTTTCCAGTGGAAAGCTGTGAAATGACGAAAATACTGGTAATGTTTACAAGTCCGGGTACTTCTGGTGGCGTTTTCACGGGACTGTGCTTTCAAATATTAAGAGTTCATGTTTACAGAGCTCAGAATTGGTGTCTAAAGCCTTGGAATGACGAGAATAGTTTTTATGTTTACAATTTAGGAGGATTGGCTTTGGCGTTTTTTTTGTGTGAATCAGTTAAAATGGCGGCGGTTCCAGTAAATACTTCTAAGCAAACTGTCTAATTGTGGTAAAACTGTTAAAATACACAATGAGAGTTCCCAGAAATGATTAAGAACGTGTAATAAACATCTCAAGTACACGTAAATAGATTCTTGCTACATTTACTGTCGAATTCAATCAGGGAGGTTTCCAGTGGAAAGCTGTGAAATGACGAAAATACTGGTAATGTTTACAAGTCCGGGTACTTCTGGTGGCGTTTTCACGGGACTGTGCTTTCAAATATTAAGAGTTCATGTTTACAGAGCTCAGAATTGGTGTCTGAAGCCTTTGAATCACGAGAATAGTTTTTGTGTTTACAATTTAGGAGGATTGGCTTTGGCGTTTTTTTTGTGTGAATCAGTTAAAATGGTGGCGGTTCCAGTAAATACTTCTAAGCAAACTGTCTAATTGTGGTAAAACTGTTAAAATACACAATGAGAGTTCCCAGAAATGATTAAGAACGTGTAATAAACCCCTCAAGTACACGTAAATAGATTCTTACTACATTTACTGTCGAATTCAATCACGGAGGTTTCCAGTGGAAAATACTGGTAATGTTTACAAGTCCGGGTACTTCGGGTGGCGTTTTCACGGGACTGTGCTTTCAATTATTACGAGTTTATGTTTACAGAGCTCAGAATTGGTGTCTAAAGCCTTTGAATCACGAGAATAGTTTTTATGTTTACAATTTAGGAGGATTGGCTTTGGCTTTTTTTTGTGTGAATCAGTTAAAATGGTGGCGGTTCCAGTAAATACTTCTAAGCAAACTGTCTAATTGTGGTAAAACTGTTAAAATACACAATGATAGTTCCCAGAAATGATTAAGAACGTGTAATAAACATCTCAAGTACACGTAAATAGATTCTTACTACATTTACTGTCGAATTCAACACGGAGGTTTCCAGTGGAAAGCTGTGAAATGACGAAAATACTGGTAATGTTTACAAGTCCGGGTACTTCGGGTGGCGTTTTCACGGGACTGTGCTTTCAAATATTAAGAGTTCATGTTTACAGAGCTAAGAATTGGTGTCTAAAGCCTTTGAATCACGAGAATAGTTTTTGTGTTTACAATTTAGGAGGATTGGCTTTGGCTTTTTTTTGTGTGAATCAGTTAAAATGGTCGCGGTTCCAGTAAATACTTCTAAGCAAACTGTCTAATTGTGGTAAAACTGTTAAAATACACAATGAGAGTTCCCAGAAATGATTAAGAACGTGTAATAAACCCCTCAAGAACACGTAAATAGATTCTTGCTACATTTACTGTCGAATTCAATCACGGAGGTTTCCAGTGGAAAGCTTTGAAATGACGAAAATACTGGTAATGTTTACAAGTACGGGTACTTCTGGTGGCGTTTTCACGGGACTGTGCTTTCAAATATTAAGAGTTCATGTTTACAGAGCTCAGAATTGGTGTCTAAAGCCTTTGAATCACGAGAATAGTTTTTGTGTTTACAATTTAGGAGGATTGGCTTTGGCGTTTTTTTTGTGTGAATCAGTTAAAATGGTGGCGGTTCCAGTAAATACTTCTAAGCAAACTGTCTAATTGTGGTAAAACTGTTAAAATACACAATGAGAGTTCCCAGAAATGATTAAGAACGTGTAATAAACATCTCAAGTACACGTAAATAGATTCTTACTACATTTACTGTCGAATTCAACACGGAGGTTTCCAGTGGAAAGCTGTGAAATGACGAAAATACTGGTAATGTTTACAAGTACGGGTACTTCTGGTGGCGTTTTCACGGGACTGTGCTTTCAAATATTAAGAGTTCATGTTTACAGAGCTAAGAATTGGTGTCTAAAGCCTTTGAATCACGAGAATAGTTTTTGTGTTTACAATTTAGGAGGATTGGCTTTGGCGTTTTTTTTGTGTGAATCAGTTAAAATGGTGGCGGTTCCAGTAAATACTTCTAAGCAAACTGTCTAATTGTGGTAAAACTGTTAAAATACACAATGAGAGTTCCCAGAAATGATTAAGAACGTGTAATAAACCCCTCAAGTACACGTAAATAGATTCTTACCACATTTACTGTCGAATTCAATCACGGAGGTTTCCAGTGGAAAGCTGTGAAATGACGAAAATACTGGTAATGTTTACAAGTCCGGGTACTTGGGGTGGCGTTTTCACGGGACTGTGCTTTCAATTATTACGAGTTCATGTTTACAGAGCTCAGAATTGGTGTCTAAAGCCTTTGAATCACGAGAATGGTTTTTGTGTTTACAATTTAGGAGGATTGGCTTTGGCGTTTTTTTTGTGTGAATCAGTTAAAATGGTGGCGGTTCCAGTAAATACTTCTAAGCAAACTGTCTAATTGTGGTAAAACTGTTAAAATACACAATGAGAGTTCCCAGAAATGATTAAGAACGTGTAATAAACATCTCAAGTACACGTAAATAGATTCTTACTACATTTACTGTCAAATTCAATCACGGAGGTTTCCAGTGGAAAGCTGTGAAATGACGAAAATACTGGTAATGTTTACAAGTACGGGTACTTCTGGTGGCGTTTTCACGGGACTGTGCTTTCAAATATTAAGAGTTCATGTTTACAGAGCTCAGAATTGGTGTCTAAAGCCTTGGAATGACGAGAATAGTTTTTATGTTTACAATTTAGGAGGATAGGCTTTGGCGTTTTTTTTGTGTGAATCAGTTAAAATGGCGGCGGTTCCAGTAAATACTTCTAAGCAAACTGTCTAATTGTGGTAAAACTGTTAAAATACACAATGAGAGTTCCCAGAAATGATTAAGAACGTGTAATAAACATCTCAAGTACACGTAAATAGATTCTTGCTACATTTACTGTCAAATTCAATCAGGGAGGTTTCCAGTGGAAAGCTGTGAAATGACGAAAATACTGGTAATGTTTACAAGTCCGGGTACTTCTGGTGGCGTTTTCACGGGACTGTGCTTTCAAATATTAAGAGTTCATGTTTACAGAGCTCAGAATTGGTGTCTGAAGCCTTTGAATCACGAGAATAGTTTTTGTGTTTACAATTTAGGAGGATTGGCTTTGGCGTTTTTTTTGTGTGAATCAGTTAAAATGGTGGCGGTTCCAGTAAATACTTCTAAGCAAACTGTCTAATTGTGGTAAAACTGTTAAAATACACAATGAGAGTTCCCAGAAATGATTAAGAACATGTAATAAACCCCTCAAGTACACGTAAATAAATTCTTACTACATTTACTGTCGAATTCAATCACGGAGGTTTCCAGTGGAAAATACTGGTAATGTTTACAAGTCCGGGTACTTCGGGTGGCGTTTTCACGGGACTTTGCTTTCAATTATTACGAGTTCATGTTTACAGAGCTCAGAATTGGTGTCTAAAGCCTTTGAATCACGAGAATAGTTTTTGTGTTTACAATTTAGGAGGATTGGCTTTGGCGTTTTTTTTGTTTGAATCAGTTAAAATGGTGGCGGTTCCAGTAAATACTTCTAAGCAAACTGTCTAATTGTGGTAAAACTGTTAAAATACACAATGAGTGTTCCCAGAAATGATTAAGAACGTGTAATAAACATCTCAAGTACACGTAAATAGATTCTTACTACATTTACTGTCGAATTCAATCACGGAGGTTTCCAGTGGAAAATACTGGTAATGTTTACAAGTCCGGGTACTTCGGGTGGCGTTTTCACGGGACTGTGCTTTCAATTATTACGAGTTCATGTTTACAGAGCTCAGAATTGGTGTCTAAAGCCTTTGAATCACGAGAATAGTTTTTATGTTTACAATTTAGGAGGATTGGCTTTGGCTTTTTTTTGTGTGAATCAGTTAAAATGGTGGCGGTTCCAGTAAATACTTCTAAGCAAACTGTCTAATTGTGGTAAAACTGTTAAAATACACAATGATAGTTCCCAGAAATAATTAAGAAAGTGTAATAAACATCTCAAGTACACGTTAATAGATTTTTACTACATTTACTGTCGAATTCAATCACGGAGGTTTCGAGTGGAAAGCTGTGAAATGACGAAAATACTGGTAATATTGACAATTCCGGATACTTCGGGTGGATTTTCACGGGACTGTGCTTTCAATATTAAGAGTTCATGTTTACAGAGCTCAGAATTGGTGTCTAAAGCCTTTGAATCACGAGAATAGTTTTTGTGTTTACAATTTAGGAGGATTGGCTTTGGCGTTTTTTTTGTGTGAATCAGTCAAAATGGTGGCGGTTCCAGTAAATACTTCTAAGCAAACTGTCTAATTGTGGTAAAACTGTTAAAATACACAATGAGAATTCCCAGAAATGATTAAGAACGTGTAATAAACATCTCAAGTACACGTAAATAGATTCTTACTACATTTACTGTTTAATTCAACACGGAGGTTTCCAGTGGAAAGCTGTGAAATGACGAAAATACTGGTAATGTTTACAAGTACGGGTACTTCTGGTGGCGTTTTCACGGGACTGTGCTTTCAAATATTAAGAGTTCATGTTTACAGAGCTAAGAATTGGTGTCTAAAGCCGTTGAATCACGAGAATAGTTTTTGTGTTTACAATTTAGGAGGATTGGCTTTGGCGTTTTCTTTGTGTGAATCAGTTAAAATGGTGGCGGTTCCAGTAAATACTTCTAAGCAAACTGTCTAATTGTGGTAAAACTGTTAAAATACACAATGAGAGTTCCCAGAAATGATTAAGAACGTGTAATAAACCCCTCAAGTACACGTAAATAGATTCTTACTACATTTACTGTCGAATTCAATCACGGAGGTTTCCAGTGGAAAGCTGTGAAATGACGAAAATACTGGTAATGTTTACAGTAAGTCCGGGTACTTCGGGTGGCGTTTTCACGGGACTGTGCTTTCAAATATTAAGAGTTCATGTTTACAGAGCTAAGAATTGGTGTCTAAAGCCTTTGAATCACGAGAATAGTTTTTGTGTTTACAATTTAGGAGGATTGGCTTTGGCTTTTTTTTGTGTGAATCAGTTAAAATGGTCGCGGTTCCAGTAAATACTTCTAAGCAAACTGTCTAATTGTGGTAAAACTGTTAAAATACACAATGAGAGTTCCCAGAAATGATTAAGAACGTGTAATAAACCCCTCAAGTACACGTAAATAGATTCTTACTACATTTACTGTCGAATTCAACACGGAGGTTTCCAGTGGAAAGCTGTGAAATGACGAAAATACTGGTAATGTTTACAAGTACGGGTACTTCTGGTGGCGTTTTCACGGGACTGTGCTTTGAAATATTAAGAGTTCATGTTTACAGAGCTAAGAATTGGTGTCTAAAGCCTTTGAATCACGAGAATAGTTTTTGTGTTTACAATTTAGGAGGATTGGCTTTGGCGTTTTTTTTGTGTGAATCAGTTAAAATGGTGGCGGTTCCAGTAAATACTTCTAAGCAAACTGTCTAATTGTGGTAAAACTGTTAAAATACACAATGAGAGTTCCCAGAAATGATTAAGAACGTGTAATAAACATCTCAAGTACACGTAAATAGATTCTTACTACATTTACTGTCGAATTCAACACGGAGGTTTCCAGTGGAAAGCTGTGAAATGACGAAAATACTGGTAATGTTTACAAGTCCGGGTACTTCTGGTGGCGTTTTCACGGGACTGTGCTTTCAAATATTAAGAGTTCATGTTTACAGAGCTCAGAATTGGTGTCTAAAGCCTTTGAATCACGAGAATAGTTTTTGTGTTTACAATTTAGGAGGATTGGCTTTGGCGTTTTTTTTGTGTGAATCAGTTAAAATGGTGGCGGTTCCAGTAAATACTTCTAAGCAAACTGTCTAATTGTGGTAAAACTGTTAAAATACACAATGAGAGTTCCCAGAAATGATTAAGAACGTGTAATAAACACCTCAAGTACACGTAAATAGATTCTTACTACATTTACTGTCGAATTCAATCACGGAGGTTTCCAGTGGAAAGCTGTGAAATGACGAAAATACTGGTAATGTTTACAAGTCCGGGTACTTCGGGTGGCGTTTTCACGGGACTGTGCTTTCAATTATTACGAGTTCATGTTTACAGAGCTCAGAATTGGTGTCTAAAGCCTTTGAATCACGAGAATAGTTTTTGTGTTTACAATTTAGGAGGATTGGCTTTGGCGTTTTTTTTGTGTGAATCAGTTAAAATGGTGGCGGTTCCAGTAAATACTTCTAAGCAAACTGTCTAATTGTGGTAAAACTGTTAAAATACACAATGAGAGTTCCCAGAAATGATTAAGAACGTGTAATAAACATCTCAAGTACACGTAAATAGATTCTTACTACATTTACTGTCAAATTCAATCACGGAGGTTTCCAGTGGAAAGCTGTGAAATGACGAAAATACTGGTAATGTTTACAAGTACGGGTACTTCTGGTGGCGTTTTCACGGGACTGTGCTTTCAAATATTAAGAGTTCATGTTTACAGAGCTCAGAATTGGTGTCTAAAGCCTTGGAATGACGAGAATAGTTTTTATGTTTACAATTTAGGAGGATTGGCTTTGGCGTTTTTTTTGTGTGAATCAGTTAAAATGGCGGCGGTTCCAGTAAATACTTCTAAGCAAACTGTCTAATTGTGGTAAAACTGTTAAAATACACAATGAGAGTTCCCAGAAATGATTAAGAACGTGTAATAAACATCTCAAGTACACGTAAATAGATTCTTGCTACATTTACTGTCGAATTCAATCAGGGAGGTTTCCAGTGGAAAGCTGTAAAATGACGAAAATACTGGTAATGTTTACAAGTCCGGGTACTCCTGGTGGCGTTTTCACGGGACTGTGCTTTCAAATATTAAGAGTTCATGTTTACAGAGCTCAGAATTGGTGTCTGAAGCCTTTGAATCACGAGAATAGTTTTTGTGTTTACAATTTAGGAGGATTGGCTTTGGCGTTTTTTTTGTGTGAATCAGTTAAAATGGTGGCGGTTCCAGTAAATACTTCTAAGCAAACTGTCTAATTGTGGTAAAACTGTTAAAATACACAATGAGAGTTCCCAGAAATGATTAAGAACGTGTAATAAACCCCTCAAGTACACGTAAATAGATTCTTACTACATTTACTGTCGAATTCAATCACGGAGGTTTCCAGTGGAAAATACTGGTAATGTTTACAAGTCCGGGTACTTCGGGTGGCGTTTTCACGGGACTGTGCTTTCAATTATTACGAGTTCATGTTTACAGAGCTCAGAATTGGTGTCTAAAGCCTTTGAATCACGAGAATAGTTTTTATGTTTACAATTTAGGAGGATTGGCTTTGGCTTTTTTTTGTGTGAATCAGTTAAAATGGTGGCGGTTCCAGTAAATACTTCTAAGCAAACTGTCTAATTGTGGTAAAACTGTTAAAATACACAATGATAGTTCCCAGAAATAATTACGAAAGTGTAATAAACATCTCAAGTACACGTTAATAGATTTTTACTACATTTACTGTCGAATTCAATCACGGAGGTTTCGAGTGGAAAGCTGTGAAATGACGAAAATACTGGTAATATTGACATTTCCGGATACTTCGGGTGGATTTTCACGGGACTGTGCTTTCAATATTAAGAGTTCATGTTTACAGAGCTCAGAATTGGTGTCTAAAGCCTTTGAATCACGAGAATAGTTTTTGTGTTTACAATTTAGGAGGATTGGCTTTGGCGTTTTTTTTGTGTGAATCAGTCAAAATGGTGGCGGTTCCAGTAAATACTTCTAAGCAAACTGTCTGTGGTAAAACTGTTAAAATACACAATGAGAGTTCCCAGAAATGATTAAGAACGTGTAATAAACCCCTCAAGTACACGTAAATAGATTCTTACTACATTTACTGTCGAATTCAATCACGGAGGTTTCCAGTGGAAAGCTGTGAAATGACGAAAATACTGGTAATGTTTACAAGTCCGGGTACTTCGGGTGGCGTTTTCACGGGACTGTGCTTTCAAATATTAAGAGTTCATGTTTACAGAGCTAAGAATTGGTGTCTAAAGCCTTTGAATCACGAGAATAGTTTTTGTGTTTACAATTTAGGAGGATTGGCTTTGGCTTTTTTTTGTGTGAATCAGTTAAAATGGTCGCGGTTCCAGTAAATACTTCTAAGCAAACTGTCTAATTGTGGTAAAACTGTTAAAATACACAATGAGAGTTCCCAGAAATGATTAAGAACGTGTAATAAACCCCTCAAGTCCACGTAAATAGATTCTTACTACATTTACTGTCGAATTCAATCACGGAGGTTTCCAGTGGAAAGCTGTGAAATGACGAAAATACTGGTAATGTTTACAAGTACGGGTACTTCTGGTGGCGTTTTCACGGGACTGTGCTTTCAAATATTAAGAGTTCATGTTTACAGAGCTCAGAATTGGTGTCTAAAGCCTTTGAATCACGAGAATAGTTTTTGTGTTTACAATTTAGGAGGATTGGCTTTGGCGTTTTTTTTGTATGAATCAGTCAAAATGGTGGCGGTTCCAGTAAATACTTCTAAGCAAACTGTCTAATTGTGGTAAAACTGTTAAAATACACAATGAGAGTTCCCAGAAATGATTAAGAACGTGTAATAAACCCCTCAAGAACACGTAAATAGATTCTTGCTACATTTACTGTCGAATTCAATCACGGAGGTTTCCAGTGGAAAGCTTTGAAATGACGAAAATACTGGTAATGTTTACAAGTACGGGTACTTCTGGTGGCGTTTTCACGGGACTGTGCTTTCAAATATTAAGAGTTCATGTTTACAGAGCTCAGAATTGGTGTCTAAAGCCTTTGAATGACGAGAATAGTGTTTTTGTTTACAATTTAGGAGGATTGGCTTTGGCGTTTTTTTTGTGTGAATCAGTTAAAATGGTGGCGGTTCCAGTAAATACTTCTAAGCAAACTGTCTAATTGTGGTAAAACTGTTAAAATACACAATGAGAGTCCCAGAAATGATTAAGAACGTGTAATAAACATCTCAAGTACACGTAAATAGATTCTTACTACATTTACTGTCGAATTCAACACGGAGGTTTCCAGTGGAAAGCTGTGAAATGACGAAAATACTGGTAACGTTTACAAGTACGGGTACTTCTGGTGGCGTTTTCACGGGACTGTGCTTTCAATTATTACGAGTTCATGTTTACAGAGCTCAGAATTGGTGTCTAAAGCCTTTGAATCACGAGAATAGTTTTTATGTTTACAATTTAGGAGGATTGGCTTTGGCTTTTTTTTGTGTGAATCAGTTAAAATGGTGGCGGTTCCAGTAAATACTTCTAAGCAAACTGTCTAATTGTGGTAAAACTGTTAAAATACACAATGATAGTTCCCAGAAATAATTACGAAAGTGTAATAAACATCTCAAGTACACGTTAATAGATTTTTACTACATTTACTGTCGAATTCAATCACGGAGGTTTCGAGTGGAAAGCTGTGAAATGACGAAAATACTGGTAATATTGACATTTCCGGATACTTCGGGTGGATTTTCACGGGACTGTGCTTTCAATATTAAGAGTTCATGTTTACAGAGCTCAGAATTGGTGTCTAAAACCTTTGAATCACGAGAATAGTTTTTGTGTTTACAATTTAGGAGGATTGGCTTTGGCGTTTTTTTTGTGTGAATCAGTCAAAATGGTGGCGGTTCCAGTAAATACTTCTAAGCAAACTGTCTGTGGTAAAACTGTTAAAATACACAATGAGAGTTCCCAGAAATGATTAAGAACGTGTAATAAACCCCTCAAGTACACGTAAATAGATTCTTACTACATTTACTGTCGAATTCAATCACGGAGGTTTCCAGTGGAAAGCTGTGAAATGACGAAAATACTGGTAATGTTTACAAGTCCGGGTACTTCGGGTGGCGTTTTCACGGGACTGTGCTTTCAAATATTAAGAGTTCATGTTTACAGAGCTAAGAATTGGTGTCTAAAGCCTTTGAATCACGAGAATAGTTTTTGTGTTTACAATTTAGGAGGATTGGCTTTGGCTTTTTTTTGTGTGAATCAGTTAAAATGGTCGCGGTTCCAGTAAATACTTCTAAGCAAACTGTCTAATTGTGGTAAAACTGTTAAAATACACAATGAGAGTTCCCAGAAATGATTAAGAACGTGTAATAAACCCCTCAAGTCCACGTAAATAGATTCTTACTACATTTACTGTCGAATTCAATCACGGAGGTTTCCAGTGGAAAGCTGTGAAATGACGAAAATACTGGTAATGTTTACAAGTACGGGTACTTCTGGTGGCGTTTTCACGGGACTGTGCTTTCAAATATTAAGAGTTCATGTTTACAGAGCTCAGAATTGGTGTCTAAAGCCTTTGAATCACGAGAATAGTTTTTGTGTTTACAATTTAGGAGGATTGGCTTTGGCGTTTTTTTTGTATGAATCAGTCAAAATGGTGGCGGTTCCAGTAAATACTTCTAAGCAAACTGTCTAATTGTGGTAAAACTGTTAAAATACACAATGAGAGTTCCCAGAAATGATTAAGAACGTGTAATAAACCCCTCAAGAACACGTAAATAGATTCTTGCTACATTTACTGTCGAATTCAATCACGGAGGTTTCCAGTGGAAAGCTTTGAAATGACGAAAATACTGGTAATGTTTACAAGTACGGGTACTTCTGGTGGCGTTTTCACGGGACTGTGCTTTCAAATATTAAGAGTTCATGTTTACAGAGCTCAGAATTGGTGTCTAAAGCCTTTGAATGACGAGAATAGTGTTTTTGTTTACAATTTAGGAGGATTGGCTTTGGCGTTTTTTTTGTGTGAATCAGTTAAAATGGTGGCGGTTCCAGTAAATACTTCTAAGCAAACTGTCTAATTGTGGTAAAACTGTTAAAATACACAATGAGAGTCCCAGAAATGATTAAGAACGTGTAATAAACATCTCAAGTACACGTAAATAGATTCTTACTACATTTACTGTCGAATTCAACACGGAGGTTTCCAGTGGAAAGCTGTGAAATGACGAAAATACTGGTAACGTTTACAAGTACGGGTACTTCTGGTGGCGTTTTCACGGGACTGTGCTTTCAAATATTAAGAGTTCATGTTTACAGAGCTAAGAATTGGTGTCTAAAGCCTTTGAATCACGAGAATAGTTTTTGTGTTTACAATTTAGGAGGATTGGCTTTGGCGTTTTTTTTTGTGTGAATCAGTCAAAATGGTGGCGGTTCCAGTACATACTTCTAAGCAAACTGTCTAATTGTGGTAAAACTGTTAAAATACACCATGAGAGTTCCCAGAAATGATTAAGAACGTGTAATAAACATCTCAAGTACACGTAAATAGATTCTTACTACATTTACTGTCGAATTCAACACGGAGGTTTCCAGTGGAAAGCTGTGAAATGACGAAAATACTGGTAATGTTTACAAGTACGGGTACTTCTGGTGGCGTTTTCACGGGACTGTGCTTTCAAATATTACGAGTTCATGTTTACAGAGCTCAGAATTGGTGTCTAAAGCCTTTGAATCACGAGAATAGTTTTTATGTTTACAATTTAGGAGGATTGGCTTTGGCGTTTTTTTTGTGTGAATCAGTTAAAATGGTGGCGGTTCCAGTAAATACTTCTAAGCAAACTGTCTAATTGTGGTAAAACTGTTAAAATACACAATGATAGTTCCCAGAAATAATTACGAAAGTGTAATAAACATCTCAAGTACACGTTAATAGATTTTTACTACATTTACTGTCGAATTCAATCACGGAGGTTTCGAGTGGAAAGCTGTGAAATGACGAAAATACTGGTAATATTGACATTTCCGGATACTTCGGGTGGATTTTCACGGGACTGTGCTTTCAATATTAAGAGTTCATGTTTACAGAGCTCAGAATTGGTGTCTAAAGCCTTTGAATCACGAGAATAGTTTTTGTGTTTACAATTTAGGAGGATTGGCTTTGGCGTTTTTTTTGTGTGAATCAGTCAAAATGGTGGCGGTTCCAGTAAATACTTCTAAGCAAACTGTCTGTGGTAAAACTGTTAAAATACACAATGAGAATTCCCAGAAATGATTAAGAACGTGTAATAAACATCTCAAGTACACGTAAATAGATTCTTACTACATTTACTGTCGAATTCAACACGGAGGTTTCCAGTGGAAAGCTGTGAAATGACGAAAATACTGGTAATGTTTACAAGTACGGGTACTTCTGGTGGCGTTTTCACGGGACTGTGCTTTCAAATATTAAGAGTTCATGTTTACAGAGCTAAGAATTGGTGTCTAAAGCCGTTGACTCACGAGAATAGTTTTTGTGTTTACAATTTAGGAGGATTGGCTTTGGCGTTTTCTTTGTGTGAATCAGTTAAAATGGTGGCGGTTCCAGTAAATACTTCTAAGCAAACTGTCTAATTGTGGTAAAACTGTTAAAATACACAATGAGAGTTCCCAGAAATGATTAAGAACGTGTAATAAACCCCTCAAGTACACGTAAATAGATTCTTACTACATTTACTGTCGAATTCAATCACGGAGGTTTCCAGTGGAAAGCTGTGAAATGACGAAAATACTGGTAATGTTTACAAGTCCGGGTACTTCGGGTGGCGTTTTCACGGGACTGTGCTTTCAAATATTAAGAGTTCATGTTTACAGAGCTAAGAATTGGTGTCTAAAGCCTTTGAATCACGAGAATAGTTTTTGTGTTTACAATTTAGGAGGATTGGCTTTGGCTTTTTTTTGTGTGAATCAGTTAAAATGGTCGCGGTTCCAGTAAATACTTCTAAGCAAACTGTCTAATTGTGGTAAAACTGTTAAAATACACAATGAGAGTTCCCAGAAATGATTAAGAACGTGTAATAAACCCCTCAAGTACACGTAAATAGATTCTTACTACATTTACTGTCGAATTCAACACGGAGGTTTCCAGTGGAAAGCTGTGAAATGACGAAAATACTGGTAATGTTTACAAGTACGGGTACTTCTGGTGGCGTTTTCACGGGACTGTGCTTTCAAATATTAAGAGTTCATGTTTACAGAGCTCAGAATTGGTGTCTAAAGCCTTTGAATCACGAGAATAGTTTTTGTGTTTACAATTTAGGAGGATTGGCTTTGGCGTTTTTTTTGTATGAATTAGTCAAAATGGTGGCGGTTCCAGTAAATACTTCTAAGCAAACTGTCTAATTGTGGTAAAACTGTTAAAATACACAATGAGAGTTCCCAGAAATGATTAAGAACGTGTAATAAACCCCTCAAGAACACGTAAATAGATTCTTGCTACATTTACTGTCGAATTCAATCACGGAGGTTTCCAGTGGAAAGCTTTGAAATGACGAAAATACTGGTAATGTTTACAAGTACGGGTACTTCTGGTGGCGTTTTCACGGGACTGTGCTTTCAAATATTAAGAGTTCATGTTTACAGAGCTCAGAATTGGTGTCTAAAGCCTTTGAATGACGAGAATAGTGTTTTTGTTTACAATTTAGGAGGATTGGCTTTGGCGTTTTTTTTGTGTGAATCAGTTAAAATGGTGGCGGTTCCAGTAAATACTTCTAAGCAAACTGTCTAATTGTGGTAAAACTGTTAAAATACACAATGAGAGTTCCCAGAAATGATTAAGAACGTGTAATAAACATCTCAAGTACACGTAAATAGATTCTTACTACATTTACTGTCGAATTCAACACGGAGGTTTCCAGTGGAAAGCTGTGAAATGACGAAAATACTGGTAACGTTTACAAGTACGGGTACTTCTGGTGGCGTTTTCACGGGACTGTGCTTTCAAATATTAAGAGTTCATGTTTACAGAGCTAAGAATTGGTGTCTAAAGCCTTTGAATCACGAGAGTAGTTTTTGTGTTTACAATTTAGGAGGATTGGCTTTGGCGTTTTTTTTGTGTGAATCAGTTAAAATGGTGGCGGTTCCAGTAAATACTTCTAAGCAAACTGTCTAATTGTGGTAAAACTGTTAAAATACACAATGAGAGTTCCCAGAAATGATTAAGAACGTGTAATAAACATCTCAAGTACACGTAAATAGATTCTTACTACATTTACTGTCGAATTCAACACGGAGGTTTCCAGTGGAAAGCTGTGAAATGACGAAAATACTGGTAATGTTTACAAGTACGGGTACTTCTGGTGGCGTTTTCACGGGACTGTGCTTTCAAATATTAAGAGTTCATGTTTACAGAGCTAAGAATTGGTGTCTAAAGCCTTTGAATCACGAGAATAGTTTTTGTGTTTACAATTTAGGAGGATTGGCTTTGGCGTTTTTTTTGTGTGAATCAGTTAAAATGGTGGCGGTTCCAGTAAATACTTCTAAGCAAACTGTCTAATTGTGGTAAAACTGTTAAAATACACAATGAGAGTTCCCAGAAATGATTAAGAACGTGTAATAAACCCCTCAAGTACACGTAAATAGATTCTTACTACATTTACTGTCGAATTCAATCACGGAGGTTTCCATTGGAAAATACTGGTAATGTTTACAAGTCCGGGTACTTCGGGTGGCGTTTTCACGGGACTTTGCTTTCAATTATTACGAGTTCATGTTTACAGAGCTCAGAATTGGTGTCTAAAGCCTTTGAATCACGAGAATAGTTTTTGTGTTTACAATTTAGGAGGATTGGCTTTGGCGTTTTTTTTGTTTGAATCAGTTAAAATGGTGGCGGTTCCAGTAAATACTTCTAAGCAAACTGTCTAATTGTGGTAAAACTGTTAAAATACACAATGAGAGTTCCCAGAAATGATTAAGAACGTGTAATAAACATCTCAAGTACACGTAAATAGATTCTTACTACATTTACTGTCGAATTCAACACGGAGGTTTCCAGTGGAAAGCTGTGAAATGACGAAAATACTGGTAATGTTTACAAGTACGGGTACTTCTGGTGGCGTTTTCACGGGACTGTGCTTTCAAATATTAAGAGTTCATGTTTACAGAGCTCAGAATTGGTGTCTAAAGCCTTTGAATCACGAGAATAGTTTTTGTGTTTACAATTTAGGAGGATTGGCTTTGGCGGTTTTTTTTGTGTGAATCAGTTAAAATGGTGGCGGTTCCAGTAAATACTTCTAAGCAAACTGTCTAATTGTGGTAAAACTGTTAAAATACACAATGAGAGTTCCCAGAAATGATTAAGAAAGTGTAATAAACATCTCAAGTACACGTAAATAGATTCTTACTACATTTACTGTCGAATTCAAAACGGAGGTTTCCAGTGGAAAGCTGTGAAATGACGAAAATACTGGTAATGTTTACAAGTCCGGGTACTTCGGGTGGCGTTTTCACGGGACTGTGCTTTCAATTATTACGAGTTCATGTTTACAGAGCTCAGAATTGGTGTCTAAAGCCTTTGAATCACGAGAATAGTTTTTGTGTTTACAATTTAGGAGGATTGGCTTTGGCGTTTTTTTTGTGTGAATCAGTTAAAATGGTGGCGGTTCCAGTAAATACTTCTAAGCAAACTGTCTAATTGTGGTAAAACTGTTAAAATACACAATGAGAGTTCCCAGAAATGATTAAGAACGTGTAATAAACATCTCAAGTACACGTAAATAGATTCTTACTACATTTACTGTCAAATTCAATCACGGAGGTTTCCAGTGGAAAGCTGTGAAATGACGAAAATACTGGTAATGTTTACAAGTACGGGTACTTCTGGTGGCGTTTTCACGGGACTGTGCTTTCAAATATTACGAGTTCATGTTTACAGAGCTCAGAATTGGTGTCTAAAGCCTTTGAATCACGAGAATAGTTTTTATGTTTACAATTTAGGAGGATTGGCTTTGGCGTTTTTTTTGTGTGAATCAGTTAAAATGGTGGCGGTTCCAGTAAATACTTCTAAGCAAACTGTCTAATTGTGGTAAAACTGTTAAAATACACAATGATAGTGCCCAGAAATAATTACGAAAGTGTAATAAACATCTCAAGTACACGTTAATAGATTTTTACTACATTTACTGTCGAATTCAATCACGGAGGTTTCGAGTGGAAAGCTGTGAAATGACGAAAATACTGGTAATATTGACATTTCCGGATACTTCGGGTGGATTTTCACGGGACTGTGCTTTCAATATTAAGAGTTCATGTTTACAGAGCTCAGAATTGGTGTCTAAAGCCTTTGAATCACGAGAATAGTTTTTGTGTTTACAATTTAGGAGGATTGGCTTTGGCGTTTTTTTTGTGTGAATCAGTCAAAATGGTGGCGGTTCCAGTAAATACTTCTAAGCAAACTGTCTGTGGTAAAACTGTTAAAATACACAATGAGAATTCCCAGAAATGATTAAGAACGTGTAATAAACATCTCAAGTACACGTAAATAGATTCTTACTACATTTACTGTCGAATTCAACACGGAGGTTTCCAGTGGAAAGCTGTGAAATGACGAAAATACTGGTAATGTTTACAAGTACGGGTACTTCTGGTGGCGTTTTCACGGGACTGTGCTTTCAAATATTAAGAGTTCATGTTTACAGAGCTAAGAATTGGTGTCTAAAGCCGTTGAATCACGAGAATAGTTTTTGTGTTGACAATTTAGGAGGATTGGCTTTGGCGTTTTCTTTGTGTGAATCAGTTAAAATGGTGGCGGTTCCAGTAAATACTTCTAAGCAAACTGTCTAATTGTGGTAAAACTGTTAAAATACACAATGAGAGTTCCCAGAAATGATTAAGAACGTGTAATAAACCCCTCAAGTACACGTAAATAGATTCTTACTACATTTACTGTCGAATTCAACACGGAGGTTTCCAGTGGAAAGCTGTGAAATGACGAAAATACTGGTAATGTTTACAAGTACGGGTACTTCTGGTGGCGTTTTCACGGGACTGTGCTTTCAAATATTAAGAGTTCATGTTTACAGAGCTCAGAATTGGTGTCTAAAGCCTTTGAATCACGAGAATAGTTTTTGTGTTTACAATTTAGGAGGATTGGCTTTGGCGTTTTTTTTGTATGAATTAGTCAAAATGGTGGCGGTTCCAGTAAATACTTCTAAGCAAACTGTCTAATTGTGGTAAAACTGTTAAAATACACAATGAGAGTTCCCAGAAATAATTAAGAACGTGTAATAAACATCTCAAGTACACGTAAATAGATTCTTACTACATTTACTGTCGAATTCAACACGGAGGTTTCCAGTGGAAACCTGTGAAATGACGAAAATACTGGTAATGTTTACAAGTACGGGTACTTCTGGTGGCGTTTTCACGGGACTGTGCTTTCAAATATTAAGAGTTCATGTTTACAGAGCTAAGAATTGGTGTCTAAAGCCTTTGAATCACGAGAATAGTTTTTGTGTTTACAATTTAGGAGGATTGGCTTTGGCGTTTTTTTTGTGTGAATCAGTTAAAATGGTGGCGGTTCCAGTAAATACTTCTAAGCAAACTGTCTAATTGTGGTAAAACTGTTAAAATACACAATGAGAGTTCCCAGAAATGATTAAGAACGTGTAATAAACCCCTCAAGTACACGTAAATAGATTCTTACTACATTTACTGTCGAATTCAATCACGGAGGTTTCCAGTGGAAAATACTGGTAATGTTTACAAGTCCGGGTACTTCGGGTGGCGTTTTCACGGGACTTTGCTTTCAATTATTACGAGTTCATGTTTACAGAGCTCAGAATTGGTGTCTAAAGCCTTTGAATCACGAGAATAGTTTTTGTGTTTACAATTTAGGAGGATTGGCTTTGGCGTTTTTTTTGTTTGAATCAGTTAAAATGGTGGCGGTTCCAGTAAATACTTCTAAGCAAACTGTCTAATTGTGGTAAAACTGTTAAAATACACAATGAGAGTTCCCAGAAATGATTAAGAACGTGTAATAAACATCTCAAGTACACGTAAATAGATTCTTACTACATTTACTGTCGAATTCAACACGGAGGTTTCCAGTGGAAAGCTGTGAAATGACGAAAATACTGGTAATGTTTACAAGTACGGGTACTTCTGGTGGCGTTTTCACGGGACTGTGCTTTCAAATATTAAGAGTTCATGTTTACAGAGCTCAGAATTGGTGTCTAAAGCCTTTGAATCACGAGAATAGTTTTTGTGTTTACAATTTAGGAGGATTGGCTTTGGCGTTTTTTTTGTGTGAATCAGTTAAAATGGTGGCGGTTCCAGTAAATACTTCTAAGCAAACTGTCTAATTGTGGTAAAACTGTTAAAATACACAATGAGAGTTCCCAGAAATGATTAAGAACGTGTAATAAACATCTCAAGTACACGTAAATAGATTCTTACTACATTTACTGTCGAATTCAACACGGAGGTTTCCAGTGGAAAGCTGTGAAATGACGAAAATACTGGTAATGTTTACAAGTACGGGTACTTCTGGTGGCGTTTTCACGGGACTGTGCTTTCAAATATTAAGAGTTCATGTTTACAGAGCTAAGAATTGGTGTCTAAAGCCTTTGAATCACGAGAATAGTTTTTGTGTTTACAATTTAGGAGGATTGGCTTTGGCGTTTTTTTTGTGTGAATCAGTTAAAATGGTGGCGGTTCCAGTAAATACTTCTAAGCAAACTGTCTAATTGTGGTAAAACTGTTAAAATACACAATGAGAGTTCCCAGAAATGATTAAGAACGTGTAATAAACCCCTCAAGTACACGTAAATAGATTCTTACTACATTTACTGTCGAATTCAATCACGGAGGTTTCCAGTGGAAAATACTGGTAATGTTTACAAGTCCGGGTACTTCGGGTGGCGTTTTCACGGGACTTTGCTTTCAATTATTACGAGTTCATGTTTACAGAGCTCAGAATTGGTGTCTAAAGCCTTTGAATCACGAGAATAGTTTTTGTGTTTACAATTTAGGAGGATTGGCTTTGGCGTTTTTTTTGTTTGAATCAGTTAAAATGGTGGCGGTTCCAGTAAATACTTCTAAGCAAACTGTCTAATTGTGGTAAAACTGTTAAAATACACAATGAGAGTTCCCAGAAATGATTAAGAACGTGTAATAAACATCTCAAGTACACGTAAATAGATTCTTACTACATTTACTGTCGAATTCAACACGGAGGTTTCCAGTGGAAAGCTGTGAAATGACGAAAATACTGGTAATGTTTACAAGTACGGGTACTTCTGGTGGCGTTTTCACGGGACTGTGCTTTCAAATATTAAGAGTTCATGTTTACAGAGCTCAGAATTGGTGTCTAAAGCCTTTGAATCACGAGAATAGTTTTTGTGTTTACAATTTAGGAGGATTGGCTTTGGCGTTTTTTTTGTATGAATCAGTCAAAATGGTGGCGGTTCCAGTAAATACTTCTAAGCAAACTGTCTAATTGTGGTAAAACTGTTAAAATACACAATGAGAGTTCCCAGAAATGATTAAGAACGTGTAATAAACCCCTCAAGAACACGTAAATAGATTCTTGCTACATTTACTGTCGAATTCAATCACGGAGGTTTCCAGTGGAAAGCTGTGAAATGACGAAAATACTGGTAATGTTTACAAGTACGGGTACTTCTGGTGGCGTTTTCACGGGACTGTGCTTTCAAATATTACGAGTTCATGTTTACAGAGCTCAGAATTGGTGTCTAAAGCCTTTGAATCACGAGAATAGTTTTTATGTTTACAATTTAGGAGGATTGGCTTTGGCGTTTTTTTTGTGTGAATCAGTTAAAATGGTGGCGGTTCCAGTAAATACTTCTAAGCAAACTGTCTAATTGTGGTAAAACTGTTAAAATACACAATGATAGTTCCCAGAAATAATTACGAAAGTGTAATAAACATCTCAAGTACACGTTAATAGATTTTTACTACATTTACTGTCGAATTCAATCACGGAGGTTTCGAGTGGAAAGCTGTGAAATGACGAAAATACTGGTAATATTGACATTTCCGGATACTTCGGGTGGATTTTCACGGGACTGTGCTTTCAATATTAAGAGTTCATGTTTACAGAGCTCAGAATTGGTGTCTAAAGCCTTTGAATCACGAGAATAGTTTTTGTGTTTACAATTTAGGAGGATTGGCTTTGGCGTTTTTTTTGTGTGAATCAGTCAAAATGGTGGCGGTTCCAGTAAATACTTCTAAGCAAACTGTCTGTGGTAAAACTGTTAAAATACACAATGAGAATTCCCAGAAATGATTAAGAACGTGTAATAAACATCTCAAGTACACGTAAATAGATTCTTACTACATTTACTGTCGAATTCAACACGGAGGTTTCCAGTGGAAAGCTGTGAAATGACGAAAATACTGGTAATGTTTACAAGTACGGGTACTTCTGGTGGCGTTTTCACGGGACTGTGCTTTCAAATATTAAGAGTTCATGTTTACAGAGCTAAGAATTGGTGTCTAAAGCCGTTGACTCACGAGAATAGTTTTTGTGTTTACAATTTAGGAGGATTGGCTTTGGCGTTTTCTTTGTGTGAATCAGTTAAAATGGTGGCGGTTCCAGTAAATACTTCTAAGCAAACTGTCTAATTGTGGTAAAACTGTTAAAATACACAATGAGAGTTCCCAGAAATGATTAAGAACGTGTAATAAACCCCTCAAGTACACGTAAATAGATTCTTACTACATTTACTGTCGAATTCAATCACGGAGGTTTCCAGTGGAAAGCTGTGAAATGACGAAAATACTGGTAATGTTTACAAGTCCGGGTACTTCGGGTGGCGTTTTCACGGGACTGTGCTTTCAAATATTAAGAGTTCATGTTTACAGAGCTAAGAATTGGTGTCTAAAGCCTTTGAATCACGAGAATAGTTTTTGTGTTTACAATTTAGGAGGATTGGCTTTGGCTTTTTTTTGTGTGAATCAGTTAAAATGGTCGCGGTTCCAGTAAATACTTCTAAGCAAACTGTCTAATTGTGGTAAAACTGTTAAAATACACAATGAGAGTTCCCAGAAATGATTAAGAACGTGTAATAAACCCCTCAAGTACACGTAAATAGATTCTTACTACATTTACTGTCGAATTCAACACGGAGGTTTCCAGTGGAAAGCTGTGAAATGACGAAAATACTGGTAATGTTTACAAGTACGGGTACTTCTGGTGGCGTTTTCACGGGACTGTGCTTTCAAATATTAAGAGTTCATGTTTACAGAGCTCAGAATTGGTGTCTAAAGCCTTTGAATCACGAGAATAGTTTTTGTGTTTACAATTTAGGAGGATTGGCTTTGGCGTTTTTTTTGTATGAATTAGTCAAAATGGTGGCGGTTCCAGTAAATACTTCTAAGCAAACTGTCTAATTGTGGTAAAACTGTTAAAATACACAATGAGAGTTCCCAGAAATGATTAAGAACGTGTAATAAACCCCTCAAGAACACGTAAATAGATTCTTGCTACATTTACTGTCGAATTCAATCACGGAGGTTTCCAGTGGAAAGCTTTGAAATGACGAAAATACTGGTAATGTTTACAAGTACGGGTACTTCTGGTGGCGTTTTCACGGGACTGTGCTTTCAAATATTAAGAGTTCATGTTTACAGAGCTCAGAATTGGTGTCTAAAGCCTTTGAATGACGAGAATAGTGTTTTTGTTTACAATTTAGGAGGATTGGCTTTGGCGTTTTTTTTGTGTGAATCAGTTAAAATGGTGGCGGTTCCAGTAAATACTTCTAAGCAAACTGTCTAATTGTGGTAAAACTGTTAAAATACACAATGAGAGTTCCCAGAAATGATTAAGAACGTGTAATAAACATCTCAAGTACACGTAAATAGATTCTTACTACATTTACTGTCGAATTCAACACGGAGGTTTCCAGTGGAAAGCTGTGAAATGACGAAAATACTGGTAACGTTTACAAGTACGGGTACTTCTGGTGGCGTTTTCACGGGACTGTGCTTTCAAATATTAAGAGTTCATGTTTACAGAGCTAAGAATTGGTGTCTAAAGCCTTTGAATCACGAGAGTAGTTTTTGTGTTTACAATTTAGGAGGATTGGCTTTGGCGTTTTTTTTGTGTGAATCAGTTAAAATGGTGGCGGTTCCAGTAAATACTTCTAAGCAAACTGTCTAATTGTGGTAAAACTGTTAAAATACACAATGAGAGTTCCCAGAAATGATTAAGAACGTGTAATAAACATCTCAAGTACACGTAAATAGATTCTTACTACATTTACTGTCGAATTCAACACGGAGGTTTCCAGTGGAAAGCTGTGAAATGACGAAAATACTGGTAATGTTTACAAGTACGGGTACTTCTGGTGGCGTTTTCACGGGACTGTGCTTTCAAATATTAAGAGTTCATGTTTACAGAGCTAAGAATTGGTGTCTAAAGCCTTTGAATCACGAGAATAGTTTTTGTGTTTACAATTTAGGAGGATTGGCTTTGGCGTTTTTTTTGTGTGAATCAGTTAAAATGGTGGCGGTTCCAGTAAATACTTCTAAGCAAACTGTCTAATTGTGGTAAAACTGTTAAAATACACAATGAGAGTTCCCAGAAATGATTAAGAACGTGTAATAAACCCCTCAAGTACACGTAAATAGATTCTTACTACATTTACTGTCGAATTCAATCACGGAGGTTTCCATTGGAAAATACTGGTAATGTTTACAAGTCCGGGTACTTCGGGTGGCGTTTTCACGGGACTTTGCTTTCAATTATTACGAGTTCATGTTTACAGAGCTCAGAATTGGTGTCTAAAGCCTTTGAATCACGAGAATAGTTTTTGTGTTTACAATTTAGGAGGATTGGCTTTGGCGTTTTTTTTGTTTGAATCAGTTAAAATGGTGGCGGTTCCAGTAAATACTTCTAAGCAAACTGTCTAATTGTGGTAAAACTGTTAAAATACACAATGAGAGTTCCCAGAAATGATTAAGAACGTGTAATAAACATCTCAAGTACACGTAAATAGATTCTTACTACATTTACTGTCGAATTCAACACGGAGGTTTCCAGTGGAAAGCTGTGAAATGACGAAAATACTGGTAATGTTTACAAGTACGGGTACTTCTGGTGGCGTTTTCACGGGACTGTGCTTTCAAATATTAAGAGTTCATGTTTACAGAGCTCAGAATTGGTGTCTAAAGCCTTTGAATCACGAGAATAGTTTTTGTGTTTACAATTTAGGAGGATTGGCTTTGGCGTTTTTTTTTGTGTGAATCAGTTAAAATGGTGGCGGTTCCAGTAAATACTTCTAAGCAAACTGTCTAATTGTGGTAAAACTGTTAAAATACACAATGAGAGTTCCCAGAAATGATTAAGAAAGTGTAATAAACATCTCAAGTACACGTAAATAGATTCTTACTACATTTACTGTCGAATTCAAAACGGAGGTTTCCAGTGGAAAGCTGTGAAATGACGAAAATACTGGTAATGTTTACAAGTCCGGGTACTTCGGGTGGCGTTTTCACGGGACTGTGCTTTCAATTATTACGAGTTCATGTTTACAGAGCTCAGAATTGGTGTCTAAAGCCTTTGAATCACGAGAATAGTTTTTGTGTTTACAATTTAGGAGGATTGGCTTTGGCGTTTTTTTTGTGTGAATCAGTTAAAATGGTGGCGGTTCCAGTAAATACTTCTAAGCAAACTGTCTAATTGTGGTAAAACTGTTAAAATACACAATGAGAGTTCCCAGAAATGATTAAGAACGTGTAATAAACATCTCAAGTACACGTAAATAGATTCTTACTACATTTACTGTCAAATTCAATCACGGAGGTTTCCAGTGGAAAGCTGTGAAATGACGAAAATACTGGTAATGTTTACAAGTACGGGTACTTCTGGTGGCGTTTTCACGGGACTGTGCTTTCAAATATTACGAGTTCATGTTTACAGAGCTCAGAATTGGTGTCTAAAGCCTTTGAATCACGAGAATAGTTTTTATGTTTACAATTTAGGAGGATTGGCTTTGGCGTTTTTTTTGTGTGAATCAGTTAAAATGGTGGCGGTTCCAGTAAATACTTCTAAGCAAACTGTCTAATTGTGGTAAAACTGTTAAAATACACAATGATAGTGCCCAGAAATAATTACGAAAGTGTAATAAACATCTCAAGTACACGTTAATAGATTTTTACTACATTTACTGTCGAATTCAATCACGGAGGTTTCGAGTGGAAAGCTGTGAAATGACGAAAATACTGGTAATATTGACATTTCCGGATACTTCGGGTGGATTTTCACGGGACTGTGCTTTCAATATTAAGAGTTCATGTTTACAGAGCTCAGAATTGGTGTCTAAAGCCTTTGAATCACGAGAATAGTTTTTGTGTTTACAATTTAGGAGGATTGGCTTTGGCGTTTTTTTTGTGTGAATCAGTCAAAATGGTGGCGGTTCCAGTAAATACTTCTAAGCAAACTGTCTGTGGTAAAACTGTTAAAATACACAATGAGAATTCCCAGAAATGATTAAGAACGTGTAATAAACATCTCAAGTACACGTAAATAGATTCTTACTACATTTACTGTCGAATTCAACACGGAGGTTTCCAGTGGAAAGCTGTGAAATGACGAAAATACTGGTAATGTTTACAAGTACGGGTACTTCTGGTGGCGTTTTCACGGGACTGTGCTTTCAAATATTAAGAGTTCATGTTTACAGAGCTAAGAATTGGTGTCTAAAGCCGTTGAATCACGAGAATAGTTTTTGTGTTTACAATTTAGGAGGATTGGCTTTGGCGTTTTCTTTGTGTGAATCAGTTAAAATGGTGGCGGTTCCAGTAAATACTTCTAAGCAAACTGTCTAATTGTGGTAAAACTGTTAAAATACACAATGAGAGTTCCCAGAAATGATTAAGAACGTGTAATAAACCCCTCAAGTACACGTAAATAGATTCTTACTACATTTACTGTCGAATTCAACACGGAGGTTTCCAGTGGAAAGCTGTGAAATGACGAAAATACTGGTAATGTTTACAAGTACGGGTACTTCTGGTGGCGTTTTCACGGGACTGTGCTTTCAAATATTAAGAGTTCATGTTTACAGAGCTCAGAATTGGTGTCTAAAGCCTTTGAATCACGAGAATAGTTTTTGTGTTTACAATTTAGGAGGATTGGCTTTGGCGTTTTTTTTGTATGAATTAGTCAAAATGGTGGCGGTTCCAGTAAATACTTCTAAGCAAACTGTCTAATTGTGGTAAAACTGTTAAAATACACAATGAGAGTTCCCAGAAATAATTAAGAACGTGTAATAAACATCTCAAGTACACGTAAATAGATTCTTACTACATTTACTGTCGAATTCAACACGGAGGTTTCCAGTGGAAACCTGTGAAATGACGAAAATACTGGTAATGTTTACAAGTACGGGTACTTCTGGTGGCGTTTTCACGGGACTGTGCTTTCAAATATTAAGAGTTCATGTTTACAGAGCTAAGAATTGGTGTCTAAAGCCTTTGAATCACGAGAATAGTTTTTGTGTTTACAATTTAGGAGGATTGGCTTTGGCGTTTTTTTTGTGTGAATCAGTTAAAATGGTGGCGGTTCCAGTAAATACTTCTAAGCAAACTGTCTAATTGTGGTAAAACTGTTAAAATACACAATGAGAGTTCCCAGAAATGATTAAGAACGTGTAATAAACCCCTCAAGTACACGTAAATAGATTCTTACTACATTTACTGTCGAATTCAATCACGGAGGTTTCCAGTGGAAAATACTGGTAATGTTTACAAGTCCGGGTACTTCGGGTGGCGTTTTCACGGGACTTTGCTTTCAATTATTACGAGTTCATGTTTACAGAGCTCAGAATTGGTGTCTAAAGCCTTTGAATCACGAGAATAGTTTTTGTGTTTACAATTTAGGAGGATTGGCTTTGGCGTTTTTTTTGTTTGAATCAGTTAAAATGGTGGCGGTTCCAGTAAATACTTCTAAGCAAACTGTCTAATTGTGGTAAAACTGTTAAAATACACAATGAGAGTTCCCAGAAATGATTAAGAACGTGTAATAAACATCTCAAGTACACGTAAATAGATTCTTACTACATTTACTGTCGAATTCAACACGGAGGTTTCCAGTGGAAAGCTGTGAAATGACGAAAATACTGGTAATGTTTACAAGTACGGGTACTTCTGGTGGCGTTTTCACGGGACTGTGCTTTCAAATATTAAGAGTTCATGTTTACAGAGCTCAGAATTGGTGTCTAAAGCCTTTGAATCACGAGAATAGTTTTTGTGTTTACAATTTAGGAGGATTGGCTTTGGCGTTTTTTTTGTGTGAATCAGTTAAAATGGTGGCGGTTCCAGTAAATACTTCTAAGCAAACTGTCTAATTGTGGTAAAACTGTTAAAATACACAATGAGAGTTCCCAGAAATGATTAAGAACGTGTAATAAACATCTCAAGTACACGTAAATAGATTCTTACTACATTTACTGTCGAATTCAACACGGAGGTTTCCAGTGGAAAGCTGTGAAATGACGAAAATACTGGTAATGTTTACAAGTACGGGTACTTCTGGTGGCGTTTTCACGGGACTGTGCTTTCAAATATTAAGAGTTCATGTTTACAGAGCTAAGAATTGGTGTCTAAAGCCTTTGAATCACGAGAATAGTTTTTGTGTTTACAATTTAGGAGGATTGGCTTTGGCGTTTTTTTTGTGTGAATCAGTTAAAATGGTGGCGGTTCCAGTAAATACTTCTAAGCAAACTGTCTAATTGTGGTAAAACTGTTAAAATACACAATGAGAGTTCCCAGAAATGATTAAGAACGTGTAATAAACCCCTCAAGTACACGTAAATAGATTCTTACTACATTTACTGTCGAATTCAATCACGGAGGTTTCCAGTGGAAAATACTGGTAATGTTTACAAGTCCGGGTACTTCGGGTGGCGTTTTCACGGGACTTTGCTTTCAATTATTACGAGTTCATGTTTACAGAGCTCAGAATTGGTGTCTAAAGCCTTTGAATCACGAGAATAGTTTTTGTGTTTACAATTTAGGAGGATTGGCTTTGGCGTTTTTTTTGTTTGAATCAGTTAAAATGGTGGCGGTTCCAGTAAATACTTCTAAGCAAACTGTCTAATTGTGGTAAAACTGTTAAAATACACAATGAGAGTTCCCAGAAATGATTAAGAACGTGTAATAAACATCTCAAGTACACGTAAATAGATTCTTACTACATTTACTGTCGAATTCAACACGGAGGTTTCCAGTGGAAAGCTGTGAAATGACGAAAATACTGGTAATGTTTACAAGTACGGGTACTTCTGGTGGCGTTTTCACGGGACTGTGCTTTCAAATATTAAGAGTTCATGTTTACAGAGCTCAGAATTGGTGTCTAAAGCCTTTGAATCACGAGAATAGTTTTTGTGTTTACAATTTAGGAGGATTGGCTTTGGCGTTTTTTTTGTATGAATCAGTCAAAATGGTGGCGGTTCCAGTAAATACTTCTAAGCAAACTGTCTAATTGTGGTAAAACTGTTAAAATACACAATGAGAGTTCCCAGAAATGATTAAGAACGTGTAATAAACCCCTCAAGAACACGTAAATAGATTCTTGCTACATTTACTGTCGAATTCAATCACGGAGGTTTCCAGTGGAAAGCTTTGAAATGACGAAAATACTGGTAATGTTTACAAGTACGGGTACTTCTGGTGGCGTTTTCACGGGACTGTGCTTTCAAATATTAAGAGTTCATGTTTACAGAGCTCAGAATTGGTGTCTAAAGCCTTTGAATGACGAGAATAGTGTTTTTGTTTACAATTTAGGAGGATTGGCTTTGGCGTTTTTTTTGTGTGAATCAGTTAAAATGGTGGCGGTTCCAGTAAATACTTCTAAGCAAACTGTCTAATTGTGGTAAAACTGTTAAAATACACAATGAGAGTCCCAGAAATGATTAAGAACGTGTAATAAACATCTCAAGTACACGTAAATAGATTCTTACTACATTTACTGTCGAATTCAACACGGAGGTTTCCAGTGGAAAGCTGTGAAATGACGAAAATACTGGTAACGTTTACAAGTACGGGTACTTCTGGTGGCGTTTTCACGGGACTGTGCTTTCAAATATTAAGAGTTCATGTTTACAGAGCTAAGAATTGGTGTCTAAAGCCTTTGAATCACGAGAATAGTTTTTGTGTTTACAATTTAGGAGGATTGGCTTTGGCGTTTTTTTTTGTGTGAATCAGTCAAAATGGTGGCGGTTCCAGTACATACTTCTAAGCAAACTGTCTAATTGTGGTAAAACTGTTAAAATACACCATGAGAGTTCCCAGAAATGATTAAGAACGTGTAATAAACATCTCAAGTACACGTAAATAGATTCTTACTACATTTACTGTCGAATTCAACACGGAGGTTTCCAGTGGAAAGCTGTGAAATGACGAAAATACTGGTAATGTTTACAAGTACGGGTACTTCTGGTGGCGTTTTCACGGGACTGTGCTTTCAAATATTACGAGTTCATGTTTACAGAGCTCAGAATTGGTGTCTAAAGCCTTTGAATCACGAGAATAGTTTTTATGTTTACAATTTAGGAGGATTGGCTTTGGCGTTTTTTTTGTGTGAATCAGTTAAAATGGTGGCGGTTCCAGTAAATACTTCTAAGCAAACTGTCTAATTGTGGTAAAACTGTTAAAATACACAATGATAGTTCCCAGAAATAATTACGAAAGTGTAATAAACATCTCAAGTACACGTTAATAGATTTTTACTACATTTACTGTCGAATTCAATCACGGAGGTTTCGAGTGGAAAGCTGTGAAATGACGAAAATACTGGTAATATTGACATTTCCGGATACTTCGGGTGGATTTTCACGGGACTGTGCTTTCAATATTAAGAGTTCATGTTTACAGAGCTCAGAATTGGTGTCTAAAGCCTTTGAATCACGAGAATAGTTTTTGTGTTTACAATTTAGGAGGATTGGCTTTGGCGTTTTTTTTGTGTGAATCAGTCAAAATGGTGGCGGTTCCAGTAAATACTTCTAAGCAAACTGTCTGTGGTAAAACTGTTAAAATACACAATGAGAATTCCCAGAAATGATTAAGAACGTGTAATAAACATCTCAAGTACACGTAAATAGATTCTTACTACATTTACTGTCGAATTCAACACGGAGGTTTCCAGTGGAAAGCTGTGAAATGACGAAAATACTGGTAATGTTTACAAGTACGGGTACTTCTGGTGGCGTTTTCACGGGACTGTGCTTTCAAATATTAAGAGTTCATGTTTACAGAGCTAAGAATTGGTGTCTAAAGCCGTTGACTCACGAGAATAGTTTTTGTGTTTACAATTTAGGAGGATTGGCTTTGGCGTTTTCTTTGTGTGAATCAGTTAAAATGGTGGCGGTTCCAGTAAATACTTCTAAGCAAACTGTCTAATTGTGGTAAAACTGTTAAAATACACAATGAGAGTTCCCAGAAATGATTAAGAACGTGTAATAAACCCCTCAAGTACACGTAAATAGATTCTTACTACATTTACTGTCGAATTCAATCACGGAGGTTTCCAGTGGAAAGCTGTGAAATGACGAAAATACTGGTAATGTTTACAAGTCCGGGTACTTCGGGTGGCGTTTTCACGGGACTGTGCTTTCAAATATTAAGAGTTCATGTTTACAGAGCTAAGAATTGGTGTCTAAAGCCTTTGAATCACGAGAATAGTTTTTGTGTTTACAATTTAGGAGGATTGGCTTTGGCTTTTTTTTGTGTGAATCAGTTAAAATGGTCGCGGTTCCAGTAAATACTTCTAAGCAAACTGTCTAATTGTGGTAAAACTGTTAAAATACACAATGAGAGTTCCCAGAAATGATTAAGAACGTGTAATAAACCCCTCAAGTACACGTAAATAGATTCTTACTACATTTACTGTCGAATTCAACACGGAGGTTTCCAGTGGAAAGCTGTGAAATGACGAAAATACTGGTAATGTTTACAAGTACGGGTACTTCTGGTGGCGTTTTCACGGGACTGTGCTTTCAAATATTAAGAGTTCATGTTTACAGAGCTCAGAATTGGTGTCTAAAGCCTTTGAATCACGAGAATAGTTTTTGTGTTTACAATTTAGGAGGATTGGCTTTGGCGTTTTTTTTGTATGAATTAGTCAAAATGGTGGCGGTTCCAGTAAATACTTCTAAGCAAACTGTCTAATTGTGGTAAAACTGTTAAAATACACAATGAGAGTTCCCAGAAATGATTAAGAACGTGTAATAAACCCCTCAAGAACACGTAAATAGATTCTTGCTACATTTACTGTCGAATTCAATCACGGAGGTTTCCAGTGGAAAGCTTTGAAATGACGAAAATACTGGTAATGTTTACAAGTACGGGTACTTCTGGTGGCGTTTTCACGGGACTGTGCTTTCAAATATTAAGAGTTCATGTTTACAGAGCTCAGAATTGGTGTCTAAAGCCTTTGAATGACGAGAATAGTGTTTTTGTTTACAATTTAGGAGGATTGGCTTTGGCGTTTTTTTTGTGTGAATCAGTTAAAATGGTGGCGGTTCCAGTAAATACTTCTAAGCAAACTGTCTAATTGTGGTAAAACTGTTAAAATACACAATGAGAGTTCCCAGAAATGATTAAGAACGTGTAATAAACATCTCAAGTACACGTAAATAGATTCTTACTACATTTACTGTCGAATTCAACACGGAGGTTTCCAGTGGAAAGCTGTGAAATGACGAAAATACTGGTAACGTTTACAAGTACGGGTACTTCTGGTGGCGTTTTCACGGGACTGTGCTTTCAAATATTAAGAGTTCATGTTTACAGAGCTAAGAATTGGTGTCTAAAGCCTTTGAATCACGAGAGTAGTTTTTGTGTTTACAATTTAGGAGGATTGGCTTTGGCGTTTTTTTTGTGTGAATCAGTTAAAATGGTGGCGGTTCCAGTAAATACTTCTAAGCAAACTGTCTAATTGTGGTAAAACTGTTAAAATACACAATGAGAGTTCCCAGAAATGATTAAGAACGTGTAATAAACATCTCAAGTACACGTAAATAGATTCTTACTACATTTACTGTCGAATTCAACACGGAGGTTTCCAGTGGAAAGCTGTGAAATGACGAAAATACTGGTAATGTTTACAAGTACGGGTACTTCTGGTGGCGTTTTCACGGGACTGTGCTTTCAAATATTAAGAGTTCATGTTTACAGAGCTAAGAATTGGTGTCTAAAGCCTTTGAATCACGAGAATAGTTTTTGTGTTTACAATTTAGGAGGATTGGCTTTGGCGTTTTTTTTGTGTGAATCAGTTAAAATGGTGGCGGTTCCAGTAAATACTTCTAAGCAAACTGTCTAATTGTGGTAAAACTGTTAAAATACACAATGAGAGTTCCCAGAAATGATTAAGAACGTGTAATAAACCCCTCAAGTACACGTAAATAGATTCTTACTACATTTACTGTCGAATTCAATCACGGAGGTTTCCATTGGAAAATACTGGTAATGTTTACAAGTCCGGGTACTTCGGGTGGCGTTTTCACGGGACTTTGCTTTCAATTATTACGAGTTCATGTTTACAGAGCTCAGAATTGGTGTCTAAAGCCTTTGAATCACGAGAATAGTTTTTGTGTTTACAATTTAGGAGGATTGGCTTTGGCGTTTTTTTTGTTTGAATCAGTTAAAATGGTGGCGGTTCCAGTAAATACTTCTAAGCAAACTGTCTAATTGTGGTAAAACTGTTAAAATACACAATGAGAGTTCCCAGAAATGATTAAGAACGTGTAATAAACATCTCAAGTACACGTAAATAGATTCTTACTACATTTACTGTCGAATTCAACACGGAGGTTTCCAGTGGAAAGCTGTGAAATGACGAAAATACTGGTAATGTTTACAAGTACGGGTACTTCTGGTGGCGTTTTCACGGGACTGTGCTTTCAAATATTAAGAGTTCATGTTTACAGAGCTCAGAATTGGTGTCTAAAGCCTTTGAATCACGAGAATAGTTTTTGTGTTTACAATTTAGGAGGATTGGCTTTGGCGTTTTTTTTTGTGTGAATCAGTTAAAATGGTGGCGGTTCCAGTAAATACTTCTAAGCAAACTGTCTAATTGTGGTAAAACTGTTAAAATACACAATGAGAGTTCCCAGAAATGATTAAGAAAGTGTAATAAACATCTCAAGTACACGTAAATAGATTCTTACTACATTTACTGTCGAATTCAAAACGGAGGTTTCCAGTGGAAAGCTGTGAAATGACGAAAATACTGGTAATGTTTACAAGTCCGGGTACTTCGGGTGGCGTTTTCACGGGACTGTGCTTTCAATTATTACGAGTTCATGTTTACAGAGCTCAGAATTGGTGTCTAAAGCCTTTGAATCACGAGAATAGTTTTTGTGTTTACAATTTAGGAGGATTGGCTTTGGCGTTTTTTTTGTGTGAATCAGTTAAAATGGTGGCGGTTCCAGTAAATACTTCTAAGCAAACTGTCTAATTGTGGTAAAACTGTTAAAATACACAATGAGAGTTCCCAGAAATGATTAAGAACGTGTAATAAACATCTCAAGTACACATAAATAGATTCTTACTACATTTACTGTCAAATTCAATCACGGAGGTTTCCAGTGGAAAGCTGTGAAATGACGAAAATACTGGTAATGTTTACAAGTACGGGTACTTCTGGTGGCGTTTTCACGGGACTGTGCTTTCAAATATTACGAGTTCATGTTTACAGAGCTCAGAATTGGTGTCTAAAGCCTTTGAATCACGAGAATAGTTTTTATGTTTACAATTTAGGAGGATTGGCTTTGGCGTTTTTTTTGTGTGAATCAGTTAAAATGGTGGCGGTTCCAGTAAATACTTCTAAGCAAACTGTCTAATTGTGGTAAAACTGTTAAAATACACAATGATAGTGCCCAGAAATAATTACGAAAGTGTAATAAACATCTCAAGTACACGTTAATAGATTTTTACTACATTTACTGTCGAATTCAATCACGGAGGTTTCGAGTGGAAAGCTGTGAAATGACGAAAATACTGGTAATATTGACATTTCCGGATACTTCGGGTGGATTTTCACGGGACTGTGCTTTCAATATTAAGAGTTCATGTTTACAGAGCTCAGAATTGGTGTCTAAAGCCTTTGAATCACGAGAATAGTTTTTGTGTTTACAATTTAGGAGGATTGGCTTTGGCGTTTTTTTTGTGTGAATCAGTCAAAATGGTGGCGGTTCCAGTAAATACTTCTAAGCAAACTGTCTGTGGTAAAACTGTTAAAATACACAATGAGAATTCCCAGAAATGATTAAGAACGTGTAATAAACATCTCAAGTACACGTAAATAGATTCTTACTACATTTACTGTCGAATTCAACACGGAGGTTTCCAGTGGAAAGCTGTGAAATGACGAAAATACTGGTAATGTTTACAAGTACGGGTACTTCTGGTGGCGTTTTCACGGGACTGTGCTTTCAAATATTAAGAGTTCATGTTTACAGAGCTAAGAATTGGTGTCTAAAGCCGTTGAATCACGAGAATAGTTTTTGTGTTTACAATTTAGGAGGATTGGCTTTGGCGTTTTCTTTGTGTGAATCAGTTAAAATGGTGGCGGTTCCAGTAAATACTTCTAAGCAAACTGTCTAATTGTGGTAAAACTGTTAAAATACACAATGAGAGTTCCCAGAAATGATTAAGAACGTGTAATAAACCCCTCAAGTACACGTAAATAGATTCTTACTACATTTACTGTCGAATTCAACACGGAGGTTTCCAGTGGAAAGCTGTGAAATGACGAAAATACTGGTAATGTTTACAAGTACGGGTACTTCTGGTGGCGTTTTCACGGGACTGTGCTTTCAAATATTAAGAGTTCATGTTTACAGAGCTCAGAATTGGTGTCTAAAGCCTTTGAATCACGAGAATAGTTTTTGTGTTTACAATTTAGGAGGATTGGCTTTGGCGTTTTTTTTGTATGAATTAGTCAAAATGGTGGCGGTTCCAGTAAATACTTCTAAGCAAACTGTCTAATTGTGGTAAAACTGTTAAAATACACAATGAGAGTTCCCAGAAATAATTAAGAACGTGTAATAAACATCTCAAGTACACGTAAATAGATTCTTACTACATTTACTGTCGAATTCAACACGGAGGTTTCCAGTGGAAACCTGTGAAATGACGAAAATACTGGTAATGTTTACAAGTACGGGTACTTCTGGTGGCGTTTTCACGGGACTGTGCTTTCAAATATTAAGAGTTCATGTTTACAGAGCTAAGAATTGGTGTCTAAAGCCTTTGAATCACGAGAATAGTTTTTGTGTTTACAATTTAGGAGGATTGGCTTTGGCGTTTTTTTTGTGTGAATCAGTTAAAATGGTGGCGGTTCCAGTAAATACTTCTAAGCAAACTGTCTAATTGTGGTAAAACTGTTAAAATACACAATGAGAGTTCCCAGAAATGATTAAGAACGTGTAATAAACCCCTCAAGTACACGTAAATAGATTCTTACTACATTTACTGTCGAATTCAATCACGGAGGTTTCCAGTGGAAAATACTGGTAATGTTTACAAGTCCGGGTACTTCGGGTGGCGTTTTCACGGGACTTTGCTTTCAATTATTACGAGTTCATGTTTACAGAGCTCAGAATTGGTGTCTAAAGCCTTTGAATCACGAGAATAGTTTTTGTGTTTACAATTTAGGAGGATTGGCTTTGGCGTTTTTTTTGTTTGAATCAGTTAAAATGGTGGCGGTTCCAGTAAATACTTCTAAGCAAACTGTCTAATTGTGGTAAAACTGTTAAAATACACAATGAGAGTTCCCAGAAATGATTAAGAACGTGTAATAAACATCTCAAGTACACGTAAATAGATTCTTACTACATTTACTGTCGAATTCAACACGGAGGTTTCCAGTGGAAAGCTGTGAAATGACGAAAATACTGGTAATGTTTACAAGTACGGGTACTTCTGGTGGCGTTTTCACGGGACTGTGCTTTCAAATATTAAGAGTTCATGTTTACAGAGCTCAGAATTGGTGTCTAAAGCCTTTGAATCACGAGAATAGTTTTTGTGTTTACAATTTAGGAGGATTGGCTTTGGCGTTTTTTTTGTGTGAATCAGTTAAAATGGTGGCGGTTCCAGTAAATACTTCTAAGCAAACTGTCTAATTGTGGTAAAACTGTTAAAATACACAATGAGAGTTCCCAGAAATGATTAAGAACGTGTAATAAACATCTCAAGTACACGTAAATAGATTCTTACTACATTTACTGTCGAATTCAACACGGAGGTTTCCAGTGGAAAGCTGTGAAATGACGAAAATACTGGTAATGTTTACAAGTACGGGTACTTCTGGTGGCGTTTTCACGGGACTGTGCTTTCAAATATTAAGAGTTCATGTTTACAGAGCTAAGAATTGGTGTCTAAAGCCTTTGAATCACGAGAATAGTTTTTGTGTTTACAATTTAGGAGGATTGGCTTTGGCGTTTTTTTTGTGTGAATCAGTTAAAATGGTGGCGGTTCCAGTAAATACTTCTAAGCAAACTGTCTAATTGTGGTAAAACTGTTAAAATACACAATGAGAGTTCCCAGAAATGATTAAGAACGTGTAATAAACCCCTCAAGTACACGTAAATAGATTCTTACTACATTTACTGTCGAATTCAATCACGGAGGTTTCCAGTGGAAAATACTGGTAATGTTTACAAGTCCGGGTACTTCGGGTGGCGTTTTCACGGGACTTTGCTTTCAATTATTACGAGTTCATGTTTACAGAGCTCAGAATTGGTGTCTAAAGCCTTTGAATCACGAGAATAGTTTTTGTGTTTACAATTTAGGAGGATTGGCTTTGGCGTTTTTTTTGTTTGAATCAGTTAAAATGGTGGCGGTTCCAGTAAATACTTCTAAGCAAACTGTCTAATTGTGGTAAAACTGTTAAAATACACAATGAGAGTTCCCAGAAATGATTAAGAACGTGTAATAAACATCTCAAGTACACGTAAATAGATTCTTACTACATTTACTGTCGAATTCAACACGGAGGTTTCCAGTGGAAAGCTGTGAAATGACGAAAATACTGGTAATGTTTACAAGTACGGGTACTTCTGGTGGCGTTTTCACGGGACTGTGCTTTCAAATATTAAGAGTTCATGTTTACAGAGCTCAGAATTGGTGTCTAAAGCCTTTGAATCACGAGAATAGTTTTTGTGTTTACAATTTAGGAGGATTGGCTTTGGCGTTTTTTTTGTGTGAATCAGTTAAAATGGTGGCGGTTCCAGTAAATACTTCTAAGCAAACTGTCTAATTGTGGTAAAACTGTTAAAATACACAATGAGAGTTCCCAGAAATGATTAAGAAAGTGTAATAAACATCTCAAGTACACGTAAATAGATTCTTACTACATTTACTGTCGAATTCAAAACGGAGGTTTCCAGTGGAAAGCTGTGAAATGACGAAAATACTGGTAATGTTTACAAGTCCGGGTACTTCGGGTGGCGTTTTCACGGGACTGTGCTTTCAATTATTACGAGTTCATGTTTACAGAGCTCAGAATTGGTGTCTAAAGCCTTTGAATCACGAGAATAGTTTTTGTGTTTACAATTTAGGAGGATTGGCTTTGGCGTTTTTTTTGTGTGAATCAGTTAAAATGGTGGCGGTTCCAGTAAATACTTCTAAGCAAACTGTCTAATTGTGGTAAAACTGTTAAAATACACAATGAGAGTTCCCAGAAATGATTAAGAACGTGTAATAAACATCTCAAGTACACGTAAATAGATTCTTACTACATTTACTGTCAAATTCAATCACGGAGGTTTCCAGTGGAAAGCTGTGAAATGACGAAAATACTGGTAATGTTTACAAGTACGGGTACTTCTGGTGGCGTTTTCACGGGACTGTGCTTTCAAATATTACGAGTTCATGTTTACAGAGCTCAGAATTGGTGTCTAAAGCCTTTGAATCACGAGAATAGTTTTTATGTTTACAATTTAGGAGGATTGGCTTTGGCGTTTTTTTTGTGTGAATCAGTTAAAATGGTGGCGGTTCCAGTAAATACTTCTAAGCAAACTGTCTAATTGTGGTAAAACTGTTAAAATACACAATGATAGTTCCCAGAAATAATTACGAAAGTGTAATAAACATCTCAAGTACACGTTAATAGATTTTTACTACATTTACTGTCGAATTCAATCACGGAGGTTTCGAGTGGAAAGCTGTGAAATGACGAAAATACTGGTAATATTGACATTTCCGGATACTTCGGGTGGATTTTCACGGGACTGTGCTTTCAATATTAAGAGTTCATGTTTACAGAGCTCAGAATTGGTGTCTAAAGCCTTTGAATCACGAGAATAGTTTTTGTGTTTACAATTTAGGAGGATTGGCTTTGGCGTTTTTTTTGTGTGAATCAGTTAAAATGGTGGCGGTTCCAGTAAATACTTCTAAGCAAACTGTCTAATTGTGGTAAAACTGTTAAAATACACAATGAGAGTTCCCAGAAATGATTAAGAACGTGTAATAAACATCTCAAGTACACGTAAATAGATTCTTACTACATTTACTGTCGAATTCAACACGGAGGTTTCCAGTGGAAAGCTGTGAAATGACGAAAATACTGGTAATGTTTACAAGTACGGGTACTTCTGGTGGCGTTTTCACGGGACTGTGCTTTCAAATATTAAGAGTTCATGTTTACAGAGCTAAGAATTGGTGTCTAAAGCCTTTGAATCACGAGAATAGTTTTTGTGTTTACAATTTAGGAGGATTGGCTTTGGCGTTTTTTTTGTGTGAATCAGTTAAAATGGTGGCGGTTCCAGTAAATACTTCTAAGCAAACTGTCTAATTGTGGTAAAACTGTTAAAATACACAATGAGAGTTCCCAGAAATGATTAAGAACGTGTAATAAACCCCTCAAGTACACGTAAATAGATTCTTACTACATTTACTGTCGAATTCAATCACGGAGGTTTCCAGTGGAAAATACTGGTAATGTTTACAAGTCCGGGTACTTCGGGTGGCGTTTTCACGGGACTTTGCTTTCAATTATTACGAGTTCATGTTTACAGAGCTCAGAATTGGTGTCTAAAGCCTTTGAATCACGAGAATAGTTTTTGTGTTTACAATTTAGGAGGATTGGCTTTGGCGTTTTTTTTGTTTGAATCAGTTAAAATGGTGGCGGTTCCAGTAAATACTTCTAAGCAAACTGTCTAATTGTGGTAAAACTGTTAAAATACACAATGAGAGTTCCCAGAAATGATTAAGAACGTGTAATAAACATCTCAAGTACACGTAAATAGATTCTTACTACATTTACTGTCGAATTCAACACGGAGGTTTCCAGTGGAAAGCTGTGAAATGACGAAAATACTGGTAATGTTTACAAGTACGGGTACTTCTGGTGGCGTTTTCACGGGACTGTGCTTTCAAATATTAAGAGTTCATGTTTACAGAGCTCAGAATTGGTGTCTAAAGCCTTTGAATCACGAGAATAGTTTTTGTGTTTACAATTTAGGAGGATTGGCTTTGGCGATTTTTTTGTGTGAATCAGTTAAAATGGTGGCGGTTCCAGTAAATACTTCTAAGCAAACTGTCTAATTGTGGTAAAACTGTTAAAATACACAATGAGAGTTCCCAGAAATGATTAAGAAAGTGTAATAAACATCTCAAGTACACGTAAATAGATTCTTACTACATTTACTGTCGAATTCAAAACGGAGGTTTCCAGTGGAAAGCTGTGAAATGACGAAAATACTGGTAATGTTTACAAGTCCGGGTACTTCGGGTGGCGTTTTCACGGGACTGTGCTTTCAATTATTACGAGTTCATGTTTACAGAGCTCAGAATTGGTGTCTAAAGCCTTTGAATCACGAGAATAGTTTTTGTGTTTACAATTTAGGAGGATTGGCTTTGGCGTTTTTTTTGTGTGAATCAGTTAAAATGGTGGCGGTTCCAGTAAATACTTCTAAGCAAACTGTCTAATTGTGGTAAAACTGTTAAAATACACAATGAGAGTTCCCAGAAATGATTAAGAACGTGTAATAAACATCTCAAGTACACGTAAATAGATTCTTACTACATTTACTGTCAAATTCAATCACGGAGGTTTCCAGTGGAAAGCTGTGAAATGACGAAAATACTGGTAATGTTTACAAGTACGGGTACTTCTGGTGGCGTTTTCACGGGACTGTGCTTTCAAATATTACGAGTTCATGTTTACAGAGCTCAGAATTGGTGTCTAAAGCCTTTGAATCACGAGAATAGTTTTTATGTTTACAATTTAGGAGGATTGGCTTTGGCGTTTTTTTTGTGTGAATCAGTTAAAATGGTGGCGGTTCCAGTAAATACTTCTAAGCAAACTGTCTAATTGTGGTAAAACTGTTAAAATACACAATGATAGTTCCCAGAAATAATTACGAAAGTGTAATAAACATCTCAAGTACACGTTAATAGATTTTTACTACATTTACTGTCGAATTCAATCACGGAGGTTTCGAGTGGAAAGCTGTGAAATGACGAAAATACTGGTAATATTGACATTTCCGGATACTTCGGGTGGATTTTCACGGGACTGTGCTTTCAATATTAAGAGTTCATGTTTACAGAGCTCAGAATTGGTGTCTAAAGCCTTTGAATCACGAGAATAGTTTTTGTGTTTACAATTTAGGAGGATTGGCTTTGGCGTTTTTTTTGTGTGAATCAGTCAAAATGGTGGCGGTTCCAGTAAATACTTCTAAGCAAACTGTCTAATTGTGGTAAAACTGTTAAAATACACAATGAGAGTTCCCAGAAATGATTAAGAACGTGTAATAAACCCCTCAAGTACACGTAAATAGATTCTTACTACATTTACTGTCGAATTCAACACGGAGGTTTCCAGTGGAAAGCTGTGAAATGACGAAAATACTGGTAATGTTTACAAGTACGGGTACTTCTGGTGGCGTTTTCACGGGACTGTGCTTTCAAATATTAAGAGTTCATGTTTACAGAGCTCAGAATTGGTGTCTAAAGCCTTTGAATCACGAGAATAGTTTTTGTGTTTACAATTTAGGAGGATTGGCTTTGGCGTTTTTTTTGTATGAATTAGTCAAAATGGTGGCGGTTCCAGTAAATACTTCTAAGCAAACTGTCTAATTGTGGTAAAACTGTTAAAATACACAATGAGAGTTCCCAGAAATAATTAAGAACGTGTAATAAACATCTCAAGTACACGTAAATAGATTCTTACTACATTTACTGTCGAATTCAACACGGAGGTTTCCAGTGGAAAGCTGTGAAATGACGAAAATACTGGTAATGTTTACAAGTACGGGTACTTCTGGTGGCGTTTTCACGGGACTGTGCTTTCAAATATTAAGAGTTCATGTTTACAGAGCTAAGAATTGGTGTCTAAAGCCTTTGAATCACGAGAATAGTTTTTGTGTTTACAATTTAGGAGGATTGGCTTTGGCGTTTTTTTTGTGTGAATCAGTTAAAATGGTGGCGGTTCCAGTAAATACTTCTAAGCAAACTGTCTAATTGTGGTAAAACTGTTAAAATACACAATGAGAGTTCCCAGAAATGATTAAGAACGTGTAATAAACCCCTCAAGTACACGTAAATAGATTCTTACTACATTTACTGTCGAATTCAATCACGGAGGTTTCCAGTGGAAAATACTGGTAATGTTTACAAGTCCGGGTACTTCGGGTGGCGTTTTCACGGGACTTTGCTTTCAATTATTACGAGTTCATATTTACAGAGCTCAGAATTGGTGTCTAAAGCCTTTGAATCACGAGAATAGTTTTTGTGTTTACAATTTAGGAGGATTGGCTTTGGCGTTTTTTTTGTTTGAATCAGTTAAAATGGTGGCGGTTCCAGTAAATACTTCTAAGCAAACTGTCTAATTGTGGTAAAACTGTTAAAATACACAATGAGAGTTCCCAGAAATGATTAAGAACGTGTAATAAACATCTCAAGTACACGTAAATAGACTCTTACTACATTTACTGTCGAATTCAACACGGAGGTTTCCAGTGGAAAGCTGTGAAATGACGAAAATACTGGTAATGTTTACAAGTACGGGTACTTCTGGTGGCGTTTTCACGGGACTGTGCTTTCAAATATTAAGAGTTCATGTTTACAGAGCTCAGAATTGGTGTCTAAAGCCTTTGAATGACGAGAATAGTGTTTTTGTTTACAATTTAGGAGGATTGGCTTTGGCGTTTTTTTTGTGTGAATCAGTTAAAATGGTGGCGGTTCCAGTAAATACTTCTAAGCAAACTGTCTAATTGTGGTAAAACTGTTAAAATACACAATGAGAGTTCCCAGAAATGATTAAGAACGTGTAATAAACATCTCAAGTACACGTAAATAGATTCTTACTACATTTACTGTCGAATTCAACACGGAGGTTTCCAGTGGAAAGCTGTGAAATGACGAAAATACTGGTAATGTTTACAAGTACGGGTACTTCTGGTGGCGTTTTCACGGGACTGTGCTTTCAAATATTAAGAGTTCATGTTTACAGAGCTCAGAATTGGTGTCTAAAGCCTTTGAATCACGAGAATAGTTTTTGTGTTTACAATTTAGGAGGATTGGCTTTGGCGTTTTTTTTGTGTGAATCAGTTAAAATGGTGGCGGTTCCAGTAAATACTTCTAAGCAAACTGTCTAATTGTGGTAAAACTGTTAAAATACACAATGAGAGTTCCCAGAAATGATTAAGAAAGTGTAATAAACATCTCAAGTACACGTAAATAGATTCTTACTACATTTACTGTCGAATTCAAAACGGAGGTTTCCAGTGGAAAGCTGTGAAATGACGAAAATACTGGTAATGTTTACAAGTCCGGGTACTTCGGGTGGCGTTTTCACGGGACTGTGCTTTCAATTATTACGAGTTCATGTTTACAGAGCTCAGAATTGGTGTCTAAAGCCTTTGAATCACGAGAATAGTTTTTGTGTTTACAATTTAGGAGGATTGGCTTTGGCGTTTTTTTTGTGTGAATCAGTTAAAATGGTGGCGGTTCCAGTAAATACTTCTAAGCAAACTGTCTAATTGTGGTAAAACTGTTAAAATACACAATGAGAGTTCCCAGAAATGATTAAGAACGTGTAATAAACATCTCAAGTACACGTAAATAGATTCTTACTACATTTACTGTCAAATTCAATCACGGAGGTTTCCAGTGGAAAGCTGTGAAATGACGAAAATACTGGTAATGTTTACAAGTACGGGTACTTCTGGTGGCGTTTTCACGGGACTGTGCTTTCAAATATTACGAGTTCATGTTTACAGAGCTCAGAATTGGTGTCTAAAGCCTTTGAATCACGAGAATAGTTTTTATGTTTACAATTTAGGAGGATTGGCTTTGGCGTTTTTTTTGTGTGAATCAGTTAAAATGGTGGCGGTTCCAGTAAATACTTCTAAGCAAACTGTCTAATTGTGGTAAAACTGTTAAAATACACAATGATAGTTCCCAGAAATAATTACGAAAGTGTAATAAACATCTCAAGTACACGTTAATAGATTTTTACTACATTTACTGTCGAATTCAATCACGGAGGTTTCGAGTGGAAAGCTGTGAAATGACGAAAATACTGGTAATATTGACATTTCCGGATACTTCGGGTGGATTTTCACGGGACTGTGCTTTCAATATTAAGAGTTCATGTTTACAGAGCTAAGAATTGGTGTCTAAAGCCTTTGAATCACGAGAATAGTTTTTGTGTTTACAATTTAGGAGGATTGGCTTTGGCGTTTTTTTTGTGTGAATCAGTTAAAATGGTGGCGGTTCCAGTAAATACTTCTAAGCAAACTGTCTAATTGTGGTAAAACTGTTAAAATACACAATGAGAGTTCCCAGAAATGATTAAGAACGTGTAATAAACCCCTCAAGTACACGTAAATAGATTCTTACTACATTTACTGTCGAATTCAATCACGGAGGTTTCCAGTGGAAAATACTGGTAATGTTTACAAGTCCGGGTACTTCGGGTGGCGTTTTCACGGGACTTTGCTTTCAATTATTACGAGTTCATGTTTACAGAGCTCAGAATTGGTGTCTAAAGCCTTTGAATCACGAGAATAGTTTTTGTGTTTACAATTTAGGAGGATTGGCTTTGGCGTTTTTTTTGTTTGAATCAGTTAAAATGGTGGCGGTTCCAGTAAATACTTCTAAGCAAACTGTCTAATTGTGGTAAAACTGTTAAAATACACAATGAGAGTTCCCAGAAATGATTAAGAACGTGTAATAAACATCTCAAGTACACGTAAATAGACTCTTACTACATTTACTGTCGAATTCAACACGGAGGTTTCCAGTGGAAAGCTGTGAAATGACGAAAATACTGGTAATGTTTACAAGTACGGGTACTTCTGGTGGCGTTTTCACGGGACTGTGCTTTCAAATATTAAGAGTTCATGTTTACAGAGCTCAGAATTGGTGTCTAAAGCCTTTGAATGACGAGAATAGTGTTTTTGTTTACAATTTAGGAGGATTGGCTTTGGCGTTTTTTTTGTGTGAATCAGTTAAAATGGTGGCGGTTCCAGTAAATACTTCTAAGCAAACTGTCTAATTGTGGTAAAACTGTTAAAATACACAATGAGAGTCCCAGAAATGATTAAGAACGTGTAATAAACATCTCAAGTACACGTAAATAGATTCTTACTACATTTACTGTCGAATTCAACACGGAGGTTTCCAGTGGAAAGCTGTGAAATGACGAAAATACTGGTAACGTTTACAAGTACGGGTACTTCTGGTGGCGTTTTCACGGGACTGTGCTTTCAAATATTAAGAGTTCATGTTTACAGAGCTAAGAATTGGTGTCTAAAGCCTTTGAATCACGAGAATAGTTTTTGTGTTTACAATTTAGGAGGATTGGCTTTGGCGTTTTTTTTTGTGTGAATCAGTCAAAATGGTGGCGGTTCCAGTACATACTTCTAAGCAAACTGTCTAATTGTGGTAAAACTGTTAAAATACACCATGAGAGTTCCCAGAAATGATTAAGAACGTGTAATAAACATCTCAAGTACACGTAAATAGATTCTTACTACATTTACTGTCGAATTCAACACGGAGGTTTCCAGTGGAAAGCTGTGAAATGACGAAAATACTGGTAATGTTTACAAGTACGGGTACTTCTGGTGGCGTTTTCACGGGACTGTGCTTTCAAATATTACGAGTTCATGTTTACAGAGCTCAGAATTGGTGTCTAAAGCCTTTGAATCACGAGAATAGTTTTTATGTTTACAATTTAGGAGGATTGGCTTTGGCGTTTTTTTTGTGTGAATCAGTTAAAATGGTGGCGGTTCCAGTAAATACTTCTAAGCAAACTGTCTAATTGTGGTAAAACTGTTAAAATACACAATGATAGTGCCCAGAAATAATTACGAAAGTGTAATAAACATCTCAAGTACACGTTAATAGATTTTTACTACATTTACTGTCGAATTCAATCACGGAGGTTTCGAGTGGAAAGCTGTGAAATGACGAAAATACTGGTAATATTGACATTTCCGGATACTTCGGGTGGATTTTCACGGGACTGTGCTTTCAATATTAAGAGTTCATGTTTACAGAGCTCAGAATTGGTGTCTAAAGCCTTTGAATCACGAGAATAGTTTTTGTGTTTACAATTTAGGAGGATTGGCTTTGGCGTTTTTTTTGTGTGAATCAGTCAAAATGGTGGCGGTTCCAGTAAATACTTCTAAGCAAACTGTCTGTGGTAAAACTGTTAAAATACACAATGAGAATTCCCAGAAATGATTAAGAACGTGTAATAAACATCTCAAGTACACGTAAATAGATTCTTACTACATTTACTGTCGAATTCAACACGGAGGTTTCCAGTGGAAAGCTGTGAAATGACGAAAATACTGGTAATGTTTACAAGTACGGGTACTTCTGGTGGCGTTTTCACGGGACTGTGCTTTCAAATATTAAGAGTTCATGTTTACAGAGCTAAGAATTGGTGTCTAAAGCCGTTGACTCACGAGAATAGTTTTTGTGTTTACAATTTAGGAGGATTGGCTTTGGCGTTTTCTTTGTGTGAATCAGTTAAAATGGTGGCGGTTCCAGTAAATACTTCTAAGCAAACTGTCTAATTGTGGTAAAACTGTTAAAATACACAATGAGAGTTCCCAGAAATGATTAAGAACGTGTAATAAACCCCTCAAGTACACGTAAATAGATTCTTACTACATTTACTGTCGAATTCAATCACGGAGGTTTCCAGTGGAAAGCTGTGAAATGACGAAAATACTGGTAATGTTTACAAGTCCGGGTACTTCGGGTGGCGTTTTCACGGGACTGTGCTTTCAAATATTAAGAGTTCATGTTTACAGAGCTAAGAATTGGTGTCTAAAGCCTTTGAATCACGAGAATAGTTTTTGTGTTTACAATTTAGGAGGATTGGCTTTGGCTTTTTTTTGTGTGAATCAGTTAAAATGGTCGCGGTTCCAGTAAATACTTCTAAGCAAACTGTCTAATTGTGGTAAAACTGTTAAAATACACAATGAGAGTTCCCAGAAATGATTAAGAACGTGTAATAAACCCCTCAAGTACACGTAAATAGATTCTTACTACATTTACTGTCGAATTCAACACGGAGGTTTCCAGTGGAAAGCTGTGAAATGACGAAAATACTGGTAATGTTTACAAGTACGGGTACTTCTGGTGGCGTTTTCACGGGACTGTGCTTTCAAATATTAAGAGTTCATGTTTACAGAGCTCAGAATTGGTGTCTAAAGCCTTTGAATCACGAGAATAGTTTTTGTGTTTACAATTTAGGAGGATTGGCTTTGGCGTTTTTTTTGTATGAATTAGTCAAAATGGTGGCGGTTCCAGTAAATACTTCTAAGCAAACTGTCTAATTGTGGTAAAACTGTTAAAATACACAATGAGAGTTCCCAGAAATGATTAAGAACGTGTAATAAACCCCTCAAGAACACGTAAATAGATTCTTGCTACATTTACTGTCGAATTCAATCACGGAGGTTTCCAGTGGAAAGCTTTGAAATGACGAAAATACTGGTAATGTTTACAAGTACGGGTACTTCTGGTGGCGTTTTCACGGGACTGTGCTTTCAAATATTAAGAGTTCATGTTTACAGAGCTCAGAATTGGTGTCTAAAGCCTTTGAATGACGAGAATAGTGTTTTTGTTTACAATTTAGGAGGATTGGCTTTGGCGTTTTTTTTGTGTGAATCAGTTAAAATGGTGGCGGTTCCAGTAAATACTTCTAAGCAAACTGTCTAATTGTGGTAAAACTGTTAAAATACACAATGAGAGTTCCCAGAAATGATTAAGAACGTGTAATAAACATCTCAAGTACACGTAAATAGATTCTTACTACATTTACTGTCGAATTCAACACGGAGGTTTCCAGTGGAAAGCTGTGAAATGACGAAAATACTGGTAACGTTTACAAGTACGGGTACTTCTGGTGGCGTTTTCACGGGACTGTGCTTTCAAATATTAAGAGTTCATGTTTACAGAGCTAAGAATTGGTGTCTAAAGCCTTTGAATCACGAGAGTAGTTTTTGTGTTTACAATTTAGGAGGATTGGCTTTGGCGTTTTTTTTGTGTGAATCAGTTAAAATGGTGGCGGTTCCAGTAAATACTTCTAAGCAAACTGTCTAATTGTGGTAAAACTGTTAAAATACACAATGAGAGTTCCCAGAAATGATTAAGAACGTGTAATAAACATCTCAAGTACACGTAAATAGATTCTTACTACATTTACTGTCGAATTCAACACGGAGGTTTCCAGTGGAAAGCTGTGAAATGACGAAAATACTGGTAATGTTTACAAGTACGGGTACTTCTGGTGGCGTTTTCACGGGACTGTGCTTTCAAATATTAAGAGTTCATGTTTACAGAGCTAAGAATTGGTGTCTAAAGCCTTTGAATCACGAGAATAGTTTTTGTGTTTACAATTTAGGAGGATTGGCTTTGGCGTTTTTTTTGTGTGAATCAGTTAAAATGGTGGCGGTTCCAGTAAATACTTCTAAGCAAACTGTCTAATTGTGGTAAAACTGTTAAAATACACAATGAGAGTTCCCAGAAATGATTAAGAACGTGTAATAAACCCCTCAAGTACACGTAAATAGATTCTTACTACATTTACTGTCGAATTCAATCACGGAGGTTTCCATTGGAAAATACTGGTAATGTTTACAAGTCCGGGTACTTCGGGTGGCGTTTTCACGGGACTTTGCTTTCAATTATTACGAGTTCATGTTTACAGAGCTCAGAATTGGTGTCTAAAGCCTTTGAATCACGAGAATAGTTTTTGTGTTTACAATTTAGGAGGATTGGCTTTGGCGTTTTTTTTGTTTGAATCAGTTAAAATGGTGGCGGTTCCAGTAAATACTTCTAAGCAAACTGTCTAATTGTGGTAAAACTGTTAAAATACACAATGAGAGTTCCCAGAAATGATTAAGAACGTGTAATAAACATCTCAAGTACACGTAAATAGATTCTTACTACATTTACTGTCGAATTCAATCACGGAGGTTTCCAGTGGAAAGCTGTGAAATGACGAAAATACTGGTAATGTTTACAAGTCCGGGTACTTCGGGTGGCGTTTTCACGGGACTGTGCTTTCAAATATTAAGAGTTCATGTTTACAGAGCTAAGAATTGGTGTCTAAAGCCTTTGAATCACGAGAATAGTTTTTGTGTTTACAATTTAGGAGGATTGGCTTTGGCTTTTTTTTGTGTGAATCAGTTAAAATGGTCGCGGTTCCAGTAAATACTTCTAAGCAAACTGTCTAATTGTGGTAAAACTGTTAAAATACACAATGAGAGTTCCCAGAAATGATTAAGAACGTGTAATAAACCCCTCAAGTACACGTAAATAGATTCTTACTACATTTACTGTCGAATTCAACACGGAGGTTTCCAGTGGAAAGCTGTGAAATGACGAAAATACTGGTAATGTTTACAAGTACGGGTACTTCTGGTGGCGTTTTCACGGGACTGTGCTTTCAAATATTAAGAGTTCATGTTTACAGAGCTCAGAATTGGTGTCTAAAGCCTTTGAATCACGAGAATAGTTTTTGTGTTTACAATTTAGGAGGATTGGCTTTGGCGTTTTTTTTGTATGAATTAGTCAAAATGGTGGCGGTTCCAGTAAATACTTCTAAGCAAACTGTCTAATTGTGGTAAAACTGTTAAAATACACAATGAGAGTTCCCAGAAATGATTAAGAACGTGTAATAAACCCCTCAAGAACACGTAAATAGATTCTTGCTACATTTACTGTCGAATTCAATCACGGAGGTTTCCAGTGGAAAGCTTTGAAATGACGAAAATACTGGTAATGTTTACAAGTACGGGTACTTCTGGTGGCGTTTTCACGGGACTGTGCTTTCAAATATTAAGAGTTCATGTTTACAGAGCTCAGAATTGGTGTCTAAAGCCTTTGAATGACGAGAATAGTGTTTTTGTTTACAATTTAGGAGGATTGGCTTTGGCGTTTTTTTTGTGTGAATCAGTTAAAATGGTGGCGGTTCCAGTAAATACTTCTAAGCAAACTGTCTAATTGTGGTAAAACTGTTAAAATACACAATGAGAGTTCCCAGAAATGATTAAGAACGTGTAATAAACATCTCAAGTACACGTAAATAGATTCTTACTACATTTACTGTCGAATTCAACACGGAGGTTTCCAGTGGAAAGCTGTGAAATGACGAAAATACTGGTAACGTTTACAAGTACGGGTACTTCTGGTGGCGTTTTCACGGGACTGTGCTTTCAAATATTAAGAGTTCATGTTTACAGAGCTAAGAATTGGTGTCTAAAGCCTTTGAATCACGAGAGTAGTTTTTGTGTTTACAATTTAGGAGGATTGGCTTTGGCGTTTTTTTTGTGTGAATCAGTTAAAATGGTGGCGGTTCCAGTAAATACTTCTAAGCAAACTGTCTAATTGTGGTAAAACTGTTAAAATACACAATGAGAGTTCCCAGAAATGATTAAGAACGTGTAATAAACATCTCAAGTACACGTAAATAGATTCTTACTACATTTACTGTCGAATTCAACACGGAGGTTTCCAGTGGAAAGCTGTGAAATGACGAAAATACTGGTAATGTTTACAAGTACGGGTACTTCTGGTGGCGTTTTCACGGGACTGTGCTTTCAAATATTAAGAGTTCATGTTTACAGAGCTAAGAATTGGTGTCTAAAGCCTTTGAATCACGAGAATAGTTTTTGTGTTTACAATTTAGGAGGATTGGCTTTGGCGTTTTTTTTGTGTGAATCAGTTAAAATGGTGGCGGTTCCAGTAAATACTTCTAAGCAAACTGTCTAATTGTGGTAAAACTGTTAAAATACACAATGAGAGTTCCCAGAAATGATTAAGAACGTGTAATAAACCCCTCAAGTACACGTAAATAGATTCTTACTACATTTACTGTCGAATTCAATCACGGAGGTTTCCATTGGAAAATACTGGTAATGTTTACAAGTCCGGGTACTTCGGGTGGCGTTTTCACGGGACTTTGCTTTCAATTATTACGAGTTCATGTTTACAGAGCTCAGAATTGGTGTCTAAAGCCTTTGAATCACGAGAATAGTTTTTGTGTTTACAATTTAGGAGGATTGGCTTTGGCGTTTTTTTTGTTTGAATCAGTTAAAATGGTGGCGGTTCCAGTAAATACTTCTAAGCAAACTGTCTAATTGTGGTAAAACTGTTAAAATACACAATGAGAGTTCCCAGAAATGATTAAGAACGTGTAATAAACATCTCAAGTACACGTAAATAGATTCTTACTACATTTACTGTCGAATTCAACACGGAGGTTTCCAGTGGAAAGCTGTGAAATGACGAAAATACTGGTAATGTTTACAAGTACGGGTACTTCTGGTGGCGTTTTCACGGGACTGTGCTTTCAAATATTAAGAGTTCATGTTTACAGAGCTCAGAATTGGTGTCTAAAGCCTTTGAATCACGAGAATAGTTTTTGTGTTTACAATTTAGGAGGATTGGCTTTGGCGTTTTTTTTTGTGTGAATCAGTTAAAATGGTGGCGGTTCCAGTAAATACTTCTAAGCTAACTGTCTAATTGTGGTAAAACTGTTAAAATACACAATGAGAGTTCCCAGAAATGATTAAGAAAGTGTAATAAACATCTCAAGTACACGTAAATAGATTCTTACTACATTTACTGTCGAATTCAAAACGGAGGTTTCCAGTGGAAAGCTGTGAAATGACGAAAATACTGGTAATGTTTACAAGTCCGGGTACTTCGGGTGGCGTTTTCACGGGACTGTGCTTTCAATTATTACGAGTTCATGTTTACAGAGCTCAGAATTGGTGTCTAAAGCCTTTGAATCACGAGAATAGTTTTTGTGTTTACAATTTAGGAGGATTGGCTTTGGCGTTTTTTTTGTGTGAATCAGTTAAAATGGTGGCGGTTCCAGTAAATACTTCTAAGCAAACTGTCTAATTGTGGTAAAACTGTTAAAATACACAATGAGAGTTCCCAGAAATGATTAAGAACGTGTAATAAACATCTCAAGTACACGTAAATAGATTCTTACTACATTTACTGTCAAATTCAATCACGGAGGTTTCCAGTGGAAAGCTGTGAAATGACGAAAATACTGGTAATGTTTACAAGTACGGGTACTTCTGGTGGCGTTTTCACGGGACTGTGCTTTCAAATATTACGAGTTCATGTTTACAGAGCTCAGAATTGGTGTCTAAAGCCTTTGAATCACGAGAATAGTTTTTATGTTTACAATTTAGGAGGATTGGCTTTGGCGTTTTTTTTGTGTGAATCAGTTAAAATGGTGGCGGTTCCAGTAAATACTTCTAAGCAAACTGTCTAATTGTGGTAAAACTGTTAAAATACACAATGATAGTGCCCAGAAATAATTACGAAAGTGTAATAAACATCTCAAGTACACGTTAATAGATTTTTACTACATTTACTGTCGAATTCAATCACGGAGGTTTCGAGTGGAAAGCTGTGAAATGACGAAAATACTGGTAATATTGACATTTCCGGATACTTCGGGTGGATTTTCACGGGACTGTGCTTTCAATATTAAGAGTTCATGTTTACAGAGCTCAGAATTGGTGTCTAAAGCCTTTGAATCACGAGAATAGTTTTTGTGTTTACAATTTAGGAGGATTGGCTTTGGCGTTTTTTTTGTGTGAATCAGTCAAAATGGTGGCGGTTCCAGTAAATACTTCTAAGCAAACTGTCTGTGGTAAAACTGTTAAAATACACAATGAGAATTCCCAGAAATGATTAAGAACGTGTAATAAACATCTCAAGTACACGTAAATAGATTCTTACTACATTTACTGTCGAATTCAACACGGAGGTTTCCAGTGGAAAGCTGTGAAATGACGAAAATACTGGTAATGTTTACAAGTACGGGTACTTCTGGTGGCGTTTTCACGGGACTGTGCTTTCAAATATTAAGAGTTCATGTTTACAGAGCTAAGAATTGGTGTCTAAAGCCGTTGAATCACGAGAATAGTTTTTGTGTTTACAATTTAGGAGGATTGGCTTTGGCGTTTTCTTTGTGTGAATCAGTTAAAATGGTGGCGGTTCCAGTAAATACTTCTAAGCAAACTGTCTAATTGTGGTAAAACTGTTAAAATACACAATGAGAGTTCCCAGAAATGATTAAGAACGTGTAATAAACCCCTCAAGTACACGTAAATAGATTCTTACTACATTTACTGTCGAATTCAACACGGAGGTTTCCAGTGGAAAGCTGTGAAATGACGAAAATACTGGTAATGTTTACAAGTACGGGTACTTCTGGTGGCGTTTTCACGGGACTGTGCTTTCAAATATTAAGAGTTCATGTTTACAGAGCTCAGAATTGGTGTCTAAAGCCTTTGAATCACGAGAATAGTTTTTGTGTTTACAATTTAGGAGGATTGGCTTTGGCGTTTTTTTTGTATGAATTAGTCAAAATGGTGGCGGTTCCAGTAAATACTTCTAAGCAAACTGTCTAATTGTGGTAAAACTGTTAAAATACACAATGAGAGTTCCCAGAAATAATTAAGAACGTGTAATAAACATCTCAAGTACACGTAAATAGATTCTTACTACATTTACTGTCGAATTCAACACGGAGGTTTCCAGTGGAAACCTGTGAAATGACGAAAATACTGGTAATGTTTACAAGTACGGGTACTTCTGGTGGCGTTTTCACGGGACTGTGCTTTCAAATATTAAGAGTTCATGTTTACAGAGCTAAGAATTGGTGTCTAAAGCCTTTGAATCACGAGAATAGTTTTTGTGTTTACAATTTAGGAGGATTGGCTTTGGCGTTTTTTTTGTGTGAATCAGTTAAAATGGTGGCGGTTCCAGTAAATACTTCTAAGCAAACTGTCTAATTGTGGTAAAACTGTTAAAATACACAATGAGAGTTCCCAGAAATGATTAAGAACGTGTAATAAACCCCTCAAGTACACGTAAATAGATTCTTACTACATTTACTGTCGAATTCAATCACGGAGGTTTCCAGTGGAAAATACTGGTAATGTTTACAAGTCCGGGTACTTCGGGTGGCGTTTTCACGGGACTTTGCTTTCAATTATTACGAGTTCATGTTTACAGAGCTCAGAATTGGTGTCTAAAGCCTTTGAATCACGAGAATAGTTTTTGTGTTTACAATTTAGGAGGATTGGCTTTGGCGTTTTTTTTGTTTGAATCAGTTAAAATGGTGGCGGTTCCAGTAAATACTTCTAAGCAAACTGTCTAATTGTGGTAAAACTGTTAAAATACACAATGAGAGTTCCCAGAAATGATTAAGAACGTGTAATAAACATCTCAAGTACACGTAAATAGATTCTTACTACATTTACTGTCGAATTCAACACGGAGGTTTCCAGTGGAAAGCTGTGAAATGACGAAAATACTGGTAATGTTTACAAGTACGGGTACTTCTGGTGGCGTTTTCACGGGACTGTGCTTTCAAATATTAAGAGTTCATGTTTACAGAGCTCAGAATTGGTGTCTAAAGCCTTTGAATCACGAGAATAGTTTTTGTGTTTACAATTTAGGAGGATTGGCTTTGGCGTTTTTTTTGTGTGAATCAGTTAAAATGGTGGCGGTTCCAGTAAATACTTCTAAGCAAACTGTCTAATTGTGGTAAAACTGTTAAAATACACAATGAGAGTTCCCAGAAATGATTAAGAACGTGTAATAAACATCTCAAGTACACGTAAATAGATTCTTACTACATTTACTGTCGAATTCAATCACGGAGGTTTCCAGTGGAAAGCTGTGAAATGACGAAAATACTGGTAATATTGACATTTCCGGATACTTCGGGTGGATTTTCACGGGACTGTGCTTTCAATATTAAGAGTTCATGTTTACAGAGCTCAGAATTGGTGTCTAAAGCCTTTGAATCACGAGAATAGTTTTTGTGTTTACAATTTAGGAGGATTGGCTTTGGCGTTTTTTTTGTGTGAATCAGTCAAAATGGTGGCGGTTCCAGTAAATACTTCTAAGCAAACTGTCTAATTGTGGTAAAACTGTTAAAATACACAATGAGAGTTCCCAGAAATGATTAAGAACGTGTAATAAACCCCTCAAGTACACGTAAATAGATTCTTACTACATTTACTGTCGAATTCAACACGGAGGTTTCCAGTGGAAAGCTGTGAAATGACGAAAATACTGGTAATGTTTACAAGTACGGGTACTTCTGGTGGCGTTTTCACGGGACTGTGCTTTCAAATATTAAGAGTTCATGTTTACAGAGCTCAGAATTGGTGTCTAAAGCCTTTGAATCACGAGAATAGTTTTTGTGTTTACAATTTAGGAGGATTGGCTTTGGCGTTTTTTTTGTATGAATTAGTCAAAATGGTGGCGGTTCCAGTAAATACTTCTAAGCAAACTGTCTAATTGTGGTAAAACTGTTAAAATACACAATGAGAGTTCCCAGAAATAATTAAGAACGTGTAATAAACATCTCAAGTACACGTAAATAGATTCTTACTACATTTACTGTCGAATTCAACACGGAGGTTTCCAGTGGAAAGCTGTGAAATGACGAAAATACTGGTAATGTTTACAAGTACGGGTACTTCTGGTGGCGTTTTCACGGGACTGTGCTTTCAAATATTAAGAGTTCATGTTTACAGAGCTAAGAATTGGTGTCTAAAGCCTTTGAATCACGAGAATAGTTTTTGTGTTTACAATTTAGGAGGATTGGCTTTGGCGTTTTTTTTGTGTGAATCAGTTAAAATGGTGGCGGTTCCAGTAAATACTTCTAAGCAAACTGTCTAATTGTGGTAAAACTGTTAAAATACACAATGAGAGTTCCCAGAAATGATTAAGAACGTGTAATAAACCCCTCAAGTACACGTAAATAGATTCTTACTACATTTACTGTCGAATTCAATCACGGAGGTTTCCAGTGGAAAATACTGGTAATGTTTACAAGTCCGGGTACTTCGGGTGGCGTTTTCACGGGACTTTGCTTTCAATTATTACGAGTTCATGTTTACAGAGCTCAGAATTGGTGTCTAAAGCCTTTGAATCACGAGAATAGTTTTTGTGTTTACAATTTAGGAGGATTGGCTTTGGCGTTTTTTTTGTTTGAATCAGTTAAAATGGTGGCGGTTCCAGTAAATACTTCTAAGCAAACTGTCTAATTGTGGTAAAACTGTTAAAATACACAATGAGAGTTCCCAGAAATGATTAAGAACGTGTAATAAACATCTCAAGTACACGTAAATAGACTCTTACTACATTTACTGTCGAATTCAACACGGAGGTTTCCAGTGGAAAGCTGTGAAATGACGAAAATACTGGTAATGTTTACAAGTACGGGTACTTCTGGTGGCGTTTTCACGGGACTGTGCTTTCAAATATTAAGAGTTCATGTTTACAGAGCTCAGAATTGGTGTCTAAAGCCTTTGAATCACGAGAATAGTTTTTGTGTTTACAATTTAGGAGGATTGGCTTTGGCGTTTTTTTTGTGTGAATCAGTTAAAATGGTGGCGGTTCCAGTAAATACTTCTAAGCAAACTGTCTAATTGTGGTAAAACTGTTAAAATACACAATGAGAGTTCCCAGAAATGATTAAGAAAGTGTAATAAACATCTCAAGTACACGTAAATAGATTCTTACTACATTTACTGTCGAATTCAAAACGGAGGTTTCCAGTGGAAAGCTGTGAAATGACGAAAATACTGGTAATGTTTACAAGTCCGGGTACTTCGGGTGGCGTTTTCACGGGACTGTGCTTTCAATTATTACGAGTTCATGTTTACAGAGCTCAGAATTGGTGTCTAAAGCCTTTGAATCACGAGAATAGTTTTTGTGTTTACAATTTAGGAGGATTGGCTTTGGCGTTTTTTTTGTGTGAATCAGTTAAAATGGTGGCGGTTCCAGTAAATACTTCTAAGCAAACTGTCTAATTGTGGTAAAACTGTTAAAATACACAATGAGAGTTCCCAGAAATGATTAAGAACGTGTAATAAACATCTCAAGTACACGTAAATAGATTCTTACTACATTTACTGTCAAATTCAATCACGGAGGTTTCCAGTGGAAAGCTGTGAAATGACGAAAATACTGGTAATGTTTACAAGTACGGGTACTTCTGGTGGCGTTTTCACGGGACTGTGCTTTCAAATATTAAGAGTTCATGTTTACAGAGCTCAGAATGGGTGTCTAAAGCCTTGGAATGACGAGAATAGTTTTTATGTTTACAATTTAGGAGGATTGGCTTTGGCGTTTTTTTTGTGTGAATCAGTTAAAATGGTGGCGGTTCCAGTAAATACTTCTAAGCAAACTGTCTAATTGTGGTAAAACTGTTAAAATACACAATGAGAGTTCCCAGAAATGATTAAGAACGTGTAATAAACATCTCAAGTACACGTAAATAGATTCTTACTACATTTACTGTCAAATTCAATCACGGAGGTTTCCAGTGGAAAGCTGTGAAATGACGAAAATACTGGTAATGTTTACAAGTCCGGGTACTTCTGGTGGCGTTTTCACGGGACTGTGCTTTCAAATATTAAGAGTTCATGTTTACAGAGCTCAGAATTGGTGTCTAAAGCCTTTGAATCACGAGAATAGTTTTTGTGTTTACAATTTAGGAGGATTGGCTTTGGCGTTTTTTTGTGTGAATCAGTTAAAATGGTGGCGGTTCCAGTAAATACTTCTAAGCAAACTGTCTAATTGTGGTAAAACTGTTAAAATACACAATGAGAGTTCCCAGAAATGATTAAGAACGTGTAATAAACATCTCAAGTACACGTAAAGAGATTCTTACTCCATTTACTGTCGAATTAAACACGGAGGTTTCCAGTGGAAAGCTGTGAAATGACGAAAATACTGGTAATGTTTACAAGTACGGGTACTTCTGGTGGCGTTTTCACGGGACTGTGCTTTCAAATATTAAGAGTTCATGTTTACAGAGTTCAGAATTGGTGTCTAAAGCCTTTGAATGACGAGAATAGTGTTTTTGTTTACAATTTAGGAGGATTGGCTTTGGCGTTTTTTTTGTGTGAATCAGTTAAAATGGCGGCGGTTCCAGTAAATACTTCTAAGCAAACTGTCTAATTGTGGTAAAACTGTTAAAATACACAATGAGAGTTCCCAGAAATGATTAAGAACGTGTAATAAACATCTCAAGTACACGTAAATAGATTCTTGCTACATTTACTGTCGAATTCAATCAGGGAGGTTTCCAGTGGAAAGCTGTGAAATGACGAAAATACTGGTAATGTTTACAAGTCCGGGTACTTCTGGTGGCGTTTTCACGGGACTGTGCTTTCAAATATTAAGAGTTCATGTTTACAGAGCTCAGAATTGGTGTCTGAAGCCTTTGAATCACGAGAATAGTTTTTGTGTTTACAATTTAGGAGGATTGGCTTTGGCGTTTTTTTTGTGTGAATCAGTTAAAATGGTGGCGGTTCCAGTAAATACTTCTAAGCAAACTGTCTAATTGTGGTAAAACTGTTAAAATACACAATGAGAGTTCCCAGAAATGATTAAGAACGTGTAATAAACACCTCAAGTACACGTAAATAGATTCTTACTACATTTACTGTCGAATTCAATCACGGAGGTTTCCAGTGGAAAATACTGGTAATGTTTACAAGTCCGGGTACTTCGGGTGGCGTTTTCACGGGACTGTGCTTTCAATTATTACGAGTTCATGTTTACAGAGCTCAGAATTGGTGTCTAAAGCCTTTGAATCACGAGAATAGTTTTTATGTTTACAATTTAGGAGGATTGGCTTTGGATTTTTTTTGTGTGAATCAGTTAAAATGGTGGCGGTTCCAGTAAATACTTCTAAGCAAACTGTCTAATTGTGGTAAAACTGTTAAAATACACAATGATAGTTCCCAGAAATAATTAAGAAAGTGTAATAAACATCTCAAGTACACGTTAATAGATTTTTACTACATTTACTGTCGAATTCAATCACGGAGGTTTCGAGTGGAAAGCTGTGAAATGACGAAAATACTGGTAATATTGACAATTCCGGATACTTCGGGTGGATTTTCACGGGACTGTGCTTTCAATATTAAGAGTTCATGTTTACAGAGCTCAGAATTGGTGTCTAAAGCCTTTGAATCACGAGAATAGTTTTTGTGTTTACAATTTAGGAGGATTGGCTTTGGCGTTTTTTTTGTGTGAATCAGTCAAAATGGTGGCGGTTCCAGTAAATACTTCTAAGCAAACTGTCTAATTGTGGTAAAACTGTTAAAATACACAATGAGAATTCCCAGAAATGATTAAGAACGTGTAATAAACATCTCAAGTACACGTAAATAGATTCTTACTACATTTACTGTCGAATTCAACACGGAGGTTTCCAGTGGAAAGCTGTGAAATGACGAAAATACTGGTAGTGTTTACAAGTACGGGTACTTCTGGTGGCGTTTTCACGGGACTGTGCTTTCAAATATTAAGAGTTCATGTTTACAGAGCTAAGAATTGGTGTCTAAAGCCGTTGAATCACGAGAATAGTTTTTGTGTTTACAATTTAGGAGGATTGGCTTTGGCGTTTTCTTTGTGTGAATCAGTTAAAATGGTGGCGGTTCCAGTAAATACTTCTAAGCAAACTGTCTAATTGTGGTAAAACTGTTAAAATACACAATGAGAATTCCCAGAAATGATTAAGAACGTGTAATAAACCCCTCAAGTACACGTAAATAGATTCTTACTACATTTACTGTCGAATTCAATCACGGAGGTTTCCAGTGGAAAGCTGTGAAATGACGAAAATACTGGTAATGTTTACAAGTCCGGGTACTTCGGGTGGCGTTTTCACGGGACTGTGCTTTCAAATATTAAGAGTTCATGTTTACAGAGCTAAGAATTGGTGTCTAAAGCCTTTGAATCACGAGAATAGTTTTTGTGTTTACAATTTAGGAGGATTGGCTTTGGCTTTTTTTTGTGTGAATCAGTTAAAATGGTGGCGGTTCCAGTAAATACTTCTAAGCAAACTGTCTAATTGTGGTAAAACTGTTAAAATACACAATGAGAGTTCCCAGAAATGATTAAGAACGTGTAATAAACATCTCAAGTACACGTAAATAGATTCTTACTACATTTACTGTCGAATTCAACACGGAGGTTTCCAGTGGAAAGCTGTGAAATGACGAAAATACTGGTAATGTTTACAAGTACGGGTACTTCTGGTGGCGTTTTCACGGGACTGTGCTTTCAAATATTAAGAGTTCATGTTTACAGAGCTAAGAATTGGTGTCTAAAGCCTTTGAATCACGAGAATAGTTTTTGTGTTTACAATTTAGGAGGATTGGCTTTGGCGTTTTTTTTGTGTGAATCAGTTAAAATGGTGGCGGTTCCAGTAAATACTTCTAAGCAAACTGTCTAATTGTGGTAAAACTGTTAAAATACACAATGAGAGTTCCCAGAAATGATTAAGAACGTGTAATAAACACCTCAAGTACACGTAAATAGATTCTTACTACATTTACTGTCGAATTCAATCACGGAGGTTTCCAGTGGAAAGCTGTGAAATGACGAAAATACTGGTAATGTTTACAAGTCCGGGTACTTCGGGTGGCGTTTTCACGGGACTGTGCTTTCAATTATTACGAGTTCATGTTTACAGAGCTCAGAATTGGTGTCTAAAGCCTTTGAATCACGAGAATAGTTTTTGTGTTTACAATTTAGGAGGATTGGCTTTGGCGTTTTTTTTGTGTGAATCAGTTAAAATGGTGGCGGTTCCAGTAAATACTTCTAAGCAAACTGTCTAATTGTGGTAAAACTGTTAAAATACACAATGAGAGTTCCCAGAAATGATTAAGAACGTGTAATAAACATCTCAAGTACACATAAATAGATTCTTACTACATTTACTGTCAAATTCAATCACGGAGGTTTCCAGTGGAAAGCTGTGAAATGACGAAAATACTGGTAATGTTTACAAGTACGGGTACTTCTGGTGGCGTTTTCACGGGACTGTGCTTTCAAATATTAAGAGTTCATGTTTACAGAGCTCAGAATTGGTGTCTAAAGCCTTGGAATGACGAGAATAGTTTTTATGTTTACAATTTAGGAGGATTGGCTTTGGCGTTTTTTTTGTGTGAATCAGTTAAAATGGCGGCGGTTCCAGTAAATACTTCTAAGCAAACTGTCTAATTGTGGTAAAACTGTTAAAATACACAATGAGAGTTCCCAGAAATGATTAAGAACGTGTAATAAACATCTCAAGTACACGTAAATAGATTCTTGCTACATTTACTGTCGAATTCAATCAGGGAGGTTTCCAGTGGAAAGCTGTGAAATGACGAAAATACTGGTAATGTTTACAAGTCCGGGTACTCCTGGTGGCGTTTTCACGGGACTGTGCTTTCAAATATTAAGAGTTCCTGTTTACAGAGCTCAGAATTGGTGTCTGAAGCCTTTGAATCACGAGAATAGTTTTTGTGTTTACAATTTAGGAGGATTGGCTTTGGCGTTTTTTTTGTGTGAATCAGTTAAAATGGTGGCGGTTCCAGTAAATACTTCTAAGCAAACTGTCTAATTGTGGTAAAACTGTTAAAATACACAATGAGAGTTCCCAGAAATGATTAAGAACATGTAATAAACCCCTCAAGTACACGTAAATAGATTCTTACTACATTTACTGTCGAATTCAATCACGGAGGTTTCCAGTGGAAAATACCGGTAATGTTTACAAGTCCGGGTACTTCGGGTGGCGTTTTCACGGGACTGTGCTTTCAATTATTACGAGTTCATGTTTACAGAGCTCAGAATTGGTGTCTAAAGCCTTTGAATCACGAGAATAGTTTTTATGTTTACAATTTAGGAGGATTGGCTTTGGCTTTTTTTTGTGTGAATCAGTTAAAATGGTGGCGGTTCCAGTAAATACTTCTAAGCAAACTGTCTAATTGTGGTAAAACTGTTAAAATACACAATGATAGTTCCCAGAAATAATTAAGAAAGTGTAATAAACATCTCAAGTACACGTTAATAGATTTTTACTACATTTACTGTCGAATTCAATCACGGAGGTTTCGAGTGGAAAGCTGTGAAATGACGAAAATACTGGTAATATTGACAATTCCGGATACTTCGGGTGGATTTTCACGGGACTGTGCTTTCAATATTAAGAGTTCATGTTTACAGAGCTCAGAATTGGTGTCTAAAGCCTTTGAATCACGAGAATAGTTTTTGTGTTTACAATTTAGGAGGATTGGCTTTGGCGTTTTTTTTGTGTGAATCAGTTAAAATGGTGGCGGTTCCAGTAAATACTTCTAAGCAAACTGTCTAATTGTGGTAAAACTGTTAAAATACACAATGAGAGTTCCCAGAAATGATTAAGAACGTGTAATAAACATCTCAAGTACACGTAAAGAGATTCTTACTCCATTTACTGTCGAATTAAACACGGAGGTTTCCAGTGGAAAGCTGTGAAATGACGAAAATACTGGTAATGTTTACAAGTACGGGTACTTCTGGTGGCGTTTTCACGGGACTGTGCTTTCAAATATTAAGAGTTCATGTTTACAGAGCTCAGAATTGGTGTCTAAAGCCTTTGAATGACGAGAATAGTGTTTTTGTTTACAATTTAGGAGGATTGGCTTTGGCGTTTTTTTTGTGTGAATCAGTTAAAATGGCGGCGGTTCCAGTAAATACTTCTAAGCAAACTGTCTAATTGTGGTAAAACTGTTAAAATACACAATGAGAGTTCCCAGAAATGATTAAGAACGTGTAATAAACATCTCAAGTACACGTAAATAGATTCTTGCTACATTTACTGTCGAATTCAATCAGGGAGGTTTCCAGTGGAAAGCTGTGAAATGACGAAAATACTGGTAATGTTTACAAGTCCGGGTACTTCTGGTGGCGTTTTCACGGGACTGTGCTTTCAAATATTAAGAGTTCATGTTTACAGAGCTAAGAATTGGTGTCTAAAGCCTTTGAATCACGAGAATAGTTTTTGTGTTTACAATTTAGGAGGATTGGCTTTGGCGTTTTTTTTGTGTGAATCAGTTAAAATGGTGGCGGTTCCAGTAAATACTTCTAAGCAAACTGTCTAATTGTGGTAAAACTGTTAAAATACACAATGAGAGTTCCCAGAAATGATTAAGAACGTGTAATAAACACCTCAAGTACACGTAAATAGATTCTTACTACATTTACTGTCGAATTCAATCACGGAGGTTTCCAGTGGAAAGCTGTGAAATGACGAAAATACTGGTAATGTTTACAAGTCCGGGTACTTCGGGTGGCGTTTTCACGGGACTGTGCTTTCAATTATTACGAGTTCATGTTTACAGAGCTCAGAATTGGTGTCTAAAGCCTTTGAATCACGAGAATAGTTTTTGTGTTTACAATTTAGGAGGATTGGCTTTGGCGTTTTTTTTGTGTGAATCAGTTAAAATGGTGGCGGTTCCAGTAAATACTTCTAAGCAAACTGTCTAATTGTGGTAAAACTGTTAAAATACACAATGAGAGTTCCCAGAAATGATTAAGAACGTGTAATAAACATCTCAAGTACACATAAATAGATTCTTACTACATTTACTGTCAAATTCAATCACGGAGGTTTCCAGTGGAAAGCTGTGAAATGACGAAAATACTGGTAATGTTTACAAGTACGGGTACTTCTGGTGGCGTTTTCACGGGACTGTGCTTTCAAATATTAAGAGTTCATGTTTACAGAGCTCAGAATTGGTGTCTAAAGCCTTGGAATGACGAGAATAGTTTTTATGTTTACAATTTAGGAGGATTGGCTTTGGCGTTTTTTTTGTGTGAATCAGTTAAAATGGCGGCGGTTCCAGTAAATACTTCTAAGCAAACTGTCTAATTGTGGTAAAACTGTTAAAATACACAATGAGAGTTCCCAGAAATGATTAAGAACGTGTAATAAACATCTCAAGTACACGTAAATAGATTCTTGCTACATTTACTGTCGAATTCAATCAGGGAGGTTTCCAGTGGAAAGCTGTGAAATGACGAAAATACTGGTAATGTTTACAAGTCCGGGTACTCCTGGTGGCGTTTTCACGGGACTGTGCTTTCAAATATTAAGAGTTCCTGTTTACAGAGCTCAGAATTGGTGTCTGAAGCCTTTGAATCACGAGAATAGTTTTTGTGTTTACAATTTAGGAGGATTGGCTTTGGCGTTTTTTTTGTGTGAATCAGTTAAAATGGTGGCGGTTCCAGTAAATACTTCTAAGCAAACTGTCTAATTGTGGTAAAACTGTTAAAATACACAATGAGAGTTCCCAGAAATGATTAAGAACATGTAATAAACCCCTCAAGTACACGTAAATAGATTCTTACTACATTTACTGTCGAATTCAATCACGGAGGTTTCCAGTGGAAAATACCGGTAATGTTTACAAGTCCGGGTACTTCGGGTGGCGTTTTCACGGGACTGTGCTTTCAATTATTACGAGTTCATGTTTACAGAGCTCAGAATTGGTGTCTAAAGCCTTTGAATCACGAGAATAGTTTTTATGTTTACAATTTAGGAGGATTGGCTTTGGCTTTTTTTTGTGTGAATCAGTTAAAATGGTGGCGGTTCCAGTAAATACTTCTAAGCAAACTGTCTAATTGTGGTAAAACTGTTAAAATACACAATGATAGTTCCCAGAAATAATTAAGAAAGTGTAATAAACATCTCAAGTACACGTTAATAGATTTTTACTACATTTACTGTCGAATTCAATCACGGAGGTTTCGAGTGGAAAGCTGTGAAATGACGAAAATACTGGTAATATTGACAATTCCGGATACTTCGGGTGGATTTTCACGGGACTGTGCTTTCAATATTAAGAGTTCATGTTTACAGAGCTCAGAATTGGTGTCTAAAGCCTTTGAATCACGAGAATAGTTTTTGTGTTTACAATTTAGGAGGATTGGCTTTGGCGTTTTTTTTGTGTGAATCAGTTAAAATGGTGGCGGTTCCAGTAAATACTTCTAAGCAAACTGTCTAATTGTGGTAAAACTGTTAAAATACACAATGAGAGTTCCCAGAAATGATTAAGAACGTGTAATAAACATCTCAAGTACACGTAAAGAGATTCTTACTCCATTTACTGTCGAATTAAACACGGAGGTTTCCAGTGGAAAGCTGTGAAATGACGAAAATACTGGTAATGTTTACAAGTACGGGTACTTCTGGTGGCGTTTTCACGGGACTGTGCTTTCAAATATTAAGAGTTCATGTTTACAGAGCTCAGAATTGGTGTCTAAAGCCTTTGAATGACGAGAATAGTGTTTTTGTTTACAATTTAGGAGGATTGGCTTTGGCGTTTTTTTTGTGTGAATCAGTTAAAATGGCGGCGGTTCCAGTAAATACTTCTAAGCAAACTGTCTAATTGTGGTAAAACTGTTAAAATACACAATGAGAGTTCCCAGAAATGATTAAGAACGTGTAATAAACATCTCAAGTACACGTAAATAGATTCTTGCTACATTTACTGTCGAATTCAATCAGGGAGGTTTCCAGTGGAAAGCTGTGAAATGACGAAAATACTGGTAATGTTTACAAGTCCGGGTACTTCTGGTGGCGTTTTCACGGGACTGTGCTTTCAAATATTAAGAGTTCATGTTTACAGAGCTCAGAATTGGTGTCTGAAGCCTTTGAATCACGAGAATAGTTTTTGTGTTTACAATTTAGGAGGATTGGCTTTGGCTTTTTTTTGTGTGAATCAGTTAAAATGGTGGCGGTTCCAGTAAATACTTCTAAGCAAACTGTCTAATTGTGGTAAAACTGTTAAAATACACAATGAGAGTTCCCAGAAATGATTAAGAACGTGTAATAAACCCCTCAAGAACACGTAAATAGATTCTTGCTACATTTACTGTCGAATTCAATCACGGAGGTTTCCAGTGGAAAGCTTTGAAATGACGAAAATACTGGTAATGTTTACAAGTACGGGTACTTCTGGTGGCGTTTTCACGGGACTGTGCTTTCAAATATTAAGAGTTCATGTTTACAGAGCTCAGAATTGGTGTCTAAAGCCTTTGAATGACGAGAATAGTGTTTTTGTTTACAATTTAGGAGGATTGGCTTTGGCGTTTTTTTTGTGTGAATCAGTTAAAATGGTGGCGGTTCCAGTAAATACTTCTAAGCAAACTGTCTAATTGTGGTAAAACTGTTAAAATACACAATGAGAGTTCCCAGAAATGATTAAGAACGTGTAATAAACATCTCAAGTACACGTAAATAGATTCTTACTACATTTACTGTCGAATTCAACACGGAGGTTTCCAGTGGAAAGCTGTGAAATGACGAAAATACTGGTAACGTTTACAAGTACGGGTACTTCTGGTGGCGTTTTCACGGGACTGTGCTTTCAAATATTAAGAGTTCATGTTTACAGAGCTAAGAATTGGTGTCTAAAGCCTTTGAATCACGAGAGTAGTTTTTGTGTTTACAATTTAGGAGGATTGGCTTTGGCGTTTTTTTTGTGTGAATCAGTTAAAATGGTGGCGGTTCCAGTAAATACTTCTAAGCAAACTGTCTAATTGTGGTAAAACTGTTAAAATACACAATGAGAGTTCCCAGAAATGATTAAGAACGTGTAATAAACATCTCAAGTACACGTAAATAGATTCTTACTACATTTACTGTCGAATTCAACACGGAGGTTTCCAGTGGAAAGCTGTGAAATGACGAAAATACTGGTAATGTTTACAAGTACGGGTACTTCTGGTGGCGTTTTCACGGGACTGTGCTTTCAAATATTAAGAGTTCATGTTTACAGAGCTAAGAATTGGTGTCTAAAGCCTTTGAATCACGAGAATAGTTTTTGTGTTTACAATTTAGGAGGATTGGCTTTGGCGTTTTTTTTGTGTGAATCAGTTAAAATGGTGGCGGTTCCAGTAAATACTTCTAAGCAAACTGTCTAATTGTGGTAAAACTGTTAAAATACACAATGAGAGTTCCCAGAAATGATTAAGAACGTGTAATAAACCCCTCAAGTACACGTAAATAGATTCTTACTACATTTACTGTCGAATTCAATCACGGAGGTTTCCATTGGAAAATACTGGTAATGTTTACAAGTCCGGGTACTTCGGGTGGCGTTTTCACGGGACTTTGCTTTCAATTATTACGAGTTCATGTTTACAGAGCTCAGAATTGGTGTCTAAAGCCTTTGAATCACGAGAATAGTTTTTGTGTTTACAATTTAGGAGGATTGGCTTTGGCGTTTTTTTTGTTTGAATCAGTTAAAATGGTGGCGGTTCCAGTAAATACTTCTAAGCAAACTGTCTAATTGTGGTAAAACTGTTAAAATACACAATGAGAGTTCCCAGAAATGATTAAGAACGTGTAATAAACATCTCAAGTACACGTAAATAGATTCTTACTACATTTACTGTCGAATTCAATCACGGAGGTTTCCAGTGGAAAGCTGTGAAATGACGAAAATACTGGTAATGTTTACAAGTCCGGGTACTTCGGGTGGCGTTTTCACGGGACTGTGCTTTCAAATATTAAGAGTTCATGTTTACAGAGCTAAGAATTGGTGTCTAAAGCCTTTGAATCACGAGAATAGTTTTTGTGTTTACAATTTAGGAGGATTGGCTTTGGCTTTTTTTTGTGTGAATCAGTTAAAATGGTCGCGGTTCCAGTAAATACTTCTAAGCAAACTGTCTAATTGTGGTAAAACTGTTAAAATACACAATGAGAGTTCCCAGAAATGATTAAGAACGTGTAATAAACCCCTCAAGTACACGTAAATAGATTCTTACTACATTTACTGTCGAATTCAACACGGAGGTTTCCAGTGGAAAGCTGTGAAATGACGAAAATACTGGTAATGTTTACAAGTACGGGTACTTCTGGTGGCGTTTTCACGGGACTGTGCTTTCAAATATTAAGAGTTCATGTTTACAGAGCTCAGAATTGGTGTCTAAAGCCTTTGAATCACGAGAATAGTTTTTGTGTTTACAATTTAGGAGGATTGGCTTTGGCGTTTTTTTTGTATGAATTAGTCAAAATGGTGGCGGTTCCAGTAAATACTTCTAAGCAAACTGTCTAATTGTGGTAAAACTGTTAAAATACACAATGAGAGTTCCCAGAAATGATTAAGAACGTGTAATAAACCCCTCAAGAACACGTAAATAGATTCTTGCTACATTTACTGTCGAATTCAATCACGGAGGTTTCCAGTGGAAAGCTTTGAAATGACGAAAATACTGGTAATGTTTACAAGTACGGGTACTTCTGGTGGCGTTTTCACGGGACTGTGCTTTCAAATATTAAGAGTTCATGTTTACAGAGCTCAGAATTGGTGTCTAAAGCCTTTGAATGACGAGAATAGTGTTTTTGTTTACAATTTAGGAGGATTGGCTTTGGCGTTTTTTTTGTGTGAATCAGTTAAAATGGTGGCGGTTCCAGTAAATACTTCTAAGCAAACTGTCTAATTGTGGTAAAACTGTTAAAATACACAATGAGAGTTCCCAGAAATGATTAAGAACGTGTAATAAACATCTCAAGTACACGTAAATAGATTCTTACTACATTTACTGTCGAATTCAACACGGAGGTTTCCAGTGGAAAGCTGTGAAATGACGAAAATACTGGTAACGTTTACAAGTACGGGTACTTCTGGTGGCGTTTTCACGGGACTGTGCTTTCAAATATTAAGAGTTCATGTTTACAGAGCTAAGAATTGGTGTCTAAAGCCTTTGAATCACGAGAGTAGTTTTTGTGTTTACAATTTAGGAGGATTGGCTTTGGCGTTTTTTTTGTGTGAATCAGTTAAAATGGTGGCGGTTCCAGTAAATACTTCTAAGCAAACTGTCTAATTGTGGTAAAACTGTTAAAATACACAATGAGAGTTCCCAGAAATGATTAAGAACGTGTAATAAACATCTCAAGTACACGTAAATAGATTCTTACTACATTTACTGTCGAATTCAACACGGAGGTTTCCAGTGGAAAGCTGTGAAATGACGAAAATACTGGTAATGTTTACAAGTACGGGTACTTCTGGTGGCGTTTTCACGGGACTGTGCTTTCAAATATTAAGAGTTCATGTTTACAGAGCTAAGAATTGGTGTCTAAAGCCTTTGAATCACGAGAATAGTTTTTGTGTTTACAATTTAGGAGGATTGGCTTTGGCGTTTTTTTTGTGTGAATCAGTTAAAATGGTGGCGGTTCCAGTAAATACTTCTAAGCAAACTGTCTAATTGTGGTAAAACTGTTAAAATACACAATGAGAGTTCCCAGAAATGATTAAGAACGTGTAATAAACCCCTCAAGTACACGTAAATAGATTCTTACTACATTTACTGTCGAATTCAATCACGGAGGTTTCCATTGGAAAATACTGGTAATGTTTACAAGTCCGGGTACTTCGGGTGGCGTTTTCACGGGACTTTGCTTTCAATTATTACGAGTTCATGTTTACAGAGCTCAGAATTGGTGTCTAAAGCCTTTGAATCACGAGAATAGTTTTTGTGTTTACAATTTAGGAGGATTGGCTTTGGCGTTTTTTTTGTTTGAATCAGTTAAAATGGTGGCGGTTCCAGTAAATACTTCTAAGCAAACTGTCTAATTGTGGTAAAACTGTTAAAATACACAATGAGAGTTCCCAGAAATGATTAAGAACGTGTAATAAACATCTCAAGTACACGTAAATAGATTCTTACTACATTTACTGTCGAATTCAACACGGAGGTTTCCAGTGGAAAGCTGTGAAATGACGAAAATACTGGTAATGTTTACAAGTACGGGTACTTCTGGTGGCGTTTTCACGGGACTGTGCTTTCAAATATTAAGAGTTCATGTTTACAGAGCTCAGAATTGGTGTCTAAAGCCTTTGAATCACGAGAATAGTTTTTGTGTTTACAATTTAGGAGGATTGGCTTTGGCGTTTTTTTTTGTGTGAATCAGTTAAAATGGTGGCGGTTCCAGTAAATACTTCTAAGCTAACTGTCTAATTGTGGTAAAACTGTTAAAATACACAATGAGAGTTCCCAGAAATGATTAAGAAAGTGTAATAAACATCTCAAGTACACGTAAATAGATTCTTACTACATTTACTGTCGAATTCAAAACGGAGGTTTCCAGTGGAAAGCTGTGAAATGACGAAAATACTGGTAATGTTTACAAGTCCGGGTACTTCGGGTGGCGTTTTCACGGGACTGTGCTTTCAATTATTACGAGTTCATGTTTACAGAGCTCAGAATTGGTGTCTAAAGCCTTTGAATCACGAGAATAGTTTTTGTGTTTACAATTTAGGAGGATTGGCTTTGGCGTTTTTTTTGTGTGAATCAGTTAAAATGGTGGCGGTTCCAGTAAATACTTCTAAGCAAACTGTCTAATTGTGGTAAAACTGTTAAAATACACAATGAGAGTTCCCAGAAATGATTAAGAACGTGTAATAAACATCTCAAGTACACGTAAATAGATTCTTACTACATTTACTGTCAAATTCAATCACGGAGGTTTCCAGTGGAAAGCTGTGAAATGACGAAAATACTGGTAATGTTTACAAGTACGGGTACTTCTGGTGGCGTTTTCACGGGACTGTGCTTTCAAATATTACGAGTTCATGTTTACAGAGCTCAGAATTGGTGTCTAAAGCCTTTGAATCACGAGAATAGTTTTTATGTTTACAATTTAGGAGGATTGGCTTTGGCGTTTTTTTTGTGTGAATCAGTTAAAATGGTGGCGGTTCCAGTAAATACTTCTAAGCAAACTGTCTAATTGTGGTAAAACTGTTAAAATACACAATGATAGTGCCCAGAAATAATTACGAAAGTGTAATAAACATCTCAAGTACACGTTAATAGATTTTTACTACATTTACTGTCGAATTCAATCACGGAGGTTTCGAGTGGAAAGCTGTGAAATGACGAAAATACTGGTAATATTGACATTTCCGGATACTTCGGGTGGATTTTCACGGGACTGTGCTTTCAATATTAAGAGTTCATGTTTACAGAGCTCAGAATTGGTGTCTAAAGCCTTTGAATCACGAGAATAGTTTTTGTGTTTACAATTTAGGAGGATTGGCTTTGGCGTTTTTTTTGTGTGAATCAGTCAAAATGGTGGCGGTTCCAGTAAATACTTCTAAGCAAACTGTCTGTGGTAAAACTGTTAAAATACACAATGAGAATTCCCAGAAATGATTAAGAACGTGTAATAAACATCTCAAGTACACGTAAATAGATTCTTACTACATTTACTGTCGAATTCAACACGGAGGTTTCCAGTGGAAAGCTGTGAAATGACGAAAATACTGGTAATGTTTACAAGTACGGGTACTTCTGGTGGCGTTTTCACGGGACTGTGCTTTCAAATATTAAGAGTTCATGTTTACAGAGCTAAGAATTGGTGTCTAAAGCCGTTGAATCACGAGAATAGTTTTTGCGTTTACAATTTAGGAGGATTGGCTTTGGCGTTTTCTTTGTGTGAATCAGTTAAAATGGTGGCGGTTCCAGTAAATACTTCTAAGCAAACTGTCTAATTGTGGTAAAACTGTTAAAATACACAATGAGAGTTCCCAGAAATGATTAAGAACGTGTAATAAACCCCTCAAGTACACGTAAATAGATTCTTACTACATTTACTGTCGAATTCAACACGGAGGTTTCCAGTGGAAAGCTGTGAAATGACGAAAATACTGGTAATGTTTACAAGTACGGGTACTTCTGGTGGCGTTTTCACGGGACTGTGCTTTCAAATATTAAGAGTTCATGTTTACAGAGCTCAGAATTGGTGTCTAAAGCCTTTGAATCACGAGAATAGTTTTTGTGTTTACAATTTAGGAGGATTGGCTTTGGCGTTTTTTTTGTATGAATTAGTCAAAATGGTGGCGGTTCCAGTAAATACTTCTAAGCAAACTGTCTAATTGTGGTAAAACTGTTAAAATACACAATGAGAGTTCCCAGAAATAATTAAGAACGTGTAATAAACATCTCAAGTACACGTAAATAGATTCTTACTACATTTACTGTCGAATTCAACACGGAGGTTTCCAGTGGAAACCTGTGAAATGACGAAAATACTGGTAATGTTTACAAGTACGGGTACTTCTGGTGGCGTTTTCACGGGACTGTGCTTTCAAATATTAAGAGTTCATGTTTACAGAGCTAAGAATTGGTGTCTAAAGCCTTTGAATCACGAGAATAGTTTTTGTGTTTACAATTTAGGAGGATTGGCTTTGGCGTTTTTTTTGTGTGAATCAGTTAAAATGGTGGCGGTTCCAGTAAATACTTCTAAGCAAACTGTCTAATTGTGGTAAAACTGTTAAAATACACAATGAGAGTTCCCAGAAATGATTAAGAACGTGTAATAAACCCCTCAAGTACACGTAAATAGATTCTTACTACATTTACTGTCGAATTCAATCACGGAGGTTTCCAGTGGAAAATACTGGTAATGTTTACAAGTCCGGGTACTTCGGGTGGCGTTTTCACGGGACTTTGCTTTCAATTATTACGAGTTCATGTTTACAGAGCTCAGAATTGGTGTCTAAAGCCTTTGAATCACGAGAATAGTTTTTGTGTTTACAATTTAGGAGGATTGGCTTTGGCGTTTTTTTTGTTTGAATCAGTTAAAATGGTGGCGGTTCCAGTAAATACTTCTAAGCAAACTGTCTAATTGTGGTAAAACTGTTAAAATACACAATGAGAGTTCCCAGAAATGATTAAGAACGTGTAATAAACATCTCAAGTACACGTAAATAGATTCTTACTACATTTACTGTCGAATTCAACACGGAGGTTTCCAGTGGAAAGCTGTGAAATGACGAAAATACTGGTAATGTTTACAAGTACGGGTACTTCTGGTGGCGTTTTCACGGGACTGTGCTTTCAAATATTAAGAGTTCATGTTTACAGAGCTCAGAATTGGTGTCTAAAGCCTTTGAATCACGAGAATAGTTTTTGTGTTTACAATTTAGGAGGATTGGCTTTGGCGTTTTTTTTGTGTGAATCAGTTAAAATGGTGGCGGTTCCAGTAAATACTTCTAAGCAAACTGTCTAATTGTGGTAAAACTGTTAAAATACACAATGAGAGTTCCCAGAAATGATTAAGAACGTGTAATAAACATCTCAAGTACACGTAAATAGATTCTTACTACATTTACTGTCGAATTCAATCACGGAGGTTTCCAGTGGAAAGCTGTGAAATGACGAAAATACTGGTAATATTGACATTTCCGGATACTTCGGGTGGATTTTCACGGGACTGTGCTTTCAATATTAAGAGTTCATGTTTACAGAGCTCAGAATTGGTGTCTAAAGCCTTTGAATCACGAGAATAGTTTTTGTGTTTACAATTTAGGAGGATTGGCTTTGGCGTTTTTTTTGTGTGAATCAGTCAAAATGGTGGCGGTTCCAGTAAATACTTCTAAGCAAACTGTCTAATTGTGGTAAAACTGTTAAAATACACAATGAGAGTTCCCAGAAATGATTAAGAACGTGTAATAAACCCCTCAAGTACACGTAAATAGATTCTTACTACATTTACTGTCGAATTCAACACGGAGGTTTCCAGTGGAAAGCTGTGAAATGACGAAAATACTGGTAATGTTTACAAGTACGGGTACTTCTGGTGGCGTTTTCACGGGACTGTGCTTTCAAATATTAAGAGTTCATGTTTACAGAGCTCAGAATTGGTGTCTAAAGCCTTTGAATCACGAGAATAGTTTTTGTGTTTACAATTTAGGAGGATTGGCTTTGGCGTTTTTTTTGTATGAATTAGTCAAAATGGTGGCGGTTCCAGTAAATACTTCTAAGCAAACTGTCTAATTGTGGTAAAACTGTTAAAATACACAATGAGAGTTCCCAGAAATAATTAAGAACGTGTAATAAACATCTCAAGTACACGTAAATAGATTCTTACTACATTTACTGTCGAATTCAACACGGAGGTTTCCAGTGGAAAGCTGTGAAATGACGAAAATACTGGTAATGTTTACAAGTACGGGTACTTCTGGTGGCGTTTTCACGGGACTGTGCTTTCAAATATTAAGAGTTCATGTTTACAGAGCTAAGAATTGGTGTCTAAAGCCTTTGAATCACGAGAATAGTTTTTGTGTTTACAATTTAGGAGGATTGGCTTTGGCGTTTTTTTTGTGTGAATCAGTTAAAATGGTGGCGGTTCCAGTAAATACTTCTAAGCAAACTGTCTAATTGTGGTAAAACTGTTAAAATACACAATGAGAGTTCCCAGAAATGATTAAGAACGTGTAATAAACCCCTCAAGTACACGTAAATAGATTCTTACTACATTTACTGTCGAATTCAATCACGGAGGTTTCCAGTGGAAAATACTGGTAATGTTTACAAGTCCGGGTACTTCGGGTGGCGTTTTCACGGGACTTTGCTTTCAATTATTACGAGTTCATGTTTACAGAGCTCAGAATTGGTGTCTAAAGCCTTTGAATCACGAGAATAGTTTTTGTGTTTACAATTTAGGAGGATTGGCTTTGGCGTTTTTTTTGTTTGAATCAGTTAAAATGGTGGCGGTTCCAGTAAATACTTCTAAGCAAACTGTCTAATTGTGGTAAAACTGTTAAAATACACAATGAGAGTTCCCAGAAATGATTAAGAACGTGTAATAAACATCTCAAGTACACGTAAATAGACTCTTACTACATTTACTGTCGAATTCAACACGGAGGTTTCCAGTGGAAAGCTGTGAAATGACGAAAATACTGGTAATGTTTACAAGTACGGGTACTTCTGGTGGCGTTTTCACGGGACTGTGCTTTCAAATATTAAGAGTTCATGTTTACAGAGCTCAGAATTGGTGTCTAAAGCCTTTGAATCACGAGAATAGTTTTTGTGTTTACAATTTAGGAGGATTGGCTTTGGCGTTTTTTTTGTGTGAATCAGTTAAAATGGTGGCGGTTCCAGTAAATACTTCTAAGCAAACTGTCTAATTGTGGTAAAACTGTTAAAATACACAATGAGAGTTCCCAGAAATGATTAAGAAAGTGTAATAAACATCTCAAGTACACGTAAATAGATTCTTACTACATTTACTGTCGAATTCAAAACGGAGGTTTCCAGTGGAAAGCTGTGAAATGACGAAAATACTGGTAATGTTTACAAGTCCGGGTACTTCGGGTGGCGTTTTCACGGGACTGTGCTTTCAATTATTACGAGTTCATGTTTACAGAGCTCAGAATTGGTGTCTAAAGCCTTTGAATCACGAGAATAGTTTTTGTGTTTACAATTTAGGAGGATTGGCTTTGGCGTTTTTTTTGTGTGAATCAGTTAAAATGGTGGCGGTTCCAGTAAATACTTCTAAGCAAACTGTCTAATTGTGGTAAAACTGTTAAAATACACAATGAGAGTTCCCAGAAATGATTAAGAACGTGTAATAAACATCTCAAGTACACGTAAATAGATTCTTACTACATTTACTGTCAAATTCAATCACGGAGGTTTCCAGTGGAAAGCTGTGAAATGACGAAAATACTGGTAATGTTTACAAGTACGGGTACTTCTGGTGGCGTTTTCACGGGACTGTGCTTTCAAATATTAAGAGTTCATGTTTACAGAGCTCAGAATGGGTGTCTAAAGCCTTGGAATGACGAGAATAGTTTTTATGTTTACAATTTAGGAGGATTGGCTTTGGCGTTTTTTTTGTGTGAATCAGTTAAAATGGTGGCGGTTCCAGTAAATACTTCTAAGCAAACTGTCTAATTGTGGTAAAACTGTTAAAATACACAATGAGAGTTCCCAGAAATGATTAAGAACGTGTAATAAACATCTCAAGTACACGTAAATAGATTCTTACTACATTTACTGTCAAATTCAATCACGGAGGTTTCCAGTGGAAAGCTGTGAAATGACGAAAATACTGGTAATGTTTACAAGTCCGGGTACTTCTGGTGGCGTTTTCACGGGACTGTGCTTTCAAATATTAAGAGTTCATGTTTACAGAGCTCAGAATTGGTGTCTAAAGCCTTTGAATCACGAGAATAGTTTTTGTGTTTACAATTTAGGAGGATTGGCTTTGGCGTTTTTTTGTGTGAATCAGTTAAAATGGTGGCGGTTCCAGTAAATACTTCTAAGCAAACTGTCTAATTGTGGTAAAACTGTTAAAATACACAATGAGAGTTCCCAGAAATGATTAAGAACGTGTAATAAACATCTCAAGTACACGTAAAGAGATTCTTACTCCATTTACTGTCGAATTAAACACGGAGGTTTCCAGTGGAAAGCTGTGAAATGACGAAAATACTGGTAATGTTTACAAGTACGGGTACTTCTGGTGGCGTTTTCACGGGACTGTGCTTTCAAATATTAAGAGTTCATGTTTACAGAGTTCAGAATTGGTGTCTAAAGCCTTTGAATGACGAGAATAGTGTTTTTGTTTACAATTTAGGAGGATTGGCTTTGGCGTTTTTTTTGTGTGAATCAGTTAAAATGGCGGCGGTTCCAGTAAATACTTCTAAGCAAACTGTCTAATTGTGGTAAAACTGTTAAAATACACAATGAGAGTTCCCAGAAATGATTAAGAACGTGTAATAAACATCTCAAGTACACGTAAATAGATTCTTGCTACATTTACTGTCGAATTCAATCAGGGAGGTTTCCAGTGGAAAGCTGTGAAATGACGAAAATACTGGTAATGTTTACAAGTCCGGGTACTTCTGGTGGCGTTTTCACGGGACTGTGCTTTCAAATATTAAGAGTTCATGTTTACAGAGCTCAGAATTGGTGTCTGAAGCCTTTGAATCACGAGAATAGTTTTTGTGTTTACAATTTAGGAGGATTGGCTTTGGCGTTTTTTTTGTGTGAATCAGTTAAAATGGTGGCGGTTCCAGTAAATACTTCTAAGCAAACTGTCTAATTGTGGTAAAACTGTTAAAATACACAATGAGAGTTCCCAGAAATGATTAAGAACGTGTAATAAACACCTCAAGTACACGTAAATAGATTCTTACTACATTTACTGTCGAATTCAATCACGGAGGTTTCCAGTGGAAAATACTGGTAATGTTTACAAGTCCGGGTACTTCGGGTGGCGTTTTCACGGGACTGTGCTTTCAATTATTACGAGTTCATGTTTACAGAGCTCAGAATTGGTGTCTAAAGCCTTTGAATCACGAGAATAGTTTTTATGTTTACAATTTAGGAGGATTGGCTTTGGATTTTTTTTGTGTGAATCAGTTAAAATGGTGGCGGTTCCAGTAAATACTTCTAAGCAAACTGTCTAATTGTGGTAAAACTGTTAAAATACACAATGATAGTTCCCAGAAATAATTAAGAAAGTGTAATAAACATCTCAAGTACACGTTAATAGATTTTTACTACATTTACTGTCGAATTCAATCACGGAGGTTTCGAGTGGAAAGCTGTGAAATGACGAAAATACTGGTAATATTGACAATTCCGGATACTTCGGGTGGATTTTCACGGGACTGTGCTTTCAATATTAAGAGTTCATGTTTACAGAGCTCAGAATTGGTGTCTAAAGCCTTTGAATCACGAGAATAGTTTTTGTGTTTACAATTTAGGAGGATTGGCTTTGGCGTTTTTTTTGTGTGAATCAGTCAAAATGGTGGCGGTTCCAGTAAATACTTCTAAGCAAACTGTCTAATTGTGGTAAAACTGTTAAAATACACAATGAGAATTCCCAGAAATGATTAAGAACGTGTAATAAACATCTCAAGTACACGTAAATAGATTCTTACTACATTTACTGTCGAATTCAACACGGAGGTTTCCAGTGGAAAGCTGTGAAATGACGAAAATACTGGTAGTGTTTACAAGTACGGGTACTTCTGGTGGCGTTTTCACGGGACTGTGCTTTCAAATATTAAGAGTTCATGTTTACAGAGCTAAGAATTGGTGTCTAAAGCCGTTGAATCACGAGAATAGTTTTTGTGTTTACAATTTAGGAGGATTGGCTTTGGCGTTTTCTTTGTGTGAATCAGTTAAAATGGTGGCGGTTCCAGTAAATACTTCTAAGCAAACTGTCTAATTGTGGTAAAACTGTTAAAATACACAATGAGAATTCCCAGAAATGATTAAGAACGTGTAATAAACCCCTCAAGTACACGTAAATAGATTCTTACTACATTTACTGTCGAATTCAATCACGGAGGTTTCCAGTGGAAAGCTGTGAAATGACGAAAATACTGGTAATGTTTACAAGTCCGGGTACTTCGGGTGGCGTTTTCACGGGACTGTGCTTTCAAATATTAAGAGTTCATGTTTACAGAGCTAAGAATTGGTGTCTAAAGCCTTTGAATCACGAGAATAGTTTTTGTGTTTACAATTTAGGAGGATTGGCTTTGGCTTTTTTTTGTGTGAATCAGTTAAAATGGTGGCGGTTCCAGTAAATACTTCTAAGCAAACTGTCTAATTGTGGTAAAACTGTTAAAATACACAATGAGAGTTCCCAGAAATGATTAAGAACGTGTAATAAACATCTCAAGTACACGTAAATAGATTCTTACTACATTTACTGTCGAATTCAACACGGAGGTTTCCAGTGGAAAGCTGTGAAATGACGAAAATACTGGTAATGTTTACAAGTACGGGTACTTCTGGTGGCGTTTTCACGGGACTGTGCTTTCAAATATTAAGAGTTCATGTTTACAGAGCTAAGAATTGGTGTCTAAAGCCTTTGAATCACGAGAATAGTTTTTGTGTTTACAATTTAGGAGGATTGGCTTTGGCGTTTTTTTTGTGTGAATCAGTTAAAATGGTGGCGGTTCCAGTAAATACTTCTAAGCAAACTGTCTAATTGTGGTAAAACTGTTAAAATACACAATGAGAGTTCCCAGAAATGATTAAGAACGTGTAATAAACACCTCAAGTACACGTAAATAGATTCTTACTACATTTACTGTCGAATTCAATCACGGAGGTTTCCAGTGGAAAGCTGTGAAATGACGAAAATACTGGTAATGTTTACAAGTCCGGGTACTTCGGGTGGCGTTTTCACGGGACTGTGCTTTCAATTATTACGAGTTCATGTTTACAGAGCTCAGAATTGGTGTCTAAAGCCTTTGAATCACGAGAATAGTTTTTGTGTTTACAATTTAGGAGGATTGGCTTTGGCGTTTTTTTTGTGTGAATCAGTTAAAATGGTGGCGGTTCCAGTAAATACTTCTAAGCAAACTGTCTAATTGTGGTAAAACTGTTAAAATACACAATGAGAGTTCCCAGAAATGATTAAGAACGTGTAATAAACATCTCAAGTACACATAAATAGATTCTTACTACATTTACTGTCAAATTCAATCACGGAGGTTTCCAGTGGAAAGCTGTGAAATGACGAAAATACTGGTAATGTTTACAAGTACGGGTACTTCTGGTGGCGTTTTCACGGGACTGTGCTTTCAAATATTAAGAGTTCATGTTTACAGAGCTCAGAATTGGTGTCTAAAGCCTTGGAATGACGAGAATAGTTTTTATGTTTACAATTTAGGAGGATTGGCTTTGGCGTTTTTTTTGTGTGAATCAGTTAAAATGGCGGCGGTTCCAGTAAATACTTCTAAGCAAACTGTCTAATTGTGGTAAAACTGTTAAAATACACAATGAGAGTTCCCAGAAATGATTAAGAACGTGTAATAAACATCTCAAGTACACGTAAATAGATTCTTGCTACATTTACTGTCGAATTCAATCAGGGAGGTTTCCAGTGGAAAGCTGTGAAATGACGAAAATACTGGTAATGTTTACAAGTCCGGGTACTCCTGGTGGCGTTTTCACGGGACTGTGCTTTCAAATATTAAGAGTTCCTGTTTACAGAGCTCAGAATTGGTGTCTGAAGCCTTTGAATCACGAGAATAGTTTTTGTGTTTACAATTTAGGAGGATTGGCTTTGGCGTTTTTTTTGTGTGAATCAGTTAAAATGGTGGCGGTTCCAGTAAATACTTCTAAGCAAACTGTCTAATTGTGGTAAAACTGTTAAAATACACAATGAGAGTTCCCAGAAATGATTAAGAACATGTAATAAACCCCTCAAGTACACGTAAATAGATTCTTACTACATTTACTGTCGAATTCAATCACGGAGGTTTCCAGTGGAAAATACCGGTAATGTTTACAAGTCCGGGTACTTCGGGTGGCGTTTTCACGGGACTGTGCTTTCAATTATTACGAGTTCATGTTTACAGAGCTCAGAATTGGTGTCTAAAGCCTTTGAATCACGAGAATAGTTTTTATGTTTACAATTTAGGAGGATTGGCTTTGGCTTTTTTTTGTGTGAATCAGTTAAAATGGTGGCGGTTCCAGTAAATACTTCTAAGCAAACTGTCTAATTGTGGTAAAACTGTTAAAATACACAATGATAGTTCCCAGAAATAATTAAGAAAGTGTAATAAACATCTCAAGTACACGTTAATAGATTTTTACTACATTTACTGTCGAATTCAATCACGGAGGTTTCGAGTGGAAAGCTGTGAAATGACGAAAATACTGGTAATATTGACAATTCCGGATACTTCGGGTGGATTTTCACGGGACTGTGCTTTCAATATTAAGAGTTCATGTTTACAGAGCTCAGAATTGGTGTCTAAAGCCTTTGAATCACGAGAATAGTTTTTGTGTTTACAATTTAGGAGGATTGGCTTTGGCGTTTTTTTTGTGTGAATCAGTTAAAATGGTGGCGGTTCCAGTAAATACTTCTAAGCAAACTGTCTAATTGTGGTAAAACTGTTAAAATACACAATGAGAGTTCCCAGAAATGATTAAGAACGTGTAATAAACATCTCAAGTACACGTAAAGAGATTCTTACTCCATTTACTGTCGAATTAAACACGGAGGTTTCCAGTGGAAAGCTGTGAAATGACGAAAATACTGGTAATGTTTACAAGTACGGGTACTTCTGGTGGCGTTTTCACGGGACTGTGCTTTCAAATATTAAGAGTTCATGTTTACAGAGCTCAGAATTGGTGTCTAAAGCCTTTGAATGACGAGAATAGTGTTTTTGTTTACAATTTAGGAGGATTGGCTTTGGCGTTTTTTTTGTGTGAATCAGTTAAAATGGCGGCGGTTCCAGTAAATACTTCTAAGCAAACTGTCTAATTGTGGTAAAACTGTTAAAATACACAATGAGAGTTCCCAGAAATGATTAAGAACGTGTAATAAACATCTCAAGTACACGTAAATAGATTCTTGCTACATTTACTGTCGAATTCAATCAGGGAGGTTTCCAGTGGAAAGCTGTGAAATGACGAAAATACTGGTAATGTTTACAAGTCCGGGTACTTCTGGTGGCGTTTTCACGGGACTGTGCTTTCAAATATTAAGAGTTCATGTTTACAGAGCTAAGAATTGGTGTCTAAAGCCTTTGAATCACGAGAATAGTTTTTGTGTTTACAATTTAGGAGGATTGGCTTTGGCGTTTTTTTTGTGTGAATCAGTTAAAATGGTGGCGGTTCCAGTAAATACTTCTAAGCAAACTGTCTAATTGTGGTAAAACTGTTAAAATACACAATGAGAGTTCCCAGAAATGATTAAGAACGTGTAATAAACACCTCAAGTACACGTAAATAGATTCTTACTACATTTACTGTCGAATTCAATCACGGAGGTTTCCAGTGGAAAGCTGTGAAATGACGAAAATACTGGTAATGTTTACAAGTCCGGGTACTTCGGGTGGCGTTTTCACGGGACTGTGCTTTCAATTATTACGAGTTCATGTTTACAGAGCTCAGAATTGGTGTCTAAAGCCTTTGAATCACGAGAATAGTTTTTGTGTTTACAATTTAGGAGGATTGGCTTTGGCGTTTTTTTTGTGTGAATCAGTTAAAATGGTGGCGGTTCCAGTAAATACTTCTAAGCAAACTGTCTAATTGTGGTAAAACTGTTAAAATACACAATGAGAGTTCCCAGAAATGATTAAGAACGTGTAATAAACATCTCAAGTACACATAAATAGATTCTTACTACATTTACTGTCAAATTCAATCACGGAGGTTTCCAGTGGAAAGCTGTGAAATGACGAAAATACTGGTAATGTTTACAAGTACGGGTACTTCTGGTGGCGTTTTCACGGGACTGTGCTTTCAAATATTAAGAGTTCATGTTTACAGAGCTCAGAATTGGTGTCTAAAGCCTTGGAATGACGAGAATAGTTTTTATGTTTACAATTTAGGAGGATTGGCTTTGGCGTTTTTTTTGTGTGAATCAGTTAAAATGGCGGCGGTTCCAGTAAATACTTCTAAGCAAACTGTCTAATTGTGGTAAAACTGTTAAAATACACAATGAGAGTTCCCAGAAATGATTAAGAACGTGTAATAAACATCTCAAGTACACGTAAATAGATTCTTGCTACATTTACTGTCGAATTCAATCAGGGAGGTTTCCAGTGGAAAGCTGTGAAATGACGAAAATACTGGTAATGTTTACAAGTCCGGGTACTCCTGGTGGCGTTTTCACGGGACTGTGCTTTCAAATATTAAGAGTTCCTGTTTACAGAGCTCAGAATTGGTGTCTGAAGCCTTTGAATCACGAGAATAGTTTTTGTGTTTACAATTTAGGAGGATTGGCTTTGGCGTTTTTTTTGTGTGAATCAGTTAAAATGGTGGCGGTTCCAGTAAATACTTCTAAGCAAACTGTCTAATTGTGGTAAAACTGTTAAAATACACAATGAGAGTTCCCAGAAATGATTAAGAACATGTAATAAACCCCTCAAGTACACGTAAATAGATTCTTACTACATTTACTGTCGAATTCAATCACGGAGGTTTCCAGTGGAAAATACCGGTAATGTTTACAAGTCCGGGTACTTCGGGTGGCGTTTTCACGGGACTGTGCTTTCAATTATTACGAGTTCATGTTTACAGAGCTCAGAATTGGTGTCTAAAGCCTTTGAATCACGAGAATAGTTTTTATGTTTACAATTTAGGAGGATTGGCTTTGGCTTTTTTTTGTGTGAATCAGTTAAAATGGTGGCGGTTCCAGTAAATACTTCTAAGCAAACTGTCTAATTGTGGTAAAACTGTTAAAATACACAATGATAGTTCCCAGAAATAATTAAGAAAGTGTAATAAACATCTCAAGTACACGTTAATAGATTTTTACTACATTTACTGTCGAATTCAATCACGGAGGTTTCGAGTGGAAAGCTGTGAAATGACGAAAATACTGGTAATATTGACAATTCCGGATACTTCGGGTGGATTTTCACGGGACTGTGCTTTCAATATTAAGAGTTCATGTTTACAGAGCTCAGAATTGGTGTCTAAAGCCTTTGAATCACGAGAATAGTTTTTGTGTTTACAATTTAGGAGGATTGGCTTTGGCGTTTTTTTTGTGTGAATCAGTTAAAATGGTGGCGGTTCCAGTAAATACTTCTAAGCAAACTGTCTAATTGTGGTAAAACTGTTAAAATACACAATGAGAGTTCCCAGAAATGATTAAGAACGTGTAATAAACATCTCAAGTACACGTAAAGAGATTCTTACTCCATTTACTGTCGAATTAAACACGGAGGTTTCCAGTGGAAAGCTGTGAAATGACGAAAATACTGGTAATGTTTACAAGTACGGGTACTTCTGGTGGCGTTTTCACGGGACTGTGCTTTCAAATATTAAGAGTTCATGTTTACAGAGCTCAGAATTGGTGTCTAAAGCCTTTGAATGACGAGAATAGTGTTTTTGTTTACAATTTAGGAGGATTGGCTTTGGCGTTTTTTTTGTGTGAATCAGTTAAAATGGCGGCGGTTCCAGTAAATACTTCTAAGCAAACTGTCTAATTGTGGTAAAACTGTTAAAATACACAATGAGAGTTCCCAGAAATGATTAAGAACGTGTAATAAACATCTCAAGTACACGTAAATAGATTCTTGCTACATTTACTGTCGAATTCAATCAGGGAGGTTTCCAGTGGAAAGCTGTGAAATGACGAAAATACTGGTAATGTTTACAAGTCCGGGTACTTCTGGTGGCGTTTTCACGGGACTGTGCTTTCAAATATTAAGAGTTCATGTTTACAGAGCTCAGAATTGGTGTCTGAAGCCTTTGAATCACGAGAATAGTTTTTGTGTTTACAATTTAGGAGGATTGGCTTTGGCTTTTTTTTGTGTGAATCAGTTAAAATGGTGGCGGTTCCAGTAAATACTTCTAAGCAAACTGTCTAATTGTGGTAAAACTGTTAAAATACACAATGAGAGTTCCCAGAAATGATTAAGAACGTGTAATAAACACCTCAAGTACACGTAAATAGATTCTTACTACATTTACTGTCGAATTCAATCACGGAGGTTTCCAGTGGAAAGCTGTGAAATGACGAAAATACTGGTAATGTTTACAAGTCCGGGTACTTCGGGTGGCGTTTTCACGGGACTGTGCTTTCAATTATTACGAGTTCATGTTTACAGAGCTCAGAATTGGTGTCTAAAGCCTTTGAATCACGAGAATAGTTTTTATGTTTACAATTTAGGAGGATTGGCTTTGGCTTTTTTTTGTGTGAATCAGTTAAAATGGTGGCGGTTCCAGTAAATACTTCTAAGCAAACTGTCTAATTGTGGTAAAACTGTTAAAATACACAATGATAGTTCCCAGAAATAATTAAGAAAGTGTAATAAACATCTCAAGTACACGTTAATAGATTTTTACTACATTTACTGTCGAATTCAATCACGGAGGTTTCGAGTGGAAAGCTGTGAAATGACGAAAATACTGGTAATATTGACAATTCCGGATACTTCGGGTGGATTTTCACGGGACTGTACTTTCAATATTAAGAGTTCATGTTTACAGAGCTCAGAATTGGTGTCTAAAGCCTTTGAATCACGAGAATAGTTTTTGTGTTTACAATTTAGGAGGATTGGCTTTGGCGTTTTTTTTGTGTGAATCAGTTAAAATGGTGGCGGTTCCAGTAAATACTTCTAAGCAAACTGTCTAATTGTGGTAAAACTGTTAAAATACACAATGAGAGTTCCCAGAAATGATTAAGAACGTGTAATAAACATCTCAAGTACACGTAAAGAGATTCTTACTCCATTTACTGTCGAATTAAACACGGAGGTTTCCAGTGGAAAGCTGTGAAATGACGAAAATACTGGTAATGTTTACAAGTACGGGTACTTCTGGTGGCGTTTTCACGGGACTGTGCTTTCAAATATTAAGAGTTCATGTTTACAGAGCTCAGAATTGGTGTCTAAAGCCTTTGAATGACGAGAATAGTGTTTTTGTTTACAATTTAGGAGGATTGGCTTTGGCGTTTTTTTTGTGTGAATCAGTTAAAATGGCGGCGGTTCCAGTAAATACTTCTAAGCAAACTGTCTAATTGTGGTAAAACTGTTAAAATACACAATGAGAGTTCCCAGAAATGATTAAGAACGTGTAATAAACATCTCAAGTACACGTAAATAGATTCTTGCTACATTTACTGTCGAATTCAATCAGGGAGGTTTCCAGTGGAAAGCTGTGAAATGACGAAAATACTGGTAATGTTTACAAGTCCGGGTACTTCTGGTGGCGTTTTCACGGGACTGTGCTTTCAAATATTAAGAGTTCATGTTTACAGAGCTCAGAATTGGTGTCTGAAGCCTTTGAATCACGAGAATAGTTTTTGTGTTTACAATTTAGGAGGATTGGCTTTGGCGTTTTTTTTGTGTGAATCAGTTAAAATGGTGGCGGTTCCAGTAAATACTTCTAAGCAAACTGTCTAATTGTGGTAAAACTGTTAAAATACACAATGAGAGTTCCCAGAAATGATTAAGAACGTGTAATAAACACCTCAAGTACACGTAAATAGATTCTTATTACATTTACTGTCGAATTCAATCACGGAGGTTTCCAGTGGAAAATACTGGTAATGTTTACAAGTCCGGGTACTTCGGGTGGCGTTTTCACGGGACTGTGCTTTCAATTATTACGAGTTCATGTTTACAGAGCTCAGAATTGGTGTCTAAAGCCTTTGAATCACGAGAATAGTTTTTATGTTTACAATTTAGGAGGATTGGCTTTGGCTTTTTTTTGTGTGAATCAGTTAAAATGGTGGCGGTTCCAGTAAATACTTCTAAGCAAACTGTCTAATTGTGGTAAAACTGTTAAAATACACAATGATAGTTCCCAGAAATAATTAAGAAAGTGTAATAAACATCTCAAGTACACGTTAATAGATTTTTACTACATTTACTGTCGAATTCAATCACGGAGGTTTCGAGTGGAAAGCTGTGAAATGACGAAAATACTGGTAATATTGACAATTCCGGATACTTCGGGTGGATTTTCACGGGACTGTGCTTTCAATATTAAGAGTTCATGTTTACAGAGCTCAGAATTGGTGTCTAAAGCCTTTGAATCACGAGAATAGTTTTTGTGTTTACAATTTAGGAGGATTGGCTTTGGCGTTTTTTTTGTGTGAATCAGTCAAAATGGTGGCGGTTCCAGTAAATACTTCTAAGCAAACTGTCTAATTGTGGTAAAACTGTTAAAATACACAATGAGAATTCCCAGAAATGATTAAGAACGTGTAATAAACATCTCAAGTACACTTAAATAGATTCTTACTACATTTACTGTCGAATTCAACACGGAGGTTTCCAGTGGAAAGCTGTGAAATGACGAAAATACTGGTAATGTTTACAAGTACGGGTACTTCTGGTGGCGTTTTCACGGGACTGTGCTTTCAAATATTAAGAGTTCATGTTTACAGAGCTAAGAATTGGTGTCTAAAGCCGTTGAATCACGAGAATAGTTTTTGTGTTTACAATTTAGGAGGATTGGCTTTGGCGTTTTCTTTGTGTGAATCAGTTAAAATGGTGGCGGTTCCAGTAAATACTTCTAAGCAAACTGTCTAATTGTGGTAAAACTGTTAAAATACACAATGAGAATTCCCAGAAATGATTAAGAACGTGTAATAAACCCCTCAAGTACACGTAAATAGATTCTTACTACATTTACTGTCGAATTCAATCACGGAGGTTTCCAGTGGAAAGCTGTGAAATGACGAAAATACTGGTAATGTTTACAAGTCCGGGTACTTCGGGTGGCGTTTTCACGGGACTGTGCTTTCAAATATTAAGAGTTCATGTTTACAGAGCTAAGAATTGGTGTCTAAAGCCTTTGAATCACGAGAATAGTTTTTGTGTTTACAATTTAGGAGGATTGTCTTTGGCTTTTTTTTGTGTGAATCAGTTAAAATGGTGGCGGTTCCAGTAAATACTTCTAAGCAAACTGTCTAATTGTGGTAAAACTGTTAAAATACACAATGAGAGTTCCCAGAAATGATTAAGAACGTGTAATAAACATCTCAAGTACACGTAAATAGATTCTTACTACATTTACTGTCGAATTCAACACGGAGGTTTCCAGTGGAAAGCTGTGAAATGACGAAAATACTGGTAATGTTTACAAGTACGGGTACTTCTGGTGGCGTTTTCACGGGACTGTGCTTTCAAATATTAAGAGTTCATGTTTACAGAGCTAAGAATTGGTGTCTAAAGCCTTTGAATCACGAGAATAGTTTTTGTGTTTACAATTTAGGAGGATTGGCTTTGGCGTTTTTTTTGTGTGAATCAGTTAAAATGGTGGCGGTTCCAGTAAATACTTCTAAGCAAACTGTCTAATTGTGGTAAAACTGTTAAAATACACAATGAGAGTTCCCAGAAATGATTAAGAACGTGTAATAAACATCTCAAGTACACGTAAATAGATTCTTGCTACATTTACTGTCGAATTCAATCAGGGAGGTTTCCAGTGGAAAGCTGTGAAATGACGAAAATACTGGTAATGTTTACAAGTCCGGGTACTTCTGGTGGCGTTTTCACGGGACTGTGCTTTCAAATATTAAGAGTTCATGTTTACAGAGCTCAGAATTGGTGTCTGAAGCCTTTGAATCACGAGAATAGTTTTTGTGTTTACAATTTAGGAGGATTGGCTTTGGCTTTTTTTTGTGTGAATCAGTTAAAATGGTGGCGGTTCCAGTAAATACTTCTAAGCAAACTGTCTAATTGTGGTAAAACTGTTAAAATACACAATGAGAGTTCCCAGAAATGATTAAGAACGTGTAATAAACACCTCAAGTACACGTAAATAGATTCTTACTACATTTACTGTCGAATTCAATCACGGAGGTTTCCAGTGGAAAGCTGTGAAATGACGAAAATACTGGTAATGTTTACAAGTCCGGGTACTTCGGGTGGCGTTTTCACGGGACTGTGCTTTCAAATATTAAGAGTTCATGTTTACAGAGCTCAGAATTGGTGTCTAAAGCCTTTGAATCACGAGAATAGTTTTTATGTTTACAATTTAGGAGGATTGGCTTTGGCTTTTTTTTGTGTGAATCAGTTAAAATGGTGGCGGTTCCAGTAAATACTTCTAAGCAAACTGTCTAATTGTGGTAAAACTGTTAAAATACACAATGATAGTTCCCAGAAATAATTAAGAAAGTGTAATAAACATCTCAAGTACACGTTAATAGATTTTTACTACATTTACTGTCGAATTCAATCACGGAGGTTTCGAGTGGAAAGCTGTGAAATGACGAAAATACTGGTAATATTGACAATTCCGGATACTTCGGGTGGATTTTCACGGGACTGTGCTTTCAATATTAAGAGTTCATGTTTACAGAGCTCAGAATTGGTGTCTAAAGCCTTTGAATCACGAGAATAGTTTTTGTGTTTACAATTTAGGAGGATTGGCTTTGGCGTTTTTTTTGTGTGAATCAGTCAAAATGGTGGCGGTTCCAGTAAATACTTCTAAGCAAACTGTCTAATTGTGGTAAAACTGTTAAAATACACAATGAGAATTCCCAGAAATGATTAAGAACGTGTAATAAACATCTCAAGTACACGTAAATAGATTCTTACTACATTTACTGTCGAATTCAACACGGAGGTTTCCAGTGGAAAGCTGTGAAATGACGAAAATACTGGTAATGTTTACAAGTACGGGTACTTCTGGTGGCGTTTTCACGGGACTGTGCTTTCAAATATTAAGAGTTCATGTTTACAGAGCTAAGAATTGGTGTCTAAAGCCGTTGAATCACGAGAATAGTTTTTGTGTTTACAATTTAGGAGGATTGGCTTTGGCGTTTTCTTTGTGTGAATCAGTTAAAATGGTGGCGGTTCCAGTAAATACTTCTAAGCAAACTGTCTAATTGTGGTAAAACTGTTAAAATACACAATGAGAATTCCCAGAAATGATTAAGAACGTGTAATAAACCCCTCAAGTACACGTAAATAGATTCTTACTACATTTACTGTCGAATTCAATCACGGAGGTTTCCAGTGGAAAGCTGTGAAATGACGAAAATACTGGTAATGTTTACAAGTCCGGGTACTTCGGGTGGCGTTTTCACGGGACTGTGCTTTCAAATATTAAGAGTTCATGTTTACAGAGCTAAGAATTGGTGTCTAAAGCCTTTGAATCACGAGAATAGTTTTTGTGTTTACAATTTAGGAGGATTGGCTTTGGCTTTTTTTTGTGTGAATCAGTTAAAATGGTGGCGGTTCCAGTAAATACTTCTAAGCAAACTGTCTAATTGTGGTAAAACTGTTAAAATACACAATGAGAGTTCCCAGAAATGATTAAGAACGTGTAATAAACATCTCAAGTACACGTAAATAGATTCTTACTACATTTACTGTCGAATTCAACACGGAGGTTTCCAGTGGAAAGCTGTGAAATGACGAAAATACTGGTAATGTTTACAAGTACGGGTACTTCTGGTGGCGTTTTCACGGGACTGTGCTTTCAAATATTAAGAGTTCATGTTTACAGAGCTAAGAATTGGTGTCTAAAGCCTTTGAATCACGAGAATAGTTTTTGTGTTTACAATTTAGGAGGATTGGCTTTGGCGTTTTTTTTGTGTGAATCAGTTAAAATGGTGGCGGTTCCAGTAAATACTTCTAAGCAAACTGTCTAATTGTGGTAAAACTGTTAAAATACACAATGAGAGTTCCCAGAAATGACTAAGAACGTGTAATAAACATCTCAAGTACACGTAAATAGATTCTTGCTACATTTACTGTCGAATTCAATCAGGGAGGTTTCCAGTGGAAAGCTGTGAAATGACGAAAATACTGGTAATGTTTACAAGTCCGGGTACTTCTGGTGGCGTTTTCACGGGACTGTGCTTTCAAATATTAAGAGTTCATGTTTACAGAGCTCAGAATTGGTGTCTGAAGCCTTTGAATCACGAGAATAGTTTTTGTGTTTACAATTTAGGAGGATTGGCTTTGGCTTTTTTTTGTGTGAATCAGTTAAAATGGTGGCGGTTCCAGTAAATACTTCTAAGCAAACTGTCTAATTGTGGTAAAACTGTTAAAATACACAATGAGAGTTCCCAGAAATGATTAAGAACGTGTAATAAACACCTCAAGTACACGTAAATAGATTCTTACTACATTTACTGTCGAATTCAATCACGGAGGTTTCCAGTGGAAAGCTGTGAAATGACGAAAATACTGGTAATGTTTACAAGTCCGGGTACTTCGGGTGGCGTTTTCACGGGACTGTGCTTTCAATTATTACGAGTTCATGTTTACAGAGCTCAGAATTGGTGTCTAAAGCCTTTGAATCACGAGAATAGTTTCTATGTTTACAATTTAGGAGGATTGGCTTTGGCTTTTTTTTGTGTGAATCAGTTAAAATGGTGGCGGTTCCAGTAAATACTTCTAAGCAAACTGTCTAATTGTGGTAAAACTGTTAAAATACACAATGATAGTTCCCAGAAATAATTAAGAAAGTGTAATAAACATCTCAAGTACACGTTAATAGATTTTTACTACATTTACTGTCGAATTCAATCACGGAGGTTTCGAGTGGAAAGCTGTGAAATGACGAAAATACTGGTAATATTGACAATTCCGGATACTTCGGGTGGATTTTCACGGGACTGTGCTTTCAATATTAAGAGTTCATGTTTACAGAGCTCAGAATTGGTGTCTAAAGCCTTTGAATCACGAGAATAGTTTTTGTGTTTACAATTTAGGAGGATTGGCTTTGGCGTTTTTTTTGGGTGAATCAGTTAAAATGGTGGCGGTTCCAGTAAATACTTCTAAGCAAACTGTCTAATTGTGGTAAAACTGTTAAAATACACAATGAGAGTTCCCAGAAATGATTAAGAACGTGTAATAAACATCTCAAGTACACGTAAAGAGATTCTTACTCCATTTACTGTCGAATTAAACACGGAGGTTTCCAGTGGAAAGCTGTGAAATGACGTAAATACTGGTAATGTTTAAAAGTACGGGTACTTCTGGTGGCGTTTTCACGGGACTGTGCTTTCAAATATTAAGAGTTCATGTTTACAGAGCTCAGAATTGGTGTCTAAAGCCTTTGAATGACGAGAATAGTGTTTTTGTTTACAATTTAGGAGGATTGGCTTTGGCGTTTTTTTTGTGTGAATCAGTTAAAATGGCGGCGGTTCCAGTAAATACTTCTAAGCAAACTGTCTAATTGTGGTAAAACTGTTAAAATACACAATGAGAGTTCCCAGAAATGATTAAGAACGTGTAATAAACATCTCAAGTACACGTAAATAGATTCTTGCTACATTTACTGTCGAATTCAATCAGGGAGGTTTCCAGTGGAAAGCTGTGAAATGACGAAAATACTGGTAATGTTTACAAGTCCGGGTACTTCTGGTGGCGTTTTCACGGGACTGTGCTTTCAAATATTAAGAGTTCATGTTTACAGAGCTCAGAATTGGTGTCTGAAGCCTTTGAATCACGAGAATAGTTTTTGTGTTTACAATTTAGGAGGATTGGCTTTGGCGTTTTTTTTGTGTGAATCAGTTAAAATGGTGGCGGTTCCAGTAAATACTTCTAAGCAAACTGTCTAATTGTGGTAAAACTGTTAAAATACACAATGAGAGTTCCCAGAAATGATTAAGAACATGTAATAAACACCTCAAGTACACGTAAATAGATTCTTACTACATTTACTGTCGAATTCAATCACGGAGGTTTCCAGTGGAAAATACTGGTAATGTTTACAAGTCCGGGTACTTCGGGTGGCGTTTTCACGGGACTGTGCTTTCAATTATTACGAGTTCATGTTTACAGAGCTCAGAATTGGTGTCTAAAGCCTTTGAATCACGAGAATAGTTTTTATGTTTACAATTTAGGAGGATTGGCTTTGGCTTTTTTTTGTGTGAATCAGTTAAAATGGTGGCGGTTCCAGTAAATACTTCTAAGCAAACTGTCTAATTGTGGTAAAACTGTTAAAATACACAATGATAGTTCCCAGAAATAATTAAGAAAGTGTAATAAACATCTCAAGTACACGTTAATAGATTTTTACTACATTTACTGTCGAATTCAATCACGGAGGTTTCGAGTGGAAAGCTGTGAAATGACGAAAATACTGGTAATATTGACAATTCCGGATACTTCGGGTGGATTTTCACGGGACTGTGCTTTCAATATTAAGAGTTCATGTTTACAGAGCTCAGAATTGGTGTCTAAAGCCTTTGAATCACGAGAATAGTTTTTGTGTTTACAATTTAGGAGGATTGGCTTTGGCGTTTTTTTTGTGTGAATCAGTCAAAATGGTGGCGGTTCCAGTAAATACTTCTAAGCAAACTGTCTAATTGTGGTAAAACTGTTAAAATACACAATGAGAATTCCCAGAAATGATTAAGAACGTGTAATAAACATCTCAAGTACACGTAAATAGATTCTTACTACATTTACTGTCGAATTCAACACGGAGGTTTCCAGTGGAAAGCTGTGAAATGACGAAAATACTGGTAATGTTTACAAGTACGGGTACTTCTGGTGGCGTTTTCACGGGACTGTGCTTTCAAATATTAAGAGTTCATGTTTACAGAGCTAAGAATTGGTGTCTAAAGCCGTTGAATCACGAGAATAGTTTTTGTGTTTACAATTTAGGAGGATTGGCTTTGGCGTTTTCTTTGTGTGAATCAGTTAAAATGGTGGCGGTTCCAGTAAATACTTCTAAGCAAACTGTCTAATTGTGGTAAAACTGTTAAAATACACAATGAGAATTCCCAGAAATGATTAAGAACGTGTAATAAACCCCTCAAGTACACGTAAATAGATTCTTACTACATTTACTGTCGAATTCAATCACGGAGGTTTCCAGTGGAAAGCTGTGAAATGACGAAAATACTGGTAATGTTTACAAGTCCGGGTACTTCGGGTGGCGTTTTCACGGGACTGTGCTTTCAAATATTAAGAGTTCATGTTTACAGAGCTAAGAATTGGTGTCTAAAGCCTTTGAATCACGAGAATAGTTTTTGTGTTTACAATTTAGGAGGATTGGCTTTGGCTTTTTTTTGTGTGAATCAGTTAAAATGGTGGCGGTTCCAGTAAATACTTCTAAGCAAACTGTCTAATTGTGGTAAAACTGTTAAAATACACAATGAGAGTTCCCAGAAATGATTAAGAACGTGTAATAAACATCTCAAGTACACGTAAATAGATTCTTACTACATTTACTGTCGAATTCAACACGGAGGTTTCCAGTGGAAAGCTGTGAAATGACGAAAATACTGGTAATGTTTACAAGTACGGGTACTTCTGGTGGCGTTTTCACGGGACTGTGCTTTCAAATATTAAGAGTTCATGTTTACAGAGCTAAGAATTGGTGTCTAAAGCCTTTGAATCACGAGAATAGTTTTTGTGTTTACAATTTAGGAGGATTGGCTTTGGCGTTTTTTTTGTGTGAATCAGTTAAAATGGTGGCGGTTCCAGTAAATACTTCTAAGCAAACTGTCTAATTGTGGTAAAACTGTTAAAATACACAATGAGAGTTCCCAGAAATGATTAAGAACGTGTAATAAACATCTCAAGTACACGTAAATAGATTCTTGCTACATTTACTGTCGAATTCAATCAGGGAGGTTTCCAGTGGAAAGCTGTGAAATGACGAAAATACTGGTAATGTTTACAAGTCCGGGTACTTCTGGTGGCGTTTTCACGGGACTGTGCTTTCAAATATTAAGAGTTCATGTTTACAGAGCTCAGAATTGGTGTCTGAAGCCTTTGAATCACGAGAATAGTTTTTGTGTTTACAATTTAGGAGGATTGGCTTTGGCGTTTTTTTTGTGTGAATCAGTTAAAATGGTGGCGGTTCCAGTAAATACTTCTAAGCAAACTGTCTAATTGTGGTAAAACTGTTAAAATACACAATGAGAGTTCCCAGAAATGATTTAGAACGTGTAATAAACACCTCAAGTACACGTAAATAGATTCTTACTACATTTACTGTCGAATTCAATCACGGAGGTTTCCAGTGGAAAATACTGGTAATGTTTACAAGTCCGGGTACTTCGGGTGGCGTTTTCACGGGACTGTGCTTTCAATTATTACGAGTTCATGTTTACAGAGCTCAGAATTGGTGTCTAAAGCCTTTGAATCACGAGAATAGTTTTTATGTTTACAATTTAGGAGGATTGGCTTTGGCTTTTTTTTGTGTGAATCAGTTAAAATGGTGGCGGTTCCAGTAAATACTTCTAAGCAAACTGTCTAATTGTGGTAAAACTGTTAAAATACACAATGATAGTTCCCAGAAATAATTAAGAAAGTGTAATAAACATCTCAAGTACACGTTAATAGATTTTTACTACATTTACTGTCGAATTCAATCACGGAGGTTTCGAGTGGAAAGCTGTGAAATGACGAAAATACTGGTAATATTGACAATTCCGGATACTTCGGGTGGATTTTCACGGGACTGTGCTTTCAATATTAAGAGTTCATGTTTACAGAGCTCAGAATTGGTGTCTAAAGCCTTTGAATCACGAGAATAGTTTTTGTGTTTACAATTTAGGAGGATTGGCTTTGGCGTTTTTTTTGTGTGAATCAGTCAAAATGGTGGCGGTTCCAGTAAATACTTCTAAGCAAACTGTCTAATTGTGGTAAAACTGTTAAAATACACAATGAGAATTCCCAGAAATGATTAAGAACGTGTAATAAACATCTCAAGTACACGTAAATAGATTCTTACTACATTTACTGTCGAATTCAACACGGAGGTTTCCAGTGGAAAGCTGTGAAATGACGAAAATACTGGTAATGTTTACAAGTACGGGTACTTCTGGTGGCGTTTTCACGGGACTGTGCTTTCAAATATTAAGAGTTCATGTTTACAGAGCTAAGAATTGGTGTCTAAAGCCGTTGAATCACGAGAATAGTTTTTGTGTTTACAATTTAGGAGGATTGGCTTTGGCGTTTTCTTTGTGTGAATCAGTTAAAATGGTGGCGGTTCCAGTAAATACTTCTAAGCAAACTGTCTAATTGTGGTAAAACTGTTAAAATACACAATGAGAATTCCCAGAAATGATTAAGAACATGTAATAAACCCCTCAAGTACACGTAAATAGATTCTTACTACATTTACTGTCGAATTCAATCACGGAGGTTTCCAGTGGAAAGCTGTGAAATGACGAAAATACTGGTAATGTTTACAAGTCCGGGTACTTCGGGTGGCGTTTTCACGGGACTGTGCTTTCAAATATTAAGAGTTCATGTTTACAGAGCTAAGAATTGGTGTCTAAAGCCTTTGAATCACGAGAATAGTTTTTGTGTTTACAATTTAGGAGGATTGGCTTTGGCTTTTTTTTGTGTGAATCAGTTAAAATGGTGGCGGTTCCAGTAAATACTTCTAAGCAAACTGTCTAATTGTGGTAAAACTGTTAAAATACACAATGAGAGTTCCCAGAAATGATTAAGAACGTGTAATAAACACCTCAAGTACACGTAAATAGATTCTTACTACATTTACTGTCGAATTCAATCACGGAGGTTTCCAGTGGAAAGCTGTGAAATGACGAAAATACTGGTAATGTTTACAAGTCCGGGTACTTCGGGTGGCGTTTTCACGGGACTGTGCTTTCAATTATTACGAGTTCATGTTTACAGAGCTCAGAATTGGTGTCTAAAGCCTTTGAATCACGAGAATAGTTTTTGTGTTTACAATTTAGGAGGATTGGCTTTGGCGTTTTTTTTGTGTGAATCAGTTAAAATGGTGGCGGTTCCAGTAAATACTTCTAAGCAAACTGTCTAATTGTGGTAAAACTGTTAAAATACACAATGAGAGTTCCCAGAAATGATTAAGAACGTGTAATAAACATCTCAAGTACACGTAAATAGATTCTTACTACATTTACTGTCAAATTCAATCACGGAGGTTTCCAGTGGAAAGCTGTGAAATGAGGAAAATACTGGTAATGTTTACAAGTACGGGTACTTCTGGTGGCGTTTTCACGGGACTGTGCTTTCAAATATTAAGAGTTCATGTTTACAGAGCTCAGAATTGGTGTCTAAAGCCTTGGAATGACGAGAATAGTTTTTATGTTTACAATTTAGGAGGATTGGCTTTGGCGTTTTTTTTGTGTGAATCAGTTAAAATGGCGGCGGTTCCAGTAAATACTTCTAAGCAAACTGTCTAATTGTGGTAAAACTGTTAAAATACACAATGAGAGTTCCCAGAAATGATTAAGAACGTGTAATAAACATCTCAAGTACACGTAAATAGATTCTTGCTACATTTACTGTCGAATTCAATCAGGGAGGTTTCCAGTGGAAAGCTGTGAAATGACGAAAATACTGGTAATGTTTACAAGTCCGGGTACTCCTGGTGGCGTTTTCACGGGACTGTGCTTTCAAATATTAAGAGTTCATGTTTACAGAGCTCAGAATTGGTGTCTGAAGCCTTTGAATCACGAGAATAGTTTTTGTGTTTACAATTTAGGAGGATTGGCTTTGGCGTTTTTTTTGTGTGAATCAGTTAAAATGGTGGCGGTTCCAGTAAATACTTCTAAGCAAACTGTCTAATTGTGGTAAAACTGTTAAAATACACAATGAGAGTTCCCAGAAATGATTAAGAACGTGTAATAAACACCTCAAGTACACGTAAATAGATTCTTACTACATTTACTGTCGAATTCAATCACGGAGGTTTCCAGTGGAAAATACTGGTAATGTTTACAAGTCCGGGTACTTCGGGTGGCGTTTTCACGGGACTGTGCTTTCAATTATTACGAGTTCATGTTTACAGAGCTCAGAATTGGTGTCTAAAGCCTTTGAATCACGAGAATAGTTTTTATGTTTACAATTTAGGAGGATTGGCTTTGGCTTTTTTTTGTGTGAATCAGTTAAAATGGTGGCGGTTCCAGTAAATACTTCTAAGCAAACTGTCTAATTGTGGTAAAACTGTTAAAATACACAATGATAGTTCCCAGAAATAATTAAGAAAGTGTAATAAACATCTCAAGTACACGTTAATAGATTTTTACTACATTTACTGTCGAATTCAATCACGGAGGTTTCGAGTGGAAAGCTGTGAAATGACGAAAATACTGGTAATATTGACAATTCCGGATACTTCGGGTGGATTTTCACGGGACTGTGCTTTCAATATTAAGAGTTCATGTTTACAGAGCTCAGAATTGGTGTCTAAAGCCTTTGAATCACGAGAATAGTTTTTGTGTTTACAATTTAGGAGGATTGGCTTTGGCGTTTTTTTTGTGTGAATCAGTCAAAATGGTGGCGGTTCCAGTAAATACTTCTAAGCAAACTGTCTGTGGTAAAACTGTTAAAATACACAATGAGAATTCCCAGAAATGATTAAGAACGTGTAATAAACATCTCAAGTACACGTAAATAGATTCTTACTACATTTACTGTCGAATTCAACACGGAGGTTTCCAGTGGAAAGCTGTGAAATGACGAAAATACTGGTAATGTTTACAAGTACGGGTACTTCTGGTGGCGTTTTCACGGGACTGTGCTTTCAAATATTAAGAGTTCATGTTTACAGAGCTCAGAATTGGTGTCTAAAGCCTTTGAATCACGAGAATAGTTTTTGTGTTTACAATTTAGGAGGATTGGCTTTGGCGTTTTTTTTGTGTGAATCAGTTAAAATGGTGGCGGTTCCAGTAAATACTTCTAAGCAAACTGTCTAATTGTGGTAAAACTGTTAAAATACACAATGAGAGTTCCCAGAAATGATTAAGAAAGTGTAATAAACATCTCAAGTACACGTAAATAGATTCTTACTACATTTACTGTCGAATTCAAAACGGAGGTTTCCAGTGGAAAGCTGTGAAATGACGAAAATACTGGTAATGTTTACAAGTCCGGGTACTTCGGGTGGCGTTTTCACGGGACTGTGCTTTCAAATATTAAGAGTTCATGTTTACAGAGCTCAGAATGGGTGTCTAAAGCCTTGGAATGACGAGAATAGTTTTTGTGTTTACAATTTAGGAGGATTGGCTTTGGCGTTTTTTTGTGTGAATCAGTTAAAATGGTGGCGGTTCCAGTAAATACTTCTAAGCAAACTGTCTAATTGTGGTAAAACTGTTAAAATACACAATGAGAGTTCCCAGAAATGATTAAGAACGTGTAATAAACATCTCAAGTACACGTAAAGAGATTCTTACTCCATTTACTGTCGAATTAAACACGGAGGTTTCCAGTGGAAAGCTGTGAAATGACGAAAATACTGGTAATGTTTACAAGTACGGGTACTTCTGGTGGCGTTTTCACGGGACTGTGCTTTCAAATATTAAGAGTTCATGTTTACAGAGCTCAGAATTGGTGTCTAAAGCCTTTGAATGACGAGAATAGTGTTTTTGTTTACAATTTAGGAGGATTGGCTTTGGCGTTTTTTTTGTGTGAATCAGTTAAAATGGCGGCGGTTCCAGTAAATACTTCTAAGCAAACTGTCTAATTGTGGTAAAACTGTTAAAATACACAATGAGAGTTCCCAGAAATGATTAAGAACGTGTAATAAACATCTCAAGTACACGTAAATAGATTCTTGCTACATTTACTGTCGAATTCAATCAGGGAGGTTTCCAGTGGAAAGCTGTGAAATGACGAAAATACTGGTAATGTTTACAAGTCCGGGTACTTCTGGTGGCGTTTTCACGGGACTGTGCTTTCAAATATTAAGAGTTCATGTTTACAGAGCTCAGAATTGGTGTCTGAAGCCTTTGAATCACGAGAATAGTTTTTGTGTTTACAATTTAGGAGGATTGGCTTTGGCGTTTTTTTTGTGTGAATCAGTTAAAATGGTGGCGGTTCCAGTAAATACTTCTAAGCAAACTGTCTAATTGTGGTAAAACTGTTAAAATACACAATGAGAGTTCCCAGAAATGATTAAGAACGTGTAATAAACACCTCAAGTACACGTAAATAGATTCTTACTACATTTACTGTCGAATTCAATCACGGAGGTTTCCAGTGGAAAATACTGGTAATGTTTACAAGTCCGGGTACTTCGGGTGGCGTTTTCACGGGACTGTGCTTTCAATTATTACGAGTTCATGTTTACAGAGCTCAGAATTGGTGTCTAAAGCCTTTGAATCACGAGAATAGTTTTTATGTTTACAATTTAGGAGGATTGGCTTTGGCTTTTTTTTGTGTGAATCAGTTAAAATGGTGGCGGTTCCAGTAAATACTTCTAAGCAAACTGTCTAATTGTGGTAAAACTGTTAAAATACACAATGATAGTTCCCAGAAGTAATTAAGAAAGTGTAATAAACATCTCAAGTACACGTTAATAGATTTTTACTACATTTACTGTCGAATTCAATCACGGAGGTTTCGAGTGGAAAGCTGTGAAATGACGAAAATACTGGTAATATTGACAATTCCGGATACTTCGGGTGGATTTTCACGGGACTGTGCTTTCAATATTAAGAGTTCATGTTTACAGAGCTCAGAATTGGTGTCTAAAGCCTTTGAATCACGAGAATAGTTTTTGTGTTTACAATTTAGGAGGATTGGCTTTGGCGTTTTTTTTGTGTGAATCAGTCAAAATGGTGGCGGTTCCAGTAAATACTTCTAAGCAAACTGTCTAATTGTGGTAAAACTGTTAAAATACACAATGAGAATTCCCAGAAATGATTAAGAACGTGTAATAAACATCTCAAGTACACGTAAATAGATTCTTACTACATTTACTGTCGAATTCAACACGGAGGTTTCCAGTGGAAAGCTGTGAAATGACGAAAATACTGGTAATGTTTACAAGTACGGGTACTTCTGGTGGCGTTTTCACGGGACTGTGCTTTCAAATATTAAGAGTTCATGTTTACAGAGCTAAGAATTGGTGTCTAAAGCCGTTGAATCACGAGAATAGTTTTTGTGTTTACAATTTAGGAGGATTGGCTTTGGCGTTTTCTTTGTGTGAATCAGTTAAAATGGTGGCGGTTCCAGTAAATACTTCTAAGCAAACTGTCTAATTGTGGTAAAACTGTTAAAATACACAATGAGAATTCCCAGAAATGATTAAGAACGTGTAATAAACCCCTCAAGTACACGTAAATAGATTCTTACTACATTTACTGTCGAATTCAATCACGGAGGTTTCCAGTGGAAAGCTGTGAAATGACGAAAATACTGGTAATGTTTACAAGTCCGGGTACTTCTGGTGGCGTTTTCACGGGACTGTGCTTTCAAATATTAAGAGTTCATGTTTACAGAGCTCAGAATTGGTGTCTGAAGCCTTTGAATCACGAGAATAGTTTTTGTGTTTACAATTTAGGAGGATTGGCTTTGGCGTTTTTTTTGTGTGAATCAGTTAAAATGGTGGCGGTTCCAGTAAATACTTCTAAGCAAACTGTCTAATTGTGGTAAAACTGTTAAAATACACAATGAGAGTTCCCAGAAATGATTAAGAACATGTAATAAACACCTCAAGTACACGTAAATAGATTCTTACTACATTTACTGTCGAATTCAATCACGGAGGTTTCCAGTGGAAAATACTGGTAATGTTTACAAGTCCGGGTACTTCGGGTGGCGTTTTCACGGGACTGTGCTTTCAATTATTACGAGTTCATGTTTACAGAGCTCAGAATTGGTGTCTAAAGCCTTTGAATCACGAGAATAGTTTTTATGTTTACAATTTAGGAGGATTGGCTTTGGCTTTTTTTTGTGTGAATCAGTTAAAATGGTGGCGGTTCCAGTAAATACTTCTAAGCAAACTGTCTAATTGTGGTAAAACTGTTAAAATACACAATGATAGTTCCCAGAAATAATTAAGAAAGTGTAATAAACATCTCAAGTACACGTTAATAGATTTTTACTACATTTACTGTCGAATTCAATCACGGAGGTTTCGAGTGGAAAGCTGTGAAATGACGAAAATACTGGTAATATTGACAATTCCGGATACTTCGGGTGGATTTTCACGGGACTGTGCTTTCAATATTAAGAGTTCATGTTTACAGAGCTCAGAATTGGTGTCTAAAGCCTTTGAATCACGAGAATAGTTTTTGTGTTTACAATTTAGGAGGATTGGCTTTGGCGTTTTTTTTGTGTGAATCAGTCAAAATGGTGGCGGTTCCAGTAAATACTTCTAAGCAAACTGTCTAATTGTGGTAAAACTGTTAAAATACACAATGAGAATTCCCAGAAATGATTAAGAACGTGTAATAAACATCTCAAGTACACGTAAATAGATTCTTACTACATTTACTGTCGAATTCAACACGGAGGTTTCCAGTGGAAAGCTGTGAAATGACGAAAATACTGGTAATGTTTACAAGTACGGGTACTTCTGGTGGCGTTTTCACGGGACTGTGCTTTCAAATATTAAGAGTTCATGTTTACAGAGCTAAGAATTGGTGTCTAAAGCCGTTGAATCACGAGAATAGTTTTTGTGTTTACAATTTAGGAGGATTGGCTTTGGCGTTTTCTTTGTGTGAATCAGTTAAAATGGTGGCGGTTCCAGTAAATACTTCTAAGCAAACTGTCTAATTGTGGTAAAACTGTTAAAATACACAATGAGAATTCCCAGAAATGATTAAGAACGTGTAATAAACCCCTCAAGTACACGTAAATAGATTCTTACTACATTTACTGTCGAATTCAATCACGGAGGTTTCCAGTGGAAAGCTGTGAAATGACGAAAATACTGGTAATGTTTACAAGTCCGGGTACTTCGGGTGGCGTTTTCACGGGACTGTGCTTTCAAATATTAAGAGTTCATGTTTACAGAGCTAAGAATTGGTGTCTAAAGCCTTTGAATCACGAGAATAGTTTTTGTGTTTACAATTTAGGAGGATTGGCTTTGGCTTTTTTTTGTGTGAATCAGTTAAAATGGTGGCGGTTCCAGTAAATACTTCTAAGCAAACTGTCTAATTGTGGTAAAACTGTTAAAATACACAATGAGAGTTCCCAGAAATGATTAAGAACGTGTAATAAACATCTCAAGTACACGTAAATAGATTCTTACTACATTTACTGTCGAATTCAACACGGAGGTTTCCAGTGGAAAGCTGTGAAATGACGAAAATACTGGTAATGTTTACAAGTACGGGTACTTCTGGTGGCGTTTTCACGGGACTGTGCTTTCAAATATTAAGAGTTCATGTTTACAGAGCTAAGAATTGGTGTCTAAAGCCTTTGAATCACGAGAATAGTTTTTGTGTTTACAATTTAGGAGGATTGGCTTTGGCGTTTTTTTTGTGTGAATCAGTTAAAATGGTGGCGGTTCCAGTAAATACTTCTAAGCAAACTGTCTAATTGTGGTAAAACTGTTAAAATACACAATGAGAGTTCCCAGAAATGATTAAGAACGTGTAATAAACATCTCAAGTACACGTAAATAGATTCTTGCTACATTTACTGTCGAATTCAATCAGGGAGGTTTCCAGTGGAAAGCTGTGAAATGACGAAAATACTGGTAATGTTTACAAGTCCGGGTACTTCTGGTGGCGTTTTCACGGGACTGTGCTTTCAAATATTAAGAGTTCATGTTTACAGAGCTCAGAATTGGTGTCTGAAGCCTTTGAATCACGAGAATAGTTTTTGTGTTTACAATTTAGGAGGATTGGCTTTGGCGTTTTTTTTGTGTGAATCAGTTAAAATGGTGGCGGTTCCAGTAAATACTTCTAAGCAAACTGTCTAATTGTGGTAAAACTGTTAAAATACACAATGAGAGTTCCCAGAAATGATTTAGAACGTGTAATAAACACCTCAAGTACACGTAAATAGATTCTTACTACATTTACTGTCGAATTCAATCACGGAGGTTTCCAGTGGAAAATACTGGTAATGTTTACAAGTCCGGGTACTTCGGGTGGCGTTTTCACGGGACTGTGCTTTCAATTATTACGAGTTCATGTTTACAGAGCTCAGAATTGGTGTCTAAAGCCTTTGAATCACGAGAATAGTTTTTATGTTTACAATTTAGGAGGATTGGCTTTGGCTTTTTTTTGTGTGAATCAGTTAAAATGGTGGCGGTTCCAGTAAATACTTCTAAGCAAACTGTCTAATTGTGGTAAAACTGTTAAAATACACAATGATAGTTCCCAGAAATAATTAAGAAAGTGTAATAAACATCTCAAGTACACGTTAATAGATTTTTACTACATTTACTGTCGAATTCAATCACGGAGGTTTCGAGTGGAAAGCTGTGAAATGACGAAAATACTGGTAATATTGACAATTCCGGATACTTCGGGTGGATTTTCACGGGACTGTGCTTTCAATATTAAGAGTTCATGTTTACAGAGCTCAGAATTGGTGTCTAAAGCCTTTGAATCACGAGAATAGTTTTTGTGTTTACAATTTAGGAGGATTGGCTTTGGCGTTTTTTTTGTGTGAATCAGTCAAAATGGTGGCGGTTCCAGTAAATACTTCTAAGCAAACTGTCTAATTGTGGTAAAACTGTTAAAATACACAATGAGAATTCCCAGAAATGATTAAGAACGTGTAATAAACATCTCAAGTACACGTAAATAGATTCTTACTACATTTACTGTCGAATTCAACACGGAGGTTTCCAGTGGAAAGCTGTGAAATGACGAAAATACTGGTAATGTTTACAAGTACGGGTACTTCTGGTGGCGTTTTCACGGGACTGTGCTTTCAAATATTAAGAGTTCATGTTTACAGAGCTAAGAATTGGTGTCTAAAGCCGTTGAATCACGAGAATAGTTTTTGTGTTTACAATTTAGGAGGATTGGCTTTGGCGTTTTCTTTGTGTGAATCAGTTAAAATGGTGGCGGTTCCAGTAAATACTTCTAAGCAAACTGTCTAATTGTGGTAAAACTGTTAAAATACACAATGAGAATTCCCAGAAATGATTAAGAACGTGTAATAAACCCCTCAAGTACACGTAAATAGATTCTTACTACATTTACTGTCGAATTCAATCACGGAGGTTTCCAGTGGAAAGCTGTGAAATGACGAAAATACTGGTAATGTTTACAAGTCCGGGTACTTCGGGTGGCGTTTTCACGGGACTGTGCTTTCAAATATTAAGAGTTCATGTTTACAAAGCTAAGAATTGGTGTCTAAAGCCTTTGAATCACGAGAATAGTTTTTGTGTTTACAATTTAGGAGGATTGGCTTTGGCTTTTTTTTGTGTGAATCAGTTAAAATGGTGGCGGTTCCAGTAAATACTTCTAAGCAAACTGTCTAATTGTGGTAAAACTGTTAAAATACACAATGAGAGTTCCCAGAAATGATTAAGAACGTGTAATAAACACCTCAAGTACACGTAAATAGATTCTTACTACATTTACTGTCGAATTCAATCACGGAGGTTTCCAGTGGAAAGCTGTGAAATGACGAAAATACTGGTAATGTTTACAAGTCCGGGTACTTCGGGTGGCGTTTTCACGGGACTGTGCTTTCAATTATTACGAGTTCATGTTTACAGAGCTCAGAATTGGTGTCTAAAGCCTTTGAATCACGAGAATAGTTTTTGTGTTTACAATTTAGGAGGATTGGCTTTGGCGTTTTTTTTGTGTGAATCAGTTAAAATGGTGGCGGTTCCAGTAAATACTTCTAAGCAAACTGTCTAATTGTGGTAAAACTGTTAAAATACACAATGAGAGTTCCCAGAAATGATTAAGAACGTGTAATAAACATCTCAAGTACACGTAAATAGATTCTTACTACATTTACTGTCAAATTCAATCACGGAGGTTTCCAGTGGAAAGCTGTGAAATGAGGAAAATACTGGTAATGTTTACAAGTACGGGTACTTCTGGTGGCGTTTTCACGGGACTGTGCTTTCAAATATTAAGAGTTCATGTTTACAGAGCTCAGAATTGGTGTCTAAAGCCTTGGAATGACGAGAATAGTTTTTATGTTTACAATTTAGGAGGATTGGCTTTGGCGTTTTTTTTGTGTGAATCAGTTAAAATGGCGGCGGTTCCAGTAAATACTTCTAAGCAAACTGTCTAATTGTGGTAAAACTGTTAAAATACACAATGAGAGTTCCCAGAAATGATTAAGAACGTGTAATAAACATCTCAAGTACACGTAAATAGATTCTTGCTACATTTACTGTCGAATTCAATCAGGGAGGTTTCCAGTGGAAAGCTGTGAAATGACGAAAATACTGGTAATGTTTACAAGTCCGGGTACTCCTGGTGGCGTTTTCACGGGACTGTGCTTTCAAATATTAAGAGTTCATGTTTACAGAGCTCAGAATTGGTGTCTGAAGCCTTTGAATCACGAGAATAGTTTTTGTGTTTACAATTTAGGAGGATTGGCTTTGGCGTTTTTTTTGTGTGAATCAGTTAAAATGGTGGCGGTTCCAGTAAATACTTCTAAGCAAACTGTCTAATTGTGGTAAAACTGTTAAAATACACAATGAGAGTTCCCAGAAATGATTAAGAACGTGTAATAAACACCTCAAGTACACGTAAATAGATTCTTACTACATTTACTGTCGAATTCAATCACGGAGGTTTCCAGTGGAAAATACTGGTAATGTTTACAAGTCCGGGTACTTCGGGTGGCGTTTTCACGGGACTGTGCTTTCAATTATTACGAGTTCATGTTTACAGAGCTCAGAATTGGTGTCTAAAGCCTTTGAATCACGAGAATAGTTTTTATGTTTACAATTTAGGAGGATTGGCTTTGGCTTTTTTTTGTGTGAATCAGTTAAAATGGTGGCGGTTCCAGTAAATACTTCTAAGCAAACTGTCTAATTGTGGTAAAACTGTTAAAATACACAATGATAGTTCCCAGAAATAATTAAGAAAGTGTAATAAACATCTCAAGTACACGTTAATAGATTTTTACTACATTTACTGTCGAATTCAATCACGGAGGTTTCGAGTGGAAAGCTGTGAAATGACGAAAATACTGGTAATATTGACAATTCCGGATACTTCGGGTGGATTTTCACGGGACTGTGCTTTCAATATTAAGAGTTCATGTTTACAGAGCTCAGAATTGGTGTCTAAAGCCTTTGAATCACGAGAATAGTTTTTGTGTTTACAATTTAGGAGGATTGGCTTTGGCGTTTTTTTTGTGTGAATCAGTCAAAATGGTGGCGGTTCCAGTAAATACTTCTAAGCAAACTGTCTGTGGTAAAACTGTTAAAATACACAATGAGAATTCCCAGAAATGATTAAGAACGTGTAATAAACATCTCAAGTACACGTAAATAGATTCTTACTACATTTACTGTCGAATTCAACACGGAGGTTTCCAGTGGAAAGCTGTGAAATGACGAAAATACTGGTAATGTTTACAAGTACGGGTACTTCTGGTGGCGTTTTCACGGGACTGTGCTTTCAAATATTAAGAGTTCATGTTTACAGAGCTCAGAATTGGTGTCTAAAGCCTTTGAATCACGAGAATAGTTTTTGTGTTTACAATTTAGGAGGATTGGCTTTGGCGTTTTTTTTGTGTGAATCAGTTAAAATGGTGGCGGTTCCAGTAAATACTTCTAAGCAAACTGTCTAATTGTGGTAAAACTGTTAAAATACACAATGAGAGTTCCCAGAAATGATTAAGAAAGTGTAATAAACATCTCAAGTACACGTAAATAGATTCTTACTACATTTACTGTCGAATTCAAAACGGAGGTTTCCAGTGGAAAGCTGTGAAATGACGAAAATACTGGTAATGTTTACAAGTCCGGGTACTTCGGGTGGCGTTTTCACGGGACTGTGCTTTCAAATATTAAGAGTTCATGTTTACAGAGCTCAGAATGGGTGTCTAAAGCCTTGGAATGACGAGAATAGTTTTTGTGTTTACAATTTAGGAGGATTGGCTTTGGCGTTTTTTTGTGTGAATCAGTTAAAATGGTGGCGGTTCCAGTAAATACTTCTAAGCAAACTGTCTAATTGTGGTAAAACTGTTAAAATACACAATGAGAGTTCCCAGAAATGATTAAGAACGTGTAATAAACATCTCAAGTACACGTAAAGAGATTCTTACTCCATTTACTGTCGAATTAAACACGGAGGTTTCCAGTGGAAAGCTGTGAAATGACGAAAATACTGGTAATGTTTACAAGTACGGGTACTTCTGGTGGCGTTTTCACGGGACTGTGCTTTCAAATATTAAGAGTTCATGTTTACAGAGCTCAGAATTGGTGTCTAAAGCCTTTGAATGACGAGAATAGTGTTTTTGTTTACAATTTAGGAGGATTGGCTTTGGCGTTTTTTTTGTGTGAATCAGTTAAAATGGCGGCGGTTCCAGTAAATACTTCTAAGCAAACTGTCTAATTGTGGTAAAACTGTTAAAATACACAATGAGAGTTCCCAGAAATGATTAAGAACGTGTAATAAACATCTCAAGTACACGTAAATAGATTCTTGCTACATTTACTGTCGAATTCAATCAGGGAGGTTTCCAGTGGAAAGCTGTGAAATGACGAAAATACTGGTAATGTTTACAAGTCCGGGTACTTCTGGTGGCGTTTTCACGGGACTGTGCTTTCAAATATTAAGAGTTCATGTTTACAGAGCTCAGAATTGGTGTCTGAAGCCTTTGAATCACGAGAATAGTTTTTGTGTTTACAATTTAGGAGGATTGGCTTTGGCGTTTTTTTTGTGTGAATCAGTTAAAATGGTGGCGGTTCCAGTAAATACTTCTAAGCAAACTGTCTAATTGTGGTAAAACTGTTAAAATACACAATGAGAGTTCCCAGAAATGATTAAGAACGTGTAATAAACACCTCAAGTACACGTAAATAGATTCTTACTACATTTACTGTCGAATTCAATCACGGAGGTTTCCAGTGGAAAATACTGGTAATGTTTACAAGTCCGGGTACTTCGGGTGGCGTTTTCACGGGACTGTGCTTTCAATTATTACGAGTTCATGTTTACAGAGCTCAGAATTGGTGTCTAAAGCCTTTGAATCACGAGAATAGTTTTTATGTTTACAATTTAGGAGGATTGGCTTTGGCTTTTTTTTGTGTGAATCAGTTAAAATGGTGGCGGTTCCAGTAAATACTTCTAAGCAAACTGTCTAATTGTGGTAAAACTGTTAAAATACACAATGATAGTTCCCAGAAATAATTAAGAAAGTGTAATAAACATCTCAAGTACACGTTAATAGATTTTTACTACATTTACTGTCGAATTCAATCACGGAGGTTTCGAGTGGAAAGCTGTGAAATGACGAAAATACTGGTAATATTGACAATTCCGGATACTTCGGGTGGATTTTCACGGGACTGTGCTTTCAATATTAAGAGTTCATGTTTACAGAGCTCAGAATTGGTGTCTAAAGCCTTTGAATCACGAGAATAGTTTTTGTGTTTACAATTTAGGAGGATTGGCTTTGGCGTTTTTTTTGTGTGAATCAGTCAAAATGGTGGCGGTTCCAGTAAATACTTCTAAGCAAACTGTCTAATTGTGGTAAAACTGTTAAAATACACAATGAGAATTCCCAGAAATGATTAAGAACGTGTAATAAACATCTCAAGTACACGTAAATAGATTCTTACTACATTTACTGTCGAATTCAACACGGAGGTTTCCAGTGGAAAGCTGTGAAATGACGAAAATACTGGTAATGTTTACAAGTACGGGTACTTCTGGTGGCGTTTTCACGGGACTGTGCTTTCAAATATTAAGAGTTCATGTTTACAGAGCTCAGAATGGGTGTCTAAAGCCTTGGAATGACGAGAATAGTTTTTGTGTTTACAATTTAGGAGGATTGGCTTTGGCGTTTTTTTGTGTGAATCAGTTAAAATGGTGGCGGTTCCAGTAAATACTTCTAAGCAAACTGTCTAATTGTGGTAAAACTGTTAAAATACACAATGAGAGTTCCCAGAAATGATTAAGAACGTGTAATAAACATCTCAAGTACACGTAAAGAGATTCTTACTCCATTTACTGTCGAATTAAACACGGAGGTTTCCAGTGGAAAGCTGTGAAATGACGAAAATACTGGTAATGTTTACAAGTACGGGTACTTCTGGTGGCGTTTTCACGGGACTGTGCTTTCAAATATTAAGAGTTCATGTTTACAGAGCTCAGAATTGGTGTCTAAAGCCTTTGAATGACGAGAATAGTGTTTTTGTTTACAATTTAGGAGGATTGGCTTTGGCGTTTTTTTTGTGTGAATCAGTTAAAATGGCGGCGGTTCCAGTAAATACTTCTAAGCAAACTGTCTAATTGTGGTAAAACTGTTAAAATACACAATGAGAGTTCCCAGAAATGATTAAGAACGTGTAATAAACATCTCAAGTACACGTAAATAGATTCTTGCTACATTTACTGTCGAATTCAATCAGGGAGGTTTCCAGTGGAAAGCTGTGAAATGACGAAAATACTGGTAATGTTTACAAGTCCGGGTACTTCTGGTGGCGTTTTCACGGGACTGTGCTTTCAAATATTAAGAGTTCATGTTTACAGAGCTCAGAATTGGTGTCTGAAGCCTTTGAATCACGAGAATAGTTTTTGTGTTTACAATTTAGGAGGATTGGCTTTGGCGTTTTTTTTGTGTGAATCAGTTAAAATGGTGGCGGTTCCAGTAAATACTTCTAAGCAAACTGTCTAATTGTGGTAAAACTGTTAAAATACACAATGAGAGTTCCCAGAAATGATTAAGAACGTGTAATAAACACCTCAAGTACACGTAAATAGATTCTTACTACATTTACTGTCGAATTCAATCACGGAGGTTTCCAGTGGAAAATACTGGTAATGTTTACAAGTCCGGGTACTTCGGGTGGCGTTTTCACGGGACTGTGCTTTCAATTATTACGAGTTCATGTTTACAGAGCTCAGAATTGGTGTCTAAAGCCTTTGAATCACGAGAATAGTTTTTATGTTTACAATTTAGGAGGATTGGCTTTGGCTTTTTTTTGTGTGAATCAGTTAAAATGGTGGCGGTTCCAGTAAATACTTCTAAGCAAACTGTCTAATTGTGGTAAAACTGTTAAAATACACAATGATAGTTCCCAGAAATAATTAAGAAAGTGTAATAAACATCTCAAGTACACGTTAATAGATTTTTACTACATTTACTGTCGAATTCAATCACGGAGGTTTCGAGTGGAAAGCTGTGAAATGACGAAAATACTGGTAATATTGACAATTCCGGATACTTCGGGTGGATTTTCACGGGACTGTGCTTTCAATATTAAGAGTTCATGTTTACAGAGCTCAGAATTGGTGTCTAAAGCCTTTGAATCACGAGAATAGTTTTTGTGTTTACAATTTAGGAGGATTGGCTTTGGCGTTTTTTTTGTGTGAATCAGTCAAAATGGTGGCGGTTCCAGTAAATACTTCTAAGCAAACTGTCTAATTGTGGTAAAACTGTTAAAATACACAATGAGAATTCCCAGAAATGATTAAGAACGTGTAATAAACATCTCAAGTACACGTAAATAGATTCTTACTACATTTACTGTCGAATTCAACACGGAGGTTTCCAGTGGAAAGCTGTGAAATGACGAAAATACTGGTAATGTTTACAAGTACGGGTACTTCTGGTGGCGTTTTCACGGGACTGTGCTTTCAAATATTAAGAGTTCATGTTTACAGAGCTAAGAATTGGTGTCTAAAGCCGTTGAATCACGAGAATAGTTTTTGTGTTTACAATTTAGGAGGATTGGCTTTGGCGTTTTCTTTGTGTGAATCAGTTAAAATGGTGGCGGTTCCAGTAAATACTTCTAAGCAAACTGTCTAATTGTGGTAAAACTGTTAAAATACACAATGAGAATTCCCAGAAATGATTAAGAACGTGTAATAAACCCCTCAAGTACACGTAAATAGATTCCTACTACATTTACTGTCGAATTCAATCACGGAGGTTTCCAGTGGAAAGCTGTGAAATGACGAAAATACTGGTAATGTTTACAAGTCCGGGTACTTCGGGTGGCGTTTTCACGGGACTGTGCTTTCAAATATTAAGAGTTCATGTTTACAGAGCTCAGAATTGGTGTCTAAAGCCTTTGAATCACGAGAATAGTTTTTGTGTTTACAATTTAGGAGGATTGGCTTTGGCTTTTTTTTGTGTGAATCAGTTAAAATGGTGGCGGTTCCAGTAAATACTTCTAAGCAAACTGTCTAATTGTGGTAAAACTGTTAAAATACACAATGAGAGTTCCCAGAAATGATTAAGAACGTGTAATAAACATCTCAAGTACACGTAAATAGATTCTTACTACATTTACTGTCGAATTCAACACGGAGGTTTCCAGTGGAAAATACTGGTAATGTTTACAAGTCCGGGTACTTCGGGTGGCGTTTTCACGGGACTGTGCTTTCAATTATTACGAGTTCATGTTTACAGAGCTCAGAATTGGTGTCTAAAGCCTTTGAATCACGAGAATAGTTTTTATGTTTACAATTTAGGAGGATTGGCTTTGGCTTTTTTTTGTGTGAATCAGTTAAAATGGTGGCGGTTCCAGTAAATACTTCTAAGCAAACTGTCTAATTGTGGTAAAACTGTTAAAATACACAATGATAGTTCCCAGAAATAATTAAGAAAGTGTAATAAACATCTCAAGTACACGTTAATAGATTTTTACTACATTTACTGTCGAATTCAATCACGGAGGTTTCGAGTGGAAAGCTGTGAAATGACGAAAATACTGGTAATATTGACAATTCCGGATACTTCGGGTGGATTTTCACGGGACTGTGCTTTCAATATTAAGAGTTCATGTTTACAGAGCTCAGAATTGGTGTCTAAAGCCTTTGAATCACGAGAATAGTTTTTGTGTTTACAATTTAGGAGGATTGGCTTTGGCGTTTTTTTTGTGTGAATCAGTCAAAATGGTGGCGGTTCCAGTAAATACTTCTAAGCAAACTGTCTGTGGTAAAACTGTTAAAATACACAATGAGAGTTCCCAGAAATGATTAAGAACGTGTAATAAACATCTCAAGTACACGTAAAGAGATTCTTACTCCATTTACTGTCGAATTAAACACGGAGGTTTCCAGTGGAAAGCTGTGAAATGACGAAAATACTGGTAATGTTTACAAGTACGGGTACTTCTGGTGGCGTTTTCACGGGACTGTGCTTTCAAATATTAAGAGTTCATGTTTACAGAGCTCAGAATTGGTGTCTAAAGCCTTTGAATGACGAGAATAGTGTTTTTGTTTACAATTTAGGAGGATTGGCTTTGGCGTTTTTTTTGTGTGAATCAGTTAAAATGGCGGCGGTTCCAGTAAATACTTCTAAGCAAACTGTCTAATTGTGGTAAAACTGTTAAAATACACAATGAGAGTTCCCAGAAATGATTAAGAACGTGTAATAAACATCTCAAGTACACGTAAATAGATTCTTGCTACATTTACTGTCGAATTCAATCAGGGAGGTTTCCAGTGGAAAGCTGTGAAATGACGAAAATACTGGTAATGTTTACAAGTCCGGGTACTTCTGGTGGCGTTTTCACGGGACTGTGCTTTCAAATATTAAGAGTTCATGTTTACAGAGCTCAGAATTGGTGTCTGAAGCCTTTGAATCACGAGAATAGTTTTTGTGTTTACAATTTAGGAGGATTGGCTTTGGCGTTTTTTTTGTGTGAATCAGTTAAAATGGTGGCGGTTCCAGTAAATACTTCTAAGCAAACTGTCTAATTGTGGTAAAACTGTTAAAATACACAATGAGAGTTCCCAGAAATGATTAAGAACGTGTAATAAACACCTCAAGTACACGTAAATAGATTCTTACTACATTTACTGTCGAATTCAATCACGGAGGTTTCCAGTGGAAAATACTGGTAATGTTTACAAGTCCGGGTACTTCGGGTGGCGTTTTCACGGGACTGTGCTTTCAATTATTACGAGTTCATGTTTACAGAGCTCAGAATTGGTGTCTAAAGCCTTTGAATCACGAGAATAGTTTTTATGTTTACAATTTAGGAGGATTGGCTTTGGCTTTTTTTTGTGTGAATCAGTTAAAATGGTGGCGGTTCCAGTAAATACTTCTAAGCAAACTGTCTAATTGTGGTAAAACTGTTAAAATACACAATGATAGTTCCCAGAAATAATTAAGAAAGTGTAATAAACATCTCAAGTACACGTTAATAGATTTTTACTACATTTACTGTCGAATTCAATCACGGAGGTTTCGAGTGGAAAGCTGTGAAATGACGAAAATACTGGTAATATTGACAATTCCGGATACTTCGGGTGGATTTTCACGGGACTGTGCTTTCAATATTAAGAGTTCATGTTTACAGAGCTCAGAATTGGTGTCTAAAGCCTTTGAATCACGAGAATAGTTTTTGTGTTTACAATTTAGGAGGATTGGCTTTGGCGTTTTTTTTGTGTGAATCAGTCAAAATGGTGGCGGTTCCAGTAAATACTTCTAAGCAAACTGTCTAATTGTGGTAAAACTGTTAAAATACACAATGAGAATTCCCAGAAATGATTAAGAACGTGTAATAAACCCCTCAAGTACACGTAAATAGATTCTTACTCCATTTACTGTCGAATTAAACACGGAGGTTTCCAGTGGAAAGCTGTGAAATGACGAAAATACTGGTAATGTTTACAAGTACGGGTACTTCTGGTGGCGTTTTCACGGGACTGTGCTTTCAAATATTAAGAGTTCATGTTTACAGAGCTCAGAATTGGTGTCTAAAGCCTTTGAATGACGAGAATAGTGTTTTTGTTTACAATTTAGGAGGATTGGCTTTGGCGTTTTTTTTGTGTGAATCAGTTAAAATGGCGGCGGTTCCAGTAAATACTTCTAAGCAAACTGTCTAATTGTGGTAAAACTGTTAAAATACACAATGAGAGTTCCCAGAAATGATTAAGAACGTGTAATAAACATCTCAAGTACACGTAAATAGATTCTTGCTACATTTACTGTCGAATTCAATCAGGGAGGTTTCCAGTGGAAAGCTGTGAAATGACGAAAATACTGGTAATGTTTACAAGTCCGGGTACTTCTAGTGGCGTTTTCACGGGACTGTGCTTTCAAATATTAAGAGTTCATGTTTACAGAGCTCAGAATTGGTGTCTGAAGCCTTTGAATCACGAGAATAGTTTTTGTGTTTACAATTTAGGAGGATTGGCTTTGGCGTTTTTTTTGTGTGAATCAGTTAAAATGGTGGCGGTTCCAGTAAATACTTCTAAGCAAACTGTCTAATTGTGGTAAAACTGTTAAAATACACAATGAGAGTTCCCAGAAATGATTAAGAACGTGTAATAAACACCTCAAGTACACGTAAATAGATTCTTACTACATTTACTGTCGAATTCAATCACGGAGGTTTCCAGTGGAAAATACTGGTAATGTTTACAAGTCCGGGTACTTCGGGTGGCGTTTTCACGGGACTGTGCTTTCAATTATTACGAGTTCATGTTTACAGAGCTCAGAATTGGTGTCTAAAGCCTTTGAATCACGAGAATAGTTTTTATGTTTACAATTTAGGAGGATTGGCTTTGGCTTTTTTTTGTGTGAATCAGTTAAAATGGTGGCGGTTCCAGTAAATACTTCTAAGCAAACTGTCTAATTGTGGTAAAACTGTTAAAATACACAATGATAGTTCCCAGAAATAATTAAGAAAGTGTAATAAACATCTCAAGTACACGTTAATAGATTTTTACTACATTTACTGTCGAATTCAATCACGGAGGTTTCGAGTGGAAAGCTGTGAAATGACGAAAATACTGGTAATATTGACAATTCCGGATACTTCGGGTGGATTTTCACGGGACTGTGCTTTCAATATTAAGAGTTCATGTTTACAGAGCTCAGAATTGGTGTCTAAAGCCTTTGAATCACGAGAATAGTTTTTGTGTTTACAATTTAGGAGGATTGGCTTTGGCGTTTTTTTTGTGTGAATCAGTCAAAATGGTGGCGGTTCCAGTAAATACTTCTAAGCAAACTGTCTAATTGTGGTAAAACTGTTAAAATACACAATGAGAATTCCCAGAAATGATTAAGAACGTGTAATAAACATCTCAAGTACACGTAAATAGATTCTTACTACATTTACTGTCGAATTCAACACGGAGGTTTCCAGTGGAAAATACTGGTAATGTTTACAAGTCCGGGTACTTCGGGTGGCGTTTTCACGGGACTGTGCTTTCAATTATTACGAGTTCATGTTTACAGAGCTCAGAATTGGTGTCTAAAGCCTTTGAATCACGAGAATAGTTTTTATGTTTACAATTTAGGAGGATTGGCTTTGGCTTTTTTTTGTGTGAATCAGTTAAAATGGTGGCGGTTCCAGTAAATACTTCTAAGCAAACTGTCTAATTGTGGTAAAACTGTTAAAATACACAATGATAGTTCCCAGAAATAATTAAGAAAGTGTAATAAACATCTCAAGTACACGTTAATAGATTTTTACTACATTTACTGTCGAATTCAATCACGGAGGTTTCGAGTGGAAAGCTGTGAAATGACGAAAATACTGGTAATATTGACAATTCCGGATACTTCGGGTGGATTTTCACGGGACTGTGCTTTCAATATTAAGAGTTCATGTTTACAGAGCTCAGAATTGGTGTCTAAAGCCTTTGAATCACGAGAATAGTTTTTGTGTTTACAATTTAGGAGGATTGGCTTTGGCGTTTTTTTTGTGTGAATCAGTCAAAATGGTGGCGGTTCCAGTAAATACTTCTAAGCAAACTGTCTGTGGTAAAACTGTTAAAATACACAATGAGAGTTCCCAGAAATGATTAAGAACGTGTAATAAACATCTCAAGTACACGTAAAGAGATTCTTACTCCATTTACTGTCGAATTAAACACGGAGGTTTCCAGTGGAAAGCTGTGAAATGACGAAAATACTGGTAATGTTTACAAGTACGGGTACTTCTGGTGGCGTTTTCACGGGACTGTGCTTTCAAATATTAAGAGTTCATGTTTACAGAGCTCAGAATTGGTGTCTAAAGCCTTTGAATGACGAGAATAGTGTTTTTGTTTACAATTTAGGAGGATTGGCTTTGGCGTTTTTTTTGTGTGAATCAGTTAAAATGGCGGCGGTTCCAGTAAATACTTCTAAGCAAACTGTCTAATTGTGGTAAAACTGTTAAAATACACAATGAGAGTTCCCAGAAATGATTAAGAACGTGTAATAAACATCTCAAGTACACGTAAATAGATTCTTGCTACATTTACTGTCGAATTCAATCAGGGAGGTTTCCAGTGGAAAGCTGTGAAATGACGAAAATACTGGTAATGTTTACAAGTCCGGGTACTTCTGGTGGCGTTTTCACGGGACTGTGCTTTCAAATATTAAGAGTTCATGTTTACAGAGCTCAGAATTGGTGTCTGAAGCCTTTGAATCACGAGAATAGTTTTTGTGTTTACAATTTAGGAGGATTGGCTTTGGCGTTTTTTTTGTGTGAATCAGTTAAAATGGTGGCGGTTCCAGTAAATACTTCTAAGCAAACTGTCTAATTGTGGTAAAACTGTTAAAATACACAATGAGAGTTCCCAGAAATGATTAAGAACGTGTAATAAACACCTCAAGTACACGTAAATAGATTCTTACTACATTTACTGTCGAATTCAATCACGGAGGTTTCCAGTGGAAAATACTGGTAATGTTTACAAGTCCGGGTACTTCGGGTGGCGTTTTCACGGGACTGTGCTTTCAATTATTACGAGTTCATGTTTACAGAGCTCAGAATTGGTGTCTAAAGCCTTTGAATCACGAGAATAGTTTTTATGTTTACAATTTAGGAGGATTGGCTTTGGCTTTTTTTTGTGTGAATCAGTTAAAATGGTGGCGGTTCCAGTAAATACTTCTAAGCAAACTGTCTAATTGTGGTAAAACTGTTAAAATACACAATGATAGTTCCCAGAAATAATTAAGAAAGTGTAATAAACATCTCAAGTACACGTTAATAGATTTTTACTACATTTACTGTCGAATTCAATCACGGAGGTTTCGAGTGGAAAGCTGTGAAATGACGAAAATACTGGTAATATTGACAATTCCGGATACTTCGGGTGGATTTTCACGGGACTGTGCTTTCAATATTAAGAGTTCATGTTTACAGAGCTCAGAATTGGTGTCTAAAGCCTTTGAATCACGAGAATAGTTTTTGTGTTTACAATTTAGGAGGATTGGCTTTGGCGTTTTTTTTGTGTGAATCAGTCAAAATGGTGGCGGTTCCAGTAAATACTTCTAAGCAAACTGTCTAATTGTGGTAAAACTGTTAAAATACACAATGAGAATTCCCAGAAATGATTAAGAACGTGTAATAAACATCTCAAGTACACGTAAATAGATTCTTACTACATTTACTGTCGAATTCAACACGGAGGTTTCCAGTGGAAAGCTGTGAAATGACGAAAATACTGGTAATGTTTACAAGTACGGGTACTTCTGGTGGCGTTTTCACGGGACTGTGCTTTCAAATATTAAGAGTTCATGTTTACAGAGCTAAGAATTGGTGTCTAAAGCCTTTGAATCACGAGAATAGTTTTTGTGTTTACAATTTAGGAGGATTGGCTTTGGCGTTTTCTTTGTGTGAATCAGTTAAAATGGTGGCGGTTCCAGTAAATACTTCTAAGCAAACTGTCTAATTGTGGTAAAACTGTTAAAATACACAATGAGAATTCCCAGAAATGATTAAGAACGTGTAATAAACCCCTCAAGTACACGTAAATAGATTCTTACTACATTTACTGTCGAATTCAATCACGGAGGTTTCCAGTGGAAAGCTGTGAAATGACGAAAATACTGGTAATGTTTACAAGTCCGGGTACTTCGGGTGGCGTTTTCACGGGACTGTGCTTTCAAATATTAAGAGTTCATGTTTACAGAGCTAAGAATTGGTGTCTAAAGCCTTTGAATCACGAGAATAGTTTTTGTGTTTACAATTTAGGAGGATTGGCTTTGGCTTTTTTTTGTGTGAATCAGTTAAAATGGTGGCGGTTCCAGTAAATACTTCTAAGCAAACTGTCTAATTGTGGTAAAACTGTTAAAATACACAATGAGAGTTCCCAGAAATGATTAAGAACGTGTAATAAACACCTCAAGTACACGTAAATAGATTCTTACTACATTTACTGTCGAATTCAACACGGAGGTTTCCAGTGGAAAGCTGTGAAATGACGAAAATACTGGTAATGTTTACAAGTACGGGTACTTCTGGTGGCGTTTTCACGGGACTGTGCTTTCAAATATTAAGAGTTCATGTTTACAGAGCTAAGAATTGGTGTCTAAAGCCTTTGAATCACGAGAATAGTTTTTGTGTTTACAATTTAGGAGGATTGGCTTTGGCGTTTTTTTTGTGTGAATCAGTTAAAATGGTGGCGGTTCCAGTAAATACTTCTAAGCAAACTGTCTAATTGTGGTAAAACTGTTAAAATACACAATGAGAGTTCCCAGAATTGATTAAGAACGTGTAATAAACACCTCAAGTACACGTAAATAGATTCTTACTACATTTACTGTCGAATTCAATCACGGAGGTTTCCAGTGGAAAGCTGTGAAATGACGAAAATACTGGTAATGTTTACAAGTCCGGGTACTTCGGGTGGCGTTTTCACGGGACTGTGCTTTCAATTATTACGAGTTCATGTTTACAGAGCTCAGAATTGGTGTCTAAAGCCTTTGAATCACGAGAATAGTTTTTGTGTTTACAATTTAGGAGGATTGGCTTTGGCGTTTTTTTTGTGTGAATCAGTTAAAATGGTGGCGGTTCCAGTAAATACTTCTAAGCAAACTGTCTAATTGTGGTAAAACTGTTAAAATACACAATGAGAGTTCCCAGAAATGATTAAGAACGTGTAATAAACATCTCAAGTACACGTAAATAGATTCTTACTACATTTACTGTCAAATTCAATCACGGAGGTTTCCAGTGGAAAGCTGTGAAATGACGAAAATACTGGTAATGTTTACAAGTACGGGTACTTCTGGTGGCGTTTTCACGGGACTGTGCTTTCAAATATTAAGAGTTCATGTTTACAGAGCTCAGAATTGGTGTCTAAAGCCTTGGAATGACGAGAATAGTTTTTATGTTTACAATTTAGGAGGATTGGCTTTGGCGTTTTTTTTGTGTGAATCAGTTAAAATGGCGGCGGTTCCAGTAAATACTTCTAAGCAAACTGTCTAATTGTGGTAAAACTGTTAAAATACACAATGAGAGTTCCCAGAAATGATTAAGAACGTGTAATAAACATCTCAAGTACACGTAAATAGATTCTTGCTACATTTACTGTCGAATTCAATCAGGGAGGTTTCCAGTGGAAAGCTGTGAAATGACGAAAATACTGGTAATGTTTACAAGTCCGGGTACTCCTGGTGGCGTTTTCACGAGACTGTGCTTTCAAATATTAAGAGTTCATGTTTACAGAGCTCAGAATTGGTGTCTGAAGCCTTTGAATCACGAGAATAGTTTTTGTGTTTACAATTTAGGAGGATTGGCTTTGGCGTTTTTTTTGTGTGAATCAGTTAAAATGGTGGCGGTTCCAGTAAATACTTCTAAGCAAACTGTCTAATTGTGGTAAAACTGTTAAAATACACAATGAGAGTTCCCAGAAATGATTAAGAACGTGTAATAAACCCCTCAAGTACACGTAAATAGATTCTTACTACATTTACTGTCGAATTCAATCACGGAGGTTTCCAGTGGAAAATACTGGTAATGTTTACAAGTCCGGGTACTTCGGGTGGCGTTTTCACGGGACTGTGCTTTCAATTATTACGAGTTCATGTTTACAGAGCTCAGAATTGGTGTCTAAAGCCTTTGAATCACGAGAATAGTTTTTATGTTTACAATTTAGGAGGATTGGCTTTGGCTTTTTTTTGTGTGAATCAGTTAAAATGGTGGCGGTTCCAGTAAATACTTCTAAGCAAACTGTCTAATTGTGGTAAAACTGTTAAAATACACAATGATAGTTCCCAGAAATAATTAAGAAAGTGTAATAAACATCTCAAGTACACGTTAATAGATTTTTACTACATTTACTGTCGAATTCAATCACGGAGGTTTCGAGTGGAAAGCTGTGAAATGACGAAAATACTGGTAATATTGACAATTCCGGATACTTCGGGTGGATTTTCACGGGACTGTGCTTTCAATATTAAGAGTTCATGTTTACAGAGCTCAGAATTGGTGTCTAAAGCCTTTGAATCACGAGAATAGTTTTTGTGTTTACAATTTAGGAGGATTGGCTTTGGCGTTTTTTTTGTGTGAATCAGTCAAAATGGTGGCGGTTCCAGTAAATACTTCTAAGCAAACTGTCTGTGGTAAAACTGTTAAAATACACAATGAGAATTCCCAGAAATGATTAAGAACGTGTAATAAACATCTCAAGTACACGTAAATAGATTCTTACTACATTTACTGTCGAATTCAACACGGAGGTTTCCAGTGGAAAGCTGTGAAATGACGAAAATACTGGTAATGTTTACAAGTCCGGGTACTTCGGGTGGCGTTTTCACGGGACTGTGCTTTCAAATATTAAGAGTTCATGTTTACAGAGCTAAGAATTGGTGTCTAAAGCCTTTGAATCACGAGAATAGTTTTTGTGTTTACAATTTAGGAGGATTGGCTTTGGCTTTTTTTTGTGTGAATCAGTTAAAATGGTGGCGGTTCCAGTAAATACTTCTAAGCAAACTGTCTAATTGTGGTAAAACTGTTAAAATACACAATGAGAGTTCCCAGAAATGATTAAGAACGTGTAATAAACATCTCAAGTACACGTAAATAGATTCTTACTACATTTACTGTCGAATTCAACACGGAGGTTTCCAGTGGAAAGCTGTGAAATGACGAAAATACTGGTAATGTTTACAAGTACGGGTACTTCTGGTGGCGTTTTCACGGGACTGTGCTTTCAAATATTAAGAGTTCATGTTTACAGAGCTAAGAATTGGTGTCTAAAGCCTTTGAATCACGAGAATAGTTTTTGTGTTTACAATTTAGGAGGATTGGCTTTGGCGTTTTTTTTGTGTGAATCAGTTAAAATGGTGGCGGTTCCAGTAAATACTTCTAAGCAAACTGTCTAATTGTGGTAAAACTGTTAAAATACACAATGAGAGTTCCCAGAAATGATTAAGAACGTGTAATAAACACCTCAAGTACACGTAAATAGATTCTTACTACATTTACTGTCGAATTCAATCACGGAGGTTTCCAGTGGAAAGCTGTGAAATGACGAAAATACTGGTAATGTTTACAAGTCCGGGTACTTCGGGTGGCGTTTTCACGGGACTGTGCTTCCAATTATTACGAGTTCATGTTTACAGAGCTCAGAATTGGTGTCTAAAGCCTTTGAATCACGAGAATAGTTCTTGTGTTTACAATTTAGGAGGATTGGCTTTGGCGTTTTTTTTGTGTGAATCAGTTAAAATGGTGGCGGTTCCAGTAAATACTTCTAAGCAAACTGTCTAATTGTGGTAAAACTGTTAAAATACACAATGAGAGTTCCCAGAAATGATTAAGAACGTGTAATAAACATCTCAAGTACACGTAAATAGATTCTTACTACATTTACTGTCAAATTCAATCACGGAGGTTTCCAGTGGAAAGCTGTGAAATGACGAAAATACTGGTAATGTTTACAAGTACGGGTACTTCTGGTGGCGTTTTCACGGGACTGTGCTTTCAAATATTAAGAGTTCATGTTTACAGAGCTCAGAATTGGTGTCTAAAGCCTTGGAATGACGAGAATAGTTTTTATGTTTACAATTTAGGAGGATTGGCTTTGGCGTTTTTTTTGTGTGAATCAGTTAAAATGGCGGCGGTTCCAGTAAATACTTCTAAGCAAACTGTCTAATTGTGGTAAAACTGTTAAAATACACAATGAGAGTTCCCAGAAATGATTAAGAACGTGTATTAAACATCTCAAGTACACGTAAATAGATTCTTGCTACATTTACTGTCGAATTCAATCAGGGAGGTTTCCAGTGGAAAGCTGTGAAATGACGAAAATACTGGTAATGTTTACAAGTCCGGGTACTCCTGGTGGCGTTTTCACGGGACTGTGCTTTCAAATATTAAGAGTTCATGTTTACAGAGCTCAGAATTGGTGTCTGAAGCCTTTGAATCACGAGAATAGTTTTTGTGTTTACAATTTAGGAGGATTGGCTTTGGCGTTTTTTTTCTGTGAATCAGTTAAAATGGTGGCGGTTCCAGTAAATACTTCTAAGCAAACTGTCTAATTGTGGTAAAACTGTTAAAATACACAATGAGAGTTCCCAGAAATGATTAAGAACGTGTAATAAACCCCTCAAGTACACGTAAATAGATTCTTACTACATTTACTGTCGAATTCAATCACGGAGGTTTCCAGTGGAAAATACTGGTAATGTTTACAAGTCCGGGTACTTCGGGTGGCGTTTTCACGGGACTGTGCTTTCAATTATTACGAGTTCATGTTTACAGAGCTCAGAATTGGTGTCTAAAGCCTTTGAATCACGAGAATAGTTTTTATGTTTACAATTTAGGAGGATTGGCTTTGGCTTTTTTTTGTGTGAATCAGTTAAAATGGTGGCGGTTCCAGTAAATACTTCTAAGCAAACTGTCTAATTGTGGTAAAACTGTTAAAATACACAATGAGAGTTCCCAGAAATGATTAAGAAAGTGTAATAAACATCTCAAGTACACGTAAATAGATTCTTACTACATTTACTGTCGAATTCAAAACGGAGGTTTCCAGTGGAAAGCTGTGAAATGACGAAAATACTGGTAATGTTTACAAGTCCGGGTACTTCGGGTGGCGTTTTCACGGGACTGTGCTTTCAATTATTACGAGTTCATGTTTACAGAGCTCAGAATTGGTGTCTAAAGCCTTTGAATCACGAGAATAGTTTTTGTGTTTACAATTTAGGAGGATTGGCTTTGGCGTTTTTTTTGTGTGAATCAGTTAAAATGGTGGCGGTTCCAGTAAATACTTCTAAGCAAACTGTCTAATTGTGGTAAAACTGTTAAAATACACAATGAGAGTTCCCAGAAATGATTAAGAACGTGTAATAAACATCTCAAGTACACGTAAATAGATTCTTACTACATTTACTGTCAAATTCAATCACGGAGGTTTCCAGTGGAAAGCTGTGAAATGACGAAAATACTGGTAATGTTTACAAGTCCGGGTACTTCTGGTGGCGTTTTCACGGGACTGTGCTTTCAAATATTAAGAGTTCATGTTTACAGAGCTCAGAATGGGTGTCTAAAGCCTTGGAATGACGAGAATAGTTTTTATGTTTACAATTTAAGAGGAGTGGCTTTGGCGTTTTTTTTGTGTGAATCAGTTAAAATGGTGGCGGTTCCAGTAAATACTTCTAAGCAAACTGTCTAATTGTGGTAAAACTGTTAAAATACACAATGAGAGTTCCCAGAAATGATTAAGAACGTGTAATAAACATCTCAAGTACACGTAAATAGATTCTTACTACATTTACTGTCAAATTCAATCACGGAGGTTTCCAGTGGAAAGCTGTGAAATGACGAAAATACTGGTAATGTTTACAAGTCCGGGTACTTCTGGTGGCGTTTTCACGGGACTGTGCTTTCAAATATTAAGAGTTCATGTTTACAGAGCTCAGAATTGGTGTCTAAAGCCTTTGAATCACGAGAATAGTTTTTGTGTTTACAATTTAGGAGGATTGGCTTTCGCGTTTTTTTTGTGTGAATCAGTTAAAATGGTGGCGGTTCCAGTAAATACTTCTAAGCAAACTGTCTAATTGTGGTAAAACTGTTAAAATACACAATGAGAGTTCCCAGAAATGATTAAGAACGTGTAATAAACATCTCAAGTACACGTAAAGAGATTCTTACTCCATTTACTGTCGAATTAAACACGGAGGTTTCCAGTGGAAAGCTGTGAAATGACGAAAATACTGGTAATGTTTACAAGTACGGGTACTTCTGGTGGCGTTTTCACGGGACTGTGCTTTCAAATATTAAGAGTTCATGTTTACAGAGCTCAGAATTGGTGTCTAAAGCCTTTGAATGACGAGAATAGTGTTTTTGTTTACAATTTAGGAGGATTGGCTTTGGCGTTTTTTTTGTGTGAATCAGTTAAAATGGCGGCGGTTCCAGTAAATACTTCTAAGCAAACTGTCTAATTGTGGTAAAACTGTTAAAATACACAATGAGAGTTCCCAGAAATGATTAAGAACGTGTAATAAACATCTCAAGTACACGTAAATAGATTCTTGCTACATTTACTGTCGAATTCAATCAGGGAGGTTTCCAGTGGAAAGCTGTGAAATGACGAAAATACTGGTAATGTTTACAAGTCCGGGTACTTCTGGTGGCGTTTTCACGGGACTGTGCTTTCAAATATTAAGAGTTCATGTTTACAGAGCTCAGAATTGGTGTCTGAAGCCTTTGAATCACGAGAATAGTTTTTGTGTTTACAATTTAGGAGGATTGGCTTTGGCGTTTTTTTTGTGTGAATCAGTTAAAATGGTGGCGGTTCCAGTAAATACTTCTAAGCAAACTGTCTAATTGTGGTAAAACTGTTAAAATACACAATGAGAGTTCCCAGAAATGATTAAGAACGTGTAATAAACCCCTCAAGTACACGTAAATAGATTCTTACTACATTTACTGTCGAATTCAATCACGGAGGTTTCCAGTGGAAAATACTGGTAATGTTTACAAGTCCGGGTACTTCGGGTGGCGTTTTCACGGGACTGTGCTTTCAATTATTACGAGTTCATGTTTACAGAGCTCAGAATTGGTGTCTAAAGCCTTTGAATCACGAGAATAGTTTTTATGTTTACAATTTAGGAGGATTGGCTTTGGCTTTTTTTTGTGTGAATCAGTTAAAATGGTGGCGGTTCCAGTAAATACTTCTAAGCAAACTGTCTAATTGTGGTAAAACTGTTAAAATACACAATGATAGTTCCCAGAAATAATTAAGAAAGTGTAATAAACATCTCAAGTACACGTTAATAGATTTTTACTACATTTACTGTCGAATTCAATCACGGAGGTTTCGAGTGGAAAGCTGTGAAATGACGAAAATACTGGTAATATTGACAATTCCGGATACTTCGGGTGGATTTTCACGGGACTGTGCTTTCAATATTAAGAGTTCATGTTTACAGAGCTCAGAATTGGTGTCTAAAGCCTTTGAATCACGAGAATAGTTTTTGTGTTTACAATTTAGGAGGATTGGCTTTGGCGTTTTTTTTGTGTGAATCAGTCAAAATGGTGGCGGTTCCAGTAAATACTTCTAAGCAAACTGTCTAATTGTGGTAAAACTGTTAAAATACACAATGAGAATTCCCAGAAATGATTAAGAACGTGTAATAAACCCCTCAAGTACACGTAAATAGATTCTTACTACATTTACTGTCGAATTCAATCACGGAGGTTTCCAGTGGAAAATACTGGTAATGTTTACAAGTCCGGGTACTTCGGGTGGCGTTTTCACGGGACTGTGCTTTCAATTATTACGAGTTCATGTTTACAGAGCTCAGAATTGGTGTCTAAAGCCTTTGAATCACGAGAATAGTTTTTATGTTTACAATTTAGGAGGATTGGCTTTGGCTTTTTTTTGTGTGAATCAGTTAAAATGGTGGCGGTTCCAGTAAATACTTCTAAGCAAACTGTCTAATTGTGGTAAAACTGTTAAAATACACAATGAGAGTTCCCAGAAATGATTAAGAAAGTGTAATAAACATCTCAAGTACACGTAAATAGATTCTTACTACATTTACTGTCGAATTCAAAACGGAGGTTTCCAGTGGAAAGCTGTGAAATGACGAAAATACTGGTAATGTTTACAAGTCCGGGTACTTCGGGTGGCGTTTTCACGGGACTGTGCTTTCAATTATTACGAGTTCATGTTTACAGAGCTCAGAATTGGTGTCTAAAGCCTTTGAATCACGAGAATAGTTTTTGTGTTTACAATTTAGGAGGATTGGCTTTGGCGTTTTTTTTGTGTGAATCAGTTAAAATGGTGGCGGTTCCAGTAAATACTTCTAAGCAAACTGTCTAATTGTGGTAAAACTGTTAAAATACACAATGAGAGTTCCCAGAAATGATTAAGAACGTGTAATAAACATCTCAAGTACACGTAAATAGATTCTTACTACATTTACTGTCAAATTCAATCACGGAGGTTTCCAGTGGAAAGCTGTGAAATGACGAAAATACTGGTAATGTTTACAAGTCCGGGTACTTCTGGTGGCGTTTTCACGGGACTGTGCTTTCAAATATTAAGAGTTCATGTTTACAGAGCTCAGAATGGGTGTCTAAAGCCTTGGAATGACGAGAATAGTTTTTATGTTTACAATTTAAGAGGAGTGGCTTTGGCGTTTTTTTTGTGTGAATCAGTTAAAATGGTGGCGGTTCCAGTAAATACTTCTAAGCAAACTGTCTAATTGTGGTAAAACTGTTAAAATACACAATGAGAGTTCCCAGAAATGATTAAGAACGTGTAATAAACATCTCAAGTACACGTAAATAGATTCTTACTACATTTACTGTCAAATTCAATCACGGAGGTTTCCAGTGGAAAGCTGTGAAATGACGAAAATACTGGTAATGTTTACAAGTCCGGGTACTTCTGGTGGCGTTTTCACGGGACTGTGCTTTCAAATATTAAGAGTTCATGTTTACAGAGCTCAGAATTGGTGTCTAAAGCCTTTGAATCACGAGAATAGTTTTTGTGTTTACAATTTAGGAGGATTGGCTTTCGCGTTTTTTTTGTGTGAATCAGTTAAAATGGTGGCGGTTCCAGTAAATACTTCTAAGCAAACTGTCTAATTGTGGTAAAACTGTTAAAATACACAATGAGAGTTCCCAGAAATGATTAAGAACGTGTAATAAACATCTCAAGTACACGTAAAGAGATTCTTACTCCATTTACTGTCGAATTAAACACGGAGGTTTCCAGTGGAAAGCTGTGAAATGACGAAAATACTGGTAATGTTTACAAGTACGGGTACTTCTGGTGGCGTTTTCACGGGACTGTGCTTTCAAATATTAAGAGTTCATGTTTACAGAGCTCAGAATTGGTGTCTAAAGCCTTTGAATGACGAGAATAGTGTTTTTGTTTACAATTTAGGAGGATTGGCTTTGGCGTTTTTTTTGTGTGAATCAGTTAAAATGGCGGCGGTTCCAGTAAATACTTCTAAGCAAACTGTCTAATTGTGGTAAAACTGTTAAAATACACAATGAGAGTTCCCAGAAATGATTAAGAACGTGTAATAAACATCTCAAGTACACGTAAATAGATTCTTGCTACATTTACTGTCGAATTCAATCAGGGAGGTTTCCAGTGGAAAGCTGTGAAATGACGAAAATACTGGTAATGTTTACAAGTCCGGGTACTTCTGGTGGCGTTTTCACGGGACTGTGCTTTCAAATATTAAGAGTTCATGTTTACAGAGCTCAGAATTGGTGTCTGAAGCCTTTGAATCACGAGAATAGTTTTTGTGTTTACAATTTAGGAGGATTGGCTTTGGCGTTTTTTTTGTGTGAATCAGTTAAAATGGTGGCGGTTCCAGTAAATACTTCTAAGCAAACTGTCTAATTGTGGTAAAACTGTTAAAATACACAATGAGAGTTCCCAGAAATGATTAAGAACGTGTAATAAACCCCTCAAGTACACGTAAATAGATTCTTACTACATTTACTGTCGAATTCAATCACGGAGGTTTCCAGTGGAAAATACTGGTAATGTTTACAAGTCCGGGTACTTCGGGTGGCGTTTTCACGGGACTGTGCTTTCAATTATTACGAGTTCATGTTTACAGAGCTCAGAATTGGTGTCTAAAGCCTTTGAATCACGAGAATAGTTTTTATGTTTACAATTTAGGAGGATTGGCTTTGGCTTTTTTTTGTGTGAATCAGTTAAAATGGTGGCGGTTCCAGTAAATACTTCTAAGCAAACTGTCTAATTGTGGTAAAACTGTTAAAATACACAATGATAGTTCCCAGAAATAATTAAGAAAGTGTAATAAACATCTCAAGTACACGTTAATAGATTTTTACTACATTTACTGTCGAATTCAATCACGGAGGTTTCGAGTGGAAAGCTGTGAAATGACGAAAATACTGGTAATATTGACAATTCCGGATACTTCGGGTGGATTTTCACGGGACTGTGCTTTCAATATTAAGAGTTCATGTTTACAGAGCTCAGAATTGGTGTCTAAAGCCTTTGAATCACGAGAATAGTTTTTGTGTTTACAATTTAGGAGGATTGGCTTTGGCGTTTTTTTTGTGTGAATCAGTCAAAATGGTGGCGGTTCCAGTAAATACTTCTAAGCAAACTGTCTAATTGTGGTAAAACTGTTAAAATACACAATGAGAATTCCCAGAAATGATTAAGAACGTGTAATAAACATCTCAAGTACACGTAAATAGATTCTTACTACATTTACTGTCGAATTCAACACGGAGGTTTCCAGTGGAAAGCTGTGAAATGACGAAAATACTGGTAATGTTTACAAGTACGGGTACTTCTGGTGGCGTTTTCACGGGACTGTGCTTTCAAATATTAAGAGTTCATGTTTACAGAGCTAAGAATTGGTGTCTAAAGCCGTTGAATCACGAGAATAGTTTTTGTGTTTAAAATTTAGGAGGATTGGCTTTGGCGTTTTCTTTGTGTGAATCAGTTAAAATGGTGGCGGTTCCAGTAAATACTTCTAAGCAAACTGTCTAATTGTGGTAAAACTGTTAAAATACACAATGAGAATTCCCAGAAATGATTAAGAACGTGTAATAAACCCCTCAAGTACACGTAAATAGATTCTTACTACATTTACTGTCGAATTCAATCACGGAGGTTTCCAGTGGAAAGCTGTGAAATGACGAAAATACTGGTAATGTTTACAAGTACGGGTACTTCGGGTGGCGTTTTCACGGGACTGTGCTTTCAAATATTAAGAGTTCATGTTTACAGAGCTAAGAATTGGTGTCTAAAGCCTTTGAATCACGAGAATAGTTTTTGTGTTTACAATTTAGGAGGATTGGCTTTGGCTTTTTTTTGTGTGAATCAGTTAAAATGGTGGCGGTTCCAGTAAATACTTCTAAGCAAACTGTCTAATTGTGGTAAAACTGTTAAAATACACAATGAGAGTTCCCAGAAATGATTAAGAACGTGTAATAAACATCTCAAGTACACGTAAATAGATTCTTACTACATTTACTGTCGAATTCAACACGGAGGTTTCCAGTGGAAAGCTGTGAAATGACGAAAATACTGGTAATGTTTACAAGTACGGGTACTTCTGGTGGCGTTTTCACGGGACTGTGCTTTCAAATATTAAGAGTTCATGTTTACAGAGCTAAGAATTGGTGTCTAAAGCCTTTGAATCACGAGAATAGTTTTTGTGTTTACAATTTAGGAGGATTGGCTTTGGCGTTTTTTTTGTGTGAATCAGTTAAAATGGTGGCGGTTCCAGTAAATACTTCTAAGCAAACTGTCTAATTGTGGTAAAACTGTTAAAATACACAATGAGAGTTCCCAGAAATGATTAAGAACGTGTAATAAACCCCTCAAGTACACGTAAATAGATTCTTACTACATTTACTGTCGAATTCAATCACGGAGGTTTCCAGTGGAAAATACTGGTAATGTTTACAAGTCCGGGTACTTCGGGTGGCGTTTTCACGGGACTGTGCTTTCAATTATTACGAGTTCATGTTTACAGAGCTCAGAATTGGTGTCTAAAGCCTTTGAATCACGAGAATAGTTTTTATGTTTACAATTTAGGAGGATTGGCTTTGGCTTTTTTTTGTGTGAATCAGTTAAAATGGTGGCGGTTCCAGTAAATACTTCTAAGCAAACTGTCTAATTGTGGTAAAACTGTTAAAATACACAATGATAGTTCCCAGAAATAATTAAGAAAGTGTAATAAACATCTCAAGTACACGTTAATAGATTTTTACTACATTTACTGTCGAATTCAATCACGGAGGTTTCGAGTGGAAAGCTGTGAAATGACGAAAATACTGGTAATATTGACAATTCCGGATACTTCGGGTGGATTTTCACGGGACTGTGCTTTCAATATTAAGAGTTCATGTTTACAGAGCTCAGAATTGGTGTCTAAAGCCTTTGAATCACGAGAATAGTTTTTGTGTTTACAATTTAGGAGGATTGGCTTTGGCGTTTTTTTTGTGTGAATCAGTCAAAATGGTGGCGGTTCCAGTAAATACTTCTAAGCAAACTGTCTAATTGTGGTAAAACTGTTAAAATACACAATGAGAATTCCCAGAAATGATTAAGAACGTGTAATAAACATCTCAAGTACACGTAAATAGATTCTTACTACATTTACTGTCGAATTCAACACGGAGGTTTCCAGTGGAAAGCTGTGAAATGACGAAAATACTGGTAATGTTTACAAGTACGGGTACTTCTGGTGGCGTTTTCACGGGACTGTGCTTTCAAATATTAAGAGTTCATGTTTACAGAGCTAAGAATTGGTGTCTAAAGCCGTTGAATCACGAGAATAGTTTTTGTGTTTAAAATTTAGGAGGATTGGCTTTGGCGTTTTCTTTGTGTGAATCAGTTAAAATGGTGGCGGTTCCAGTAAATACTTCTAAGCAAACTGTCTAATTGTGGTAAAACTGTTAAAATACACAATGAGAATTCCCAGAAATGATTAAGAACGTGTAATAAACCCCTCAAGTACACGTAAATAGATTCTTACTACATTTACTGTCGAATTCAATCACGGAGGTTTCCAGTGGAAAGCTGTGAAATGACGAAAATACTGGTAATGTTTACAAGTCCGGGTACTTCGGGTGGCGTTTTCACGGGACTGTGCTTTCAAATATTAAGAGTTCATGTTTACAGAGCTAAGAATTGGTGTCTAAAGCCTTTGAATCACGAGAATAGTTTTTGTGTTTACAATTTAGGAGGATTGGCTTTGGCTTTTTTTTGTGTGAATCAGTTAAAATGGTGGCGGTTCCAGTAAATACTTCTAAGCAAACTGTCTAATTGTGGTAAAACTGTTAAAATACACAATGAGAGTTCCCAGAAATGATTAAGAACGTGTAATAAACATCTCAAGTACACGTAAATAGATTCTTACTACATTTACTGTCGAATTCAACACGGAGGTTTCCAGTGGAAAGCTGTGAAATGACGAAAATACTGGTAATGTTTACAAGTACGGGTACTTCTGGTGGCGTTTTCACGGGACTGTGCTTTCAAATATTAAGAGTTCATGTTTACAGAGCTAAGAATTGGTGTCTAAAGCCTTTGAATCACGAGAATAGTTTTTGTGTTTACAATTTAGGAGGATTGGCTTTGGCGTTTTTTTTGTGTGAATCAGTTAAAATGGTGGCGGTTCCAGTAAATACTTCTAAGCAAACTGTCTAATTGTGGTAAAACTGTTAAAATACACAATGAGAGTTCCCAGAAATGATTAAGAACGTGTAATAAACACCTCAAGTACACGTAAATAGATTCTTACTACATTTACTGTCGAATTCAATCACGGAGGTTTCCAGTGGAAAGCTGTGAAATGACGAAAATACTGGTAATGTTTACAAGTCCGGGTACTTCGGGTGGCGTTTTCACGGGACTGTGCTTTCAATTATTACGAGTTCATGTTTACAGAGCTCAGAATTGGTGTCTAAAGCCTTTGAATCACGAGAATAGTTTTTGTGTTTACAATTTAGGAGGATTGGCTTTGGCGTTTTTTTTGTGTGAATCAGTTAAAATGGTGGCGGTTCCAGTAAATACTTCTAAGCAAACTGTCTAATTGTGGTAAAACTGTTAAAATACACAATGAGAGTTCCCAGAAATGATTAAGAACGTGTAATAAACATCTCAAGTACACGTAAATAGATTCTTACTACATTTACTGTCAAATTCAATCACGGAGGTTTCCAGTGGAAAGCTGTGAAATGACGAAAATACTGGTAATGTTTACAAGTACGGGTACTTCTGGTGGCGTTTTCACGGGACTGTGCTTTCAAATATTAAGAGTTCATGTTTACAGAGCTCAGAATTGGTGTCTAAAGCCTTGGAATGACGAGAATAGTTTTTATGTTTACAATTTAGGAGGATTGGCTTTGGCGTTTTTTTTGTGTGAATCAGTTAAAATGGCGGCGGTTCCAGTAAATACTTCTAAGCAAACTGTCTAATTGTGGTAAAACTGTTAAAATACACAATGAGAGTTCCCAGAAATGATTAAGAACGTGTAATAAACATCTCAAGTACACGTAAATAGATTCTTGCTACATTTACTGTCGAATTCAATCAGGGAGGTTTCCAGTGGAAAGCTGTGAAATGACGAAAATACTGGTAATGTTTACAAGTCCGGGTACTCCTGGTGGCGTTTTCACGGGACTGTGCTTTCAAATATTAAGAGTTCATGTTTACAGAGCTCAGAATTGGTGTCTGAAGCCTTTGAATCACGAGAATAGTTTTTGTGTTTACAATTTAGGAGGATTGGCTTTGGCGTTTTTTTTGTGTGAATCAGTTAAAATGGTGGCGGTTCCAGTAAATACTTCTAAGCAAACTGTCTAATTGTGGTAAAACTGTTAAAATACACAATGAGAGTTCCCAGAAATGATTAAGAACGTGTAATAAACCCCTCAAGTACACGTAAATAGATTCTTACTACATTTACTGTCGAATTCAATCACGGAGGTTTCCAGTGGAAAATACTGGTAATGTTTACAAGTCCGGGTACTTCGGGTGGCGTTTTCACGGGACTGTGCTTTCAATTATTACGAGTTCATGTTTACAGAGCTCAGAATTGGTGTCTAAAGCCTTTGAATCACGAGAATAGTTTTTATGTTTACAATTTAGGAGGATTGGCTTTGGCTTTTTTTTGTGTGAATCAGTTAAAATGGTGGCGGTTCCAGTAAATACTTCTAAGCAAACTGTCTAATTGTGGTAAAACTGTTAAAATACACAATGATAGTTCCCAGAAATAATTAAGAAAGTGTAATAAACATCTCAAGTACACGTTAATAGATTTTTACTACATTTACTGTCGAATTCAATCACGGAGGTTTCGAGTGGAAAGCTGTGAAATGACGAAAATACTGGTAATATTGACAATTCCGGATACTTCGGGTGGATTTTCACGGGACTGTGCTTTCAATATTAAGAGTTCATGTTTACAGAGCTCAGAATTGGTGTCTAAAGCCTTTGAATCACGAGAATAGTTTTTGTGTTTACAATTTAGGAGGATTGGCTTTGGCGTTTTTTTTGTGTGAATCAGTCAAAATGGTGGCGGTTCCAGTAAATACTTCTAAGCAAACTGTCTGTGGTAAAACTGTTAAAATACACAATGAGAATTCCCAGAAATGATTAAGAACGTGTAATAAACATCTCAAGTACACGTAAATAGATTCTTACTACATTTACTGTCGAATTCAACACGGAGGTTTCCAGTGGAAAGCTGTGAAATGACGAAAATACTGGTAATGTTTACAAGTACGGGTACTTCTGGTGGCGTTTTCACGGGACTGTGCTTTCAAATATTAAGAGTTCATGTTTACAGAGCTAAGAATTGGTGTCTAAAGCCGTTGAATCACGAGAATAGTTTTTGTGTTTACAATTTAGGAGGATTGGCTTTGGCGTTTTCTTTGTGTGAATCAGTTAAAATGGTGGCGGTTCCAGTAAATACTTCTAAGCAAACTGTCTAATTGTGGTAAAACTGTTAAAATACACAATGAGAGTTCCCAGAAATGATTAAGAACGTGTAATAAACCCCTCAAGTACACGTAAATAGATTCTTACTACATTTACTGTCGAATTCAATCACGGAGGTTTCCAGTGGAAAGCTGTGAAATGACGAAAATACTGGTAATGTTTACAAGTCCGGGTACTTCGGGTGGCGTTTTCACGGGACTGTGCTTTCAAATATTAAGAGTTCATGTTTACAGAGCTAAGAATTGGTGTCTAAAGCCTTTGAATCACGAGAATAGTTTTTGTGTTTACAATTTAGGAGGATTGGCTTTGGCTTTTTTTTGTGTGAATCAGTTAAAATGGTCGCGGTTCCAGTAAATACTTCTAAGCAAACTGTCTAATTGTGGTAAAACTGTTAAAATACACAATGAGAGTTCCCAGAAATGATTAAGAACGTGTAATAAACCCCTCAAGTACACGTAAATAGATTCTTACTACATTTACTGTCGAATTCAACACGGAGGTTTCCAGTGGAAAGCTGTGAAATGACGAAAATACTGGTAATGTTTACAAGTACGGGTACTTCTGGTGGCGTTTTCACGGGACTGTGCTTTCAAATATTAAGAGTTCATGTTTACAGAGCTCAGAATTGGTGTCTAAAGCCTTTGAATCACGAGAATAGTTTTTGTGTTTACAATTTAGGAGGATTGGCTTTGGCGTTTTTTTTGTATGAATCAGTCAAAATGGTGGCGGTTCCAGTAAATACTTCTAAGCAAACTGTCTAATTGTGGTAAAACTGTTAAAATACACAATGAGAGTTCCCAGAAATGATTAAGAACGTGTAATAAACCCCTCAAGAACACGTAAATAGATTCTTGCTACATTTACTGTCGAATTCAATCACGGAGGTTTCCAGTGGAAAGCTTTGAAATGACGAAAATACTGGTAATGTTTACAAGTACGGGTACTTCTGGTGGCGTTTTCACGGGACTGTGCTTTCAAATATTAAGAGTTCATGTTTACAGAGCTCAGAATTGGTGTCTAAAGCCTTTGAATGACGAGAATAGTGTTTTTGTTTACAATTTAGGAGGATTGGCTTTGGCGTTTTTTTTGTGTGAATCAGTTAAAATGGTGGCGGTTCCAGTAAATACTTCTAAGCAAACTGTCTAATTGTGGTAAAACTGTTAAAATACACAATGAGAGTTCCCAGAAATGATTAAGAACGTGTAATAAACATCTCAAGTACACGTAAATAGATTCTTACTACATTTACTGTCGAATTCAACACGGAGGTTTCCAGTGGAAAGCTGTGAAATGACGAAAATACTGGTAATGTTTACAAGTACGGGTACTTCTGGTGGCGTTTTCACGGAACTGTGCTTTCAAATATTAAGAGTTCATGTTTACAGAGCTAAGAATTGGTGTCTAAAGCCTTTGAATCACGAGAATAGTTTTTGTGTTTACAATTTAGGAGGATTGGCTTTGGCGTTTTTTTTGTGTGAATCAGTTAAAATGGTGGCGGTTCCAGTAAATACTTCTAAGCAAACTGTCTAATTGTGGTAAAACTGTTAAAATACACAATGAGAGTTCCCAGAAATGATTAAGAACGTGTAATAAACATCTCAAGTACACGTAAATAGATTCTTACTACATTTACTGTCGAATTCAATCACGGAGGTTTCCAGTGGAAAGCTGTGAAATGACGAAAATACTGGTAATGTTTACAAGTCCGGGTACTTCGGGTGGCGTTTTCACGGGACTGTGCTTTCAAATATTAAGAGTTCATGTTTACAGAGCTAAGAATTGGTGTCTAAAGCCTTTGAATCACGAGAATAGTTTTTGTGTTTACAATTTAGGAGGATTGGCTTTGGCTTTTTTTTGTGTGAATCAGTTAAAATGGTCGCGGTTCCAGTAAATACTTCTAAGCAAACTGTCTAATTGTGGTAAAACTGTTAAAATACACAATGAGAGTTCCCAGAAATGATTAAGAACGTGTAATAAACCCCTCAAGTACACGTAAATAGATTCTTACTACATTTACTGTCGAATTCAACACGGAGGTTTCCAGTGGAAAGCTGTGAAATGACGAAAATACTGGTAATGTTTACAAGTACGGGTACTTCTGGTGGCGTTTTCACGGGACTGTGCTTTCAAATATTAAGAGTTCATGTTTACAGAGCTCAGAATTGGTGTCTAAAGCCTTTGAATCACGAGAATAGTTTTTGTGTTTACAATTTAGGAGGATTGGCTTTGGCGTTTTTTTTGTATGAATCAGTCAAAATGGTGGCGGTTCCAGTAAATACTTCTAAGCAAACTGTCTAATTGTGGTAAAACTGTTAAAATACACAATGAGAGTTCCCAGAAATGATTAAGAACGTGTAATAAACCCCTCAAGAACACGTAAATAGATTCTTGCTACATTTACTGTCGAATTCAATCACGGAGGTTTCCAGTGGAAAGCTTTGAAATGACGAAAATACTGGTAATGTTTACAAGTACGGGTACTTCTGGTGGCGTTTTCACGGGACTGTGCTTTCAAATATTAAGAGTTCATGTTTACAGAGCTAAGAATTGGTGTCTAAAGCCGTTGAATCACGAGAATAGTTTTTGTGTTTACAATTTAGGAGGATTGGCTTTGGCGTTTTCTTTGTGTGAATCAGTTAAAATGGTGGCGGTTCCAGTAAATACTTCTAAGCAAACTGTCTAATTGTGGTAAAACTGTTAAAATACACAATGAGAGTTCCCAGAAATGATTAAGAACGTGTAATAAACCCCTCAAGTACACGTAAATAGATTCTTACTACATTTACTGTCGAATTCAATCACGGAGGTTTCCAGTGGAAAGCTGTGAAATGACGAAAATACTGGTAATGTTTACAAGTCCGGGTACTTCGGGTGGCGTTTTCACGGGACTGTGCTTTCAAATATTAAGAGTTCATGTTTACAGAGCTAAGAATTGGTGTCTAAAGCCTTTGAATCACGAGAATAGTTTTTGTGTTTACAATTTAGGAGGATTGGCTTTGGCTTTTTTTTGTGTGAATCAGTTAAAATGGTCGCGGTTCCAGTAAATACTTCTAAGCAAACTGTCTAATTGTGGTAAAACTGTTAAAATACACAATGAGAGTTCCCAGAAATGATTAAGAACGTGTAATAAACCCCTCAAGTACACGTAAATAGATTCTTACTACATTTACTGTCGAATTCAACACGGAGGTTTCCAGTGGAAAGCTGTGAAATGACGAAAATACTGGTAATGTTTACAAGTACGGGTACTTCTGGTGGCGTTTTCACGGGACTGTGCTTTCAAATATTAAGAGTTCAAGTTTACAGAGCTCAGAATTGGTGTCTAAAGCCTTGGAATGACGAGAATAGTTTTTATGTTTACAATTTAGGAGGATTGGCTTTGGCGTTTTTTTTGTGTGAATCAGTTAAAATGGCGGCGGTTCCAGTAAATACTTCTAAGCAAACTGTCTAATTGTGGTAAAACTGTTAAAATACACAATGAGAGTTCCCAGAAATGATTAAGAACGTGTAATAAACATCTCAAGTACACGTAAATAGATTCTTGCTACATTTACTGTCGAATTCAATCAGGGAGGTTTCCAGTGGAAAGCTGTGAAATGACGAAAATACTGGTAATGTTTACAAGTCCGGGTACTCCTGGTGGCGTTTTCACGGGACTGTGCTTTCAAATATTAAGAGTTCATGTTTACAGAGCTCAGAATTGGTGTCTGAAGCCTTTGAATCACGAGAATAGTTTTTGTGTTTACAATTTAGGAGGATTGGCTTTGGCGTTTTTTTTGTGTGAATCAGTTAAAATGGTGGCGGTTCCAGTAAATACTTCTAAGCAAACTGTCTAATTGTGGTAAAACTGTTAAAATACACAATGAGAGTTCCCAGAAATGATTAAGAACGTGTAATAAACCCCTCAAGTACACGTAAATAGATTCTTACTACATTTACTGTCGAATTCAATCACGGAGGTTTCCAGTGGAAAATACTGGTAATGTTTACAAGTCCGGGTACTTCGGGTGGCGTTTTCACGGGACTGTGCTTTCAATTATTACGAGTTCATGTTTACAGAGCTCAGAATTGGTGTCTAAAGCCTTTGAATCACGAGAATAGTTTTTATGTTTACAATTTTGGAGGATTGGCTTTGGCTTTTTATTGTGTGAATCAGTTAAAATGGTGGCGGTTCCAGTAAATACTTCTAAGCAAACTGTCTAATTGTGGTAAAACTGTTAAAATACACAATGATAGTTCCCAGAAATAATTAAGAAAGTGTAATAAACATCTCAAGTACACGTTAATAGATTTTTACTACATTTACTGTCGAATTCAATCACGGAGGTTTCGAGTGGAAAGCTGTGAAATGACGAAAATACTGGTAATATTGACAATTCCGGATACTTCGGGTGGATTTTCACGGGACTGTGCTTTCAATATTAAGAGTTCATGTTTACAGAGCTCAGAATTGGTGTCTAAAGCCTTTGAATCACGAGAATAGTTTTTGTGTTTACAATTTAGGAGGATTGGCTTTGGCGTTTTTTTTGTGTGAATCAGTCAAAATGGTGGCGGTTCCAGTAAATACTTCTAAGCAAACTGTCTGTGGTAAAACTGTTAAAATACACAATGAGAATTCCCAGAAATGATTAAGAACGTGTAATAAACATCTCAAGTACACGTAAATAGATTCTTACTACATTTACTGTCGAATTCAACACGGAGGTTTCCAGTGGAAAGCTGTGAAATGACGAAAATACTGGTAATGTTTACAAGTACGGGTACTTCTGGTGGCGTTTTCACGGGACTGTGCTTTCAAATATTAAGAGTTCATGTTTACAGAGCTAAGAATTGGTGTGTAAAGCCGTTGAATCACGAGAATAGTTTTTGTGTTTACAATTTAGGAGGATTGGCTTTGGCGTTTTCTTTGTGTGAATCAGTTAAAATGGTGGCGGTTCCAGTAAATACTTCTAAGCAAACTGTCTAATTGTGGTAAAACTGTTAAAATACACAATGAGAGTTCCCAGAAATGATTAAGAACGTGTAATAAACCCCTCAAGTACACGTAAATAGATTCTTACTACATTTACTGTCGAATTCAATCACGGAGGTTTCCAGTGGAAAGCTGTGAAATGACGAAAATACTGGTAATGTTTACAAGTCCGGGTACTTCGGGTGGCGTTTTCACGGGACTGTGCTTTCAAATATTAAGAGTTCATGTTTACAGAGCTAAGAATTGGTGTCTAAAGCCTTTGAATCACGAGAATAGTTTTTGTGTTTACAATTTAGGAGGATTGGCTTTGGCTTTTTTTTGTGTGAATCAGTTAAAATGGTCGCGGTTCCAGTAAATACTTCTAAGCAAACTGTCTAATTGTGGTAAAACTGTTAAAATACACAATGAGAGTTCCCAGAAATGATTAAGAACGTGTAATAAACCCCTCAAGTACACGTAAATAGATTCTTACTACATTTACTGTCGAATTCAACACGGAGGTTTCCAGTGGAAAGCTGTGAAATGACGAAAATACTGGTAATGTTTACAAGTACGGGTACTTCTGGTGGCGTTTTCACGGGACTGTGCTTTCAAATATTAAGAGTTCATGTTTACAGAGCTCAGAATTGGTGTCTAAAGCCTTTGAATCACGAGAATAGTTTTTGTGTTTACAATTTAGGAGGATTGGCTTTGGCGTTTTTTTTGTATGAATCAGTCAAAATGGTGGCGGTTCCAGTAAATACTTCTAAGCAAACTGTCTAATTGTGGTAAAACTGTTAAAATACACAATGAGAGTTCCCAGAAATGATTAAGAACGTGTAATAAACCCCTCAAGAACACGTAAATAGATTCTTGCTACATTTACTGTCGAATTCAATCACGGAGGTTTCCAGTGGAAAGCTTTGAAATGACGAAAATACTGGTAATGTTTACAAGTACGGGTACTTCTGGTGGCGTTTTCACGGGACTGTGCTTTCAAATATTAAGAGTTCATGTTTACAGAGCTAAGAATTGGTGTCTAAAGCCGTTGAATCACGAGAATAGTTTTTGTGTTTACAATTTAGGAGGATTGGCTTTGGCGTTTTCTTTGTGTGAATCAGTTAAAATGGTGGCGGTTCCAGTAAATACTTCTAAGCAAACTGTCTAATTGTGGTAAAACTGTTAAAATACACAATGAGAGTTCCCAGAAATGATTAAGAACGTGTAATAAACCCCTCAAGTACACGTAAATAGATTCTTACTACATTTACTGTCGAATTCAATCACGGAGGTTTCCAGTGGAAAGCTGTGAAATGACGAAAATACTGGTAATGTTTACAAGTCCGGGTACTTCGGGTGGCGTTTTCACGGGACTGTGCTTTCAAATATTAAGAGTTCATGTTTACAGAGCTAAGAATTGGTGTCTAAAGCCTTTGAATCACGAGAATAGTTTTTGTGTTTACAATTTAGGAGGATTGGCTTTGGCTTTTTTTTGTGTGAATCAGTTAAAATGGTCGCGGTTCCAGTAAATACTTCTAAGCAAACTGTCTAATTGTGGTAAAACTGTTAAAATACACAATGAGAGTTCCCAGAAATGATTAAGAACGTGTAATAAACCCCTCAAGTACACGTAAATAGATTCTTACTACATTTACTGTCGAATTCAACACGGAGGTTTCCAGTGGAAAGCTGTGAAATGACGAAAATACTGGTAATGTTTACAAGTACGGGTACTTCTGGTGGCGTTTTCACGGGACTGTGCTTTCAAATATTAAGAGTTCATGTTTACAGAGCTCAGAATTGGTGTCTAAAGCCTTGGAATGACGAGAATAGTTTTTATGTTTACAATTTAGGAGGATTGGCTTTGGCGTTTTTTTTGTGTGAATCAGTTAAAATGGCGGCGGTTCCAGTAAATACTTCTAAGCAAACTGTCTAATTGTGGTAAAACTGTTAAAATACACAATGAGAGTTCCCAGAAATGATTAAGAACGTGTAATAAACATCTCAAGTACACGTAAATAGATTCTTGCTACATTTACTGTCGAATTCAATCAGGGAGGTTTCCAGTGGAAAGCTGTGAAATGACGAAAATACTGGTAATGTTTACAAGTCCGGGTACTCCTGGTGGCGTTTTCACGGGACTGTGCTTTCAAATATTAAGAGTTCATGTTTACAGAGCTCAGAATTGGTGTCTGAAGCCTTTGAATCACGAGAATAGTTTTTGTGTTTACAATTTAGGAGGATTGGCTTTGGCGTTTTTTTTGTGTGAATCAGTTAAAATGGTGGCGGTTCCAGTAAATACTTCTAAGCAAACTGTCTAATTGTGGTAAAACTGTTAAAATACACAATGAGAGTTCCCAGAAATGATTAAGAACGTGTAATAAACCCCTCAAGTACACGTAAATAGATTCTTACTACATTTACTGTTGAATTCAATCACGGAGGTTTCCAGTGGAAAATACTGGTAATGTTTACAAGTCCGGGTACTTCGGGTGGCGTTTTCACGGGACTGTGCTTTCAATTATTACGAGTTCATGTTTACAGAGCTCAGAATTGGTGTCTAAAGCCTTTGAATCACGAGAATAGTTTTTATGTTTACAATTTTGGAGGATTGGCTTTGGCTTTTTATTGTGTGAATCAGTTAAAATGGTGGCGGTTCCAGTAAATACTTCTAAGCAAACTGTCTAATTGTGGTAAAACTGTTAAAATACACAATGATAGTTCCCAGAAATAATTAAGAAAGTGTAATAAACATCTCAAGTACACGTTAATAGATTTTTACTACATTTACTGTCGAATTCAATCACGGAGGTTTCGAGTGGAAAGCTGTGAAATGACGAAAATACTGGTAATATTGACAATTCCGGATACTTCGGGTGGATTTTCACGGGACTGTGCTTTCAATATTAAGAGTTCATGTTTACAGAGCTCAGAATTGGTGTCTAAAGCCTTTGAATCACGAGAATAGTTTTTGTGTTTACAATTTAGGAGGATTGGCTTTGGCGTTTTTTTTGTGTGAATCAGTCAAAATGGTGGCGGTTCCAGTAAATACTTCTAAGCAAACTGTCTGTGGTAAAACTGTTAAAATACACAATGAGAATTCCCAGAAATGATTAAGAACGTGTAATAAACATCTCAAGTACACGTAAATAGATTCTTACTACATTTACTGTCGCATTCAACACGGAGGTTTCCAGTGGAAAGCTGTGAAATGACGAAAATACTGGTAATGTTTACAAGTACGGGTACTTCTGGTGGCGTTTTCACGGGACTGTGCTTTCAAATATTAAGAGTTCATGTTTACAGAGCTAAGAATTGGTGTCTAAAGCCGTTGAATCACGAGAATAGTTTTTGTGTTTACAATTTAGGAGGATTGGCTTTGGCGTTTTCTTTGTGTGAATCAGTTAAAATGGTGGCGGTTCCAGTAAATACTTCTAAGCAAACTGTCTAATTGTGGTAAAACTGTTAAAATACACAATGAGAGTTCCCAGAAATGATTAAGAACGTGTAATAAACCCCTCAAGTACACGTAAATAGATTCTTACTACATTTACTGTCGAATTCAATCACGGAGGTTTCCAGTGGAAAGCTGTGAAATGACGAAAATACTGGTAATGTTTACAAGTCCGGGTACTTCGGGTGGCGTTTTCACGGGACTGTGCTTTCAAATATTAAGAGTTCATGTTTACAGAGCTAAGAATTGGTGTCTAAAGCCTTTGAATCACGAGAATAGTTTTTGTGTTTACAATTTAGGAGGATTGGCTTTGGCTTTTTTTTGTGTGAATCAGTTAAAATGGTCGCGGTTCCAGTAAATACTTCTAAGCAAACTGTCTAATTGTGGTAAAACTGTTAAAATACACAATGAGAGTTCCCAGAAATGATTAAGAACGTGTAATAAACCCCTCAAGTACACGTAAATAGATTCTTACTACATTTACTGTCGAATTCAACACGGATGTTTCCAGTGGAAAGCTGTGAAATGACGAAAATACTGGTAATGTTTACAAGTACGGGTACTTCTGGTGGCGTTTTCACGGGACTGTGCTTTCAAATATTAAGAGTTCATGTTTACAGAGCTCAGAATTGGTGTCTAAAGCCTTTGAATCACGAGAATAGTTTTTGTGTTTACAATTTAGGAGGATTGGCTTTGGCGTTTTTTTTGTATGAATCAGTCAAAATGGTGGCGGTTCCAGTAAATACTTCTAAGCAAACTGTCTAATTGTGGTAAAACTGTTAAAATACACAATGAGAGTTCCCAGAAATGATTAAGAACGTGTAATAAACCCCTCAAGAACACGTAAATAGATTCTTGCTACATTTACTGTCGAATTCAATCACGGAGGTTTCCAGTGGAAAGCTTTGAAATGACGAAAATACTGGTAATGTTTACAAGTACGGGTACTTCTGGTGGCGTTTTCACGGGACTGTGCTTTCAAATATTAAGAGTTCATGTTTACAGAGCTCAGAATTGGTGTCTAAAGCCTTTGAATGACGAGAATAGTGTTTTTGTTTACAATTTAGGAGGATTGGCTTTGGCGTTTTTTTTGTGTGAATCAGTTAAAATGGTGGCGGTTCCAGTAAATACTTCTAAGCAAACTGTCTAATTGTGGTAAAACTGTTAAAATACACAATGAGAGTTCCCAGAAATGATTAAGAACGTGTAATAAACATCTCAAGTACACGTAAATAGATTCTTACTACATTTACTGTCGAATTCAACACGGAGGTTTCCAGTGGAAAGCTGTGAAATGACGAAAATACTGGTAATGTTTACAAGTACGGGTACTTCTGGTGGCGTTTTCACGGAACTGTGCTTTCAAATATTAAGAGTTCATGTTTACAGAGCTAAGAATTGGTGTCTAAAGCCTTTGAATCACGAGAATAGTTTTTGTGTTTACAATTTAGGAGGATTGGCTTTGGCGTTTTTTTTGTGTGAATCAGTTAAAATGGTGGCGGTTCCAGTAAATACTTCTAAGCAAACTGTCTAATTGTGGTAAAACTGTTAAAATACACAATGAGAGTTCCCAGAAATGATTAAGAACGTGTAATAAACCCCTCAAGTACACGTAAATAGATTCTTACTACATTTACTGTCGAATTCAATCACGGAGGTTTCCAGTGGAAAGCTGTGAAATGACGAAAATACTGGTAATGTTTACAAGTCCGGGTACTTCCGGTGGCGTTTTCACGGGACTGTGCTTTCAAATATTAAGAGTTCATGTTTACAGAGCTAAGAATTGGTGTCTAAAGCCTTTGAATCACGAGAATAGTTTTTGTGTTTACAATTTAGGAGGATTGGCTTTGGCTTTTTTTTGTGTGAATCAGTTAAAATGGTCGCGGTTCCAGTAAATACTTCTAAGCAAACTGTCTAATTGTGGTAAAACTGTTAAAATACACAATGAGAGTTCCCAGAAATGATTAAGAACGTGTAATAAACCCCTCAAGTACACGTAAATAGATTCTTACTACATTTACTGTCGAATTCAACACGGAGGTTTCCAGTGGAAAGCTGTGAAATGACGAAAATACTGGTAATGTTTACAAGTACGGGTACTTCTGGTGGCGTTTTCACGGGACTGTGCTTTCAAATATTAAGAGTTCATGTTTACAGAGCTCAGAATTGGTGTCTAAAGCCTTTGAATCACGAGAATAGTTTTTGTGTTTACAATTTAGGAGGATTGGCTTTGGCGTTTTTTTTGTATGAATCAGTCAAAATGGTGGCGGTTCCAGTAAATACTTCTAAGCAAACTGTCTAATTGTGGTAAAACTGTTAAAATACACAATGAGAGTTCCCAGAAATGATTAAGAACGTGTAATAAACCCCTCAAGAACACGTAAATAGATTCTTGCTACATTTACTGTCGAATTCAATCACGGAGGTTTCCAGTGGAAAGCTTTGAAATGACGAAAATACTGGTAATGTTTACAAGTACGGGTACTTCTGGTGGCGTTTTCACGGGACTGTGCTTTCAAATATTAAGAGTTCATGTTTACAGAGCTCAGAATTGGTGTCTAAAGCCTTTGAATGACGAGAATAGTGTTTTTGTTTACAATTTAGGAGGATTGGCTTTGGCGTTTTTTTTGTGTGAATCAGTTAAAATGGTGGCGGTTCCAGTAAATACTTCTAAGCAAACTGTCTAATTGTGGTAAAACTGTTAAAATACACAATGAGAGTTCCCAGAAATGATTAAGAACGTGTAATAAACATCTCAAGGACACGTAAATAGATTCTTACTACATTTACTGTCGAATTCAACACGGAGGTTTCCAGTGGAAAGCTGTGAAATGACGAAAATACTGGTAATGTTTACAAGTACGGGTACTTCTGGTGGCGTTTTCACGGAACTGTGCTTTCAAATATTAAGAGTTCATGTTTACAGAGCTAAGAATTGGTGTCTAAAGCCTTTGAATCACGAGAATAGTTTTTGTGTTTACAATTTAGGAGGATTGGCTTTGGCGTTTTTTTTGTGTGAATCAGTTAAAATGGTGGCGGTTCCAGTAAATACTTCTAAGCAAACTGTCTAATTGTGGTAAAACTGTTAAAATACACAATGAGAGTTCCCAGAAATGATTAAGAACGTGTAATAAACATCTCAAGTACACGTAAATAGATTCTTACTACATTTACTGTCGAATTCAATCACGGAGGTTTCCAGTGGAAAGCTGTGAAATGACGAAAATACTGGTAATGTTTACAAGTCCGGGTACTTCGGGTGGCGTTTTCACGGGACTGTGCTTTCAAATATTAAGAGTTCATGTTTACAGAGCTAAGAATTGGTGTCTAAAGCCTTTGAATCACGAGAATAGTTTTTGTGTTTACAATTTAGGAGGATTGGCTTTGGCTTTTTTTTGTGTGAATCAGTTAAAATGGTCGCGGTTCCAGTAAATACTTCTAAGCAAACTGTCTAATTGTGGTAAAACTGTTAAAATACACAATGAGAGTTCCCAGAAATGATTAAGAACGTGTAATAAACCCCTCAAGTACACGTAAATAGATTCTTACTACATTTACTGTCGAATTCAACACGGAGGTTTCCAGTGGAAAGCTGTGAAATGACGAAAATACTGGTAATGTTTACAAGTACGGGTACTTCTGGTGGCGTTTTCACGGGACTGTGCTTTCAAATATTAAGAGTTCATGTTTACAGAGCTCAGAATTGGTGTCTAAAGCCTTTGAATCACGAGAATAGTTTTTGTGTTTACAATTTAGGAGGATTGGCTTTGGCGTTTTTTTTGTATGAATCAGTCAAAATGGTGGCGGTTCCAGTAAATACTTCTAAGCAAACTGTCTAATTGTGGTAAAACTGTTAAAATACACAATGAGAGTTCCCAGAAATGATTAAGAACGTGTAATAAACCCCTCAAGAACACGTAAATAGATTCTTGCTACATTTACTGTCGAATTCAATCACGGAGGTTTCCAGTGGAAAGCTTTGAAATGACGAAAATACTGGTAATGTTTACAAGTACGGGTACTTCTGGTGGCGTTTTCACGGGACTGTGCTTTCAAATATTAAGAGTTCATGTTTACAGAGCTAAGAATTGGTGTCTAAAGCCGTTGAATCACGAGAATAGTTTTTGTGTTTACAATTTAGGAGGATTGGCTTTGGCGTTTTCTTTGTGTGAATCAGTTAAAATGGTGGCGGTTCCAGTAAATACTTCTAAGCAAACTGTCTAATTGTGGTAAAACTGTTAAAATACACAATGAGAGTTCCCAGAAATGATTAAGAACGTGTAATAAACCCCTCAAGTACACGTAAATAGATTCTTACTACATTTACTGTCGAATTCAATCACGGAGGTTTCCAGTGGAAAGCTGTGAAATGACGAAAATACTGGTAATGTTTACAAGTCCGGGTACTTCGGGTGGCGTTTTCACGGGACTGTGCTTTCAAATATTAAGAGTTCATGTTTACAGAGCTAAGAATTGGTGTCTAAAGCCTTTGAATCACGAGAATAGTTTTTGTGTTTACAATTTAGGAGGATTGGCTTTGGCTTTTTTTTGTGTGAATCAGTTAAAATGGTCGCGGTTCCAGTAAATACTTCTAAGCAAACTGTCTAATTGTGGTAAAACTGTTAAAATACACAATGAGAGTTCCCAGAAATGATTAAGAACGTGTAATAAACCCCTCAAGAACACGTAAATAGATTCTTGCTACATTTACTGTCGAATTCAATCACGGAGGTTTCCAGTGGAAAGCTTTGAAATGACGAAAATACTGGTAATGTTTACAAGTACGGGTACTTCTGGTGGCGTTTTCACGGGACTGTGCTTTCAAATATTAAGAGTTCATGTTTACAGAGCTCAGAATTGGTGTCTAAAGCCTTTGAATGACGAGAATAGTGTTTTTGTTTACAATTTAGGAGGATTGGCTTTGGCGTTTTTTTTTGTGTGAATCAGTTAAAATGGTGGCGGTTCCAGTAAATACTTCTAAGCAAACTGTCTAATTGTGGTAAAACTGTTAAAATACACAATGAGAGTTCCCAGAAATGATTAAGAACGTGTAATAAACATCTCAAGTACACGTAAATAGATTCTTACTACATTTACTGTCGAATTCAACACGGAGGTTTCCAGTGGAAAGCTGTGAAATGACGAAAATACTGGTAATGTTTACAAGTACGGGTACTTCTGGTGGCGTTTTCACGGAACTGTGCTTTCAAATATTAAGAGTTCATGTTTACAGAGCTAAGAATTGGTGTCTAAAGCCTTTGAATCACGAGAATAGTTTTTGTGTTTACAATTTAGGAGGATTGGCTTTGGCGTTTTTTTTGTGTGAATCAGTTAAAATGGTGGCGGTTCCAGTAAATACTTCTAAGCAAACTGTCTAATTGTGGTAAAACTGTTAAAATACACAATGAGAGTTCCCAGAAATGATTAAGAACGTGTAATAAACATCTCAAGTACACGTAAATAGATTCTTACTACATTTACTGTCGAATTCAATCACGGAGGTTTCCAGTGGAAAGCTGTGAAATGACGAAAATACTGGTAATGTTTACAAGTCCGGGTACTTCGGTTGGCGTTTTCACGGGACTGTGCTTTCAAATATTAAGAGTTCATGTTTACAGAGCTAAGAATTGGTGTCTAAAGCCTTTGAATCACGAGAATAGTTTTTGTGTTTACAATTTAGGAGGATTGGCTTTGGCTTTTTTTTGTGTGAATCAGTTAAAATGGTCGCGGTTCCAGTAAATACTTCTAAGCAAACTGTCTAATTGTGGTAAAACTGTTAAAATACACAATGAGAGTTCCCAGAAATGATTAAGAACGTGTAATAAACCCCTCAAGTACACGTAAATAGATTCTTACTACATTTACTGTCGAATTCAACACGGAGGTTTCCAGTGGAAAGCTGTGAAATGACGAAAATACTGGTAATGTTTACAAGTACGGGTACTTCTGGTGGCGTTTTCACGGGACTGTGCTTTCAAATATTAAGAGTTCATGTTTACAGAGCTCAGAATTGGTGTCTAAAGCCTTTGAATCACGAGAATAGTTTTTGTGTTTACAATTTAGGAGGATTGGCTTTGGCGTTTTTTTTGTATGAATCAGTCAAAATGGTGGCGGTTCCAGTAAATACTTCTAAGCAAACTGTCTAATTGTGGTAAAACTGTTAAAATACACAATGAGAGTTCCCAGAAATGATTAAGAACGTGTAATAAACCCCTCAAGAACACGTAAATAGATTCTTGCTACATTTACTGTCGAATTCAATCACGGAGGTTTCCAGTGGAAAGCTTTGAAATGACGAAAATACTGGTAATGTTTACAAGTACGGGTACTTCTGGTGGCGTTTTCACGGGACTGTGCTTTCAAATATTAAGAGTTCATGTTTACAGAGCTCAGAATTGGTGTCTAAAGCCTTTGAATGACGAGAATAGTGTTTTTGTTTACAATTTAGGAGGATTGGCTTTGGCGTTTTTTTTGTGTGAATCAGTTAAAATGGTGGCGGTTCCAGTAAATACTTCTAAGCAAACTGTCTAATTGTGGTAAAACTGTTAAAATACACAATGAGAGTTCCCAGAAATGATTAAGAACGTGTAATAAACATCTCAAGTACACGTAAATAGATTCTTACTACATTTACTGTCGAATTCAACACGGAGGTTTCCAGTGGAAAGCTGTGAAATGACGAAAATACTGGTAATGTTTACAAGTACGGGTACTTCTGGTGGCGTTTTCACGGAACTGTGCTTTCAAATATTAAGAGTTCATGTTTACAGAGCTAAGAATTGGTGTCTAAAGCCTTTGAATCACGAGAATAGTTTTTGTGTTTACAATTTAGGAGGATTGGCTTTGGCGTTTTTTTTGTGTGAATCAGTTAAAATGGTGGCGGTTCCAGTAAATACTTCTAAGCAAACTGTCTAATTGTGGTAAAACTGTTAAAATACACAATGAGAGTTCCCAGAAATGATTAAGAACGTGTAATAAACATCTCAAGTACACGTAAATAGATTCTTACTACATTTACTGTCGAATTCAACACGGAGGTTTCCAGTGGAAAGCTGTGAAATGACGAAAATACTGGTAATGTTTACAAGTACGGGTACTTCTGGTGGCGTTTTCACGGGACTGTGCTTTCAAATATTAAGAGTTCATGTTTACAGAGCTAAGAATTGGTGTCTAAAGCCTTTGAATCACGAGAATAGTTTTTGTGTTTACAATTTAGGAGGATTGGCTTTGGCGTTTTTTTTGTGTGAATCAGTTAAAATGGTGGCGGTTCCAGTAAATACTTCTAAGCAAACTGTCTAATTGTGGTAAAACTGTTAAAATACACAATGAGAGTTCCCAGAAATGATTAAGAACGTGTAATAAACATCTCAAGTACACGTAAATAGATTCTTACTACATTTACTGTCAAATTCAATCACGGAGGTTTCCAGTGGAAAGCTGTGAAATGACGAAAATACTGGTAATGTTTACAAGTCCGGGTACTTCTGGTGGCGTTTTCACGGGACTGTGCTTTCAAATATTAAGAGTTCATGTTTACAGAGCTCAGAATTGGTGTCTAAAGCCTTTGAATCACGAGAATAGTTTTTGTGTTTACAATTTAGGAGGATTGGCTTTCGCGTTTTTTTTGTGTGAATCAGTTAAAATGGTGGCGGTTCCAGTAAATACTTCTAAGCAAACTGTCTAATTGTGGTAAAACTGTTAAAATACACAATGAGAGTTCCCAGAAATGATTAAGAACGTGTAATAAACATCTCAAGTACACGTAAAGAGATTCTTACTCCATTTACTGTCGAATTAAACACGGAGGTTTCCAGTGGAAAGCTGTGAAATGACGAAAATACTGGTAATGTTTACAAGTACGGGTACTTCTGGTGGCGTTTTCACGGGACTGTGCTTTCAAATATTAAGAGTTCATGTTTACAGAGCTCAGAATTGGTGTCTAAAGCCTTTGAATGACGAGAATAGTGTTTTTGTTTACAATTTAGGAGGATTGGCTTTGGCGTTTTTTTTGTGTGAATCAGTTAAAATGGCGGCGGTTCCAGTAAATACTTCTAAGCAAACTGTCTAATTGTGGTAAAACTGTTAAAATACACAATGAGAGTTCCCAGAAATGATTAAGAACGTGTAATAAACATCTCAAGTACACGTAAATAGATTCTTGCTACATTTACTGTCGAATTCAATCAGGGAGGTTTCCAGTGGAAAGCTGTGAAATGACGAAAATACTGGTAATGTTTACAAGTCCGGGTACTTCTGGTGGCGTTTTCACGGGACTGTGCTTTCAAATATTAAGAGTTCATGTTTACAGAGCTCAGAATTGGTGTCTGAAGCCTTTGAATCACGAGAATAGTTTTTGTGTTTACAATTTAGGAGGATTGGCTTTGGCGTTTTTTTTGTGTGAATCAGTTAAAATGGTGGCGGTTCCAGTAAATACTTCTAAGCAAACTGTCTAATTGTGGTAAAACTGTTAAAATACACAATGAGAGTTCCCAGAAATGATTAAGAACGTGTAATAAACCCCTCAAGTACACGTAAATAGATTCTTACTACATTTACTGTCGAATTCAATCACGGAGGTTTCCAGTGGAAAATACTGGTAATGTTTACAAGTCCGGGTACTTCGGGTGGCGTTTTCACGGGACTGTGCTTTCAATTATTACGAGTTCATGTTTACAGAGCTCAGAATTGGTGTCTAAAGCCTTTGAATCACGAGAATAGTTTTTATGTTTACAATTTAGGAGGATTGGCTTTGGCTTTTTTTTGTTTGAATCAGTTAAAATGGTGGCGGTTCCAGTAAATACTTCTAAGCAAACTGTCTAATTGTGGTAAAACTGTTAAAATACACAATGATAGTTCCCAGAAATAATTAAGAAAGTGTAATAAACATCTCAAGTACACGTTAATAGATTTTTACTACATTTACTGTCGAATTCAATCACGGAGGTTTCGAGTGGAAAGCTGTGAAATGACGAAAATACTGGTAATATTGACAATTCCGGATACTTCGGGTGGATTTTCACGGGACTGTGCTTTCAATATTAAGAGTTCATGTTTACAGAGCTCAGAATTGGTGTCTAAAGCCTTTGAATCACGAGAATAGTTTTTGTGTTTACAATTTAGGAGGATTGGCTTTGGCGTTTTTTTTGTGTGAATCAGTCAAAATGGTGGCGGTTCCAGTAAATACTTCTAAGCAAACTGTCTAATTGTGGTAAAACTGTTAAAATACACAATGAGAATTCCCAGAAATGATTAAGAACGTGTAATAAACATCTCAAGTACACGTAAATAGATTCTTACTACATTTACTGTCGAATTCAACACGGAGGTTTCCAGTGGAAAGCTGTGAAATGACGAAAATACTGGTAATGTTTACAAGTACGGGTACTTCTGGTGGCGTTTTCACGGGACTGTGCTTTCAAATATTAAGAGTTCATGTTTACAGAGCTAAGAATTGGTGTCTAAAGCCGTTGAATCACGAGAATAGTTTTTGTGTTTAAAATTTAGGAGGATTGGCTTTGGCGTTTTCTTTGTGTGAATCAGTTAAAATGGTGGCGGTTCCAGTAAATACTTCTAAGCAAACTGTCTAATTGTGGTAAAACTGTTAAAATACACAATGAGAATTCCCAGAAATGATTAAGAACGTGTAATAAACCCCTCAAGTACACGTAAATAGATTCTTACTACATTTACTGTCGAATTCAATCACGGAGGTTTCCAGTGGAAAGCTGTGAAATGACGAAAATACTGGTAATGTTTACAAGTCCGGGTACTTCGGGTGGCGTTTTCACGGGACTGTGCTTTCAAATATTAAGAGTTCATGTTTACAGAGCTAAGAATTGTTGTCTAAAGCCTTTGAATCACGAGAATAGTTTTTGTGTTTACAATTTAGGAGGATTGGCTTTGGCTTTTTTTTGTGTGAATCAGTTAAAATGGTGGCGGTTCCAGTAAATACTTCTAAGCAAACTGTCTAATTGTGGTAAAACTGTTAAAATACACAATGAGAGTTCCCAGAAATGATTAAGAACGTGTAATAAACATCTCAAGTACACGTAAATAGATTCTTACTACATTTACTGTCGAATTCAACACGGAGGTTTCCAGTGGAAAGCTGTGAAATGACGAAAATACTGGTAATGTTTACAAGTACGGGTACTTCTGGTGGCGTTTTCAAGGGACTGTGCTTTCAAATATTAAGAGTTCATGTTTACAGAGCTAAGAATTGGTGTCTAAAGCCTTTGAATCACGAGAATAGTTTTTGTGTTTACAATTTAGGAGGATTGGCTTTGGCGTTTTTTTTGTGTGAATCAGTTAAAATGGTGGCGGTTCCAGTAAATACTTCTAAGCAAACTGTCTAATTGTGGTAAAACTGTTAAAATACACAATGAGAGTTCCCAGAAATGATTAAGAACGTGTAATAAACATCTCAAGTACACGTAAATAGATTCTTACTACATTTACTGTCGAATTCAATCACGGAGGTTTCCAGTGGAAAGCTGTGAAATGACGAAAATACTGGTAATGTTTACAAGTACGGGTACTTCTGGTGGCGTTTTCACGGGACTGTGCTTTCAAATATTAAGAGTTCATGTTTACAGAGCTCAGAATTGGTGTCTAAAGCCTTGGAATGACGAGAATAGTTTTTATGTTTACAATTTAGGAGGATTGGCTTTGGCGTTTTTTTTGTGTGAATCAGTTAAAATGGCGGCGGTTCCAGTAAATACTTCTAAGCAAACTGTCTAATTGTGGTAAAACTGTTAAAATACACAATGAGAGTTCCCAGAAATGATTAAGAACGTGTAATAAACATCTCAAGTACACGTAAATAGATTCTTGCTACATTTACTGTCGAATTCAATCAGGGAGGTTTCCAGTGGAAAGCTGTGAAATGACGAAAATACTGGTAATGTTTACAAGTCCGGGTACTCCTGGTGGCGTTTTCACGGGACTGTGCTTTCAAATATTAAGAGTTCATGTTTACAGAGCTCAGAATTGGTGTCTGAAGCCTTTGAATCACGAGAATAGTTTTTGTGTTTACAATTTAGGAGGATTGGCTTTGGCGTTTTTTTTGTGTGAATCAGTTAAAATGGTGGCGGTTCCAGTAAATACTTCTAAGCAAACTGTCTAATTGTGGTAAAACTGTTAAAATACACAATGAGAGTTCCCAGAAATGATTAAGAACGTGTAATAAACCCCTCAAGTACACGTAAATACATTCTTACTACATTTACTGTCGAATTCAATCACGGAGGTTTCCAGTGGAAAATACTGGTAATGTTTACAAGTCCGGGTACTTCGGGTGGCGTTTTCACGGGACTGTGCTTTCAATTATTACGAGTTCATGTTTACAGAGCTCAGAATTGGTGTCTAAAGCCTTTGAATCACGAGAATAGTTTTTATGTTTACAATTTAGGAGGATTGGCTTTGGCTTTTTTTTGTGTGAATCAGTTAAAATGGTGGCGGTTCCAGTAAATACTTCTAAGCAAACTGTCTAATTGTGGTAAAACTGTTAAAATACACAATGATAGTTCCCAGAAATAATTAAGAAAGTGTAATAAACATCTCAAGTACACGTTAATAGATTTTTACTACATTTACTGTCGAATTCAATCACGGAGGTTTCGAGTGGAAAGCTGTGAAATGACGAAAATACTGGTAATATTGACAATTCCGGATACTTCGGGTGGATTTTCACGGGACTGTGCTTTCAATATTAAGAGTTCATGTTTACAGAGCTCAGAATTGGTGTCTAAAGCCTTTGAATCACGAGAATAGTTTTTGTGTTTACAATTTAGGAGGATTGGCTTTGGCGTTTTTTTTGTGTGAATCAGTCAAAATGGTGGCGGTTCCAGTAAATACTTCTAAGCAAACTGTCTAATTGTGGTAAAACTGTTAAAATACACAATGAGAATTCCCAGAAATGATTAAGAACGTGTAATAAACATCTCAAGTACACGTAAATAGATTCTTACTACATTTACTGTCGAATTCAACACGGAGGTTTCCAGTGGAAAGCTGTGAAATGACGAAAATACTGGTAATGTTTACAAGTACGGGTACTTCTGGTGGCGTTTTCACGGGACTGTGCTTTCAAATATTAAGAGTTCATGTTTACAGAGCTAAGAATTGGTGTCTAAAGCCGTTGAATCACGAGAATAGTTTTTGTGTTTAAAATTTAGGAGGATTGGCTTTGGCGTTTTCTTTGTGTGAATCAGTTAAAATGGTGGCGGTTCCAGTAAATACTTCTAAGCAAACTGTCTAATTGTGGTAAAACTGTTAAAATACACAATGAGAATTCCCAGAAATGATTAAGAACGTGTAATAAACCCCTCAAGTACACGTAAATAGATTCTTACTACATTTACTGTCGAATTCAATCACGGAGGTTTCCAGTGGAAAGCTGTGAAATGACGAAAATACTGGTAATGTTTACAAGTCCGGGTACTTCGGGTGGCGTTTTCACGGGACTGTGCTTTCAAATATTAAGAGTTCATGTTTACAGAGCTAAGAATTGGTGTCTAAAGCCTTTGAATCACGAGAATAGTTTTTGTGTTTACAATTTAGGAGGATTGGCTTTGGCTTTTTTTTGTGTGAATCAGTTAAAATGGTGGCGGTTCCAGTAAATACTTCTAAGCAAACTGTCTAATTGTGGTAAAACTGTTAAAATACACAATGAGAGTTCCCAGAAATGATTAAGAACGTGTAATAAACATCTCAAGTACAAGTAAATAGATTCTTACTACATTTACTGTCGAATTCAACACGGAGGTTTCCAGTGGAAAGCTGTGAAATGACGAAAATACTGGTAATGTTTACAAGTACGGGTACTTCTGGTGGCGTTTTCACGGGACTGTGCTTTCAAATATTAAGAGTTCATGTTTACAGAGCTAAGAATTGGTGTCTAAAGCCTTTGAATCACGAGAATAGTTTTTGTGTTTACAATTTAGGAGGATTGGCTTTGGCGTTTTTTTTGTGTGAATCAGTTAAAATGGTGGCGGTTCCAGTAAATACTTCTAAGCAAACTGTCTAATTGTGGTAAAACTGTTAAAATACACAATGAGAGTTCCCAGAAATGATTAAGAACGTGTAATAAACACCTCAAGTACACGTAAATAGATTCTTACTACATTTACTGTCGAATTCAATCACGGAGGTTTCCAGTGGAAAGCTGTGAAATGACGAAAATACTGGTAATGTTTACAAGTCCGGGTACTTCGGGTGGCGTTTTCACGGGACTGTGCTTTCAATTATTACGAGTTCATGTTTACAGAGCTCAGAATTGGTGTCTAAAGCCTTTGAATCACGAGAATAGTTTTTGTGTTTACAATTTAGGAGGATTGGCTTTGGCGTTTTTTTTGTGTGAATCAGTTAAAATGGTGGCGGTTCCAGTAAATACTTCTAAGCAAACTGTCTAATTGTGGTAAAACTGTTAAAATACACAATGAGAGTTCCCAGAAATGATTAAGAACGTGTAATAAACATCTCAAGTACACGTAAATAGATTCTTACTACATTTACTGTCAAATTCAATCACGGAGGTTTCCAGTGGAAAGCTGTGAAATGACGAAAATACTGGTAATGTTTACAAGTACGGGTACTTCTGGTGGCGTTTTCACGGGACTGTGCTTTCAAATATTAAGAGTTCATGTTTACAGAGCTCAGAATTGGTGTCTAAAGCCTTGGAATGACGAGAATAGTTTTTATGTTTACAATTTAGGAGGATTGGCTTTGGCGTTTTTTTTGTGTGAATCAGTTAAAATGGCGGCGGTTCCAGTAAATACTTCTAAGCAAACTGTCTAATTGTGGTAAAACTGTTAAAATACACAATGAGAGTTCCCAGAAATGATTAAGAACGTGTAATAAACATCTCAAGTACACGTAAATAGATTCTTGCTACATTTACTGTCGAATTCAATCACGGAGGTTTCCAGTGGAAAATACTGGTAATGTTTACAAGTCCGGGTACTTCGGGTGGCGTTTTCACGGGACTGTGCTTTCAATTATTACGAGTTCATGTTTACAGAGCTCAGAATTGGTGTCTAAAGCCTTTGAATCACGAGAATAGTTTTTATGTTTACAATTTAGGAGGATTGGCTTTGGCTTTTTTTTGTGTGAATCAGTTAAAATGGTGGCGGTTCCAGTAAATACTTCTAAGCAAACTGTCTAATTGTGGTAAAACTGTTAAAATACACAATGATAGTTCCCAGAAATAATTAAGAAAGTGTAATAAACATCTCAAGTACACGTTAATAGATTTTTACTACATTTACTGTCGAATTCAATCACGGAGGTTTCGAGTGGAAAGCTGTGAAATGACGAAAATACTGGTAATATTGACAATTCCGGATACTTCGGGTGGATTTTCACGGGACTGTGCTTTCAATATTAAGAGTTCATGTTTACAGAGCTCAGAATTGGTGTCTAAAGCCTTTGAATCACGAGAATAGTTTTTGTGTTTACAATTTAGGAGGATTGGCTTTGGCGTTTTTTTTGTGTGAATCAGTCAAAATGGTGGCGGTTCCAGTAAATACTTCTAAGCAAACTGTCTGTGGTAAAACTGTTAAAATACACAATGAGAATTCCCAGAAATGATTACGAACGTGTAATAAACATCTCAAGTACACGTAAATAGATTCTTACTACATTTACTGTCGAATTCAACACGGAGGTTTCCAGTGGAAAGCTGTGAAATGACGAAAATACTGGTAATGTTTACAAGTACGGGTACTTCTGGTGGCGTTTTCACGGGACTGTGCTTTCAAATATTAAGAGTTCATGTTTACAGAGCTAAGAATTGGTGTCTAAAGCCGTTGAATCACGAGAATAGTTTTTGTGTTTACAATTTAGGAGGATTGGCTTTGGCGTTTTCTTTGTGTGAATCAGTTAAAATGGTGGCGGTTCCAGTAAATACTTCTAAGCAAACTGTCTAATTGTGGTAAAACTGTTAAAATACACAATGAGAGTTCCCAGAAATGATTAAGAACGTGTAATAAACATCTCAAGTACACGTAAATAGATTCTTACTACATTTACTGTCGAATTCAACACGGAGGTTTCCAGTGGAAAGCTGTGAAATGACGAAAATACTGGTAATGTTTACAAGTACGGGTACTTCTGGTGGCGTTTTCACGGGACTGTGCTTTCAAATATTAAGAGTTCATGTTTACAGAGCTAAGAATTGGTGTCTAAAGCCGTTGAATCACGAGAATAGTTTTTGTGTTTAAAATTTAGGAGGATTGGCTTTGGCGTTTTCTTTGTGTGAATCAGTTAAAATGGTGGCGGTTCCAGTAAATACTTCTAAGCAAACTGTCTAATTGTGGTAAAACTGTTAAAATACACAATGAGAATTCCCAGAAATGATTAAGAACGTGTAATAAACCCCTCAAGTACACGTAAATAGATTCTTACTACATTTACTGTCGAATTCAATCACGGAGGTTTCCAGTGGAAAGCTGTGAAATGACGAAAATACTGGTAATGTTTACAAGTCCGGGTACTTCGGGTGGCGTTTTCACGGGACTGTGCTTTCAAATATTAAGAGTTCATGTTTACAGAGCTAAGAATTGGTGTCTAAAGCCTTTGAATCACGAGAATAGTTTTTGTGTTTACAATTTAGGAGGATTGGCTTTGGCTTTTTTTTGTGTGAATCAGTTAAAATGGTGGCGGTTCCAGTAAATACTTCTAAGCAAACTGTCTAATTGTGGTAAAACTGTTAAAATACACAATGAGAGTTCCCAGAAATGATTAAGAACGTGTAATAAACATCTCAAGTACAAGTAAATAGATTCTTACTACATTTACTGTCGAATTCAACACGGAGGTTTCCAGTGGAAAGCTGTGAAATGACGAAAATACTGGTAATGTTTACAAGTACGGGTACTTCTGGTGGCGTTTTCACGGGACTGTGCTTTCAAATATTAAGAGTTCATGTTTACAGAGCTAAGAATTGGTGTCTAAAGCCTTTGAATCACGAGAATAGTTTTTGTGTTTACAATTTAGGAGGATTGGCTTTGGCGTTTTTTTTGTGTGAATCAGTTAAAATGGTGGCGGTTCCAGTAAATACTTCTAAGCAAACTGTCTAATTGTGGTAAAACTGTTAAAATACACAATGAGAGTTCCCAGAAATGATTAAGAACGTGTAATAAACACCTCAAGTACACGTAAATAGATTCTTACTACATTTACTGTCGAATTCAATCACGGAGGTTTCCAGTGGAAAGCTGTGAAATGACGAAAATACTGGTAATGTTTACAAGTCCGGGTACTTCGGGTGGCGTTTTCACGGGACTGTGCTTTCAATTATTACGAGTTCATGTTTACAGAGCTCAGAATTGGTGTCTAAAGCCTTTGAATCACGAGAATAGTTTTTGTGTTTACAATTTAGGAGGATTGGCTTTGGCGTTTTTTTTGTGTGAATCAGTTAAAATGGTGGCGGTTCCAGTAAATACTTCTAAGCAAACTGTCTAATTGTGGTAAAACTGTTAAAATACACAATGAGAGTTCCCAGAAATGATTAAGAACGTGTAATAAACATCTCAAGTACACGTAAATAGATTCTTACTACATTTACTGTCAAATTCAATCACGGAGGTTTCCAGTGGAAAGCTGTGAAATGACGAAAATACTGGTAATGTTTACAAGTACGGGTACTTCTGGTGGCGTTTTCACGGGACTGTGCTTTCAAATATTAAGAGTTCATGTTTACAGAGCTCAGAATTGGTGTCTAAAGCCTTGGAATGACGAGAATAGTTTTTATGTTTACAATTTAGGAGGATTGGCTTTGGCGTTTTTTTTGTGTGAATCAGTTAAAATGGCGGCGGTTCCAGTAAATACTTCTAAGCAAACTGTCTAATTGTGGTAAAACTGTTAAAATACACAATGAGAGTTCCCAGAAATGATTAAGAACGTGTAATAAACATCTCAAGTACACGTAAATAGATTCTTGCTACATTTACTGTCGAATTCAATCACGGAGGTTTCCAGTGGAAAATACTGGTAATGTTTACAAGTCCGGGTACTTCGGGTGGCGTTTTCACGGGACTGTGCTTTCAATTATTACGTGTTCATGTTTACAGAGCTCAGAATTGGTGTCTAAAGCCTTTGAATCACGAGAATAGTTTTTATGTTTACAATTTAGGAGGATTGGCTTTGGCTTTTTTTTGTGTGAATCAGTTAAAATGGTGGCGGTTCCAGTAAATACTTCTAAGCAAACTGTCTAATTGTGGTAAAACTGTTAAAATACACAATGATAGTTCCCAGAAATAATTAAGAAAGTGTAATAAACATCTCAAGTACACGTTAATAGATTTTTACTACATTTACTGTCGAATTCAATCACGGAGGTTTCGAGTGGAAAGCTGTGAAATGACGAAAATACTGGTAATATTGACAATTCCGGATACTTCGGGTGGATTTTCACGGGACTGTGCTTTCAATATTAAGAGTTCATGTTTACAGAGCTCAGAATTGGTGTCTAAAGCCTTTGAATCACGAGAATAGTTTCTGTGTTTACAATTTAGGAGGATTGGCTTTGGCGTTTTTTTTGTGTGAATCAGTCAAAATGGTGGCGGTTCCAGTAAATACTTCTAAGCAAACTGTCTGTGGTAAAACTGTTAAAATACACAATGAGAATTCCCAGAAATGATTAAGAACGTGTAATAAACATCTCAAGTACACGTAAATAGATTCTTACTACATTTACTGTCGAATTCAACACGGAGGTTTCCAGTGGAAAGCTGTGAAATGACGAAAATACTGGTAATGTTTACAAGTACGGGTACTTCTGGTGGCGTTTTCACGGGACTGTGCTTTCAAATATTAAGAGTTCATGTTTACAGAGCTAAGAATTGGTGTCTAAAGCCGTTGAATCACGAGAATAGTTTTTGTGTTTACAATTTAGGAGGATTGGCTTTGGCGTTTTCTTTGTGTGAATCAGTTAAAATGGTGGCGGTTCCAGTAAATACTTCTAAGCAAACTGTCTAATTGTGGTAAAACTGTTAAAATACACAATGAGAGTTCCCAGAAATGATTAAGAACGTGTAATAAACCCCTCAAGTACACGTAAATAGATTCTTACTACATTTACTGTCGAATTCAATCACGGAGGTTTCCAGTGGAAAGCTGTGAAATGACGAAAATACTGGTAATGTTTACAAGTCCGGGTACTTCGGGTGGCGTTTTCACGGGACTGTGCTTTCAAATATTAAGAGTTCATGTTTACAGAGCTAAGAATTGGTGTCTAAAGCCTTTGAATCACGAGAATAGTTTTTGTGTTTACAATTTAGGAGGATTGGCTTTGGCTTTTTTTTGTGTGAATCAGTTAAAATGGTCGCGGTTCCAGTAAATACTTCTAAGCAAACTGTCTAATTGTGGTAAAACTGTTAAAATACACAATGAGAGTTCCCAGAAATGATTAAGAACGTGTAATAAACCCCTCAAGTACACGTAAATAGATTCTTACTACATTTACTGTCGAATTCAACACGGAGGTTTCCAGTGGAAAGCTGTGAAATGACGAAAATACTGGTAATGTTTACAAGTACGGGTACTTCTGGTGGCGTTTTCACGGGACTGTGCTTTCAAATATTAAGAGTTCATGTTTACAGAGCTCAGAATTTGTGTCTAAAGCCTTTGAATCACGAGAATAGTTTTTGTGTTTACAATTTAAGAGGATTGGCTTTGGCGTTTTTTTTGTATGAATCAGTCAAAATGGTGGCGGTTCCAGTAAATACTTCTAAGCAAACTGTCTAATTGTGGTAAAACTGTTAAAATACACAATGAGAGTTCCCAGAAATGATTAAGAACGTGTAATAAACCCCTCAAGAACACGTAAATAGATTCTTGCTACATTTACTGTCGAATTCAATCACGGAGGTTTCCAGTGGAAAGCTTTGAAATGACGAAAATACTGGTAATGTTTACAAGTACGGGTACTTCTGGTGGCGTTTTCACGGGACTGTGCTTTCAAATATTAAGAGTTCATGTTTACAGAGCTCAGAATTGGTGTCTAAAGCCTTTGAATGACGAGAATAGTGTTTTTGTTTACAATTTAGGAGGATTGGCTTTGGCGTTTCTTTTGTGTGAATCAGTTAAAATGGTGGCGGTTCCAGTAAATACTTCTAAGCAAACTGTCTAATTGTGGTAAAACTGTTAAAATACACAATGAGAGTTCCCAGAAATGATTAAGAACGTGTAATAAACCCCTCAAGTACACGTAAATAGATTCTTACTACATTTACTGTCGAATTCAATCACGGAGGTTTCCAGTGGAAAGCTGTGAAATGACGAAAATACTGGTAATGTTTACAAGTCCGGGTACTTGGGGTGGCGTTTTCACGGGACTGTGCTTTCAATTATTACGAGTTCATGTTTACAGAGCTCAGAATTGGTGTCTAAAGCCTTTGAATCACGAGAATGGTTTTTGTGTTTACAATTTAGGAGGATTGGCTTTGGCGTTTTTTTTGTGTGAATCAGTTAAAATGGTGGCGGTTCCAGTAAATACTTCTAAGCAAACTGTCTAATTGTGGTAAAACTGTTAAAATACACAATGAGAGTTCCCAGAAATGATTAAGAACGTGTAATAAACATCTCAAGTACACGTAAATAGATTCTTACTACATTTACTGTCAAATTCAATCACGGAGGTTTCCAGTGGAAAGCTGTGAAATGACGAAAATACTGGTAATGTTTACAAGTACGGGTACTTCTGGTGGCGTTTTCACGGGACTGTGCTTTCAAATATTAAGAGTTCATGTTTACAGAGCTCAGAATTGGTGTCTAAAGCCTTGGAATGACGAGAATAGTTTTTATGTTTACAATTTAGGAGGATTGGCTTTGGCGTTTTTTTTGTGTGAATCAGTTAAAATGGTGGCGGTTCCAGTAAATACTTCTAAGCAAACTGTCTAATTGTGGTAAAACTGTTAAAATACACAATGAGAGTTCCCAGAAATGATTAAGAACGTGTAATAAACATCTCAAGTACACGTAAATAGATTCTTGCTACATTTACTGTCAAATTCAATCAGGGAGGTTTCCAGTGGAAAGCTGTGAAATGACGAAAATACTGGTAATGTTTACAAGTCCGGGTACTTCTGGTGGCGTTTTCACGGGACTGTGCTTTCAAATATTAAGAGTTCATGTTTACAGAGCTCAGAATTGGTGTCTGAAGCCTTTGAATCACGAGAATAGTTTTTGTGTTTACAATTTAGGAGGATTGGCTTTGGCGTTTTTTTTGTGTGAATCAGTTAAAATGGTGGCGGTTCCAGTAAATACTTCTAAGCAAACTGTCTAATTGTGGTAAAACTGTTAAAATACACAATGAGAGTTCCCAGAAATGATTAAGAAAGTGTAATAAACATCTCAAGTACACGTAAATAGATTCTTACTACATTTACTGTCGAATTCAAAACGGAGGTTTCCAGTGGAAAGCTGTGAAATGACGAAAATACTGGTAATGTTTACAAGTCCGGGTACTTCGGGTGGCGTTTTCACGGGACTGTGCTTTCAATTATTACGAGTTCATGTTTACAGAGCTCAGGATTGGTGTCTAAAGCCTTTGAATCACGAGAATAGTTTTTGTGTTTACAATTTAGGAGGATTGGCTTTGGCGTTTTTTTTGTGTGAATCAGTCAAAATGGTGGCGGTTCCAGTAAATACTTCTAAGCAAACTGTCTAATTGTGGTAAAACTGTTAAAATACACAATGAGAATTCCCAGAAATGATTAAGAACGTGTAATAAACATCTCAAGTACACGTAAATAGATTCTTACTACATTTACTGTCGAATTCAACACGGAGGTTTCCAGTGGAAAGCTGTGAAATGACGAAAATACTGGTAATGTTTACAAGTACGGGTACTTCTGGTGGCGTTTTCACGGGACTGTGCTTTCAAATATTAAGAGTTCATGTTTACAGAGCTAAGAATTGGTGTCTAAAGCCTTTGAATCACGAGAATAGTTTTTATGTTTACAATTTAGGAGGATTGGCTTTGGCGTTTTTTTTGTGTGAATCAGTTAAAATGGCGGCGGTTCCAGTAAATACTTCTAAGCAAACTGTCTAATTGTGGTAAAACTGTTAAAATACACAATGAGAGTTCCCAGAAATGATTAAGAACGTGTAATAAACCCCTCAAGTACACGTAAATAGATTCTTACTACATTTACTGTCGAATTCAATCACGGAGGTTTCCAGTGGAAAGCTGTGAAATGACGAAAATACTGGTAATGTTTACAAGTCCGGGTACTTCGGGTGGCGTTTTCACGGGACTGTGCTTTCAAATATTAAGAGTTCATGTTTACAGAGCTAAGAATTGGTGTCTAAAGCCTTTGAATCACGAGAATAGTTTTTGTGTTTACAATTTAGGAGGATTGGCTTTGGCTTTTTTTTGTGTGAATCAGTTAAAATGGTGGCGGTTCCAGTAAATACTTCTAAGCAAACTGTCTAATTGTGGTAAAACTGTTAAAATACACAATGAGAGTTCCCAGAAATGATTAAGAACGTGTAATAAACATCTCAAGTACAAGTAAATAGATTCTTACTACATTTACTGTCGAATTCAACACGGAGGTTTCCAGTGGAAAGCTGTGAAATGACGAAAATACTGGTAATGTTTACAAGTACGGGTACTTCTGGTGGCGTTTTCACGGGACTGTGCTTTCAAATATTAAGAGTTCATGTTTACAGAGCTAAGAATTGGTGTCTAAAGCCTTTGAATCACGAGAATAGTTTTTGTGTTTACAATTTAGGAGGATTGGCTTTGGCGTTTTTTTTGTGTGAATCAGTTAAAATGGTGGCGGTTCCAGTAAATACTTCTAAGCAAACTGTCTAATTGTGGTAAAACTGTTAAAATACACAATGAGAGTTCCCAGAAATGATTAAGAACGTGTAATAAACACCTCAAGTACACGTAAATAGATTCTTACTACATTTACTGTCGAATTCAATCACGGAGGTTTCCAGTGGAAAGCTGTGAAATGACGAAAATACTGGTAATGTTTACAAGTCCGGGTACTTCGGGTGGCGTTTTCACGGGACTGTGCTTTCAATTATTACGAGTTCATGTTTACAGAGCTCAGAATTGGTGTCTAAAGCCTTTGAATCACGAGAATAGTTTTTGTGTTTACAATTTAGGAGGATTGGCTTTGGCGTTTTTTTTGTGTGAATCAGTTAAAATGGTGGCGGTTCCAGTAAATACTTCTAAGCAAACTGTCTAATTGTGGTAAAACTGTTAAAATACACAATGAGAGTTCCCAGAAATGATTAAGAACGTGTAATAAACATCTCAAGTACACGTAAATAGATTCTTACTACATTTACTGTCAAATTCAATCACGGAGGTTTCCAGTGGAAAGCTGTGAAATGACGAAAATACTGGTAATGTTTACAAGTACGGGTACTTCTGGTGGCGTTTTCACGGGACTGTGCTTTCAAATATTAAGAGTTCATGTTTACAGAGCTCAGAATTGGTGTCTAAAGCCTTGGAATGACGAGAATAGTTTTTATGTTTACAATTTAGGAGGATTGGCTTTGGCGTTTTTTTTGTGTGAATCAGTTAAAATGGCGGCGGTTCCAGTAAATACTTCTAAGCAAACTGTCTAATTGTGGTAAAACTGTTAAAATACACAATGAGAGTTCCCAGAAATGATTAAGAACGTGTAATAAACATCTCAAGTACACGTAAATAGATTCTTGCTACATTTACTGTCGAATTCAATCACGGAGGTTTCCAGTGGAAAATACTGGTAATGTTTACAAGTCCGGGTACTTCGGGTGGCGTTTTCACGGGACTGTGCTTTCAATTATTACGAGTTCATGTTTACAGAGCTCAGAATTGGTGTCTAAAGCCTTTGAATCACGAGAATAGTTTTTATGTTTACAATTTAGGAGGATTGGCTTTGGCTTTTTTTTGTGTGAATCAGTTAAAATGGTGGCGGTTCCAGTAAATACTTCTAAGCAAACTGTCTAATTGTGGTAAAACTGTTAAAATACACAATGATAGTTCCCAGAAATAATTAAGAAAGTGTAATAAACATCTCAAGTACACGTTAATAGATTTTTACTACATTTACTGTCGAATTCAATCACGGAGGTTTCGAGTGGAAAGCTGTGAAATGACGAAAATACTGGTAATATTGACAATTCCGGATACTTCGGGTGGATTTTCACGGGACTGTGCTTTCAATATTAAGAGTTCATGTTTACAGAGCTCAGAATTGGTGTCTAAAGCCTTTGAATCACGAGAATAGTTTTTGTGTTTACAATTTAGGAGGATTGGCTTTGGCGTTTTTTTTGTGTGAATCAGTCAAAATGGTGGCGGTTCCAGTAAATACTTCTAAGCAAACTGTCTGTGGTAAAACTGTTAAAATACACAATGAGAATTCCCAGAAATGATTAAGAACGTGTAATAAACATCTCAAGTACACGTAAATAGATTCTTACTACATTTACTGTCGAATTCAACACGGAGGTTTCCAGTGGAAAGCTGTGAAATGACGAAAATACTGGTAATGTTTACAAGTACGGGTACTTCTGGTGGCGTTTTCACGGGACTGTGCTTTCAAATATTAAGAGTTCATGTTTACAGAGCTAAGAATTGGTGTCTAAAGCCGTTGAATCACGAGAATAGTTTTTGTGTTTACAATTTAGGAGGATTGGCTTTGGCGTTTTCTTTGTGTGAATCAGTTAAAATGGTGGCGGTTCCAGTAAATACTTCTAAGCAAACTGTCTAATTGTGGTAAAACTGTTAAAATACACAATGAGAGTTCCCAGAAATGATTAAGAACGTGTAATAAACCCCTCAAGTACACGTAAATAGATTCTTACTACATTTACTGTCGAATTCAATCACGGAGGTTTCCAGTGGAAAGCTGTGAAATGACGAAAATACTGGTAATGTTTACAAGTCCGGGTACTTCGGGTGGCGTTTTCACGGGACTGTGCTTTCAAATATTAAGAGTTCATGTTTACAGAGCTAAGAATTGGTGTCTAAAGCCTTTGAATCACGAGAATAGTTTTTGTGTTTACAATTTAGGAGGATTGGCTTTGGCTTTTTTTTGTGTGAATCAGTTAAAATGGTCGCGGTTCCAGTAAATACTTCTAAGCAAACTGTCTAATTGTGGTAAAACTGTTAAAATACACAATGAGAGTTCCCAGAAATGATTAAGAACGTGTAATAAACCCCTCAAGTACACGTAAATAGATTCTTACTACATTTACTGTCGAATTCAACACGGAGGTTTCCAGTGGAAAGCTGTGAAATGACGAAAATACTGGTAATGTTTACAAGTACGGGTACTTCTGGTGGCGTTTTCACGGGACTGTGCTTTCAAATATTAAGAGTTCATGTTTACAGAGCTCAGAATTTGTGTCTAAAGCCTTTGAATCACGAGAATAGTTTTTGTGTTTACAATTTAGGAGGATTGGCTTTGGCGTTTTTTTTGTATGAATCAGTCAAAATGGTGGCGGTTCCAGTAAATACTTCTAAGCAAACTGTCTAATTGTGGTAAAACTGTTAAAATACACAATGAGAGTTCCCAGAAATGATTAAGAACGTGTAATAAACCCCTCAAGAACACGTAAATAGATTCTTGCTACATTTACTGTCGAATTCAATCACGGAGGTTTCCAGTGGAAAGCTTTGAAATGACGAAAATACTGGTAATGTTTACAAGTACGGGTACTTCTGGTGGCGTTTTCACGGGACTGTGCTTTCAAATATTAAGAGTTCATGTTTACAGAGCTCAGAATTGGTGTCTAAAGCCTTTGAATGACGAGAATAGTGTTTTTGTTTACAATTTAGGAGGATTGGCTTTGGCGTTTTTTTTGTGTGAATCAGTTAAAATGGTGGCGGTTCCAGTAAATACTTCTAAGCAAACTGTCTAATTGTGGTAAAACTGTTAAAATACACAATGAGAGTTCCCAGAAATGATTAAGAACGTGTAATAAACCCCTCAAGTACACGTAAATAGATTCTTACTACATTTACTGTCGAATTCAATCACGGAGGTTTCCAGTGGAAAGCTGTGAAATGACGAAAATACTGGTAATGTTTACAAGTCCGGGTACTTGGGGTGGCGTTTTCACGGGACTGTGCTTTCAATTATTACGAGTTCATGTTTACAGAGCTCAGAATTGGTGTCTAAAGCCTTTGAATCACGAGAATGGTTTTTGTGTTTACAATTTAGGAGGATTGGCTTTGGCGTTTTTTTTGTGTGAATCAGTTAAAATGGTGGCGGTTCCAGTAAATACTTCTAAGCAAACTGTCTAATTGTGGTAAAACTGTTAAAATACACAATGAGAGTTCCCAGAAATGATTAAGAACGTGTAATAAACATCTCAAGTACACGTAAATAGATTCTTACTACATTTACTGTCAAATTCAATCACGGAGGTTTCCAGTGGAAAGCTGTGAAATGACGAAAATACTGGTAATGTTTACAAGTACGGGTACTTCTGGTGGCGTTTTCACGGGACTGTGCTTTCAAATATTAAGAGTTCATGTTTACAGAGCTCAGAATTGGTGTCTAAAGCCTTGGAATGACGAGAATAGTTTTTATGTTTACAATTTAGGAGGATTGGCTTTGGCGTTTTTTTTGTGTGAATCAGTTAAAATGGTGGCGGTTCCAGTAAATACTTCTAAGCAAACTGTCTAATTGTGGTAAAACTGTTAAAATACACAATGAGAGTTCCCAGAAATGATTAAGAACGTGTAATAAACATCTCAAGTACACGTAAATAGATTCTTGCTACATTTACTGTCAAATTCAATCAGGGAGGTTTCCAGTGGAAAGCTGTGAAATGACGAAAATACTGGTAATGTTTACAAGTCCGGGTACTTCTGGTGGCGTTTTCACGGGACTGTGCTTTCAAATATTAAGAGTTCATGTTTACAGAGCTCAGAATTGGTGTCTGAAGCCTTTGAATCACGAGAATAGTTTTTGTGTTTACAATTTAGGAGGATTGGCTTTGGCGTTTTTTTTGTGTGAATCAGTTAAAATGGTGGCGGTTCCAGTAAATACTTCTAAGCAAACTGTCTAATTGTGGTAAAACTGTTAAAATACACAATGAGAGTTCCCAGAAATGATTAAGAAAGTGTAATAAACATCTCAAGTACACGTAAATAGATTCTTACTACATTTACTGTCGAATTCAAAACGGAGGTTTCCAGTGGAAAGCTGTGAAATGACGAAAATACTGGTAATGTTTACAAGTCCGGGTACTTCGGGTGGCGTTTTCACGGGACTGTGCTTTCAATTATTACGAGTTCATGTTTACAGAGCTCAGGATTGGTGTCTAAAGCCTTTGAATCACGAGAATAGTTTTTATGTTTACAATTTAGGAGGATTGGCTTTGGCTTTTTTTTGTGTGAATCAGTTAAAATGGTGGCGGTTCCAGTAAATACTTCTAAGCAAACTGTCTAATTGTGGTAAAACTGTTAAAATACACAATGATAGTTCCCAGAAATAATTAAGAAAGTGTAATAAACATCTCAAGTACACGTTAATAGATTTTTACTACATTTACTGTCGAATTCAACACGGAGGTTTCCAGTGGAAAGCTGTGAAATGACGAAAATACTGGTAATATTGACAATTCCGGATACTTCGGGTGGATTTTCACGGGACTGTGCTTTCAATATTAAGAGTTCATGTTTACAGAGCTCAGAATTGGTGTCTAAAGCCTTTGAATCACGAGAATAGTTTTTGTGTTTACAATTTAGGAGGATTGGCTTTGGCGTTTTTTTTGTGTGAATCAGTCAAAATGGTGGCGGTTCCAGTAAATACTTCTAAGCAAACTGTCTAATTGTGGTAAAACTGTTAAAATACACAATGAGAATTCCCAGAAATGATTAAGAACGTGTAATAAACATCTCAAGTACACGTAAATAGATTCTTACTACATTTACTGTCGAATTCAACACGGAGGTTTCCAGTGGAAAGCTGTGAAATGACGAAAATACTGGTAATGTTTACAAGTACGGGTACTTCTGGTGGCGTTTTCACGGGACTGTGCTTTCAAATATTAAGAGTTCATGTTTACAGAGCTAAGAATTGGTGTTTAAAGCCTTTGAATCACGAGAATAGTTTTTGTGTTTACAATTTAGGAGGATTGGCTTTGGCGTTTTTTTTGTGTGAATCAGTTAAAATGGTGGCGGTTCCAGTAAATACTTCTAAGCAAACTGTCTAATTGTGGTAAAACTGTTAAAATACACAATGAGAGTTCCCAGAAATGATTAAGAACGTGTAATAAACCCCTCAAGTACACGTAAATAGATTCTTACTACATTTACTGTCGAATTCAACACGGAGGTTTCCAGTGGAAAGCTGTGAAATGACGAAAATACTGGTAATGTTTACAAGTACGGGTACTTCTGGTGGCGTTTTCACGGGACTGTGCTTTCAAATATTAAGAGTTCATGTTTACAGAGCTAAGAATTGGTGTCTAAAGCCTTTGAATCACGAGAATAGTTTTTGTGTTTACAATTTAGGAGGATTGGCTTTGGCGTTTTTTTTGTGTGAATCAGTTAAAATGGTGGCGGTTCCAGTAAATACTTCTAAGCAAACTGTCTAATTGTGGTAAAACTGTTAAAATACACAATGAGAGTTCCCAGAAATGATTAAGAACGTGTAATAAACACCTCAAGTACACGTAAATAGATTCTTACTACATTTACTGTCGAATTCAATCATGGAGGTTTCCAGTGGAAAGCTGTGAAATGACGAAAATACTGGTAATGTTTACAAGTCCGGGTACTTCGGGTGGCGTTTTCACGGGACTGTGCTTTCAATTATTACGAGTTCATGTTTACAGAGCTCAGAATTGGTGTCTAAAGCCTTTGAATCACGAGAATAGTTTTTGTGTTTACAATTTAGGAGGATTGGCTTTGGCGTTTTTTTTGTGTGAATCAGTTAAAATGGTGGCGGTTCCAGTAAATACTTCTAAGCAAACTGTCTAATTGTGGTAAAACTGTTAAAATACACAATGAGAGTTCCCAGAAATGATTAAGAACGTGTAATAAACATCTCAAGTACACGTAAATAGATTCTTACTACATTTACTGTCAAATTCAATCACGGAGGTTTCCAGTGGAAAGCTGTGAAATGACGAAAATACTGGTAATGTTTACAAGTACGGGTACTTCTGGTGGCGTTTTCACGGGACTGTGCTTTCAAATATTAAGAGTTCATGTTTACAGAGCTCAGAATTGGTGTCTAAAGCCTTGGAATGACGAGAATAGTTTTTATGTTTACAATTTAGGAGGATTGGCTTTGGCGTTTTTTTTGTGTGAATCAGTTAAAATGGCGGCGGTTCCAGTAAATACTTCTAAGCAAACTGTCTAATTGTGGTAAAACTGTTAAAATACACAATGAGAGTTCCCAGAAATGATTAAGAACGTGTAATAAACATCTCAAGTACACGTAAATAGATTCTTGCTACATTTACTGTCGAATTCAATCACGGAGGTTTCCAGTGGAAAATACTGGTAATGTTTACAAGTCCGGGTACTTCGGGTGGCGTTTTCACGGGACTGTGCTTTCAATTATTACGAGTTCATGTTTACAGAGCTCAGAATTGGTGTCTAAAGCCTTTGAATCACGAGAATAGTTTTTATGTTTACAATTTAGGAGGATTGGCTTTGGCTTTTTTTTGTGTGAATCAGTTAAAATGGTGGCGGTTCCAGTAAATACTTCTAAGCAAACTGTCTAATTGTGGTAAAACTGTTAAAATACACAATGATAGTTCCCAGAAATAATTAAGAAAGTGTAATAAACATCTCAAGTACACGTTAATAGATTTTTACTACATTTACTGTCGAATTCAATCACGGAGGTTTCGAGTGGAAAGCTGTGAAATGACGAAAATACTGGTAATATTGACAATTCCGGATACTTCGGGTGGATTTTCACGGGACTGTGCTTTCAATATTAAGAGTTCATGTTTACAGAGCTCAGAATTGGTGTCTAAAGCCTTTGAATCACGAGAATAGTTTTTGTGTTTACAATTTAGGAGGATTGGCTTTGGCGTTTTTTTTGTGTGAATCAGTCAAAATGGTGGCGGTTCCAGTAAATACTTCTAAGCAAACTGTCTGTGGTAAAACTGTTAAAATACACAATGAGAATTCCCAGAAATGATTAAGAACGTGTAATAAACATCTCAAGTACACGTAAATAGATTCTTACTACATTTACTGTCGAATTCAACACGGAGGTTTCCAGTGGAAAGCTGTGAAATGACGAAAATACTGGTAATGTTTACAAGTACGGGTACTTCTGGTGGCGTTTTCACGGGACTGTGCTTTCAAATATTAAGAGTTCATGTTTACAGAGCTAAGAATTGGTGTCTAAAGCCGTTGAATCACGAGAATAGTTTTTGTGTTTACAATTTAGGAGGATTGGCTTTGGCGTTTTCTTTGTGTGAATCAGTTAAAATGGTGGCGGTTCCAGTAAATACTTCTAAGCAAACTGTCTAATTGTGGTAAAACTGTTAAAATACACAATGAGAGTTCCCAGAAATGATTAAGAACGTGTAATAAACCCCTCAAGTACACGTAAATAGATTCTTACTACATTTACTGTCGAATTCAATCACGGAGGTTTCCAGTGGAAAGCTGTGAAATGACGAAAATACTGGTAATGTTTACAAGTCCGGGTACTTCGGGTGGCGTTTTCACGGGACTGTGCTTTCAAATATTAAGAGTTCATGTTTACAGAGCTAAGAATTGGTGTCTAAAGCCTTTGAATCACGAGAATAGTTTTTGTGTTTACAATTTAGGAGGATTGGCTTTGGCTTTTTTTTGTGTGAATCAGTTAAAATGGTCGCGGTTCCAGTAAATACTTCTAAGCAAACTGTCTAATTGTGGTAAAACTGTTAAAATACACAATGAGAGTTCCCAGAAATGATTAAGAACGTGTAATAAACCCCTCAAGTACACGTAAATAGATTCTTACTACATTTACTGTCGAATTCAACACGGAGGTTTCCAGTGGAAAGCTGTGAAATGACGAAAATACTGGTAATGTTTACAAGTACGGGTACTTCTGGTGGCGTTTTCACGGGACTGTGCTTTCAAATATTAAGAGTTCATGTTTACAGAGCTCAGAATTTGTGTCTAAAGCCTTTGAATCACGAGAATAGTTTTTGTGTTTACAATTTAGGAGGATTGGCTTTGGCGTTTTTTTTGTATGAATCAGTCAAAATGGTGGCGGTTCCAGTAAATACTTCTAAGCAAACTGTCTAATTGTGGTAAAACTGTTAAAATACACAATGAGAGTTCCCAGAAATGATTAAGAACGTGTAATAAACCCCTCAAGAACACGTAAATAGATTCTTGCTACATTTACTGTCGAATTCAATCACGGAGGTTTCCAGTGGAAAGCTTTGAAATGACGAAAATACTGGTAATGTTTACAAGTACGGGTACTTCTGGTGGCGTTTTCACGGGACTGTGCTTTCAAATATTAAGAGTTCATGTTTACAGAGCTCAGAATTGGTGTCTAAAGCCTTTGAATGACGAGAATAGTGTTTTTGTTTACAATTTAGGAGGATTGGCTTTGGCGTTTTTTTTGTGTGAATCAGTTAAAATGGTGGCGGTTCCAGTAAATACTTCTAAGCAAACTGTCTAATTGTGGTAAAACTGTTAAAATACACAATGAGAGTTCCCAGAAATGATTAAGAACGTGTAATAAACCCCTCAAGTACACGTAAATAGATTCTTACTACATTTACTGTCGAATTCAATCACGGAGGTTTCCAGTGGAAAGCTGTGAAATGACGAAAATACTGGTAATGTTTACAAGTCCGGGTACTTGGGGTGGCGTTTTCACGGGACTGTGCTTTCAATTATTACGAGTTCATGTTTACAGAGCTCAGAATTGGTGTCTAAAGCCTTTGAATCACGAGAATGGTTTTTGTGTTTACAATTTAGGAGGATTGGCTTTGGCGTTTTTTTTGTGTGAATCAGTTAAAATGGTGGCGGTTCCAGTAAATACTTCTAAGCAAACTGTCTAATTGTGGTAAAACTGTTAAAATACACAATGAGAGTTCCCAGAAATGATTAAGAACGTGTAATAAACATCTCAAGTACACGTAAATAGATTCTTACTACATTTACTGTCAAATTCAATCACGGAGGTTTCCAGTGGAAAGCTGTGAAATGACGAAAATACTGGTAATGTTTACAAGTACGGGTACTTCTGGTGGCGTTTTCACGGGACTGTGCTTTCAAATATTAAGAGTTCATGTTTACAGAGCTCAGAATTGGTGTCTAAAGCCTTGGAATGACGAGAATAGTTTTTATGTTTACAATTTAGGAGGATTGGCTTTGGCGTTTTTTTTGTGTGAATCAGTTAAAATGGTGGCGGTTCCAGTAAATACTTCTAAGCAAACTGTCTAATTGTGGTAAAACTGTTAAAATACACAATGAGAGTTCCCAGAAATGATTAAGAACGTGTAATAAACATCTCAAGTACACGTAAATAGATTCTTGCTACATTTACTGTCAAATTCAATCAGGGAGGTTTCCAGTGGAAAGCTGTGAAATGACGAAAATACTGGTAATGTTTACAAGTCCGGGTACTTCTGGTGGCGTTTTCACGGGACTGTGCTTTCAAATATTAAGAGTTCATGTTTACAGAGCTCAGAATTGGTGTCTGAAGCCTTTGAATCACGAGAATAGTTTTTGTGTTTACAATTTAGGAGGATTGGCTTTGGCGTTTTTTTTGTGTGAATCAGTTAAAATGGTGGCGGTTCCAGTAAATACTTCTAAGCAAACTGTCTAATTGTGGTAAAACTGTTAAAATACACAATGAGAGTTCCCAGAAATGATTAAGAAAGTGTAATAAACATCTCAAGTACACGTAAATAGATTCTTACTACATTTACTGTCGAATTCAAAACGGAGGTTTCCAGTGGAAAGCTGTGAAATGACGAAAATACTGGTAATGTTTACAAGTCCGGGTACTTCGGGTGGCGTTTTCACGGGACTGTGCTTTCAATTATTACGAGTTCATGTTTACAGAGCTCAGGATTGGTGTCTAAAGCCTTTGAATCACGAGAATAGTTTTTATGTTTACAATTTAGGAGGATTGGCTTTGGCTTTTTTTTGTGTGAATCAGTTAAAATGGTGGCGGTTCCAGTAAATACTTCTAAGCAAACTGTCTAATTGTGGTAAAACTGTTAAAATACACAATGATAGTTCCCAGAAATAATTAAGAAAGTGTAATAAACATCTCAAGTACACGTTAATAGATTTTTACTACATTTACTGTCGAATTCAACACGGAGGTTTCCAGTGGAAAGCTGTGAAATGACGAAAATACTGGTAATGTTTACAAGTACGGGTACTTCTGGTGGCGTTTTCACGGGACTGTGCTTTCAAATATTAAGAGTTCATGTTTACAGAGCTAAGAATTGGTGTTTAAAGCCTTTGAATCACGAGAATAGTTTTTGTGTTTACAATTTAGGAGGATTGGCTTTGGCGTTTTTTTTGTGTGAATCAGTTAAAATGGTGGCGGTTCCAGTAAATACTTCTAAGCAAACTGTCTAATTGTGGTAAAACTGTTAAAATACACAATGAGAGTTCCCAGAAATGATTAAGAACGTGTAATAAACATCTCAAGTACACGTAAATAGATTCTTACTACATTTACTGTCGAATTCAACACGGAGGTTTCCAGTGGAAAGCTGTGAAATGACGAAAATACTGGTAATGTTTACAAGTACGGGTACTTCTGGTGGCGTTTTCACGGGACTGTGCTTTCAAATATTAAGAGTTCATGTTTACAGAGCTCAGAATTGGTGTCTGAAGCCTTTGAATCACGAGAATAGTTTTTGTGTTTACAATTTAGGAGGATTGGCTTTGGCGTTTTTTTTGTGTGAATCAGTTAAAATGGTGGCGGTTCCAGTAAATACTTCTAAGCAAACTGTCTAATTGTGGTAAAACTGTTAAAATACACAATGAGAGTTCCCAGAAATGATTAAGAACGTGTAATAAACCCCTCAAGTACACGTAAATAGATTCTTACTACATTTACTGTCGAATTCAATCACGGAGGTTTCCAGTGGAAAATACTGGTAATGTTTACAAGTCCGGGTACTTCGGGTGGCGTTTTCACGGGACTTTGCTTTCAATTATTACGAGTTCATGTTTACAGAGCTCAGAATTGGTGTCTAAAGCCTTTGAATCACGAGAATAGTTTTTGTGTTTACAATTTAGGAGGATTGGCTTTGGCGTTTTTTTTGTTTGAATCAGTTAAAATGGTGGCGGTTCCAGTAAATACTTCTAAGCAAACTGTCTAATTGTGGTAAAACTGTTAAAATACACAATGAGAGTTCCCAGAAATGATTAAGAACGTGTAATAAACATCTCAAGTACACGTAAATAGATTCTTACTACATTTACTGTCGAATTCAACACGGAGGTTTCCAGTGGAAAGCTGTGAAATGACGAAAATACTGGTAATGTTTACAAGTACGGGTACTTCTGGTGGCGTTTTCACGGGACTGTGCTTTCAAATATTAAGAGTTCATGTTTACAGAGCTCAGAATTGGTGTCTAAAGCCTTTGAATCACGAGAATAGTTTTTGTGTTTACAATTTAGGAGGATTGGCTTTGGCGTTTTTTTTGTGTGAATCAGTTAAAATGGTGGCGGTTCCAGTAAATACTTCTAAGCAAACTGTCTAATTGTGGTAAAACTGTTAAAATACACAATGAGAGTTCCCAGAAATGATTAAGAACGTGTAATAAACCCCTCAAGAACACGTAAATAGATTCTTGCTACATTTACTGTCGAATTCAATCACGGAGGTTTCCAGTGGAAAGCTTTGAAATGACGAAAATACTGGTAATGTTTACAAGTACGGGTACTTCTGGTGGCGTTTTCACGGGACTGTGCTTTCAAATATTAAGAGTTCATGTTTACAGAGCTAAGAATTGGTGTCTAAAGCCTTTGAATCACGAGAATAGTTTTTGTGTTTACAATTTAGGAGGATTGGCTTTGGCGTTTTTTTTGTGTGAATCAGTTAAAATGGTGGCGGTTCCAGTAAATACTTCTAAGCAAACTGTCTAATTGTGGTAAAACTGTTAAAATACACAATGAGAGTTCCCAGAAATGAATAAGAACGTGTAATAAACATCTCAAGTACACGTAAATAGATTCTTACTACATTTACTGTCGAATTCAACACGGAGGTTTCCAGTGGAAAGCTGTGAAATGACGAAAATACTGGTAATGTTTACAAGTACGGGTACTTCTGGTGGCGTTTTCACGGGACTGTGCTTTCAAATATTAAGAGTTCATGTTTACAGAGCTAAGAATTGGTGTCTAAAGCCTTTGAATCACGAGAATAGTTTTTGTGTTTACAATTTAGGAGGATTGGCTTTGGCGTTTTTTTTGTGTGAATCAGTTAAAATGGTGGCGGTTCCAGTAAATACTTCTAAGCAAACTGTCTAATTGTGGTAAAACTGTTAAAATACACAATGAGAGTTCCCAGAAATGATTAAGAACGTGTAATAAACCCCTCAAGTACACGTAAATAGATTCTTACTACATTTACTGTCGAATTCAATCACGGAGGTTTCCAGTGGAAAGCTGTGAAATGACGAAAATACTGGTAATGTTTACAAGTCCGGGTACTTGGGGTGGCGTTTTCACGGGACTGTGCTTTCAATTATTACGAGTTCATGTTTACAGAGCTCAGAATTGGTGTCTAAAGCCTTTGAATCACGAGAATAGTTTTTGTGTTTACAATTTAGGAGGATTGGCTTTGGCGTTTTTTTTGTGTGAATCAGTTAAAATGGTGGCGGTTCCAGTAAATACTTCTAAGCAAACTGTCTAATTGTGGTAAAACTGTTAAAATACACAATGAGAGTTCCCAGAAATGATTAAGAACGTGTAATAAACATCTCAAGTACACGTAAATAGATTCTTACTACATTTACTGTCAAATTCAATCACGGAGGTTTCCAGTGGAAAGCTGTGAAATGACGAAAATACTGGTAATGTTTACAAGTACGGGTACTTCTGGTGGCGTTTTCACGGGACTGTGCTTTCAAATATTAAGAGTTCATGTTTACAGAGCTCAGAATTGGTGTCTAAAGCCTTGGAATGACGAGAATAGTTTTTATGTTTACAATTTAGGAGGATTGGCTTTGGCGTTTTTTTTGTGTGAATCAGTTAAAATGGTGGCGGTTCCAGTAAATACTTCTAAGCAAACTGTCTAATTGTGGTAAAACTGTTAAAATACACAATGAGAGTTCCCAGAAATGATTAAGAACGTGTAATAAACATCTCAAGTACACGTAAATAGATTCTTGCTACATTTACTGTCAAATTCAATCAGGGAGGTTTCCAGTGGAAAGCTGTGAAATGACGAAAATACTGGTAATGTTTACAAGTCCGGGTACTTCTGGTGGCGTTTTCACGGGACTGTGCTTTCAAATATTAAGAGTTCATGTTTACAGAGCTCAGAATTGGTGTCTGAAGCCTTTGAATCACGAGAATAGTTTTTGTGTTTACAATTTAGGAGGATTGGCTTTGGCGTTTTTTTTGTGTGAATCAGTTAAAATGGTGGCGGTTCCAGTAAATACTTCTAAGCAAACTGTCTAATTGTGGAAAAACTGTTAAAATACACAATGAGAGTTCCCAGAAATGATTAAGAACGTGTAATAAACCCCTCAAGTACACGTAAATAGATTCTTACTACATTTACTGTCGAATTCAATCACGGAGGTTTCCAGTGGAAAATACTGGTAATGTTTACAAGTCCGGGTACTTCGGGTGGCGTTTTCACGGGACTTTGCTTTCAATTATTACGAGTTCATGTTTACAGAGCTCAGAATTGGTGTCTAAAGCCTTTGAATCACGAGAATAGTTTTTGTGTTTACAATTTAGGAGGATTGGCTTTGGCGTTTTTTTTGTGTGAATCAGTTAAAATGGTGGCGGTTCCAGTAAATACTTCTAAGCAAACTGTCTAATTGTGGTAAAACTGTTAAAATACACAATGAGAGTTCCCAGAAATGATTAAGAACGTGTAATAAACATCTCAAGTACACATAAATAGATTCTTACTACATTTACTGTCGAATTCAACACGGAGGTTTCCAGTGGAAAGCTGTGAAATGACGAAAATACTGGTAATGTTTACAAGTACGGGTACTTCTGGTGGCGTTTTCACGGGACTGTGCTTTCAAATATTAAGAGTTCATGTTTACAGAGCTCAGAATTGGTGTCTAAAGCCTTTGAATCACGAGAATAGTTTTTGTGTTTACAATTTAGGAGGATTGGCTTTGGCGTTTTTTTTGTGTGAATCAGTTAATATGGTGGCGGTTCCAGTAAATACTTCTAAGCAAACTGTCTAATTGTGGTAAAACTGTTAAAATACACAATGAGAGTTCCCAGAAATGATTAAGAAAGTGTAATAAACATCTCAAGTACACGTAAATAGATTCTTACTACATTTACTGTCGAATTCAAAACGGAGGTTTCCAGTGGAAAGCTGTGAAATGACGAAAATACTGGTAATGTTTACAAGTCCGGGTACTTCGGGTGGCGTTTTCACGGGACTGTGCTTTCAATTATTACGAGTTCATGTTTACAGAGCTCAGGATTGGTGTCTAAAGCCTTTGAATCACGAGAATAGTTTTTATGTTTACAATTTAGGAGGATTGGCTTTGGCTTTTTTTTGTGTGAATCAGTTAAAATGGTGGCGGTTCCAGTAAATACTTCTAAGCAAACTGTCTAATTGTGGTAAAACTGTTAAAATACACAATGATAGTTCCCAGAAATAATTAAGAAAGTGTAATAAACATCTCAAGTACACGTTAATAGATTTTTACTACATTTACTGTCGAATTCAATCACGGAGGTTTCGAGTGGAAAGCTGTGAAATGACGAAAATACTGGTAATATTGACAATTCCGGATACTTCGGGTGGATTTTCACGGGACTGTGCTTTCAATATTAAGAGTTCATGTTTACAGAGCTCAGAATTGGTGTCTAAAGCCTTTGAATCACGAGAATAGTTTTTGTGTTTACAATTTAGGAGGATTGGCTTTGGCGTTTTTTTTGTGTGAATCAGTCAAAATGGTGGCGGTTCCAGTAAATACTTCTAAGCAAACTGTCTAATTGTGGTAAAACTGTTAAAATACACAATGAGAATTCCCAGAAATGATTAAGAACGTGTAATAAACATCTCAAGTACACGTAAATAGATTCTTACTACATTTACTGTCGAATTCAACACGGAGGTTTCCAGTGGAAAGCTGTGAAATGACGAAAATACTGGTAATGTTTACAAGTACGGGTACTTCTGGTGGCGTTTTCACGGGACTGTGCTTTCAAATATTAAGAGTTCATGTTTACAGAGCTAAGAATTGGTGTCTAAAGCCTTTGAATCACGAGAATAGTTTTTGTGTTTACAATTTAGGAGGATTGGCTTTGGCGTTTTTTTTGTGTGAATCAGTTAAAATGGTGGCGGTTCCAGTAAATACTTCTAAGCAAACTGTCTAATTGTGGTAAAACTGTTAAAATACACAATGAGAGTTCCCAGAAATGATTAAGAACGTGTAATAAACATCTCAAGTACACGTAAATAGATTCTTACTACATTTACTGTCGAATTCAACACGGAGGTTTCCAGTGGAAAGCTGTGAAATGACGAAAATACTGGTAATGTTTACAAGTACGGGTACTTCTGGTGGCGTTTTCACGGGACTGTGCTTTCAAATATTAAGAGTTCATGTTTACAGAGCTAAGAATTGGTGTCTAAAGCCTTTGAATCACGAGAATAGTTTTTATGTTTACAATTTAGGAGGATTGGCTTTGGCGTTTTTTTTGTGTGAATCAGTTAAAATGGCGGCGGTTCCAGTAAATACTTCTAAGCAAACTGTCTAATTGTGGTAAAACTGTTAAAATACACAATGAGAGTTCCCAGAAATGATTAAGAACGTGTAATAAACATCTCAAGTACACGTAAATAGATTCTTGCTACATTTACTGTCAAATTCAATCAGGGAGGTTTCCAGTGGAAAGCTGTGAAATGACGAAAATACTGGTAATGTTTACAAGTCCGGGTACTTCTGGTGGCGTTTTCACGGGACTGTGCTTTCAAATATTAAGAGTTCATGTTTACAGAGCTCAGAATTGGTGTCTGAAGCCTTTGAATCACGAGAATAGTTTTTGTGTTTACAATTTAGGAGGATTGGCTTTGGCGTTTTTTTTGTGTGAATCAGTTAAAATGGTGGCGGTTCCAGTAAATACTTCTAAGCAAACTGTCTAATTGTGGTAAAACTGTTAAAATACACAATGAGAGTTCCCAGAAATGATTAAGAACGTGTAATAAACCCCTCAAGTACACGTAAATAGATTCTTACTACATTTACTGTCGAATTCAATCACGGAGGTTTCCAGTGGAAAATACTGGTAATGTTTACAAGTCCGGGTACTTCGGGTGGCGTTTTCACGGGACTTTGCTTTCAATTATTACGAGTTCATGTTTACAGAGCTCAGAATTGGTGTCTAAAGCCTTTGAATCACGAGAATAGTTTTTGTGTTTACAATTTAGGAGGATTGGCTTTGGCGTTTTTTTTGTTTGAATCAGTTAAAATGGTGGCGGTTCCAGTAAATACTTCTAAGCAAACTGTCTAATTGTGGTAAAACTGTTAAAATACACAATGAGAGTTCCCAGAAATGATTAAGAACGTGTAATAAACATCTCAAGTACACATAAATAGATTCTTACTACATTTACTGTCGAATTCAACACGGAGGTTTCCAGTGGAAAGCTGTGAAATGACGAAAATACTGGTAATGTTTACAAGTACGGGTACTTCTGGTGGCGTTTTCACGGGACTGTGCTTTCAAATATTAAGAGTTCATGTTTACAGAGCTCAGAATTGGTGTCTAAAGCCTTGGAATGACGAGAATAGTTTTTATGTTTACAATTTAGGAGGATTGGCTTTGGCGTTTTTTTTGTGTGAATCAGTTAAAATGGTGGCTGTTCCAGTAAATACTTCTAAGCAAACTGTCTAATTGTGGTAAAACTGTTAAAATACACAATGAGAGTTCCCAGAAATGATTAAGAACGTGTAATAAACATCTCAAGTACACGTAAATAGATTCTTGCTACATTTACTGTCAAATTCAATCAGGGAGGTTTCCAGTGGAAAGCTGTGAAATGACGAAAATACTGGTAATGTTTACAAGTCCGGGTACTTCTGGTGGCGTTTTCACGGGACTGTGCTTTCAAATATTAAGAGTTCATGTTTACAGAGCTCAGAATTGGTGTCTGAAGCCTTTGAATCACGAGAATAGTTTTTGTGTTTACAATTTAGGAGGATTGGCTTTGGCGTTTTTTTTGTGTGAATCAGTTAAAATGGTGGCGGTTCCAGTAAATACTTCTAAGCAAACTGTCTAATTGTGGTAAAACTGTTAAAATACACAATGAGAGTTCCCAGAAATGATTAAGAACGTGTAATAAACCCCTCAAGTACACGTAAATAGATTCTTACTACATTTACTGTCGAATTCAATCACGGAGGTTTCCAGTGGAAAATACTGGTAATGTTTACAAGTCCGGGTACTTCGGGTGGCGTTTTCACGGGACTTTGCTTTCAATTATTACGAGTTCATGTTTACAGAGCTCAGAATTGGTGTCTAAAGCCTTTGAATCACGAGAATAGTTTTTGTGTTTACAATTTAGGAGGATTGGCTTTGGCGTTTTTTTTGTTTGAATCAGTTAAAATGGTGGCGGTTCCAGTAAATACTTCTAAGCAAACTGTCTAATTGTGGTAAAACTGTTAAAATACACAATGAGAGTTCCCAGAAATGATTAAGAACGTGTAATAAACATCTCAAGTACACATAAATAGATTCTTACTACATTTACTGTCGAATTCAACACGGAGGTTTCCAGTGGAAAGCTGTGAAATGACGAAAATACTGGTAATGTTTACAAGTACGGGTACTTCTGGTGGCGTTTTCACGGGACTGTGCTTTCAAATATTAAGAGTTCATGTTTACAGAGCTCAGAATTGGTGTCTAAAGCCTTTGAATCACGAGAATAGTTTTTGTGTTTACAATTTAGGAGGATTGGCTTTGGCGTTTTTTTTGTGTGAATCAGTTAAAATGGTGGCGGTTCCAGTAAATACTTCTAAGCAAACTGTCTAATTGTGGTAAAACTGTTAAAATACACAATGAGAGTTCCCAGAAATGATTAAGAACGTGTAATAAACATCTCAAGTACACGTAAATAGATTCTTACTACATTTACTGTCGAATTCAAAACGGAGGTTTCCAGTGGAAAGCTGTGAAATGACGAAAATACTGGTAATGTTTACAAGTCCGGGTACTTCGGGTGGCGTTTTCACGGGACTGTGCTTTCAATTATTAAGAGTTCATGTTTACAGAGCTCAGAATTGGTGTCTGAAGCCTTTGAATCACGAGAATAGTTTTTGTGTTTACAATTTAGGAGGATTGGCTTTGGCTTTTTTTTGTGTGAATCAGTTAAAATGGTGGCGGTTCCAGTAAATACTTCTAAGCAAACTGTCTAATTGTGGTAAAACTGTTAAAATACACAATGATAGTTCCCAGAAATAATTAAGAAAGTGTAATAAACATCTCAAGTACACGTTAATAGATTTTTACTACATTTACTGTCGAATTCAATCACGGAGGTTTCGAGTGGAAAGCTGTGAAATGACGAAAATACTGGTAATATTGACAATTCCGGATACTTCGGGTGGATTTTCACGGGACTGTGCTTTCAATATTAAGAGTTCATGTTTACAGAGCTCAGAATTGGTGTCTAAAGCCTTTGAATCACGAGAATAGTTTTTGTGTTTACAATTTAGGAGGATTGGCTTTGGCGTTTTTTTTGTGTGAATCAGTTAAAATGGTGGCGGTTCCAGTAAATACTTCTAAGCAAACTGTCTAATTGTGGTAAAACTGTTAAAATACACAATGAGAGTTCCCAGAAATGATTAAGAACGTGTAATAAACATCTCAAGTACACATAAATAGATTCTTACTACATTTACTGTCGAATTCAACACGGAGGTTTCCAGTGGAAAGCTGTGAAATGACGAAAATACTGGTAATGTTTACAAGTACGGGTACTTCTGGTGGCGTTTTCACGGGACTGTGCTTTCAAATATTAAGAGTTCATGTTTACAGAGCTCAGAATTGGTGTCTAAAGCCTTTGAATGACGAGAATAGTGTTTTTGTTTACAATTTAGGAGGATTGGCTTTGGCGTTTTTTTTGTGTGAATCAGTTAAAATGGCGGCGGTTCCAGTAAATACTTCTAAGCAAACTGTCTAATTGTGGTAAAACTGTTAAAATACACAATAAGAGTTCCCAGAAATGATTACGAACGTGTAATAAACCCCTCAAGTACACGTAAATAGATTCTTACTACATTTACTGTCGAATTCAATCACGGAGGTTTCCAGTGGAAAGCTGTGAAATGACGAAAATACTGGTAATGTTTACAAGTCCGGGTACTTGGGGTGGCGTTTTCACGGGACTGTGCTTTCAATTATTACGAGTTCATGTTTACAGAGCTCAGAATTGGTGTCTAAAGCCTTTGAATCACGAGAATAGTTTTTGTGTTTCCAATTTAGGAGGATTGGCTTTGGCGTTTTTTTTGTGTGAATCAGTTAAAATGGTGGCGGTTCCAGTAAATACTTCTAAGCAAACTGTCTAATTGTGGTAAAACTGTTAAAATACACAATGAGAGTTCCCAGAAATGATTAAGAACGTGTAATAAACATCTCAAGTACACGTAAATAGATTTTTACTACATTTACTGTCAAATTCAATCACGGAGGTTTCCAGTGGAAAGCTGTGAAATGACGAAAATACTGGTAATGTTTACAAGTACGGGTACTTCTGGTGGCGTTTTCACGGGACTGTGCTTTCAAATATTAAGAGTTCATGTTTACAGAGCTCAGAATTGGTGTCTAAAGCCTTTGAATCACGAGAATAGTTTTTATGTTTACAATTTAGGAGGATTGGCTTTGGCGTTTTTTTTGTGTGAATCAGTTAAAATGGTGGCGGTTCCAGTAAATACTTCTAAGCAAACTGTCTAATTGTGGTAAAACTGTTAAAATACACAATGAGAGTTCCCAGAAATGATTAAGAACGTGTAATAAACATCTCAAGTACACGTAAATAGATTCTTGCTACATTTACTGTCAAATTCAATCAGGGAGGTTTCCAGTGGAAAGCTGTGAAATGACGAAAATACTGGTAATGTTTACAAGTCCGGGTACTTCTGGTGGCGTTTTCACGGGACTGTGCTTTCAAATATTAAGAGTTCATGTTTACAGAGCTCAGAATTGGTGTCTGAAGCCTTTGAATCACGAGAATAGTTTTTGTGTTTACAATTTAGGAGGATTGCCTTTGGCGTTTTTTTTGTGTGAATCAGTTAAAATGGTGGCGGTTCCAGTAAATACTTCTAAGCAAACTGTCTAATTGTGGTAAAACTGTTAAAATACACAATGAGAGTTCCCAGAAATGATTAAGAACGTGTAATAAACCCCTCAAGTACACGTAAATAGATTCTTACTACATTTACTGTCGAATTCAATCACGGAGGTTTCCAGTGGAAAATACTGGTAATGTTTACAAGTCCGGGTACTTCGGGTGGCGTTTTCACGGGACTTTGCTTTCAATTATTACGAGTTCATGTTTACAGAGCTCAGAATTGGTGTCTAAAGCCTTTGAATCACGAGAATAGTTTTTGTGTTTACAATTTAGGAGGATTGGCTTTGGCGTTTTTTTTGTTTGAATCAGTTAAAATGGTGGCGGTTCCAGTAAATACTTCTAAGCAAACTGTCTAATTGTGGTAAAACTGTTAAAATACACAATGAGAGTTCCCAGAAATGATTAAGAACGTGTAATAAACATCTCAAGTACACATAAATAGATTCTTACTACATTTACTGTCGAATTCAACACGGAGGTTTCCAGTGGAAAGCTGTGAAATGACGAAAATACTGGTAATGTTTACAAGTACGGGTACTTCTGGTGGCGTTTTCACGGGACTGTGCTTTCAAATATTAAGAGTTCATGTTTACAGAGCTCAGAATTGGTGTCTAAAGCCTTTGAATCACGAGAATAGTTTTTGTGTTTACAATTTAGGAGGATTGGCTTTGGCGTTTTTTTTGTGTGAATCAGTTAAAATGGTGGCGGTTCCAGTAAATACTTCTAAGCAAACTGTCTAATTGTGGTAAAACTGTTAAAATACACAATGAGAGTTCCCAGAAATGATTAAGAAAGTGTAATAAACATCTCAAGTACACGTCAATAGATTCTTACTACATTTACTGTCGAATTCAAAACGGAGGTTTCCAGTGGAAAGCTGTGAAATGACGAAAATACTGGTAATGTTTACAAGTCCGGGTACTTCGGGTGGCGTTTTCACGGGACTGTGCTTTCAATTATTACGAGTTCATGTTTACAGAGCTCAGGATTGGTGTCTAAAGCCTTTGAATCACGAGAATAGTTTTTATGTTTACAATTTAGGAGGATTGGCTTTGGCTTTTTTTTGTGTGAATCAGTTAAAATGGTGGCGGTTCCAGTAAATACTTCTAAGCAAACTGTCTAATTGTGGTAAAACTGTTAAAATACACAATGATAGTTCCCAGAAATAATTAAGAAAGTGTAATAAACATCTCAAGTACACGTTAATAGATTTTTACTACATTTACTGTCGAATTCAATCACGGAGGTTTCGAGTGGAAAGCTGTGAAATGACGAAAATACTGGTAATATTGACAATTCCGGATACTTCGGGTGGATTTTCACGGGACTGTGCTTTCAATATTAAGAGTTCATGTTTAAAGAGCTCAGAATTGGTGTCTAAAGCCTTTGAATCACGAGAATAGTTTTTGTGTTTACAATTTAGGAGGATTGGCTTTGGCGTTTTTTTTGTGTGAATCAGTCAAAATGGTGGCGGTTCCAGTAAATACTTCTAAGCAAACTGTCTAATTGTGGTAAAACTGTTAAAATACACAATGAGAATTCCCAGAAATGATTAAGAACGTGTAATAAACATCTCAAGTACACGTAAATAGATTCTTACTACATTTACTGTCGAATTCAACACGGAGGTTTCCAGTGGAAAGCTGTGAAATGACGAAAATACTGGTAATGTTTACAAGTACGGGTACTTCTGGTGGCGTTTTCACGGGACTGTGCTTTCAAATATTAAGAGTTCATGTTTACAGAGCTAAGAATTGGTGTCTAAAGCCTTTGAATCACGAGAATAGTTTTTGTGTTTACAATTTAGGAGGATTGGCTTTGGCGTTTTTTTTGTGTGAAACAGTTAAAATGGTGGCGGTTCCAGTAAATACTTCTAAGCAAACTGTCTAATTGTGGTAAAACTGTTAAAATACACAATGAGAGTTCCCAGAAATGATTAAGAACGTGTAATAAACATCTCAAGTACACGTAAATAGATTCTTACTACATTTACTGTCGAATTCAACACGGAGGTTTCCAGTGGAAAGCTGTGAAATGACGAAAATACTGGTAATGTTTACAAGTACGGGTACTTCTGGTGGCGTTTTCACGGGACTGTGCTTTCAAATATTAAGAGTTCATGTTTACAGAGCTAAGAATTGGTGTCTAAAGCCTTTGAATCACGAGAATAGTTTTTATGTTTACAATTTAGGAGGATTGGCTTTGGCGTTTTTTTTGTGTGAATCAGTTAAAATGGCGGCGGTTCCAGTAAATACTTCTAAGCAAACTGTCTAATTGTGGTAAAACTGTTAAAATACACAATGAGAGTTCCCAGAAATGATTAAGAACGTGTAATAAACATCTCAAGTACACGTAAATAGATTCTTGCTACATTTACTGTCAAATTCAATCAGGGAGGTTTCCAGTGGAAAGCTGTGAAATGACGAAAATACTGGTAATGTTTACAAGTCCGGGTACTTCTGGTGGCGTTTTCACGGGACTGTGCTTTCAAATATTAAGAGTTCATGTTTACAGAGCTCAGAATTGGTGTCTGAAGCCTTTGAATCACGAGAATAGTTTTTGTGTTTACAATTTAGGAGGATTGGCTTTGGCGTTTTTTTTGTGTGAATCAGTTAAAATGGTGGCGGTTCCAGTAAATACTTCTAAGCAAACTGTCTAATTGTGGTAAAACTGTTAAAATACACAATGAGAGTTCCCAGAAATGATTAAGAACGTGTAATAAACCCCTCAAGTACACGTAAATAGATTCTTACTACATTTACTGTCGAATTCAATCACGGAGGTTTCCAGTGGAAAATACTGGTAATGTTTACAAGTCCGGGTACTTCGGGTGGCGTTTTCACGGGACTTTGCTTTCAATTATTACGAGTTCATGTTTACAGAGCTCAGAATTGGTGTCTAAAGCCTTTGAATCACGAGAATAGTTTTTGTGTTTACAATTTAGGAGGATTGGCTTTGGCGTTTTTTTTGTTTGAATCAGTTAAAATGGTGGCGGTTCCAGTAAATACTTCTAAGCAAACTGTCTAATTGAGGTAAAACTGTTAAAATACACAATGAGAGTTCCCAGAAATGATTAAGAACGTGTAATAAACATCTCAAGTACACATAAATAGATTCTTACTACATTTACTGTCGAATTCAACACGGAGGTTTCCAGTGGAAAGCTGTGAAATGACGAAAATACTGGTAATGTTTACAAGTACGGGTACTTCTGGTGGCGTTTTCACGGGACTGTGCTTTCAAATATTAAGAGTTCATGTTTACAGAGCTCAGAATTGGTGTCTAAAGCCTTTGAATCACGAGAATAGTTTTTGTGTTTACAATTTAGGAGGATTGGCTTTGGCGTTTTTTTTGTGTGAATCAGTTAAAATGGTGGCGGTTCCAGTAAATACTTCTAAGCAAACTGTCTAATTGTGGTAAAACTGTTAAAATACACAATGAGAGTTCCCAGAAATGATTAAGAAAGTGTAATAAACATCTCAAGTACACGTAAATAGATTCTTACTACATTTACTGTCGAATTCAAAACGGAGGTTTCCAGTGGAAAGCTGTGAAATGACGAAAATACTGGTAATGTTTACAAGTCCGGGTACTTCGGGTGGCGTTTTCACGGGACTGTGCTTTCAATTATTACGAGTTCATGTTTACAGAGCTCAGGATTGGTGTCTAAAGCCTTTGAATCACGAGAATAGTTTTTATGTTTACAATTTAGGAGGATTGGCTTTGGCTTTTTTTTGTGTGAATCAGTTAAAATGGTGGCGGTTCCAGTAAATACTTCTAAGCAAACTGTCTAATTGTGGTAAAACTGTTAAAATACACAATGATAGTTCCCAGAAATAATTAAGAAAGTGTAATAAACATCTCAAGTACACGTTAATAGATTTTTACTACATTTACTGTCGAATTCAATCACGGAGGTTTCGAGTGGAAAGCTGTGAAATGACGAAAATACTGGTAATATTGACAATTCCGGATACTTCGGGTGGATTTTCACGGGACTGTGCTTTCAATATTAAGAGTTCATGTTTACAGAGCTCAGAATTGGTGTCTAAAGCCTTTGAATCACGAGAATAGTTTTTGTGTTTACAATTTAGGAGGATTGGCTTTGGCGTTTTTTTTGTGTGAATCAGTCAAAATGGTGGCGGTTCCAGTAAATACTTCTAAGCAAACTGTCTAATTGTGGTAAAACTGTTAAAATACACAATGAGAATTCCCAGAAATGATTAAGAACGTGTAATAAACATCTCAAGTACACGTAAATAGATTCTTACTACATTTACTGTCGAATTCAACACGGAGGTTTCCAGTGGAAAGCTGTGAAATGACGAAAATACTGGTAATGTTTACAAGTACGGGTACTTCTGGTGGCGTTTTCACGGGACTGTGCTTTCAAATATTAAGAGTTCATGTTTACAGAGCTAAGAATTGGTGTCTAAAGCCTTTGAATCACGAGAATAGTTTTTGTGTTTACAATTTAGGAGGATTGGCTTTGGCGTTTTTTTTGTGTGAATCAGTTAAAATGGTGGCGGTTCCAGTAAATACTTCTAAGCAAACTGTCTAATTGTGGTAAAACTGTTAAAATACACAATGAGAGTTCCCAGAAATGATTAAGAACGTGTAATAAACATCTCAAGTACACGTAAATAGATTCTTACTACAATTACTGTCGAATTCAACACGGAGGTTTCCAGTGGAAAGCTGTGAAATGACGAAAATACTGGTAATGTTTACAAGTACGGGTACTTCTGGTGGCGTTTTCACGGGACTGTGCTTTCAAATATTAAGAGTTCATGTTTACAGAGCTAAGAATTGGTGTCTAAAGCCTTTGAATCACGAGAATAGTTTTTATGTTTACAATTTAGGAGGATTGGCTTTGGCCTTTTTTTTGTGTGAATCAGTTAAAATGGCGGCGGTTCCAGTAAATACTTCTAAGCAAACTGTCTAATTGTGGTAAAACTGTTAAAATACACAATGAGAGTTCCCAGAAATGATTAAGAACGTGTAATAAACATCTCAAGTACACGTAAATAGATTCTTGCTACATTTACTGTCAAATTCAATCAGGGAGGTTTCCAGTGGAAAGCTGTGAAATGACGAAAATACTGGTAATGTTTACAAGTCCGGGTACTTCTGGTGGCGTTTTCACGGGACTGTGCTTTCAAATATTAAGAGTTCATGTTTACAGAGCTCAGAATTGGTGTCTGAAGCCTTTGAATCACGAGAATAGTTTTTGTGTTTACAATTTAGGAGGATTGGCTTTGGCGTTTTTTTTGTGTGAATCAGTTAAAATGGTGGCGGTTCCAGTAAATACTTCTAAGCAAACTGTCTAATTGTGGTAAAACTGTTAAAATACACAATGAGAGTTCCCAGAAATGATTAAGAACGTGTAATAAACCCCTCAAGTACACGTAAATAGATTCTTACTACATTTACTGTCGAATTCAATCACGGAGGTTTCCAGTGGAAAATACTGGTAATGTTTACAAGTCCGGGTACTTCGGGTGGCGTTTTCACGGGACTTTGCTTTCAATTATTACGAGTTCATGTTTACAGAGCTCAGAATTGGTGTCTAAAGCCTTTGAATCACGAGAATAGTTTTTGTGTTTACAATTTAGGAGGATTGGCTTTGGCGTTTTTTTTGTGTGAATCAGTTAAAATGGTGGCGGTTCCAGTAAATACTTCTAAGCAAACTGTCTAATTGTGGTAAAACTGTCAAAATACACAATGAGAGTTCCCAGAAATGATTAAGAACGTGTAATAAACATCTCAAGTACACGTAAATAGATTCTTACTACATTTACTGTCAAATTCAATCACAGAGGTTTCCAGTGGAAAGCTGTGAAATGACGAAAATACTGGTAATGTTTACAAGTACGGGTACTTCTGGTGGCGTTTTCACGGGACTGTGCTTTCAAATATTAAGAGTTCATGTTTACAGAGCTCAGAATTGGTGTCTAAAGCCTTTGAATCACGAGAATAGTTTTTGTGTTTACAATTTAGGAGGATTGGCTTTGGCGTTTTTTTTGTGTGAATCAGTTAAAATGGTGGCGGTTCCAGTAAATACTTCTAAGCAAACTGTCTAATTGTGGTAAAACTGTTAAAATACACAATGAGAGTTCCCAGAAATGATTAAGAACGTGTAATAAACATCTCAAGTACACGTAAAGAGATTCTTACTACATTTACTGTCGAATTCAAAACGGAGGTTTCCAGTGGAAAGCTGTGAAATGACGAAAATACTGGTAATGTTTACAAGTCCGGGTACTTCGGGTGGCGTTTTCACGGGACTGTGCTTTCAATTATTACGAGTTCATGTTTACAGAGCTCAGAATTGGTGTCTAAAGCCTTTGAATCACGAGAATAGTTTTTATGTTTACAATTTAGGAGGATTGGCTTTGGCTTTTTTTTGTGTGAATCAGTTAAAATGGTGGCGGTTCCAGTAAATACTTCTAAGCAAACTGTCTAATTGTGGTAAAACTGTTAAAATACACAATGATAGTTCCCAGAAATAATTAAGAAAGTGTAATAAACATCTCAAGTACACGTTAATAGATTTTTACTACATTTACTGTCGAATTCAATCACGGAGGTTTCGAGTGGAAAGCTGTGAAATGACGAAAATACTGGTAATATTGACAATTCCGGATACTTCGGGTGGATTTTCACGGGACTGTGCTTTCAATATTAAGAGTTCATGTTTACAGAGCTCAGAATTGGTGTCTAAAGCCTTTGAATCACGAGAATAGTTTTTGTGTTTACAATTTAGGAGGATTGGCTTTGGCGTTTTTTTTGTGTGAATCAGTCAAAATGGTGGCGGTTCCAGTAAATACTTCTAAGCAAACTGTCTAATTGTGGTAAAACTGTTAAAATACACAATGAGAATTCCCAGAAATGATTAAGAACGTGTAATAAACATCTCAAGTACACGTAAATAGATTCTTACTACATTTACTGTCGAATTCAACACGGAGGTTTCCAGTGGAAAGCTGTGAAATGACGAAAATACTGGTAATGTTTACAAGTACGGGTACTTCTGGTGGCGTTTTCACGGGACTGTGCTTTCAAATATTAAGAGTTCATGTTTACAGAGCTAAGAATTGGTGTCTAAAGCCGTTGAATCACGAGAATAGTTTTTGTGTTTACAATTTAGGAGGATTGGCTTTGGCGTTTTCTTTGTGTGAATCAGTTAAAATGGTGGCAGTTCCAGTAAATACTTCTAAGCAAACTGTCTAATTGTGGTAAAACTGTTAAAATACACAATGAGAGTTCCCAGAAATGATTAAGAACGTGTAATAAACCCCTCAAGTACACGTAAATAGATTCTTACTACATTTACTGTCGAATTCAATCACGGAGGTTTCCAGTGGAAAGCTGTGAAATGACGAAAATACTGGTAATGTTTACAAGTCCGGGTACTTCGGGTGGCGTTTTCACGGGACTGTGCTTTCAAATATTAAGAGTTCATGTTTACAGAGCTAAGAATTGGTGTCTAAAGCCTTTGAATCACGAGAATAGTTTTTGTGTTTACAATTTAGGAGGATTGGCTTTGGCTTTTTTTTGTGTGAATCAGTTAAAATGGTCGCGGTTCCAGTAAATACTTCTAAGCAAACTGTCTAATTGTGGTAAAACTGTTAAAATACACAATGAGAGTTCCCAGAAATGATTAAGAACGTGTAATAAACCCCTCAAGTACACGTAAATAGATTCTTACTACATTTACTGTCGAATTCAACACGGAGGTTTCCAGTGGAAAGCTGTGAAATGACGAAAATACTGGTAATGTTTACAAGTACGGGTACTTCTAGTGGCGTTTTCACGGGACTGTGCTTTCAAATATTAAGAGTTCATGTTTACAGAGCTCAGAATTGGTGTCTAAAGCCTTTGAATCACGAGAATAGTTTTTGTGTTTACAATTTAGGAGGATTGGCTTTGGCGTTTTTTTTGTGTGAATCAGTCAAAATGGTGGCGGTTCCAGTAAATACTTCTAAGCAAACTGTCTAATTGTGGTAAAACTGTTAAAATACACAATGAGAGTTCCCAGAAATGATTAAGAACGTGTAATAAACCCCTCAAGTACACGTAAATAGATTCTTACTACATTTACTGTCGAATTCAATCACGGAGGTTTCCAGTGGAAAATACTGGTAATGTTTACAAGTCCGGGTACTTCGGGTGGCTTTTTCACGGGACTGTGCTTTCAATTATTACGAGTTCATGTTTACAGAGCTCAGAATTGGTGTCTAAAGCCTTTGAATCACGAGAATAGTTTTTGTGTTTACAATTTAGGAGGATTGGCTTTGGCGTTTTTTTTGTGTGAATCAGTTAAAATGGTGGCGGTTCCAGTAAATACTTCTAAGCAAACTGTCTAATTGTGGTAAAACTGTTAAAATACACAATGAGAGTTCCCAGAAATGATTAAGAACGTGTAATAAACACCTCAAGTACACGTAAATAGATTCTTACTACATTTACTGTCGAATTCAATCTCGGAGGTTTCGAGTGGAAAGGTGTGAAATGACGAAAATACTGGTAATGTTTACAAGTCCGGGTACTTCTGGTGGCGTTTTCACGGGACTGTGCTTTCAAATATTAAGAGTTCATGTTTACAGAGCTCAGAATTGGTGTCTAAAGCCTTTGAATCACGAGAATAGTTTTTGTGTTTACAATTTAGGAGGATTGGCTTTGGCGTTTTTTTTGTGTGAATCAGTTAAAATGGTGGCGGTTCCAGTAAATACTTCTAAGCAAACTGTCTAATTGTGGTAAAACTGTTAAAATACACAATGAGAGTTCCCAGAAATGATTAAGAACGTGTAATAAACATCTCAAGTACACGTAAATAGATTCTTACTACATTTACTGTCGAATTCAACACGGAGGTTTCCAGTGGAAAGCTGTGAAATGACGAAAATACTGGTAATGTTTACAAGTACGGGTACTTCTGGTGGCGTTTTCACGGGACTGTGCTTTCAAATATTAAGAGTTCATGTTTACAGAGCTCAGAATTGGTGTCTAAAGCCTTTGAATCACGAGAATAGTTTTTGTGTTTACAATTTAGGAGGATTGGCTTTGGCGTTTTTTTTGTGTGAATCAGTTAAAATGGTGGCGGTTCCAGTAAATACTTCTAAGCAAACTGTCTAATTGTGGTAAAACTGTTAAAATACACAATGAGAGTTCCCAGAAATGATTAAGAACGTGTAATAAACATCTCAAGTACACGTAAATAGATTCTTACTACATTTACTGTCGAATTCAATCACGGAGGTTTCCAGTGGAAAATACTGGTAATGTTTACAAGTCCGGGTACTTCGGGTGGCGTTTTCACGGGACTTTGCTTTCAATTATTACGAGTTCATGTTTACAGAGCTCAGAATTGGTGTCTAAAGCCTTTGAATCACGAGAATAGTTTTTGTGTTTACAATTTAGGAGGATTGGCTTTGGCGTTTTTTTTGTTTGAATCAGTTAAAATGGTGGCGGTTCCAGTAAATACTTCTAAGCAAACTGTCTAATTGTGGTAAAACTGTTAAAATACACAATGAGAGTTCCCAGAAATGATTAAGAACGTGTAATAAACATCTCAAGTACACATAAATAGATTCTTACTACATTTACTGTCGAATTCAACACGGAGGTTTCCAGTGGAAAGCTGTGAAATGACGAAAATACTGGTAATGTTTACAAGTACGGGTACTTCTGGTGGCGTTTTCACGGGACTGTGCTTTCAAATATTAAGAGTTCATGTTTACAGAGCTCAGAATTGGTGTCTAAAGCCTTTGAATCACGAGAATAGTTTTTGTGTTTACAATTTAGGAGGATTGGCTTTGGCGTTTTTTTTGTGTGAATCAGTTAAAATGGTGGCGGTTCCAGTAAATACTTCTAAGCAAACTGTCTAATTGTGGTAAAACTGTTAAAATACACAATGAGAGTTCCCAGAAATGATTAAGAAAGTGTAATAAACATCTCAAGTACACGTTAATAGATTTTTACTACATTTACTGTCGAATTCAATCACGGAGGTTTCGAGTGGAAAGCTGTGAAATGACGAAAATACTGGTAATATTGACAATTCCGGATACTTCGGGTGGATTTTCACGGGACTGTGCTTTCAATATTAAGAGTTCATGTTTACAGAGCTCAGAATTGGTGTCTAAAGCCTTTGAATCACGAGAATAGTTTTTGTGTTTACAATTTAGGAGGATTGGCTTTGGCGTTTTTTTTGTGTGAATCAGTCAAAATGGTGGCGGTTCCAGTAAATACTTCTAAGCAAACTGTCTAATTGTGGTAAAACTGTTAAAATACACAATGAGAATTCCCAGAAATGATTAAGAACGTGTAATAAACATCTCAAGTACACGTAAATAGATTCTTACTACATTTACTGTCGAATTCAACACGGAGGTTTCCAGTGGAAAGCTGTGAAATGACGAAAATACTGGTAATGTTTACAAGTACGGGTACTTCTGGTGGCGTTTTCACGGGACTGTGCTTTCAAATATTAAGAGTTCATGTTTACAGAGCTAAGAATTGGTGTCTAAAGCCGTTGAATCACGAGAATAGTTTTTGTGTTTACAATTTAGGAGGATTGGCTTTTGCGTTTTCTTTGTGTGAATCAGTTAAAATGGTGGCGGTTCCAGTAAATACTTCTAAGCAAACTGTCTAATTGTGGTAAAACTGTTAAAATACACAATGAGAGTTCCCAGAAATGATTAAGAACGTGTAATAAACCCCTCAAGTACACGTAAATAGATTCTTACTACATTTACTGTCGAATTCAATCACGGAGGTTTCCAGTGGAAAGCTGTGAAATGACGAAAATACTGGTAATGTTTACAAGTCCGGGTACTTCGGGTGGCGTTTTCACGGGACTGTGCTTTCAAATATTAAGAGTTCATGTTTACAGAGCTAAGAATTGGTGTCTAAAGCCTTTGAATCACGAGAATAGTTTTTGTGTTTACAATTTAGGAGGATTGGCTTTGGCGTTTTTTTTGTATGAATCAGTCAAAATGGTGGCGGTTCCAGTAAATACTTCTAAGCAAACTGTCTAATTGTGGTAAAACTGTTAAAATACACAATGAGAGTTCCCAGAAATGATTAAGAACGTGTAATAAACCCCTCAAGAACACGTAAATAGATTCTTGCTACATTTACTGTCGAATTCAACACGGAGGTTTCCAGTGGAAAGCTGTGAAATGACGAAAATACTGGTAATTTTTACAAGTACGGGTACTTCTGGTGGCGTTTTCACGGGACTGTGCTTTCAAATATTAAGAGTTCATGTTTACAGAGCTCAGAATGGGTGTCTAAAGCCTTGGAATGACGAGAATAGTTTTTATGTTTACAATTTAGGAGGATTGGCTTTGGCGTTTTTTTTGTGTGAATCAGTTAAAATGGTGGCGGTTCCAGTAAATACTTCTAAGCAAACTGTCTAATTGTGGTAAAACTGTTAAAATACACAATGAGAGTTCCCAGAAATGATTAAGAACGTGTAATAAACATCTCAAGTACACGTAAATAGATTCTTACTACATTTACTGTCAAATTCAATCACGGAGGTTTCCAGTGGAAAGCTGTGAAATGACGAAAATACTGGTAATGTTTACAAGTACGGGTACTTCTGGTGGCGTTTTCACGGGACTGTGCTTTCAAATATTAAGAGTTCATGTTTACAGAGCTCAGAATTGGTGTCTAAAGCCGTTGAATCACGAGAATAGTTTTTGTGTTTACAATTTAGGAGGATTGGCTTTGGCGTTTTCTTTGTGTGAATCAGTTAAAATGGTGGCGGTTCCAGTAAATACTTCTAAGCAAACTGTCTAATTGTGGTAAAACTGTTAAAATACACAATGAGAGTTCCCAGAAATGATTAAGAACGTGTAATAAACCCCTCAAGTACACGTAAATAGATTCTTACTACATTTACTGTCGAATTCAATCACGGAGGTTTCCAGTGGAAAGCTGTGAAATGACGAAAATACTGGTAATGTTTACAAGTCCGGGTACTTCGGGTGGCGTTTTCACGGGACTGTGCTTTCAAATATTAAGAGTTCATGTTTACAGAGCTAAGAATTGGTGTCTAAAGCCTTTGAATCACGAGAATAGTTTTTGTGTTTACAATTTAGGAGGATTGGCTTTGGCTTTTTTTTGTGTGAATCAGTTAAAATGGTCGCGGTTCCAGTAAATACTTCTAAGCAAACTGTCTAATTGTGGTAAAACTGTTAAAATACACAATGAGAGTTCCCAGAAATGATTAAGAACGTGTAATAAACCCCTCAAGTACACGTAAATAGATTCTTACTACATTTACTGTCGAATTCAACACGGAGGTTTCCAGTGGAAAGCTGTGAAATGACGAAAATACTGGTAATGTTTACAAGTACGGGTACTTCTAGTGGCGTTTTCACGGGACTGTGCTTTCAAATATTAAGAGTTCATGTTTACAGAGCTCAGAATTGGTGTCTAAAGCCTTTGAATCACGAGAATAGTTTTTGTGTTTACAATTTAGGAGGATTGGCTTTGGCGTTTTTTTTGTATGAATCAGTCAAAATGGTGGCGGTTCCAGTAAATACTTCTAAGCAAACTGTCTAATTGTGGTAAAACTGTTAAAATACACAATGAGAGTTCCCAGAAATGATTAAGAACGTGTAATAAACCCCTCAAGTACACGTAAATAGATTCTTACTACATTTACTGTCGAATTCAATCACGGAGGTTTCCAGTGGAAAATACTGGTAATGTTTACAAGTCCGGGTACTTCGGGTGGCGTTTTCACGGGACTGTGCTTTCAATTATTACGAGTTCATGTTTACAGAGCTCAGAATTGGTGTCTAAAGCCTTTGAATCACGAGAATAGTTTTTGTGTTTACAATTTAGGAGGATTGGCTTTGGCGTTTTTTTTGTGTGAATCAGTTAAAATGGTGGCGGTTCCAGTAAATACTTCTAAGCAAACTGTCTAATTGTGGTAAAACTGTTAAAATACACAATGAGAGTTCCCAGAAATGATTAAGAACGTGTAATAAACACCTCAAGTACACGTAAATAGATTCTTACTACATTTACTGTCGAATTCAATCTCGGAGGTTTCGAGTGGAAAGGTGTGAAATGACGAAAATACTGGTAATGTTTACAAGTCCGGGTACTTCTGGTGGCGTTTTCACGGGACTGTGCTTTCAAATATTAAGAGTTCATGTTTACAGAGCTCAGAATTGGTGTCTAAAGCCTTTGAATCACGAGAATAGTTTTTGTGTTTACAATTTAGGAGGATTGGCTTTGGCGTTTTTTTTGTGTGAATCAGTTAAAATGGTGGCGGTTCCAGTAAATACTTCTAAGCAAACTGTCTAATTGTGGTAAAACTGTTAAAATACACAATGAGAGTTCCCAGAAATGATTAAGAACGTGTAATAAACATCTCAAGTACACGTAAATAGATTCTTACTACATTTACTGTCGAATTCAACACGGAGGTTTCCAGTGGAAAGCTGTGAAATGACGAAAATACTGGTAATGTTTACAAGTACGGGTACTTCTGGTGGCGTTTTCACGGGACTGTGCTTTCAAATATTAAGAGTTCATGTTTACAGAGCTCAGAATTGGTGTCTAAAGCCTTTGAATCACGAGAATAGTTTTTGTGTTTACAATTTAGGAGGATTGGCTTTGGCGTTTTTTTTGTGTGAATCAGTTAAAATGGTGGCGGTTCCAGTAAATACTTCTAAGCAAACTGTCTAATTGTGGTAAAACTGTTAAAATACACAATGAGAGTTCCCAGAAATGATTAAGAACGTGTAATAAACATCTCAAGTACACGTAAATAGATTCTTACTACATTTACTGTCGAATTCAACACGGAGGTTTCCAGTGGAAAGCTGTGAAATGACGAAAATACTGGTAATGTTTACAAGTTCGGGTACTTCTGGTGGCGTTTTCACGGGACTGTGCTTTCAAATATTAAGAGTTCATGTTTACAGAGCTCAGAATTGGTGTCTGAAGCCTTTGAATCACGAGAATAGTTTTTGTGTTTACAATTTAGGAGGATTGGCTTTGGCGTTTTTTTTGTGTGAATCAGTTAAAATGGTGGCGGTTCCAGTAAATACTTCTAAGCAAACTGTCTAATTGTGGTAAAACTGTTAAAATACACAATGAGAGTTCCCAGAAATGATTAAGAACGTGTAATAAACCCCTCAAGTACACGTAAATAGATTCTTACTACATTTACTGTCGAATTCAATCACGGAGGTTTCCAGTGGAAAATACTGGTAATGTTTACAAGTCCGGGTACTTCGGGTGGCGTTTTCACGGGACTTTGCTTTCAATTATTACGAGTTCATGTTTACAGAGCTCAGAATTGGTGTCTAAAGCCTTTGAATCACGAGAATAGTTTTTGTGTTTACAATTTAGGAGGATTGGCTTTGGCGTTTTTTTTGTTTGAATCAGTTAAAATGGTGGCGGTTCCAGTAAATACTTCTAAGCAAACTGTCTAATTGTGGTAAAACTGTTAAAATACACAATGAGAGTTCCCAGAAATGATTAAGAACGTGTAATAAACATCTCAAGTACACATAAATAGATTCTTACTACATTTACTGTCGAATTCAACACGGAGGTTTCCAGTGGAAAGCTGTGAAATGACGAAAATACTGGTAATGTTTACAAGTACGGGTACTTCTGGTGGCGTTTTCACGGGACTGTGCTTTCAAATATTAAGAGTTCATGTTTACAGAGCTCAGAATTGGTGTCTAAAGCCTTTGAATCACGAGAATAGTTTTTGTGTTTACAATTTAGGAGGATTGGCTTTGGCGTTTTTTTTGTGTGAATCAGTTAAAATGGTGGCGGTTCCAGTAAATACTTCTAAGCAAACTGTCTAATTGTGGTAAAACTGTTAAAATACACAATGAGAGTTCCCAGAAATGATTAAGAAAGTGTAATAAACATCTCAAGTACACGTTAATAGATTTTTACTACATTTACTGTCGAATTCAATCACGGAGGTTTCGAGTGGAAAGCTGTGAAATGACGAAAATACTGGTAATATTGACAATTCCGGATACTTCGGGTGGATTTTCACGGGACTGTGCTTTCAATATTAAGAGTTCATGTTTACAGAGCTCAGAATTGGTGTCTAAAGCCTTTGAATCACGAGAATAGTTTTTGTGTTTACAATTTAGGAGGATTGGCTTTGGCGTTTTTTTTGTGTGAACCAGTCAAAATGGTGGCGGTTCCAGTAAATACTTCTAAGCAAACTGTCTAATTGTGGTAAAACTGTTAAAATACACAATGAGAATTCCCAGAAATGATTAAGAACGTGTAATAAACATCTCAAGTACACGTAAATAGATTCTTACTACATTTACTGTCGAATTCAACACGGAGGTTTCCAGTGGAAAGCTGTGAAATGACGAAAATACTGGTAATGTTTACAAGTACGGGTACTTCTGGTGGCGTTTTCACGGGACTGTGCTTTCAAATATTAAGAGTTCATGTTTACAGAGCTAAGAATTGGTGTCTAAAGCCGTTGAATCACGAGAATAGTTTTTGTGTTTACAATTTAGGAGGATTGGCTTTTGCGTTTTCTTTGTGTGAATCAGTTAAAATGGTGGCGGTTCCAGTAAATACTTCTAAGCAAACTGTCTAATTGTGGTAAAACTGTTAAAATACACAATGAGAGTTCCCAGAAATGATTAAGAACGTGTAATAAACCCCTCAAGTACACGTAAATAGATTCTTACTACATTTACTGTCGAATTCAATCACGGAGGTTTCCAGTGGAAAGCTGTGAAATGACGAAAATACTGGTAATGTTTACAAGTCCGGGTACTTCGGGTGGCGTTTTCACGGGACTGTGCTTTCAAATATTAAGAGTTCATGTTTACAGAGCTAAGAATTGGTGTCTAAAGCCTTTGAATCACGAGAATAGTTTTTGTGTTTACAATTTAGGAGGATTGGCTTTGGCGTTTTTTTTGTATGAATCAGTCAAAATGGTGGCGGTTCCAGTAAATACTTCTAAGCAAACTGTCTAATTGTGGTAAAACTGTTAAAATACACAATGAGAGTTCCCAGAAATGATTAAGAACGTGTAATAAACCCCTCAAGAACACGTAAATAGATTCTTGCTACATTTACTGTCGAATTCAATCACGGAGGTTTCCAGTGGAAAGCTTTGAAATGACGAAAATACTGGTAATGTTTACAAGTACGGGTACTTCTGGTGGCGTTTTCACGGGACTGTGCTTTCAAATATTAAGAGTTCATGTTTACAGAGCTCAGAATTGGTGTCTAAAGCCTTTGAATGACGAGAATAGTGTTTTTGTTTACAATTTAGGAGGATTGGCTTTGGCGTTTTTTTTGTGTGAATCAGTTAAAATGGTGGCGGTTCCAGTAAATACTTCTAAGCAAACTGTCTAATTGTGGTAAAACTGTTAAAATACACAATGAGAGTTCCCAGAAATGATTAAGAACGTGTAATAAACATCTCAAGTACACGTAAATAGATTCTTACTACATTTACTGTCGAATTCAACACGGAGGTTTCCAGTGGAAAGCTGTGAAATGACGAAAATACTGGTAATTTTTACAAGTACGGGTACTTCTGGTGGCGTTTTCACGGGACTGTGCTTTCAAATATTAAGAGTTCATGTTTACAGAGCTCAGAATGGGTGTCTAAAGCCTTGGAATGACGAGAATAGTTTTTATGTTTACAATTTAGGAGGATTGGCTTTGGCGTTTTTTTTGTGTGAATCAGTTAAAATGGTGGCGGTTCCAGTAAATACTTCTAAGCAAACTGTCTAATTGTGGTAAAACTGTTAAAATACACAATGAGAGTTCCCAGAAATGATTAAGAACGTGTAATAAACATCTCAAGTACACGTAAATAGATTCTTACTACATTTACTGTCAAATTCAATCACGGAGGTTTCCAGTGGAAAGCTGTGAAATGACGAAAATACTGGTAATGTTTACAAGTACGGGTACTTCTGGTGGCGTTTTCACGGGACTGTGCTTTCAAATATTAAGAGTTCATGTTTACAGAGCTCAGAATTGGTGTCTAAAGCCTTTGAATCACGAGAATAGTTTTTGTGTTTACAATTTAGGAAGATTGGCTTTGGCGTTTTTTTTGTGTGAATCAGTTAAAATGGTGGCGGTTCCAGTAAATACTTCTAAGCAAACTGTCTAATTGTGGTAAAACTGTTAAAATACACAATGAGAGTTCCCAGAAATGATTAAGAACGTGTAATAAACATCTCAAGTACACGTAAAGAGATTCTTACTACATTTACTGTCGAATTAAACACGGAGGTTTCCAGTGGAAAGCTGTGAAATGACGAAAATACTGGTAATGTTTACAAGTACGGGTACTTCTGGTGGCGTTTTCACGGGACTGTGCTTTCAAATATTAAGAGTTCATGTTTACAGAGCTCAGAATTGGTGTCTAAAGCCTTTAAATGACGAGTATAGTGTTTTTGTTTACAATTTAGGAGGATTGGCTTTGGCGTTTTTTTTGTGTGAATCAGTTAAAATGGTGGCGGTTCCAGTAAATACTTCTAAGCAAACTGTCTAATTGTGGTAAAACTGTTAAAATACACAATGAGAGTTCCCAGAAATGATTAAGAACGTGTAATAAACATCTCAAGTACACGTAAAGAGATTCTTACTACATTTACTGTCGAATTCAACACGGAGGTTTCCAGTGGAAAGCTGTGAAATGACGAAAATACTGGTAATGTTTACAAGTACGGGTACTTCTGGTGGCGTTTTCACGGGACTGTGCTTTCAAATATTAAGAGTTCATGTTTACAGTGCTCAGAATTGGTGTCTAAAGCCTTTGAATCACGAGAATAGTTTTTGTGTTTACAATTTAGGAGGATTGGCTTTGGCGTTTTTTTTGTGTGAATCAGTTAAAATGGTGGCGGTTCCAGTAAATACTTCTAAGCAAACTGTCTAATTGTGGTAAAACTGTTAAAATACACAATGAGAGTTCCCAGAAATGATTAAGAACGTGTAATAAACCCCTCAAGTACACGTAAATAGATTCTTACTACATTTACTGTCGAATTCAATCACGGAGGTTTCCAGTGGAAAGCTGTGAAATGACGAAAATACTGGTAATGTTTACAAGTCCGGGTACTTCGGGTGGCGTTTTCACGGGACTGTGCTTTCAAATATTAAGAGTTCATGTTTACAGAGCTAAGAATTGGTGTCTAAAGCCTTTGAATCACGAGAATAGTTTTTGTGTTTACAATTTAGGAGGATTGGCTTTGGCTTTTTTTTGTGTGAATCAGTTAAAATGGTCGCGGTTCCAGTAAATACTTCTAAGCAAACTGTCTAATTGTGGTAAAACTGTTAAAATACACAATGAGAGTTCCCAGAAATGATTAAGAACGTGTAATAAACCCCTCAAGTACACGTAAATAGATTCTTACTACATTTACTGTCGAATTCAACACGGAGGTTTCCAGTGGAAAGCTGTGAAATGACGAAAATACTGGTAATGTTTACAAGTACGGGTACTTCTGGTGGCGTTTTCACGGGACTGTGCTTTCAAATATTAAGAGTTCATGTTTACAGAGCTCAGAATTGGTGTCTAAAGCCTTTGAATCACGAGAATAGTTTTTGTGTTTACAATTTAGGAGGATTGGCTTTGGCGTTTTTTTTGTTTGAATCAGTCAAAATGGTGGCGGTTCCAGTAAATACTTCTAAGCAAACTGTCTAATTGTGGTAAAACTGTTAAAATACACAATGAGAGTTCCCAGAAATGATTAAGAACGTGTAATAAACCCCTCAAGAACACGTAAATAGATTCTTGCTACATTTACTGTCGAATTCAATCACGGAGGTTTCCAGTGGAAAGCTTTGAAATGACGAAAATACTGGTAATGTTTACAAGTACGGGTACTTCTGGTGGCGTTTTCACGGGACTGTGCTTTCAAATATTAAGAGTTCATGTTTACAGAGCTCAGAATTGGTGTCTAAAGCCTTTGAATGACGAGAATAGTGTTTTTGTTTACAATTTAGGAGGATTGGCTTTGGCGTTTTTTTTGTGTGAATCAGTTAAAATGGTGGCGGTTCCAGTAAATACTTCTAAGCAAACTGTCTAATTGTGGTAAAACTGTTAAAATACACAATGAGAGTTCCCAGAAATGATTAAGAACGTGTAATAAACATCTCAAGTACACGTAAATAGATTCTTACTACATTTACTGTCGAATTCAATCACGGAGGTTTCCAGTGGAAAATACTGGTAATGTTTACAAGTCCGGGTACTTCGGGTGGCGTTTTCACGGGACTTTGCTTTCAATTATTACGAGTTCATGTTTACAGAGCTCAGAATTGGTGTCTAAAGCCTTTGAATCACGAGAATAGTTTTTGTGTTTACAATTTAGGAGGATTGGCTTTGGCGTTTTTTTTGTTTGAATCAGTTAAAATGGTGGCGGTTCCAGTAAATACTTCTAAGCAAACTGTCTAATTGTGGTAAAACTGTTAAAATACACAATGAGAGTTCCCAGAAATGATTAAGAACGTGTAATAAACATCTCAAGTACACGTAAATAGATTCTTACTACATTTACTGTCGAATTCAACACGGAGGTTTCCAGTGGAAAGCTGTGAAATGACGAAAATACTGGTAATTTTTACAAGTACGGGTACTTCTGGTGGCGTTTTCACGGGACTGTGCTTTCAAATATTAAGAGTTCATGTTTACAGAGCTCAGAATGGGTGTCTAAAGCCTTGGAATGACGAGAATAGTTTTTATGTTTACAATTTAGGAGGATTGGATTTGGCGTTTTTTTTGTGTGAATCAGTTAAAATGGTGGCGGTTCCAGTAAATACTTCTAAGCAAACTGTCTAATTGTGGTAAAACTGTTAAAATACACAATGAGAGTTCCCAGAAATGATTAAGAACGTGTAATAAACATCTCAAGTACACGTAAATAGATTCTTACTACATTTACTGTCAAATTCAATCACGGAGGTTTCCAGTGGAAAGCTGTGAAATGACGAAAATACTGGTAATGTTTACAAGTACGGGTACTTCTGGTGGCGTTTTCACGGGACTGTGCTTTCAAATATTAAGAGTTCATGTTTACAGAGCTCAGAATTGGTGTCTAAAGCCTTTGAATCACGAGAATAGTTTTTGTGTTTACAATTTAGGAGGATTGGCTTTGGCGTTTTTTTTGTGTGAATCAGTTAAAATGGTGGCGGTTCCAGTAAATACTTCTAAGCAAACTGTCTAATTGTGGTAAAACTGTTAAAATACACAATGAGAGTTCCCAGAAATGATTAAGAACGTGTAATAAACATCTCAAGTACACGTAAAGAGATTCTTACTACATTTACTGTCGAATTAAACACGGAGGTTTCCAGTGGAAAGCTGTGAAATGACGAAAATACTGGTAATGTTTACAAGTACGGGTACTTCTGGTGGCGTTTTCACGGGACTGTGCTTTCAAATATTAAGAGTTCATGTTTACAGAGCTCAGAATTGGTGTCTAAAGCCTTTAAATGACGAGTATAGTGTTTTTGTTTACAATTTAGGAGGATTGGCTTTGGCGTTTTTTTTGTGTGAATCAGTTAAAATGGTGGCGGTTCCAGTAAATACTTCTAAGCAAACTGTCTAATTGTGGTAAAACTGTTAAAATACACAATGAGAGTTCCCAGAAATGATTAAGAACGTGTAATAAACATCTCAAGTACACGTAAATAGATTCTTACTACATTTACTGTCGAATTCAACACGGAGGTTTCCAGTGGAAAGCTGTGAAATGACGAAAATACTGGTAATGTTTACAAGTACGGGTACTTCTGGTGGCGTTTTCACGGGACTGTGCTTTCAAATATTAAGAGTTCATGTTTACAGTGCTCAGAATTGGTGTCTAAAGCCTTTGAATCACGAGAATAGTTTTTGTGTTTACAATTTAGGAGGATTGGCTTTGGCGTTTTTTTTGTGTGAATCAGTTAAAATGGTGGCGGTTCCAGTAAATACTTCTAAGCAAACTGTCTAATTGTGGTAAAACTGTTAAAATACACAATGAGAGTTCCCAGAAATGATTAAGAACGTGTAATAAACCCCTCAAGTACACGTAAATAGATTCTTACTACATTTACTGTCGAATTCAATCACGGAGGTTTCCAGTGGAAAGCTGTGAAATGACGAAAATACTGGTAATGTTTACAAGTCCGGGTACTTGGGGTGGCGTTTTCACGGGACTGTGCTTTCAATTATTACGAGTTCATGTTTACAGAGCTCAGAATTGTTGTCTAAAGCCTTTGAATCACGAGAATGGTTTTTGTGTTTACAATTTAGGAGGATTGGCTTTGGCGTTTTTTTTGTGTGAATCAGTTAAAATGGTGGCGGTTCCAGTAAATACTTCTAAGCAAACTGTCTAATTGTGGTAAAACTGTTAAAATACACAATGAGAGTTCCCAGAAATGATTAAGAACGTGTAATAAACATCTCAAGTACACGTAAATAGATTTTTACTACATTTACTGTCAAATTCAATCACGGAGGTTTCCAGTGGAAAGCTGTGAAATGACGAAAATACTGGTAATGTTTACAAGTACGGGTACTTCTGGTGGCGTTTTCACGGGACTGTGCTTTCAAATATTAAGAGTTCATGTTTACAGAGCTCAGAATTGGTGTCTACAGCCTTGGAATGACGAGAATAGTTTTTATGTTTACAATTTAGGAGGATTGGCTTTGGCGTTTTTTTTGTGTGAATCAGTTAAAATGGCGGCGGTTCCAGTAAATACTTCTAAGCAAACTGTCTAATTGTGGTAAAACTGTTAAAATACACAATGAGAGTTCCCAGAAATGATTAAGAACGTGTAATAAACATCTCAAGTACACGTAAATAGATTCTTGCTACATTTACTGTCAAATTCAATCAGGGAGGTTTCCAGTGGAAAGCTGTGAAATGACGAAAATACTGGTAATGTTTACAAGTCCGGGTACTTCTGGTGGCGTTTTCACGGGACTGTGCTTTCAAATATTAAGAGTTCATGTTTACAGAGCTCAGAATTGGTGTCTGAAGCCTTTGAATCACGAGAATAGTTTTTGTGTTTACAATTTAGGAGGATTGGCTTTGGCGTTTTTTTTGTGTGAATCAGTTAAAATGGTGGCGGTTCCAGTAAATACTTCTAAGCAAACTGTCTAATTGTGGTAAAACTGTTAAAATACACAATGAGAGTTCCCAGAAATGATTAAGAACGTGTAATAAACCCCTCAAGTACACGTAAATAGATTCTTACTACATTTACTGTCGAATTCAATCACGGAGGTTTCCAGTGGAAAATACTGGTAATGTTTACAAGTCCGGGTACTTCGGGTGGCGTTTTCACGGGACTTTGCTTTCAATTATTACGAGTTCATGTTTACAGAGCTCAGAATTGGTGTCTAAAGCCTTTGAATCACGAGAATAGTTTTTGTGTTTACAATTTAGGAGGATTGGCTTTGGCGTTTTTTTTGTTTGAATCAGTTAAAATGGTGGCGGTTCCAGTAAATACTTCTAAGCAAACTGTCTAATTGTGGTAAAACTGTTAAAATACACAATGAGAGTTCCCAGAAATGATTAAGAACGTGTAATAAACATCTCAAGTACACATAAATAGATTCTTACTACATTTACTGTCGAATTCAACACGGAGGTTTCCAGTGGAAAGCTGTGAAATGACGAAAATACTGGTAATGTTTACAAGTACGGGTACTTCTGGTGGCGTTTTCACGGGACTGTGCTTTCAAATATTAAGAGTTCATGTTTACAGAGCTCAGAATTGGTGTCTAAAGCCTTTGAATCACGAGAATAGTTTTTGTGTTTACAATTTAGGAGGATTGGCTTTGGCGTTTTTTTTGTGTGAATCAGTTAAAATGGTGGCGGTTCCAGTAAATACTTCTAAGCAAACTGTCTAATTGTGGTAAAACTGTTAAAATACACAATGAGAGTTCCCAGAAATGATTAAGAACGTGTAATAAACATCTCAAGTACACGTCAATAGATTCTTACTACATTTACTGTCGAATTCAAAACGGAGGTTTCCAGTGGAAAGCTGTGAAATGACGAAAATACTGGTAATGTTTACAAGTCCGGGTACTTCGGGTGGCGTTTTCACGGGACTGTGCTTTCAATTATTACGAGTTCATGTTTACAGAGCTCAGGATTGGTGTCTAAAGCCTTTGAATCACGAGAATAGTTTTTATGTTTACAATTTAGGAGGATTGGCTTTGGCTTTTTTTTGTGTGAATCAGTTAAAATGGTGGCGGTTCCAGTAAATACTTCTAAGCAAACTGTCTAATTGTGGTAAAACTGTTAAAATACACAATGATAGTTCCCAGAAATAATTAAGAAAGTGTAATAAACATCTCAAGTACACGTTAATAGATTTTTACTACATTTACTGTCGAATTCAATCACGGAGGTTTCGAGTGGAAAGCTGTGAAATGACGAAAATACTGGTAATATTGACAATTCCGGATACTTCGGGTGGATTTTCACGGGACTGTGCTTTCAATATTAAGAGTTCATGTTTACAGAGCTCAGAATTGGTGTCTAAAGCCTTTGAATCACGAGAATAGTTTTTGTGTTTACAATTTAGGAGGATTGGCTTTGGCGTTTTTTTTGTGTGAATCAGTCAAAATGGTGGCGGTTCCAGTAAATACTTCTAAGCAAACTGTCTAATTGTGGTAAAACTGTTAAAATACACAATGAGAATTCCCAGAAATGATTAAGAACGTGTAATAAACATCTCAAGTACACGTAAATAGATTCTTACTACATTTACTGTCGAATTCAACACGGAGGTTTCCAGTGGAAAGCTGTGAAATGACGAAAATACTGGTAATGTTTACAAGTACGGGTACTTCTGGTGGCGTTTTCACGGGACTGTGCTTTCAAATATTAAGAGTTCATGTTTACAGAGCTAAGAATTGGTGTCTAAAGCCTTTGAATCACGAGAATAGTTTTTGTGTTTACAATTTAGGAGGATTGGCTTTGGCGTTTTTTTTGTGTGAATCAGTTAAAATGGTGGCGGTTCCAGTAAATACTTCTAAGCAAACTGTCTAATTGTGGTAAAACTGTTAAAATACACAATGAGAGTTCCCAGAAATGATTAAGAACGTGTAATAAACATCTCAAGTACACGTAAATAGATTCTTACTACATTTACTGTCGAATTCAACACGGAGGTTTCCAGTGGAAAGCTGTGAAATGACGAAAATACTGGTAATGTTTACAAGTACGGGTACTTCTGGTGGCGTTTTCACGGGACTGTGCTTTCAAATATTAAGAGTTCATGTTTACAGAGCTCAGAATTGGTGTCTAAAGCCTTTGAATCACGAGAATAGTTTTTATGTTTACAATTTAGGAGGATTGGCTTTGGCGTTTTTTTTGTGTGAATCAGTTAAAATGGTGGCGGTTCCAGTAAATACTTCTAAGCAAACTGTCTAATTGTGGTAAAACTGTTAAAATACACAATGAGAGTTCCCAGAAATGATTAAGAACGTGTAATAAACATCTCAAGTACACGTAAATAGATTTTTACTACATTTACTGTCAAATTCAATCACGGAGGTTTCCAGTGGAAAGCTGTGAAATGACGAAAATACTGGTAATGTTTACAAGTACGGGTACTTCTGGTGGCGTTTTCACGGGACTGTGCTTTCAAATATTAAGAGTTCATGTTTACAGAGCTCAGAATTGGTGTCTAAAGCCTTGGAATGACGAGAATAGTTTTTATGTTTACAATTTAGGAGGATTGGCTTTGGCGTTTTTTTTGTGTGAATCAGTTAAAATGGCGGCGGTTCCAGTAAATACTTCTAAGCAAACTGTCTAATTGTGGTAAAACTGTTAAAATACACAATGAGAGTTCCCAGAAATGATTAAGAACGTGTAATAAACATCTCAAGTACACGTAAATAGATTCTTGCTACATTTACTGTCAAATTCAATCAGGGAGGTTTCCAGTGGAAAGCTGTGAAATGACGAAAATACTGGTAATGTTTACAAGTCCGGGTACTTCTGGTGGCGTTTTCACGGGACTGTGCTTTCAAATATTAAGAGTTCATGTTTACAGAGCTCAGAATTGGTGTCTGAAGCCTTTGAATCACGAGAATAGTTTTTGTGTTTACAATTTAGGAGGATTGGCTTTGGCGTTTTTTTTGTGTGAATCAGTTAAAATGGTGGCGGTTCCAGTAAATACTTCTAAGCAAACTGTCTAATTGTGGTAAAACTGTTAAAATACACAATGAGAGTTCCCAGAAATGATTAAGAACGTGTAATAAACCCCTCAAGTACACGTAAATAGATTCTTACTACATTTACTGTCGAATTCAATCACGGAGGTTTCCAGTGGAAAATACTGGTAATGTTTACAAGTCCGGGTACTTCGGGTGGCGTTTTCACGGGACTTTGCTTTCAATTATTACGAGTTCATGTTTACAGAGCTCAGAATTGGTGTCTAAAGCCTTTGAATCACGAGAATAGTTTTTGTGTTTACAATTTAGGAGGATTGGCTTTGGCGTTTTTTTTGTTTGAATCAGTTAAAATGGTGGCGGTTCCAGTAAATACTTCTAAGCAAACTGTCTAATTGTGGTAAAACTGTTAAAATACACAATGAGAGTTCCCAGAAATGATTAAGAACGTGTAATAAACATCTCAAGTACACATAAATAGATTCTTACTACATTTACTGTCGAATTCAACACGGAGGTTTCCAGTGGAAAGCTGTGAAATGACGAAAATACTGGTAATGTTTACAAGTACGGGTACTTCTGGTGGCGTTTTCACGGGACTGTGCTTTCAAATATTAAGAGTTCATGTTTACAGTGCTCAGAATTGGTGTCCAAAGCCTTTGAATCACGAGAATAGTTTTTGTGTTTACAATTTAGGAGGATTGGCTTTGGCGTTTTTTTTTGTGTGAATCAGTTAAAATGGTGGCGGTTCCAGTAAATACTTCTAAGCAAACTGTCTAATTGTGGTAAAACTGTTAAAATACACAATGAGAGTTCCCAGAAATGATTAAGAAAGTGTAATAAACATCTCAAGTACACGTCAATAGATTCTTACTACATTTACTGTCGAATTCAAAACGGAGGTTTCCAGTGGAAAGCTGTGAAATGACGAAAATACTGGTAATGTTTACAAGTCCGGGTACTTCGGGTGGCGTTTTCACGGGACTGTGCTTTCAATTATTACGAGTTCATGTTTACAGAGCTCAGGATTGGTGTCTAAAGCCTTTGAATCACGAGAATAGTTTTTATGTTTACAATTTAGGAGGATTGGCTTTGGCTTTTTTTTGTGTGAATCAGTTAAAATGGTGGCGGTTCCAGTAAATACTTCTAAGCAAACTGTCTAATTGTGGTAAAACTGTTAAAATACACAATGATAGTTCCCAGAAATAATTAAGAAAGTGTAATAAACATCTCAAGTACACGTTAATAGATTTTTACTACATTTACTGTCGAATTCAATCACGGAGGTTTCGAGTGGAAAGCTGTGAAATGACGAAAATACTGGTAATGTTTACAAGTACGGGTACTTCTGGTGGCGTTTTCACGGGACTGTGCTTTCAAATATTAAGAGTTCATGTTTACAGAGCTCAGAATTGGTGTCTAAAGCCTTGGAATGACGAGAATAGTTTTTATGTTTACAATTTAGGAGGATTGGCTTTGGCGTTTTTTTTGTGTGAATCAGTTAAAATGGCGGCGGTTCCAGTAAATACTTCTAAGCAAACTGTCTAATTGTGGTAAAACTGTTAAAATACACAATGAGAGTTCCCAGAAATGATTAAGAACGTGTAATAAACATCTCAAGTACACGTAAATAGATTCTTGCTACATTTACTGTCAAATTCAATCAGGGAGGTTTCCAGTGGAAAGCTGTGAAATGACGAAAATACTGGTAATGTTTACAAGTCCGGGTACTTCTGGTGGCGTTTTCACGGGACTGTGCTTTCAAATATTAAGAGTTCATGTTTACAGAGCTCAGAATTGGTGTCTGAAGCCTTTGAATCACGAGAATAGTTTTTGTGTTTACAATTTAGGAGGATTGGCTTTGGCGTTTTTTTTGTGTGAATCAGTTAAAATGGTGGCGGTTCCAGTAAATACTTCTAAGCAAACTGTCTAATTGTGGTAAAACTGTTAAAATACACAATGAGAGTTCCCAGAAATGATTAAGAACGTGTAATAAACCCCTCAAGTACACGTAAATAGATTCTTACTACATTTACTGTCGAATTCAATCACGGAGGTTTCCAGTGGAAAATACTGGTAATGTTTACAAGTCCGGGTACTTCGGGTGGCGTTTTCACGGGACTTTGCTTTCAATTATTACGAGTTCATGTTTACAGAGCTCAGAATTGGTGTCTAAAGCCTTTGAATCACGAGAATAGTTTTTGTGTTTACAATTTAGGAGGATTGGCTTTGGCGTTTTTTTTGTTTGAATCAGTTAAAATGGTGGCGGTTCCAGTAAATACTTCTAAGCAAACTGTCTAATTGTGGTAAAACTGTTAAAATACACAATGAGAGTTCCCAGAAATGATTAAGAACGTGTAATAAACATCTCAAGTACACATAAATAGATTCTTACTACATTTACTGTCGAATTCAACACGGAGGTTTCCAGTGGAAAGCTGTGAAATGACGAAAATACTGGTAATGTTTACAAGTACGGGTACTTCTGGTGGCGTTTTCACGGGACTGTGCTTTCAAATATTAAGAGTTCATGTTTACAGTGCTCAGAATTGGTGTCCAAAGCCTTTGAATCACGAGAATAGTTTTTGTGTTTACAATTTAGGAGGATTGGCTTTGGCGTTTTTTTTTGTGTGAATCAGTTAAAATGGTGGCGGTTCCAGTAAATACTTCTAAGCAAACTGTCTAATTGTGGTAAAACTGTTAAAATACACAATGAGAGTTCCCAGAAATGATTAAGAAAGTGTAATAAACATCTCAAGTACACGTCAATAGATTCTTACTACATTTACTGTCGAATTCAAAACGGAGGTTTCCAGTGGAAAGCTGTGAAATGACGAAAATACTGGTAATGTTTACAAGTCCGGGTACTTCGGGTGGCGTTTTCACGGGACTGTGCTTTCAATTATTACGAGTTCATGTTTACAGAGCTCAGGATTGGTGTCTAAAGCCTTTGAATCACGAGAATAGTTTTTATGTTTACAATTTAGGAGGATTGGCTTTGGCTTTTTTTTGTGTGAATCAGTTAAAATGGTGGCGGTTCCAGTAAATACTTCTAAGCAAACTGTCTAATTGTGGTAAAACTGTTAAAATACACAATGATAGTTCCCAGAAATAATTAAGAAAGTGTAATAAACATCTCAAGTACACGTTAATAGATTTTTACTACATTTACTGTCGAATTCAATCACGGAGGTTTCGAGTGGAAAGCTGTGAAATGACGAAAATACTGGTAATATTGACAATTCCGGATACTTCGGGTGGATTTTCACGGGACTGTGCTTTCAAATATTAAGAGTTCATGTTTACAGTGCTCAGAATTGGTGTCTAAAGCCTTTGAATCACGAGAATAGTTTTTGTGTTTACAATTTAGGAGGATTGGCTTTGGCGTTTTTTTTGTGTGAATCAGTTAAAATGGTGGCGGTTCCAGTAAATACTTCTAAGCAAACTGTCTAATTGTGGTAAAACTGTTAAAATACACAATGAGAGTTCCCAGAAATGATTAAGAAAGTGTAATAAACATCTCAAGTACACGTCAATAGATTCTTACTACATTTACTGTCGAATTCAAAACGGAGGTTTCCAGTGGAAAGCTGTGAAATGACGAAAATACTGGTAATGTTTACAAGTCCGGGTACGTCGGGTGGCGTTTTCACGGGACTGTGCTTTCAATTATTACGAGTTCATGTTTACAGAGCTCAGGATTGGTGTCTAAAGCCTTTGAATCACGAGAATAGTTTTTATGTTTACAATTTAGGAGGATTGGCTTTGGCTTTTTTTTGTGTGAATCAGTTAAAATGGTGGCGGTTCCAGTAAATACTTCTAAGCAAACTGTCTAATTGTGGTAAAACTGTTAAAATACACAATGATAGTTCCCAGAAATAATTAAGAAAGTGTAATAAACATCTCAAGTACACGTTAATAGATTTTTACTACATTTACTGTCGAATTCAATCACGGAGGTTTCGAGTGGAAAGCTGTGAAATGACGAAAATACTGGTAATATTGACAATTCCGGATACTTCGGGTGGATTTTCACGGGACTGTGCTTTCAATATTAAGAGTTCATGTTTACAGAGCTCAGAATTGGTGTCTAAAGCCTTTGAATCACGAGAATAGTTTTTGTGTTTACAATTTAGGAGGATTGGCTTTGGCGTTTTTTTTGTGTGAATCAGTCAAAATGGTGGCGGTTCCAGTAAATACTTCTAAGCAAACTGTCTAATTGTGGTAAAACTGTTAAAATACACAATGAGAATTCCCAGAAATGATTAAGAACGTGTAATAAACATCTCAAGTACACGTAAATAGATTCTTACTACATTTACTGTCGAATTCAACACGGAGGTTTCCAGTGGAAAGCTGTGAAATGACGAAAATACTGGTAATGTTTACAAGTACGGGTACTTCTGGTGGCGTTTTCACGGGACTGTGCTTTCAAATATTAAGAGTTCATGTTTACAGAGCTAAGAATTGGTGTCTAAAGCCTTTGAATCACGAGAATAGTTTTTATGTTTACAATTTAGGAGGATTGGCTTTGGCGTTTTTTTTGTGTGAATCAGTTAAAATGGCGGCGGTTCCAGTAAATACTTCTAAGCAAACTGTCTAATTGTGGTAAAACTGTTAAAATACACAATGAGAGTTCCCAGAAATGATTAAGAACGTGTAATAAACATCTCAAGTACACGTAAATAGATTCTTGCTACATTTACTGTCAAATTCAATCAGGGAGGTTTCCAGTGGAAAGCTGTGAAATGACGAAAATACTGGTAATGTTTACAAGTCCGGGTACTTCTGGTGGCGTTTTCACGGGACTGTGCTTTCAAATATTAAGAGTTCATGTTTACAGAGCTCAGAATTGGTGTCTGAAGCCTTTGAATCACGAGAATAGTTTTTGTGTTTACAATTTAGGAGGATTGGCTTTGGCGTTTTTTTTGTGTGAATCAGTTAAAATGGTGGCGGTTCCAGTAAATACTTCTAAGCAAACTGTCTAATTGTGGTAAAACTGTTAAAATACACAATGAGAGTTCCCAGAAATGATTAAGAACGTGTAATAAACCCCTCAAGTACACGTAAATAGATTCTTACTACATTTACTGTCGAATTCAATCACGGAGGTTTCCAGTGGAAAATACTGGTAATGTTTACAAGTCCGGGTACTTCGGGTGGCGTTTTCACGGGACTTTGCTTTCAATTATTACGAGTTCATGTTTACAGAGCTCAGAATTGGTGTCTAAAGCCTTTGAATCACGAGAATAGTTTTTGTGTTTACAATTTAGGAGGATTGGCTTTGGCGTTTTTTTTGTTTGAATCAGTTAAAATGGTGGCGGTTCCAGTAAATACTTCTAAGCAAACTGTCTAATTGTGGTAAAACTGTTAAAATACACAATGAGAGTTCCCAGAAATGATTAAGAACGTGTAATAAACATCTCAAGTACACATAAATAGATTCTTACTACATTTACTGTCGAATTCAACACGGAGGTTTCCAGTGGAAAGCTGTGAAATGACGAAAATACTGGTAATGTTTACAAGTACGGGTACTTCTGGTGGCGTTTTCACGGGACTGTGCTTTCAAATATTAAGAGTTCATGTTTACAGAGCTCAGAATTGGTGTCTAAAGCCTTTGAATCACGAGAATAGTTTTTGTGTTTACAATTTAGGAGGATTGGCTTTGGCGTTTTTTTTGTGTGAATCAGTTAAAATGGTGGCGGTTCCAGTAAATACTTCTAAGCAAACTGTCTAATTGTGGTAAAACTGTTAAAATACACAATGAGAGTTCCCAGAAATGATTAAGAAAGTGTAATAAACATCTCAAGTACACGTAAATAGATTCTTACTACATTTACTGTCGAATTCAAAACGGAGGTTTCGAGTGGAAAGCTGTGAAATGACGAAAATACTGGTAATATTGACAATTCCGGATACTTCGGGTGGATTTTCACGGGACTGTGCTTTCAATATTAAGAGTTCATGTTTACAGAGCTCAGAATTGGTGTCTAAAGCCTTTGAATCACGAGAATAGTTTTTGTGTTTACAATTTAGGAGGATTGGCTTTGGCGTTTTTTTTGTGTGAATCAGTCAAAATGGTGGCGGTTCCAGTAAATACTTCTAAGCAAACTGTCTAATTGTGGTAAAACTGTTAAAATACACAATGAGAATTCCCAGAAATGATTAAGAACGTGTAATAAACATCTCAAGTACACGTAAATAGATTCTTACTACATTTACTGTCGAATTCAACACGGAGGTTTCCAGTGGAAAGCTGTGAAATGACGAAAATACTGGTAATGTTTACAAGTACGGGTACTTCTGGTGGCGTTTTCACGGGACTGTGCTTTCAAATATTAAGAGTTCATGTTTACAGAGCTAAGAATTGGTGTCTAAAGCCTTTGAATCACGAGAATAGTTTTTATGTTTACAATTTAGGAGGATTGGCTTTGGCGTTTTTTTTGTGTGAATCAGTTAAAATGGCGGCGGTTCCAGTAAATACTTCTAAGCAAACTGTCTAATTGTGGTAAAACTGTTAAAATACACAATGAGAGTTCCCAGAAATGATTAAGAACGTGTAATAAACATCTCAAGTACACGTAAATAGATTCTTGCTACATTTACTGTCAAATTCAATCAGGGAGGTTTCCAGTGGAAAGCTGTGAAATGACGAAAATACTGGTAATGTTTACAAGTCCGGGTACTTCTGGTGGCGTTTTCACGGGACTGTGCTTTCAAATATTAAGAGTTCATGTTTACAGAGCTCAGAATTGGTGTCTGAAGCCTTTGAATCACGAGAATAGTTTTTGTGTTTACAATTTAGGAGGATTGGCTTTGGCGTTTTTTTTGTGTGAATCAGTTAAAATGGTGGCGGTTCCAGTAAATACTTCTAAGCAAACTGTCTAATTGTGGTAAAACTGTTAAAATACACAATGAGAGTTCCCAGAAATGATTAAGAACGTGTAATAAACCCCTCAAGTACACGTAAATAGATTCTTACTACATTTACTGTCGAATTCAATCACGGAGGTTTCCAGTGGAAAATACTGGTAATGTTTACAAGTCCGGGTACTTCGGGTGGCGTTTTCACGGGACTTTGCTTTCAATTATTACGAGTTCATGTTTACAGAGCTCAGAATTGGTGTCTAAAGCCTTTGAATCACGAGAATAGTTTTTATGTTTACAATTTAGGAGGATTGGCTTTGGCGTTTTTTTTGTTTGAATCAGTTAAAATGGTGGCGGTTCCAGTAAATACTTCTAAGCAAACTGTCTAATTGTGGTAAAACTGTTAAAATACACAATGAGAGTTCCCAGAAATGATTAAGAACGTGTAATAAACATCTCAAGTACACATAAATAGATTCTTACTACATTTACTGTCGAATTCAACACGGAGGTTTCCAGTGGAAAGCTGTGAAATGACGAAAATACTGGTAATGTTTACAAGTACGGGTACTTCTGGTGGCGTTTTCACGGGACTGTGCTTTCAAATATTAAGAGTTCATGTTTACAGAGCTCAGAATTGGTGTCTAAAGCCTTTGAATCACGAGAATAGTTTTTGTGTTTACAATTTAGGAGGATTGGCTTTGGCGTTTTTTTTGTGTGAATCAGTTAAAATGGTGGCGGTTCCAGTAAATACTTCTAAGCAAACTGTCTAATTGTGGTAAAACTGTTAAAATACACAATGAGAGTTCCCAGAAATGATTAAGAAAGTGTAATAAACATCTCAAGTACACGTAAATAGATTCTTACTACATTTACTGTCGAATTCAAAACGGAGGTTTCGAGTGGAAAGCTGTGAAATGACGAAAATACTGGTAATATTGACAATTCCGGATACTTCGGGTGGATTTTCACGGGACTGTGCTTTCAATATTAAGAGTTCATGTTTACAGAGCTCAGAATTGGTGTCTAAAGCCTTTGAATCACGAGAATAGTTTTTGTGTTTACAATTTAGGAGGATTGGCTTTGGCGTTTTTTTTGTGTGAATCAGTCAAAATGGTGGCGGTTCCAGTAAATACTTCTAAGCAAACTGTCTAATTGTGGTAAAACTGTTAAAATACACAATGAGAATTCCCAGAAATGATTAAGAACGTGTAATAAACATCTCAAGTACACGTAAATAGATTCTTACTACATTTACTGTCGAATTCAACACGGAGGTTTCCAGTGGAAAGCTGTGAAATGACGAAAATACTGGTAATGTTTACAAGTACGGGTACTTCTGGTGGCGTTTTCACGGGACTGTGCTTTCAAATATTAAGAGTTCATGTTTACAGAGCTAAGAATTGGTGTCTAAAGCCGTTGAATCACGAGAATAGTTTTTGTGTTTACAATTTAGGAGGATTGGCTTTGGCGTTTTCTTTGTGTGAATCAGTTAAAATGGTGGCGGTTCCAGTAAATACTTCTAAGCAAACTGTCTAATTGTGGTAAAACTGTTAAAATACACAATGAGAGTTCCCAGAAATGATTAAGAACGTGTAATAAACCCCTCAAGTACACCTAAATAGATTCTTACTACATTTACTGTCGAATTCAATCACGGAGGTTTCCAGTGGAAAGCTGTGAAATGACGAAAATACTGGTAATGTTTACAAGTCCGGGTACTTCGGGTGGCGTTTTCACGGGACTGTGCTTTCAAATATTAAGAGTTCATGTTTACAGAGCTAAGAATTGGTGTCTAAAGCCTTTGAATCACGAGAATAGTTTTTGTGTTTACAATTTAGGAGGATTGGCTTTGGCTTTTTTTTGTGTGAATCAGTTAAAATGGTCGCGGTTCCAGTAAATACTTCTAAGCAAACTGTCTAATTGTGGTAAAACTGTTAAAATACACAATGAGAGTTCCCAGAAATGATTAAGAACGTGTAATAAACCCCTCAAGTACACGTAAATAGATTCTTACTACATTTACTGTCGAATTCAACACGGAGGTTTCCAGTGGAAAGCTGTGAAATGACGAAAATACTGGTAATGTTTACAAGTACGGGTACTTCTGGTGGCGTTTTCACGGGACTGTGCTTTCAAATATTAAGAGTTCATGTTTACAGAGCTCAGAATTGGTGTCTAAAGCCTTTGAATCACGAGAATAGTTTTTGTGTTTACAATTTAGGAGGATTGGCTTTGGCGTTTTTTTTGTATGAATCAGTCAAAATGGTGGCGGTTCCAGTAAATACTTCTAAGCAAACTGTCTAATTGTGGTAAAACTGTTAAAATACACAATGAGAGTTCCCAGAAATGATTAAGAACGTGTAATAAACCCCTCAAGAACACGTAAATAGATTCTTGCTACATTTACTGTCGAATTCAATCACGGAGGTTTCCAGTGGAAAGCTTTGAAATGACGAAAATACTGGTAATGTTTACAAGTACGGGTACTTCTGGTGGCGTTTTCACGGGACTGTGCTTTCAAATATTAAGAGTTCATGTTTACAGAGCTCAGAATTGGTGTCTAAAGCCTTTGAATGACGAGAATAGTGTTTTTGTTTACAATTTAGGAGGATTGGCTTTGGCGTTTTTTTTGTGTGAATCAGTTAAAATGGTGGCGGTTCCAGTAAATACTTCTAAGCAAACTGTCTAATTGTGGTAAAACTGTTAAAATACACAATGAGAGTTCCCAGAAATGATTAAGAACGTGTAATAAACATCTCAAGTACACGTAAATAGATTCTTACTACATTTACTGTCGAATTCAATCATGGAGGTTTCCAGTGGAAAATACTGGTAATGTTTACAAGTCCGGGTACTTCGGGTGGCGTTTTCACGGGACTTTGCTTTCAATTATTACGAGTTCATGTTTACAGAGCTCAGAATTGGTGTCTAAAGTCTTTGAATCACGAGAATAGTTTTTGTGTTTACAATTTAGGAGGATTGGCTTTGGCGTTTTTTTTGTTTGAATCAGTTAAAATGGTGGCGGTTCCAGTAAATACTTCTAAGCAAACTGTCTAATTGTGGTAAAACTGTTAAAATACACAATGAGAGTTCCCAGAAATGATTAAGAACGTGTAATAAACATCTCAAGTACACGTAAATAGATTCTTACTACATTTACTGTCGAATTCAACACGGAGGTTTCCAGTGGAAAGCTGTGAAATGAAAATACTGGTAATGTTTACAAGTACGGGTACTTCTGGTGGCGTTTTCACGGGACTGTGCTTTCAAATATTAAGAGTTCATGTTTACAGAGCTCAGAATTGGTGTCTAAAGCCTTTGAATCACGAGAATAGTTTTTGTGTTTACAATTTAGGAGGATTGGCTTTGGCGTTTTTATTGTGTGAATCAGTTATAATGGTGGCGGTTCCAGTAAATACTTCTAAGCAAACTGTCTAATTGTGGTAAAACTGTTAAAATACACAATGAGAGTTCCCAGAAATGATTAAGAACGTGTAATAAACATCTCAAGTACACGTAAATAGATTCTTACTACATTTACTGTCAAATTCAATCACGGAGGTTTCCAGTGGAAAGCTGTGAAATGACGAAAATACTGGTAATTTTTACAAGTACGGGTACTTCTGGTGGCGTTTTCACGGGACTGTGCTTTCAAATATTAAGAGTTCATGTTTACAGAGCACAGAATGGGTGTCTAAAGCCTTGGAATGACGAGAATAGTTTTTATGTTTACAATTTAGGAGGATTGGCTTTGGCGTTTTTTTTGTGTGAATCAGTTAAAATGGTGGCGGTTCCAGTAAATACTTCTAAGCAAACTGTCTAATTGTGGTAAAACTGTTAAAATACACAATGAGAGTTCCCAGAAATGATTAAGAACGTGTAATAAACATCTCAAGTACACGTAAATAGATTCTTACTACATTTACTGTCAAATTCAATCACGGAGGTTTCCAGTGGAAAGCTGTGAAATGACGAAAATACTGGTAATGTTTACAAGTCCGGGTACTTCGGGTGGCGTTTTCACGGGACTGTGCTTTCAAATATTAAGAGTTCATGTTTACAGAGCTAAGAATTGGTGTCTAAAGCCTTTGAATCACGAGAATAGTTTTTGTGTTTACAATTTAGGAGGATTGGCTTTGGCTTTTTTTTGTGTGAATCAGTTAAAATGGTGGCGGTTCCAGTAAATACTTCTAAGCAAACTGTCTAATTGTGGTAAAACTGTTAAAATACACAATGAGAGTTCCCAGAAATGATTAAGAACGTGTAATAAACCCCTCAAGTACACGTAAATAGATTCTTACTACATTTACTGTCGAATTAAACACGGAGGTTTCCAGTGGAAAGCTGTGAAATGACGAAAATACTGGTAATGTTTACAAGTACGGGTACTTCTGGTGGCGTTTTCACGGGACTGTGCTTTCAAATATTAAGAGTTCATGTTTACAGAGCTCAGAATTGGTGTCTAAAGCCTTTGAATCACGAGAATAGTTTTTGTGTTTACAATTTAGGAGGATTGGCTTTGGCGTTTTTTTTGTATGAATCAGTCAAAATGGTGGCGGTTCCAGTAAATACTTCTAAGCAAACTGTCTAATTGTGGTAAAACTGTTAAAATACACAATGAGAGTTCCCAGAAATGATTAAGAACGTGTAATAAACCCCTCAAGAACACGTAAATAGATTCTTGCTACATTTACTGTCGAATTCAATCACGGAGGTTTCCAGTGGAAAGCTTTGAAATGACGAAAATACTGGTAATGTTTACAAGTACGGGTACTTCTGGTGGCGTTTTCACGGGACTGTGCTTTCAAATATTAAGAGTTCATGTTTACAGAGCTCAGAATTGGTGTCTAAAGCCTTTGAATGACGAGAATAGTGTTTTTGTTTACAATTTAGGAGGATTGGCTTTGGCGTTTTTTTTGTGTGAATCAGTTAAAATGGTGGCGGTTCCAGTAAATACTTCTAAGCAAACTGTCTAATTGTGGTAAAACTGTTAAAATACACAATGAGAGTTCCCAGAAATGATTAAGAACGTGTAATAAACATCTCAAGTACACGTAAATAGATTCTTACTACATTTACTGTCGAATTCAATCACGGAGGTTTCCAGTGGAAAATACTGGTAATGTTTACAAGTCCGGGTACTTCGGGTGGCGTTTTCACGGGACTTTGCTTTCAATTATTACGAGTTCATGTTTACAGAGCTCAGAATTGGTGTCTAAAGCCTTTGAATCACGAGAATAGTTTTTGTGTTTACAATTTAGGAGGATTGGCTTTGGCGTTTTTTTTGTTTGAATCAGTTAAAATGGTGGCGGTTCCAGTAAATACTTCTAAGCAAACTGTCTAATTGTGGTAAAACTGTTAAAATACACAATGAGAGTTCCCAGAAATGATTAAGAACGTGTAATAAACATCTCAAGTACACGTAAATAGATTCTTACTACATTTACTGTCGAATTCAACACGGAGGTTTCCAGTGGAAAGCTGTGAAATGACGAAAATACTGGTAATGTTTACAAGTACGGGTACTTCTGGTGGCGTTTTCACGGGACTGTGCTTTCAAATATTAAGAGTTCATGTTTACAGAGCTCAGAATTGGTGTCTAAAGCCTTTGAATCACGAGAATAGTTTTTGTGTTTACAATTTAGGAGGATTGGCTTTGGCGTTTTTATTGTGTGAATCAGTTATAATGGTGGCGGTTCCAGTAAATACTTCTAAGCAAACTGTCTAATTGTGGTAAAACTGTTAAAATACACAATGAGAGTTCCCAGAAATGATTAAGAACGTGTAATAAACATCTCAAGTACACGTAAAGAGATTCTTACTACATTTACTGTCGAATTAAACACGGAGGTTTCCAGTGGAAAGCTGTGAAATGACGAAAATACTGGTAATGTTTACAAGTACGGGTACTTCTGGTGGCGTTTTCACGGGACTGTGCTTTCAAATATTAAGAGTTCATGTTTACAGAGCTCAGAATTGGTGTCTAAAGCCTTTAAATGACGAGTATAGTGTTTTTGTTTACAATTTAGGAGGATTGGCTTTGGCGTTTTTTTTGTGTGAATCAGTTAAAATGGTGGCGGTTCCAGTAAATACTTCTAAGCAAACTGTCTAATTGTGGTAAAACTGTTAAAATACACAATGAGAGTTCCCAGAAATGATTAAGAACGTGTAATAAACATCTCAAGTACACGTAAATAGATTCTTACTACATTTACTGTCGAATTCAACACGGACGTTTCCAGTGGAAAGCTGTGAAATGACGAAAATACTGGTAATGTTTACAAGTACGGGTACTTCTGGTGGCGTTTTCACGGGACTGTGCTTTCAAATATTAAGAGTTCATGTTTACAGAGCTCAGAATTGGTGTCTAAAGCCTTTGAATCACGAGAATAGTTTTTGTGTTTACAATTTAGGAGGATTGGCTTTGGCGTTTTTTTTGTGTGAATCAGTTAAAATGGTGGCGGTTCCAGTAAATACTTCTAAGCAAACTGTCTAATTGTGGTAAAACTGTTAAAATACACAATGAGAGTTCCCAGAAATGATTAAGAACGTGTAATAAACCCCTCAAGTACACGTAAATAGATTCTTACTACATTTACTGTCGAATTCAATCACGGAGGTTTCCAGTGGAAAGCTGTGAAATGACGAAAATACTGGTAATGTTTACAAGTCCGGGTACTTGGGGTGGCGTTTTCACGGGACTGTGCTTTCAAATATTAAGAGTTCATGTTTACAGAGCTCAGAATTGGTGTCTAAAGCCTTTGAATCACGAGAATGGTTTTTGTGTTTACAATTTAGGAGGATTGGCTTTGGCGTTTTTTTTGTGTGAATCAGTTAAAATGGCGGCGGTTCCAGTAAATACTTCTAAGCAAACTGTCTAATTGTGGTAAAACTGTTAAAATACACAATGAGAGTTCCCAGAAATGATTAAGAACGTGTAATAAACATCTCAAGTACACGTAAATAGATTCTTGCTACATTTACTGTCAAATTCAATCAGGGAGGTTTCCAGTGGAAAGCTGTGAAATGACGAAAATACTGGTAATGTTTACAAGTCCGGGTACTTCTGGTGGCGTTTTCACGGGACTGTGCTTTCAAATATTAAGAGTTCATGTTTACAGAGCTCAGAATTGGTGTCTAAAGCCTTTGAATCACGAGAATAGTTTTTGTGTTTACAATTTAGGAGGATTGGCTTTGGCGTTTTTTTTGTGTGAATCAGTTAAAATGGTGGCGGTTCCAGTAAATACTTCTAAGCAAACTGTCTAATTGTGGTAAAACTGTTAAAATACACAATGAGAGTTCCCAGAAATGATTAAGAACGTGTAATAAACATCTCAAGTACACGTAAATAGATTCTTACTACATTTACTGTCGAATTCAACACGGAGGTTTCCAGTGGAAAGCTGTGAAATGACGAAAATACTGGTAATGTTTACAAGTACGGGTACTTCTGGTGGCGTTTTCACGGGACTGTGCTTTCAAATATTAAGAGTTCATGTTTACAGAGCTCAGAATTGGTGTCTAAAGCCTTTGAATCACGAGAATAGTTTTTGTGTTTACAATTTAGGAGGATTGGCTTTGGCGTTTTTTTTGTGTGAATCAGTTAAAATGGTGGCGGTTCCAGTAAATACTTCTAAGCAAACTGTCTAATTGTGGTAAAACTGTTAAAATACACAATGAGAGTTCCCAGAAATGATTAAGAACGTGTAATAAACCCCTCAAGTACACGTAAATAGATTCTTACTACATTTACTGTCGAATTCAATCACGGAGGTTTCCAGTGGAAAGCTGTGAAATGACGAAAATACTGGTAATGTTTACAAGTCCGGGTACTTGGGGTGGCGTTTTCACGGGACTGTGCTTTCAAATATTAAGAGTTTATGTTTACAGAGCTCAGAATTGGTGTCTAAAGCCTTTGAATCACGAGAATGGTTTTTGTGTTTACAATTTAGGAGGATTGGCTTTGGCGTTTTTTTTGTGTGAATCAGTTAAAATGGTGGCGGTTCCAGTAAATACTTCTAAGCAAACTGTCTAATTGTGGTAAAACTGTTAAAATACACAATGAGAGTTCCCAGAAATGATTAAGAACGTGTAATAAACATCTCAAGTACACGTAAATAGATTTTTACTACATTTACTGTCAAATTCAATCACGGAGGTTTCCAGTGGAAAGCTGTGAAATGACGAAAATACTGGTAATGTTTACAAGTACGGGTACTTCTGGTGGCGTTTTCACGGGACTGTGCTTTCAAATATTAAGAGTTCAGGTTTACAGAGCTCAGAATTGGTGTCTAAAGCCTTGGAATGACGAGAATAGTTTTTATGTTTACAATTTAGGAGGATTGGCTTTGGCGTTTTTTTTGTGTGAATCAGTTAAAATGGCGGCGGTTCCAGTAAATACTTCTAAGCAAACTGTCTAATTGTGGTAAAACTGTTAAAATACACAATGAGAGTTCCCAGAAATGATTAAGAACGTGTAATAAACATCTCAAGTACACGTAAATAGATTCTTGCTACATTTACTGTCAAATTCAATCAGGGAGGTTTCCAGTGGAAAGCTGTGAAATGACGAAAATACTGGTAATGTTTACAAGTCCGGGTACTTCTGGTGGCGTTTTCACGGGACTGTGCTTTCAAATATTAAGAGTTCATGTTTACAGAGCTCAGAATTGGTGTCTGAAGCCTTTGAATCACGAGAATAGTTTTTGTGTTTACAATTTAGGAGGATTGGCTTTTTCGTTTTTTTTGTGTGAATCAGTTAAAATGGTGGCGGTTCCAGTAAATACTTCTAAGCAAACTGTCTAATTGTGGTAAAACTGTTAAAATACACAATGAGAGTTCCCAGAAATGATTAAGAACGTGTAATAAACATCTCAAGTACACGTAAATAGATTCTTACTACATTTACTGTTGAATTCAACACGGAGGTTTCCAGTGGAAAGCTGTGAAATGACGAAAATACTGGTAATGTTTACAAGTACGGGTACTTCTGGTGGCGTTTTCACGGGACTGTGCTTTCAAATATTAAGAGTTCATGTTTACAGAGCTCAGAATTGGTGTCTAAAGCCTTTGAATCACGAGAATAGTTTTTGTGTTTACAATTTAGGAGGATTGGCTTTGGCGTTTTTTTTGTGTGAATCAGTTAAAATGGTGGCGGTTCCAGTAAATACTTCTAAGCAAACTGTCTAATTGTGGTAAAACTGTTAAAATACACAATGAGAGTTCCCAGAAATGATTAAGAAAGTGTAATAAACATCTCAAGTACACGTAAATAGATTCTTACTACATTTACTGTCGAATTCAAAACGGAGGTTTCCAGTGGAAAGCTGTGAAATGACGAAAATACTGGTAATGTTTACAAGTCCGGGTACTTCGGGTGGCGTTTTCACGGGACTGTGCTTTCAATTATTATGAGTTCATGTTTACAGAGCTCAGAATTGGTGTCTAAAGCCTTTGAATCACGAGAATAGTTTTTGTGTTTACAATTTAGGAGGATTGGCTTTGGCGTTTTTTTTGTGTGAATCAGTTAAAATGGTGGCGGTTCCAGTAAATACTTCTAAGTAAACTGTCTAATTGTGGTAAAACTGTTAAAATACACAATGAGAGTTCCCAGAAATGATTAAGAACGTGTAATAAACATCTCAAGTACACGTAAATAGATTCTTACTACATTTACTGTCAAATTCAATCACGGAGGTTTCCAGTGGAAAGCTGTGAAATGACGAAAATACTGGTAATGTTTACAAGTACGGGTACTTCTGGTGGCGTTTTCAAGGGACTGTGCTTTCAAATATTAAGAGTTCATGTTTACAGAGCTCAGAATTGGTGTCTAAAGCCTTTGAATTACGAGAATGGTTTTTGTGTTTACAATTTAGGAGGATTGGCTTTGGCGTTTTTTTTGTGTGAATCAGTAAATGGTGGCGGTTCCAGTAAATACTTCTAAGCAAACTGTCTAATTGTGGTAAAACTGTTAAAATACACAATGAGAGTTCCCAGAAATGATTAAGAACGTGTAATAAACATCTCAAGTACACGTAAATAGATTTTTACTACATTTACTGTCGAATTCAACACGGAGGTTTCCAGTGGAAAGCTGTGAAATGACGAAAATACTGGTAATGTTTACAAGTACGGGTACTTCTGGTGGCGTTTTCACGGGACTGTGCTTTCAAATATTAAGAGTTCATGTTTACAGAGCTAAGAATTGGTGTCTAAAGCCGTTGAATCACGAGAATAGTTTTTGTGTTTACAATTTAGGAGGATTGGCTTTGGCGTTTTCTTTGTGTGAATCAGTTAAAATGGTGGCGGTTCCAGTAAATACTTCTAAGCAAACTGTCTAATTGTGGTAAAACTGTTAAAATACACAATGAGAGTTCCCAGAAATGATTAAGAACGTGTAATAAACCCCTCAAGTACACGTAAATAGATTCTTACTACATTTACTGTCGAATTCAATCACGGAGGTTTCCAGTGGAAAGCTGTGAAATGACGAAAATACTGGTAATGTTTACAAGTCCGGGTACTTCGGGTGGCGTTTTCACGGGACTGTGCTTTCAAATATTAAGAGTTCATGTTTACAGAGCTAAGAATTGGTGTCTAAAGCCTTTGAATCACGAGAATAGTTTTTGTGTTTACAATTTAGGAGGATTGGCTTTGGCTTTTTTTTGTGTGAATCAGTTAAAATGGTCGCGGTTCCAGTAAATACTTCTAAGCAAACTGTCTAATTTTGGTAAAACTGTTAAAATACACAATGAGAGTTCCCAGAAATGATTAAGAACGTGTAATAAACCCCTCAAGTACACGTAAATAGATTCTTACTACATTTACTGTCGAATTCAACACGGAGGTTTCCAGTGGAAAGCTGTGAAATGACGAAAATACTGGTAATGTTTACAAGTACGGGTACTTCTGGTGGCGTTTTCACGGGACTGTGCTTTCAAATATTAAGAGTTCATGTTTACAGAGCTCAGAATTGGTGTCTAAAGCCTTTGAATCACGAGAATAGTTTTTGTGTTTACAATTTAGGAGGATTGGCTTTGGCGTTTTTTTTGTATGAATCAGTTAAAATGGTGGCGGTTCCAGTGAATACTTCTAAGCAAACTGTCTAATTGTGGTAAAACTGTTAAAATACACAATGAGAGTTCCCAGAAATGATTAAGAACGTGTAATAAACCCCTCAAGAACACGTAAATAGATTCTTGCTACATTTACTGTCGAATTCAATCACGGAGGTTTCCAGTGGAAAGCTTTGAAATGACGAAAATACTGGTAATGTTTACAAGTACGGGTACTTCTGGTGGCGTTTTCAAGGGACTGTGCTTTCAAATATTAAGAGTTCATGTTTACAGAGCTCAGAATTGGTGTCTAAAGCCTTTGAATGACGAGAATAGTGTTTTTGTTTACAATTTAGGAGGATTGGCTTTGGCGTTTTTTTTGTGTGAATCATTTAAAATGGTGGCGGTTCCAGTAAATACTTCTAAGCAAACTGTCTAATTGTGGTAAAACTGTTAAAATACACAATGAGAGTTCCCAGAAATGATTAAGAACGTGTAATAAACATCTCAAGTACACGTAAATAGATTCTTACTACATTTACTGTCGAATTCAACACGGAGGTTTCCAGTGGAAAGCTGTGAAATGACGAAAATACTGGTAATGTTTACAAGTCCGGGTACTTCTGGTGGCGTTTTCACGGGACTGTGCTTTCAAATATTAAGAGTTCATGTTTACAGAGCTAAGAATTGGTGTCTAAAGCCTTTGAATCACGAGAATAGTTTTTGTGTTTACAATTTAGGAGGATTGGCTTTGGCGTTTTTTTTGTGTGAATCAGTTAAAATGGCGGCGGTTCCAGTAAATACTTCTAAGCAAACTGTCTAATTGTGGTAAAACTGTTAAAATACACAATGAGAGTTCCCAGAAATGATTAAGAACGTGTAATAAACATCTCAAGTACACGTAAATAGATTCTTGCTACATTTACTGTCAAATTCAATCAGGGAGGTTTCCAGTGGAAAGCTGTGAAATGACGAAAATACTGGTAATGTTTACAAGTCCGGGTACTTCTGGTGGCGTTTTCACGGGACTGTGCTTTCAAATATTAAGAGTTCATGTTTACAGAGCTCAGAATTGGTGTCTGAAGCCTTTGAATCACGAGAATAGTTTTTGTGTTTACAATTTAGGAGGATTGGCTTTTTCGTTTTTTTTGTGTGAATCAGTTAAAATGGTGGCGGTTCCAGTAAATACTTCTAAGCAAACTGTCTAATTGTGGTAAAACTGTTAAAATACACAATGAGAGTTCCCAGAAATGATTAAGAACGTGTAATAAACATCTCAAGTACACGTAAATAGATTCTTACTACATTTACTGTTGAATTCAACACGGAGGTTTCCAGTGGAAAGCTGTGAAATGACGAAAATACTGGTAATGTTTACAAGTACGGGTACTTCTGGTGGCGTTTTCACGGGACTGTGCTTTCAAATATTAAGAGTTCATGTTTACAGAGCTCAGAATTGGTGTCTAAAGCCTTTGAATCACGAGAATAGTTTTTGTGTTTACAATTTAGGAGGATTGGCTTTGGCGTTTTTTTTGTGTGAATCAGTTAAAATGGTGGCGGTTCCAGTAAATACTTCTAAGCAAACTGTCTAATTGTGGTAAAACTGTTAAAATACACAATGAGAGTTCCCAGAAATGATTAAGAAAGTGTAATAAACATCTCAAGTACACGTAAATAGATTCTTACTACATTTACTGTCGAATTCAAAACGGAGGTTTCCAGTGGAAAGCTGTGAAATTACGAAAATACTGGTAATGTTTACAAGTCCGGGTACTTCGGGTGGCGTTTTCACGGGACTGTGCTTTCAATTATTATGAGTTCATGTTTACAGAGCTCAGAATTGTTGTCTAAAGCCTTTGAATCACGAGAATAGTTTTTGTGTTTACAATTTAGGAGGATTGGCTTTGGCGTTTTTTTTGTGTGAATCAGTTAAAATGGTGGCGGTTCCAGTAAATACTTCTAAGTAAACTGTCTAATTGTGTTAAAACTGTTAAAATACACAATGAGAGTTCCCAGAAATGATTAAGAACGTGTAATAAACATCTCAAGTACACGTAAATAGATTCTTACTACATTTACTGTCAAATTCAATCACGGAGGTTTCCAGTGGAAAGCTGTGAAATGACGAAAATACTGGTAATGTTTACAAGTACGGGTACTTCTGGTGGCGTTTTCAAGGGACTGTGCTTTCAAATATTAAGAGTTCATGTTTACAGAGCTCAGAATGGGTGTCTAAAGCCTTGGAATGACGAGAATAGTTTTTATGTTTACAATTTAGGAGGATTGGCTTGGCGTTTTTTTTGTGTGAATCAGTTAAAATGGTGGCGGTTCCAGTAAATACTTCTAAGCAAACTGTCTAATTGTGGTAAAACTGTTAAAATACACAATGAGAGTTCCCAGAAATGATTAAGAACGTGTAATAAACATCTCAAGTACACGTAAATAGATTCTTACTACATTTACTGTCAAATTCAATCACGGAGGTTTCCAGTGGAAAGCTGTGAAATGACGAAAATACTGGTAATGTTTACAAGTACGGGTACTTCTGGTGGCGTTTTCACGGGACTGTGCTTTCAAATATTAAGAGTTCATGTTTACAGAGCTCAGAATTGGTGTCTAAAGCCTTTGAATCACGAGAATAGTTTTTGTGTTTACAATTTAGGAGGATTGGCTTTGGCGTTTTTTTTGTGTGAATCAGTTAAAATGGTGGCGGTTCCAGTAAATACTTCTAAGCAAACTGTCTAATTGTGGTAAAACTGTTAAAATACACAATGAGAGTTCCCAGAAATGATTAAGAACGTGTAATAAACATCTCAAGTACACGTAAAGAGATTCTTACTACATTTACTGTCGAATTAAACACGGAGGTTTCCAGTGGAAAGCTGTGAAATGACGAAAATACTGGTAATGTTTACAAGTACGGGTACTTCTGGTGGCGTTTTCACGGGACTGTGCTTTCAAATATTAAGAGTTCATGTTTACAGAGCTCAGAATTGGTGTCTAAAGCCTTTGAATGACGAGTATAGTGTTTTTGTTTACAATTTAGGAGGATTGGCTTTGGCGTTTTTTTTGTGTGAATCAGTTAAAATGGTGGCGATTCCAGTAAATACTTCTAAGCAAACTGTCTAATTGTGGTAAAACTGTTAAAATACACAATGAGAGTTCCCAGAAATGATTAAGAACGTGTAATAAACCCCTCAAGTACACGTAAATAGATTCTTACTACATTTACTGTCGAATTCAATCACGGAGGTTTCCAGTGGAAAGCTGTGAAATGACGAAAATACTGGTAATGTTTACAAGTCCGGGTACTTGGGGTGGCGTTTTCACGGGACTGTGCTTTCAATTATTACGAGTTCATGTTTACAGAGCTCAGAATTGGTGTCTAAAGCCTTTGAATCACGAGAATAGTTTTTGTGTTTACAATTTAGGAGGATTGGCTTTGGCGTTTTTTTTGTGTGAATCAGTTAAACTGGTGGCGGTTCCAGTAAATACTTCTAAGCAAACTGTCTAATTGTGGTAAAACTGTTAAAATACACAATGAGAGTTCCCAGAAATGATTAAGAACGTGTAATAAACATCTCAAGTACACGTAAAGAGATTCTTACTACATTTACTGTCGAATTAAACACGGAGGTTTCCAGTGGAAAGCTGTGAAATGACGAAAATACTGGTAATGTTTACAAGTACGGGTACTTCTGGTGGCGTTTTCACGGGACTGTGCTTTCAAATATTAAGAGTTCATGTTTACAGAGCTCAGAATTGGTGTCTAAAGCCTTTAAATGACGAGTATAGTGTTTTTGTTTACAATTTAGGAGGATTGGCTTTGGCGTTTTTTTTGTGTGAATCAGTTAAAATGGTGGCGGTTCCAGTAAATACTTCTAAGCAAACTGTCTAATTGTGGTAAAACTGTTAAAATACACAATGAGAGTTCCCAGAAATGATTAAGAACGTGTAATAAACATCTCAAGTACACGTAAATAGATTCTTACTACATTTACTGTCGAATTCAACACGGAGGTTTCCAGTGGAAAGCTGTGAAATGACGAAAATACTGGTAATGTTTACAAGTACGGGTACTTCTGGTGGCGTTTTCACGGGACTGTGCTTTCAAATATTAAGAGTTCATGTTTACAGAGCTAAGAATTGGTGTCTAAAGCCTTTGAATCACGAGAATAGTTTTTGTGTTTACAATTTAGGAGGATTGGCTTTGGCGTTTTTTTTGTGTGAATCAGTTAAAATGGTGGCGGTTCCAGTAAATACTTCTAAGCAAACTGTCTAATTGTGGTAAAACTGTTAAAATACACAATGAGAGTTCCCAGAAATGATTAAGAACGTGTAATAAACCCCTCAAGTACACGTAAATAGATTCTTACTACATTTACTGTCGAATTCAATCACGGAGGTTTCCAGTGGAAAGCTGTGAAATGACGAAAATACTGGTAATGTTTACAAGTCCGGGTACTTGGGGTGGCGTTTTCACGGGACTGTGCTTTCAATTATTACGAGTTCATGTTTACAGAGCTCAGAATTGGTGTCTAAAGCCTTTGAATCACGAGAATAGTTTTTGTGTTTACAATTTAGGAGGATTGGCTTTGGCGTTTTTTTTGTGTGAATCAGTTAAAATGGTGGCGGTTCCAGTAAATACTTCTAAGCAAACTGTCTAATTGTGGTAAAACTGTTAAAATACACAATGAGAGTTCCCAGAAATGATTAAGAACGTGTAATAAACATCTCAAGTACACGTAAAGAGATTCTTACTACATTTACTGTCGAATTAAACACGGAGGTTTCCAGTGGAAAGCTGTGAAATGACGAAAATACTGGTAATGTTTACAAGTACGGGTACTTCTGGTGGCGTTTTCACGGGACTGTGCTTTCAAATATTAAGAGTTCATGTTTACAGAGCTCAGAATTGGTGTCTAAAGCCTTTGAATGACGAGTATAGTGTTTTTGTTTACAATTTAGGAGGATTGGCTTTGGCGTTTTTTTTGTGTGAATCAGTTAAAATGGTGGCGATTCCAGTAAATACTTCTAAGCAAACTGTCTAATTGTGGTAAAACTGTTAAAATACACAATGAGAGTTCCCAGAAATGATTAAGAACGTGTAATAAACCCCTCAAGTACACGTAAATAGATTCTTACTACATTTACTGTCGAATTCAATCACGGAGGTTTCCAGTGGAAAGCTGTGAAATGACGAAAATACTGGTAATGTTTACAAGTCCGGGTACTTGGGGTGGCGTTTTCACGGGACTGTGCTTTCAATTATTACGAGTTCATGTTTACAGAGCTCAGAATTGGTGTCTAAAGCCTTTGAATCACGAGAATAGTTTTTGTGTTTACAATTTAGGAGGATTGGCTTTGGCGTTTTTTTTGTGTGAATCAGTTAAACTGGTGGCGGTTCCAGTAAATACTTCTAAGCAAACTGTCTAATTGTGGTAAAACTGTTAAAATACACAATGAGAGTTCCCAGAAATGATTAAGAACGTGTAATAAACATCTCAAGTACACGTAAAGAGATTCTTACTACATTTACTGTCGAATTAAACACGGAGGTTTCCAGTGGAAAGCTGTGAAATGACGAAAATACTGGTAATGTTTACAAGTACGGGTACTTCTGGTGGCGTTTTCACGGGACTGTGCTTTCAAATATTAAGAGTTCATGTTTACAGAGCTCAGAATTGGTGTCTAAAGCCTTTAAATGACGAGTATAGTGTTTTTGTTTACAATTTAGGAGGATTGGCTTTGGCGTTTTTTTTGTGTGAATCAGTTAAAATGGTGGCGGTTCCAGTAAATACTTCTAAGCAAACTGTCTAATTGTGGTAAAACTGTTAAAATACACAATGAGAGTTCCCAGAAATGATTAAGAACGTGTAATAAACATCTCAAGTACACGTAAATAGATTCTTACTACATTTACTGTCGAATTCAACACGGAGGTTTCCAGTGGAAAGCTGTGAAATGACGAAAATACTGGTAATGTTTACAAGTACGGGTACTTCTGGTGGCGTTTTCACGGGACTGTGCTTTCAAATATTAAGAGTTCATGTTTACAGAGCTAAGAATTGGTGTCTAAAGCCTTTGAATCACGAGAATAGTTTTTGTGTTTACAATTTAGGAGGATTGGCTTTGGCGTTTTTTTTGTGTGAATCAGTTAAAATGGTGGCGGTTCCAGTAAATACTTCTAAGCAAACTGTCTAATTGTGGTAAAACTGTTAAAATACACAATGAGAGTTCCCAGAAATGATTAAGAACGTGTAATAAACCCCTCAAGTACACGTAAATAGATTCTTACTACATTTACTGTCGAATTCAATCACGGAGGTTTCCAGTGGAAAGCTGTGAAATGACGAAAATACTGGTAATGTTTACAAGTCCGGGTACTTGGGGTGGCGTTTTCACGGGACTGTGCTTTCAATTATTACGAGTTCATGTTTACAGAGCTCAGAATTGGTGTCTAAAGCCTTTGAATCACGAGAATGGTTTTTGTGTTTACAATTTAGGAGGATTGGCTTTGGCGTTTTTTTTGTGTGAATCAGTTAAAATGGTGGCGGTTCCAGTAAATACTTCTAAGCAAACTGTCTAATTGTGGTAAAACTGTTAAAATACACAATGAGAGTTCCCAGAAATGATTAAGAACGTGTAATAAACATCTCAAGTACACGTAAATAGATTCTTACTACATTTACTGTCAAATTCAATCACGGAGGTTTCCAGTGGAAAGCTTTGAAATGACGAAAATACTGGTAATGTTTACAAGTACGGGTACTTCTGGTGGCGTTTTCACGGGACTGTGCTTTCAAATATTAAGAGTTCATGTTTACAGAGCTCAGAATTGGTGTCTAAAGCCTTTGAATGACGAGAATAGTGTTTTTGTTTACAATTTAGGAGGATTGGCTTTGGCGTTTTTTTTGTGTGAATCAGTTAAAATGGTGGCGGTTCCAGTAAATACTTCTAAGCAAACTGTCTAATTGTGGTAAAACTGTTAAAATACACAATGAGAGTTCCCAGAAATGATTAAGAACGTGTAATAAACATCTCAAGTACACGTAAATAGATTCTTACTACATTTACTGTCGAATTAAACACGGAGGTTTCCAGTGGAAAGCTGTGAAATGACGAAAATACTGGTAATGTTTACAAGTACGGGTACTTCTGGTGGCGTTTTCACGGGACTGTGCTTTCAAATATTAAGAGTTCATGTTTACAGAGCTAAGAATTGGTGTCTAAAGCCTTTGAATCAAGAGAATAGTTTTTGTGTTTACAATTTAGGAGGATTGGCTTTGGCGTTTTTTTTGTGTGAATCAGTTAAAATGGTGGCGGTTCCAGTAAATACTTCTAAGCAAACTGTCTAATTGTGGTAAAACTGTTAAAATACACAATGAGAGTTCCCAGAAATGATTAAGAACGTGTAATAAACATCTCAAGTACACGTAAATAGATTCTTACTACATTTACTGTCGAATTCAACACGGAGGTTTCCAGTGGAAAGCTGTGAAATGACGAAAATACTGGTAATGTTTACAAGTACGGGTACTTCTGGTGGCGTTTTCACGGGACTGTGCTTTCAAATATTAAGAGTTCATGTTTACAGAGCTAAGAATTGGTGTCTAAAGCCTTTGAATCACGAGAATAGTTTTTGTGTTTACAATTTAGGAGGATTGGCTTTGGCGTTTTTTTTGTGTGAATCAGTTAAAATGGTGGCGGTTCCAGTAAATACTTCTAAGCAAACTGTCTAATTGTGGTAAAACTGTTAAAATACACAATGAGAGTTCCCAGAAATGATTAAGAACGTGTAATAAACATCTCAAGTACACGTAAATAGATTCTTGCTACATTTACTGTCGAATTCAATCAGGGAGGTTTCCAGTGGAAAGCTGTGAAATGACGAAAATACTGGTAATGTTTACAAGTCCGGGTACTTCTGGTGGCGTTTTCACGGGACTGTGCTTTCAAATATTAAGAGTTCATGTTTACAGAGCTCAGAATTGGTGTCTGAAGCCTTTGAATCACGAGAATAGTTTTTGTGTTTACAATTTAGGAGGATTGGCTTTGGCGTTTTTTTTGTGTGAATCAGTTAAAATGGTGGCGGTTCCAGTAAATACTTCTAAGCAAACTGTCTAATTGTGGTAAAACTGTTAAAATACACAATGAGAGTTCCCAGAAATGATTAAGAACGTGTAATAAACCCCTCAAGTACACGTAAATAGATTCTTACTACATTTACTGTCGAATTCAATCACGGAGGTTTCCAGTGGAAAATACTGGTAATGTTTACAAGTCCGGGTACTTCGGGTGGCGTTTTCACGGGACTGTGCTTTCAATTATTACGAGTTCATGTTTACAGAGCTCAGAATTGGTGTCTAAAGCCTTTGAATCACGAGAATAGTTTTTATGTTTACAATTTAGGAGGATTGGCTTTGGCGTTTTTTTTGTGTGAATCAGTTAAAATGGTGGCGGTTCCAGTAAATACTTCTAAGCAAACTGTCTAATTGTGGTAAAACTGTTAAAATACACAATGAGAGTTCCCAGAAATGATTAAGAACGTGTAATAAACATCTCAAGTACACGTAAATAGATTCTTACTACATTTACTGTCGAATTCAACACGGAGGTTTCCAGTGGAAAGCTGTGAAATGACGAAAATACTGGTAATGTTTACAAGTACGGGTACTTCTGGTGGCGTTTTCACGGGACTGTGCTTTCAAATATTAAGAGTTCATGTTTACAGAGCTAAGAATTGGTGTCTAAAGCCTTTGAATCAAGAGAATAGTTTTTGTGTTTACAATTTAGGAGGATTGGCTTTGGCGTTTTTTTTGTGTGAATCAGTTAAAATGGTGGCGGTTCCAGTAAATACTTCTAAGCAAACTGTCTAATTGTGGTAAAACTGTTAAAATACACAATGAGAGTTCCCAGAAATGATTAAGAACGTGTAATAAACATCTCAAGTACACGTAAATAGATTCTTACTACATTTACTGTCGAATTCAACACGGAGGTTTCCAGTGGAAAGCTGTGAAATGACGAAAATACTGGTAATGTTTACAAGTACGGGTACTTCTGGTGGCGTTTTCACGGGACTGTGCTTTCAAATATTAAGAGTTCATGTTTACAGAGCTAAGAATTGGTGTCTAAAGCCTTTGAATCACGAGAATAGTTTTTGTGTTTACAATTTAGGAGGATTGGCTTTGGCGTTTTTTTTGTGTGAATCAGTTAAAATGGTGGCGGTTCCAGTAAATACTTCTAAGCAAACTGTCTAATTGTGGTAAAACTGTTAAAATACACAATGAGAGTTCCCAGAAATGATTAAGAACGTGTAATAAACACCTCAAGTACACGTAAATAGATTCTTACTACATTTACTGTCGAATTCAATCATGGAGGTTTCCAGTGGAAAGCTGTGAAATGACGAAAATACTGGTAATGTTTACAAGTCCGTGTACTTCGGGTGGCGTTTTCACGGGACTGTGCTTTCAATTATTACGAGTTCATGTTTACAGAGCTCAGAATTGGTGTCTAAAGCCTTTGAATCACGAGAATAGTTTTTGTGTTTACAATTTAGGAGGATTGGCTTTGGCGTTTTTTTTGTGTGAATCAGTTAAAATGGTGGCGGTTCCAGTAAATACTTCTAAGCAAACTGTCTAATTGTGGTAAAACTGTTAAAATACACAATGAGAGTTCCCAGAAATGATTAAGAACGTGTAATAAACATCTCAAGTACACGTAAATAGATTCTTGCTACATTTACTGTCGAATTCAATCAGGGAGGTTTCCAGTGGAAAGCTGTGAAATGACGAAAATACTGGTAATGTTTACAAGTCCGGGTACTTCTGGTGGCGTTTTCACGGGACTGTGCTTTCAAATATTAAGAGTTCATGTTTACAGAGCTCAGAATTGGTGTCTGAAGCCTTTGAATCACGAGAATAGTTTTTGTGTTTACAATTTAGGAGGATTGGCTTTGGCGTTTTTTTTGTGTGAATCAGTTAAAATGGTGGCGGTTCCAGTAAATACTTCTAAGCAAACTGTCTAATTGTGGTAAAACTGTTAAAATACACAATGAGAGTTCCCAGAAATGATTAAGAACGTGTAATAAACCCCTCAAGTACACGTAAATAGATTCTTACTACATTTACTGTCGAATTCAATCACGGAGGTTTCCAGTGGAAAATACTGGTAATGTTTACAAGTCCGGGTACTTCGGGTGGCGTTTTCACGGGACTGTGCTTTCAATTATTACGAGTTCATGTTTACAGAGCTCAGAATTGGTGTCTAAAGCCTTTGAATCACGAGAATAGTTTTTATGTTTACAATTTAGGAGGATTGGCTTTGGCTTTTTTTTGTGTGAATCAGTTAAAATGGTGGCGGTTCCAGTAAATACTTCTAAGCAAACTGTCTAATTGTGGTAAAACTGTTAAAATACACAATGATAGTTCCCAGAAATAATTAAGAAAGTGTAATAAACATCTCAAGTACACGTTAATAGATTTTTACTACATTTACTGTCGAATTCAATCACGGATGTTTCGAGTGGAAAGCTGTGAAATGACGAAAATACTGGTAATATTGACAATTCCGGATACTGCGGGTGGATTTTCACGGGACTGTGCTTTCAATATTAAGAGTTCATGTTTACAGAGCTCAGAATTGGTGTCTAAAGCCTTTGAATCACGAGAATAGTTTTTGTGTTTACAATTTAGGAGGATTGGCTTTGGCGTTTTTTTTGTGTGAATCAGTCAAAATGGTGGCGGTTCCAGTAAATACTTCTAAGCAAACTGTCTAATTGTGGTAAAACTGTTAAAATACACAATGAGAATTCCCAGAAATGATTAAGAACGTGTAATAAACATCTCAAGTACACGTAAATAGATTCTTACTACATTTACTGTCGAATTCAACACGGAGGTTTCCAGTGGAAAGCTGTGAAATGACGAAAATACTGGTAATGTTTACAAGTACGGGTACTTCTGGTGGCGTTTTCACGGGACTGTGCTTTCAAATATTAAGAGTTCATGTTTACAGAGCTCAGAATTGGTGTCTAAAGCCTTTGAATCACGAGAATAGTTTTTGTGTTTACAATTTAGGAGGATTGGCTTTGGCGTTTTTTTTGTATGAATCAGTTAAAATGGTGGCGGTTCCAGTAAATACTTCTAAGCAAACTGTCTAATTGTGGTAAAACTGTTAAAATACACAATGAGAGTTCCCAGAAATGATTAAGAACGTGTAATAAACCCCTCAAGAACACGTAAATAGATTCTTGCTACATTTACTGTCGAATTCAATCACGGAGGTTTCCAGTGGAAAGCTTTGAAATGACGAAAATACTGGTAATGTTTACAAGTACGGGTACTTCTGGTGGCGTTTTCAAGGGACTGTGCTTTCAAATATTAAGAGTTCATGTTTACAGAGCTCAGAATTGGTGTCTAAAGCCTTTGAATGACGAGAATAGTGTTTTTGTTTACAATTTAGGAGGATTGGCTTTGGCGTTTTTTTTGTGTGAATCATTTAAAATGGTGGCGGTTCCAGTAAATACTTCTAAGCAAACTGTCTAATTGTGGTAAAACTGTTAAAATACACAATGAGAGTTCCCAGAAATGATTAAGAACGTGTAATAAACATCTCAAGTACACGTAAATAGATTCTTACTACATTTACTGTCGAATTCAACACGGAGGTTTCCAGTGGAAAGCTGTGAAATGACGAAAATACTGGTAATGTTTACAAGTACGGGTACTTCTGGTGGCGTTTTCACGGGACTGTGCTTTCAAATATTAAGAGTTCATGTTTACAGAGCTAAGAATTGGTGTCTAAAGCCTTTGAATCACGAGAATAGTTTTTGTGTTTACAATTTAGGAGGATTGGCTTTGGCGTTTTTTTTGTGTGAATCAGTTAAAATGGTGGCGGTTCCAGTAAATACTTCTAAGCAAACTGTCTAATTGTGGTAAAACTGTTAAAATACACAATGAGAGTTCCCAGAAATGATTAAGAACGTGTAATAAGCCCCTCAAGTACACGTAAATAGATTCTTACTACATTTACTGTCGAATTCAATCACGGAGGTTTCCAGTGGAAAGCTGTGAAATGACGAAAATACTGGTAATGTTTACAAGTCCGGGTACTTGGGGTGGCGTTTTCACGGGACTGTGCTTTCAATTATTACGAGTTCATGTTTACAGAGCTCAGAATTGGTGTCTAAAGCCTTTGAATCACGAGAATGGTTTTTGTGTTTACAATTTAGGAGGATTGGCTTTGGCGTTTTTTTTGTGTGAATCAGTTAAAATGGTGGCGGTTCCAGTAAATACTTCTAAGCAAACTGTCTAATTGTGGTAAAACTGTTAAAATACACAATGAGAGTTCCCAGAAATGATTAAGAACGTGTAATAAACATCTCAAGTACACGTAAATAGATTCTTACTACATTTACTGTCAAATTCAATCACGGAGGTTTCCAGTGGAAAGCTGTGAAATGACGAAAATACTGGTAATGTTTACAAGTACGGGTACTTCTGGTGGCGTTTTCACGGGACTGTGCTTTCAAATATTAAGAGTTCATGTTTACAGAGCTCAGAATTGGTGTCTAAAGCCTTGGAATGACGAGAATAGTTTTTATGTTTACAATTTAGGAGGATTGGCTTTGGCGTTTTTTTTGTGTGAATCAGTTAAAATGGCGGCGGTTCCAGTAAATACTTCTAAGCAAACTGTCTAATTGTGGTAAAACTGTTAAAATACACAATGAGAGTTCCCAGAAATGATTAAGAACGTGTAATAAACATCTCAAGTACACGTAAATAGATTCTTGCTACATTTACTGTCAAATTCAATCAGGGAGGTTTCCAGTGGAAAGCTGTGAAATGACGAAAATACTGGTAATGTTTACAAGTCCGGGTACTTCTGGTGGCGTTTTCACGGGACTGTGCTTTCAATTATTACGAGTTCATGTTTACAGAGCTCAGAATTGGTGTCTGAAGCCTTTGAATCACGAGAATAGTTTTTGTGTTTACAATTTAGGAGGATTGGCTTTGGGGTTTTTTTTGTGTGAATCAGTTAAAATGGTGGCGGTTCCAGTAAATACTTCTAAGCAAGCTGTCTAATTGTGGTAAAACTGTTAAAATACACAATGAGAGTTCCCAGAAATGATTAAGAACGTGTAATAAACCCCTCAAGTACACGTAAATAGATTCTTACTACATTTACTGTCGAATTCAACACGGAGGTTTCCAGTGGAAAGCTGTGAAATGACGAAAATACTGGTAATGTTTACAAGTACGGGTACTTCTGGTGGCGTTTTCACGGGACTGTGCTTTCAAATATTAAGAGTTCATGTTTACAGAGCTAAGAATTGGTGTCTAAAGCCTTTGAATCACGAGAATAGTTTTTGTGTTTACAATTTAGGAGGATTGGCTTTGGCGTTTTTTTTGTGTGAATCAGTTAAAATGGTGGCGGTTCCAGTAAATACTTCTAAGCAAACTGTCTAATTGTGGTAAAACTGTTAAAATACACAATGAGAGTTCCCAGAAATGATTAAGAACGTGTAATAAACCCCTCAAGTACACGTAAATAGATTCTTACTACATTTACTGTCGAATTCAATCACGGAGGTTTCCAGTGGAAAGCTGTGAAATGACGAAAATACTGGTAATGTTTACAAGTCCGGGTACTTGGGGTGGCGTTTTCACGGGACTGTGCTTTCAATTATTACGAGTTCATGTTTACAGAGCTCAGAATTGGTGTCTAAAGCCTTTGAATCACGAGAATGGTTTTTGTGTTTACAATTTAGGAGGATTGGCTTTGGCGTTTTTTTTGTGTGAATCAGTTAAAATGGTGGCGGTTCCAGTAAATACTTCTAAGCAAACTGTCTAATTGTGGTAAAACTGTTAAAATACACAATGAGAGTTCCCAGAAATGATTAAGAACGTGTAATAAACATCTCAAGTACACGTAAATAGATTCTTACTACATTTACTGTCAAATTCAATCACGGAGGTTTCCAGTGGAAAGCTGTGAAATGACGAAAATACTGGTAATGTTTACAAGTACGGGTACTTCTGGTGGCGTTTTCACGGGACTGTGCTTTCAAATATTAAGAGTTCATGTTTACAGAGCTCAGAATTGGTGTCTAAAGCCTTGGAATGACGAGAATAGTTTTTATGTTTACAATTTAGGAGGATTGGCTTTGGCGTTTTTTTTGTGTGAATCAGTTAAAATGGCGGCGGTTCCAGTAAATACTTCTAAGCAAACTGTCTAATTGTGGTAAAACTGTTAAAATACACAATGAGAGTTCCCAGAAATGATTAAGAACGTGTAATAAACATCTCAAGTACACGTAAATAGATTCTTGCTACATTTACTGTCAAATTCAATCAGGGAGGTTTCCAGTGGAAAGCTGTGAAATGACGAAAATACTGGTAATGTTTACAAGTCCGGGTACTTCTGGTGGCGTTTTCACGGGACTGTGCTTTCAAATATTAAGAGTTCATGTTTACAGAGCTCAGAATTGGTGTCTGAATCCTTTGAATCACGAGAATAGTTTTTGTGTTTACAATTTAGGAGGATTGGCTTTGGCGTTTTTTTTGTGTGAATCAGTTAAAATGGTGGCGGTTCCAGTAAATACTTCTAAGCAAACTGTCTAATTGTGGTAAAACTGTTAAAATACACAATGAGAGTTCCCAGAAATGATTAAGAACGTGTAATAAACCCCTCAAGTACACGTAAATAGATTCTTACTACATTTACTGTCGAATTCAATCACGGAGGTTTCCAGTGGAAAATACTGGTAATGTTTACAAGTCCGGGTACTTCGGGTGGCGTTTTCACGGGACTGTGCTTTCAATTATTACGAGTTCATGTTTACAGAGCTCAGAATTGGTGTCTAAAGCCTTTGAATCACGAGAATAGTTTTTATGTTTACAATTTAGGAGGATTGGCTTTGGCTTTTTTTTGTGTGAATCAGTTAAAATGGTGGCGGTTCCAGTAAATACTTCTAAGCAAACTGTCTAATTGTGGTAAAACTGTTAAAATACACAATGATAGTTCCCAGAAATAATTAAGAAAGTGTAATAAACATCTCAAGTACACGTTAATAGATTTTTACTACATTTACTGTCGAATTCAATCACGGAGATTTCGAGTGGAAAGCTGTGAAATGACGAAAATACTGGTAATATTGACAATTCCGGATACTTCGGGTGGATTTTCACGGGACTGTGCTTTCAAATATTAAGAGTTCATGTTTACAGAGCTCAGAATTGGTGTCTAAAGCCTTTGAATCACGAGAATAGTTTTTGTGTTTACAATTTAGGAGGATTGGCTTTGGCGTTTTTTTTGTGTGAATCAGTTAAAATGGTGGCGGATCCAGTAAATACTTCTAAGCAAACTGTCTAATTGTGGTAAAACTGTTAAAATACACAATGAGAGTTCCCAGAAATGATTAAGAAAGTGTAATAAACATCTCAAGTACACGTAAATAGATTCTTACTACATTTACTGTCGAATTCAAAACGGAGGTTTCCAGTGGAAAGCTATGAAATGACGAAAATACTGGTAATGTTTACAAGTCCGGGTACTTCGGGTGGCGTTTTCACGGGACTGTGCTTTCAAATATTAAGAGTTCATGTTTACAGAGCTCAGAATTGGTGTCTAAAGCCTTTGAATCACGAGAATAGTTTTTGTGTTTACAATTTAGGAGGATTGGCTTTGGCGTTTTTTTTGTGTGAATCAGTTAAAATGGTGGCGGTTCCAGTAAATACTTCTAAGCAAACTGTCTAATTGTGGTAAAACTGTTAAAATACACAATGAGAGTTCCCAGAAATGATTAAGAATGTGTAATAAACATCTCAAGTACACGTAAATAGATTCTTACTACATTTACTGTCAAATTCAATCACGGAGGTTTCCAGTGGAAAGCTGTGAAATGACGAAAATACTGGTAATGTTTACAAGTACGGGTACTTCTGGTGGCGTTTTCACGGGACTGTGCTTTCAAATATTAAGAGTTCATGTTTACAGAGCTCAGAATTGGTGTCTAAAGCCTTGGAATGACGAGAATAGTTTTTATGTTTACAATTTAGGAGGATTGGCTTTGGCGTTTTTTTTGTGTGAATCAGTTAAAATGGCGGCGGTTCCAGTAAATACTTCTAAGCAAACTGTCTAATTGTGGTAAAACTGTTAAAATACACAATGAGAGTTCCCAGAAATGATTAAGAACGTGTAATAAACATCTCAAGTACACGTAAATAGATTCTTGCTACATTTACTGTCGAATTCAATCACGGAGGTTTCCAGTGGAAAGGTGTGAAATGACGAAAATACTGGTAATGTTTACAAGTCCGGGTACTTCTGGTGGCGTTTTCACGGGACTGTGCTTTCAAATATTAAGAGTTCATGTTTACAGAGCTCAGAATTGGTGTCTGAAGCCTTTGAATCACGAGAATAGTTTTTGTGTTTACAATTTAGGAGGATTGGCTTTGGCGTTTTTTTTGTGTGAATCAGTTAAACTGGTGGCGGTTCCAGTAAATACTTCTAAGCAAACTGTCTAATTGTGGTAAAACTGTTAAAATACACAATGAGAGTTCCCAGAAATGATTAAGAACGTGTAATAAACCCCTCAAGTACACGTAAATAGATTCTTACTACATTTACTGTCGAATTCAATCACGGAGGTTTCCAGTGGAAAATACTGGTAATGTTTACAAGTCCGGGTACTTCGGGTGGCGTTTTCACGGGACTGTGCTTTCAATTATTACGAGTTCATGTTTACAGAGCTCAGAATTGGTGTCTAAAGCCTTTGAATCACGAGAATAGTTTTTTTGTTTACAATTTAGGAGGATTGGCTTTGGCGTTTTTTTTGTGTGAATCAGTTAAAATGGTGGCGGTTCCAGTAAATACTTCTAAGCAAACTGTCTAATTGTGGTAAAACTGTTAAAATACACAATGAGAGTTCCCAGAAATGATTAAGAACGTGTAATAAACACCTCAAGTACACGTAAATAGATTCTTACTACATTTACTGTCGAATTCAATCACGGAGGTTTCGAGTGGAAAGGTGTGAAATGACGAAAATACTGGTAATGTTTACAAGTCCGGGTACTTCTGGTGGCGTTTTCACGGGACTGTGCTTTCAAATATTAAGAGTTCATGTTTACAGAGCTCAGAATTGGTGTCTAAAGCCTTTGAATCACGAGAATAGTTTTTGTGTTTACAATTTAGGAGGATTGGCTTTGGCGTTTTTTTTGTGTGAATCAGTCAAAATGGTGGTGGTTCCAGTAAATACTTCTAAGCAAACTGTCTAATTGTGGTAAAACTGTTAAAATACACAATGAGAGTTCCCAGAAATGATTAAGAACGTGTAATAAACATCTCAAGTACACGTAAATAGATTCTTACTACATTTACTGTCGAATTCAACACGGAGGTTTCCAGTGGAAAGCTGTGAAATGACGAAAATACTGGTAATGTTTACAAGTACGGGTACTTCTGGTGGCGTTTTCACGGGACTGTGCTTTCAAATATTAAGAGTTCATGTTTACAGAGCTCAGAATTGGTGTCTAAAGCCTTTGAATCACGAGAATAGTTTTTGTGTTTACAATTTAGGAGGATTGGCTTTGGCGTTTTTTTTGTGTGAATCAGTTAAAATGGTGGCGGTTCCAGTAAATACTTCTAAGCAAACTGTCTAATTGTGGTAAAACTGTTAAAATACACAATGAGAGTTCGCAGAAATGATTAAGAACGTGTAATAAACATCTCAAGTACACGTAAATAGATTCTTACTACATTTACTGTCGAATTCAACACGGAGGTTTCCAGTGGAAAGCTGTGAAATGACGAAAATACTGGTAATGTTTACAAGTACGGGTACTTCTGGTGGCGTTTTCACGGGACTGTGCTTTCAAATATTAAGAGCTCATGTTTACAGAGCTCAGAATTGGTGTCTAAAGCCTTTGAATCACGAGAATAGTTTTTGTGTTTACAATTTAGGAGGATTGGCTTTGGCGTTTTTTTTGTGTGAATCAGTTAAAATGGTGGCGGTTCCAGTAAATACTTCTAAGCAAACTGTCTAATTGTGGTAAAACTGTTAAAATACACAATGAGAGTTCCCAGAAATGATTAAGAACGTGTAATAAACATCTCAAGTACACGTAAATAGATTCTTACTACATTTACTGTCGAATTCAACACGGAGGTTTCCAGTGGAAAGCTTTGAAATGACGAAAATACTGGTAATGTTTACAAGTACGGGTACTTCTGGTGGCGTTTTCACGGGACTGTGCTTTCAAATATTAAGAGTTCATGTTTACAGAGCTCAGAATTGGTGTCTAAAGCCTTGGAATGACGAGAATAGTTTTTATGTTTACAATTTAGGAGGATTGGCTTTGGCGTTTTTTTTGTGTGAATCAGTTAAAATGGCGGCGGTTCCAGTAAATACTTCTAAGCAAACTGTCTAATTGTGGTAAAACTGTTAAAATACACAATGAGAGTTCCCAGAAATGATTAAGAACGTGTAATAAACATCTCAAGTACACGTAAATAGATTCTTGCTACATTTACTGTCGAATTCAATCACGGAGGTTTCCAGTGGAAAGCTGTGAAATGACGAAAATACTGGTAATGTTTACAAGTCCGGGTACTTCTGGTGGCGTTTTCACGGGACTGTGCTTTCAAATATTAAGAGTTCATGTTTACAGAGCTCAGAATTGGTGTCTAAAGCCTTTGAATCACGAGAATAGTTTTTGTGTTTACAATTTAGGAGGATTGGCTTTGGCGTTTTTTTTGTATGAATCAGTCAAAATGGTGGCGGTTCCAGTAAATACTTCTAAGCAAACTGTCTAATTGTGGTAAAACTGTTAAAATACACAATGAGAGTTCCCAGAAATGATTAAGAACGTGTAATAAACCCCTCAAGAACACGTAAATAGATTCTTGCTACATTTACTGTCGAATTCAATCACGGAGGTTTCCAGTGGAAAGCTTTGAAATGACGAAAATACTGGTAATGTTTACAAGTACGGGTACTTCTGGTGGCGTTTTCACGGGACTGTGCTTTCAAATATTAAGAGTTCATGTTTACAGAGCTCAGAATTGGTGTCTAAAGCCTTTGAATCACGAGAATAGTTTTTGTGTTTACAATTTAGGAGGATTGGCTTTGGCGTTTTTATTGTGTGAATCAGTTAAAATGGTGGCGGTTCCAGTAAATACTTCTAAGCAAACTGTCTAATTGTGGTAAAACTGTTAAAATACACAATGAGAGTTCCCAGAAATGATTAAGAACGTGTAATAAACATCTTAAGTACACGTAAATAGATTCTTACTACATTTACTGTCAAATTCAATCACGGAGGTTTCCAGTGGAAAGGTGTGAAATGACGAAAATACTGGTAATTTTTACAAGTACGGGTACTTCTGGTGGCGTTTTCACGGGACTGTGCTTTCAAATATTAAGAGTTCATGTTTACAGAGCTCAGAATGGGTGTCTAAAGCCTTGGAATGACGAGAATAGTTTTTATGTTTACAATTTAGGAGGATTGGCTTTGGCGTTTTTTTTGTGTGAATCAGTTAAAATGGTGGCGGTTCCAGTAAATACTTCTAAGCAAACTGTCTAATTGTGGTAAAACTGTCAAAATACACAATGAGAGTTCCCAGAAATGATTAAGAACGTGTAATAAACATCTCAAGTACACGTAAATAGATTCTTACTACATTTACTGTCGAATTCAAAACGGAGGTTTCCAGTGGAAAGCTGTGAAATGACGAAAATACTGGTAATGTTTACAAGTCCGGGTACTTCGGGTGGCGTTTTCACGGGACTGTGCTTTCAATTATTATGAGTTCATGTTTACAGAGCTCAGAATTGGTGTCTAAAGCCTTTGAATCACGAGAATAGTTTTTGTGTTTACAATTTAGGAGGATTGGCTTTGGCGTTTTTTTTGTGTGAATCAGTTAAAATGGTGGCGGTTCCAGTAAATACTTCTAAGTAAACTGTCTAATTGTGGTAAAACTGTTAAAATACACAATGAGAGTTCCCAGAAATGATTAAGAACGTGTAATAAACATCTCAAGTACACGTAAATAGATTCTTACTACATTTACTGTCAAATTCAATCACGGAGGTTTCCAGTGGAAAGCTGTGAAATGACGAAAATACTGGTAATGTTTACAAGTACGGGTACTTCTGGTGGCGTTTTCAAGGGACTGTGCTTTCAAATATTAAGAGTTCATGTTTACAGAGCTCAGAATGGGTGTCTAAAGCCTTGGAATGACGAGAATAGTTTTTATGTTTACAATTTAGGAGGATTGGCTTGGCGTTTTTTTTGTGTGAATCAGTTAAAATGGTGGCGGTTCCAGTAAATACTTCTAAGCAAACTGTCTAATTGTGGTAAAAGTGTTAAAATACACAATGAGAGTTCCCAGAAATGATTAAGAACGTGTAATAAACATCTCAAGTACACGTAAATAGATTCTTACTACATTTACTGTCAAATTCAATCACGGAGGTTTCCAGTGGAAAGCTGTGAAATGACGAAAATACTGGTAATGTTTACAAGTACGGGTACTTCTGGTGGCGTTTTCACGGGACTGTGCTTTCAAATATTAAGAGTTCATGTTTACAGAGCTCAGAATTGGTGTCTAAAGCCTTTGAATCACGAGAATAGTTTTTGTGTTTACAATTTAGGAGGATTGGCTTTGGCGTTTTTTTTGTGTGAATCAGTTAAAATGGTGGCGGTTCCAGTAAATACTTCTAAGCAAACTGTCTAATTGTGGTAAAACTGTTAAAATACACAATGAGAGTTCCCAGAAATGATTAAGAACGTGTAATAAACATCTCAAGTACACGTAAAGAGATTCTTACTACATTTACTGTCGAATTAAACACGGAGGTTTCCAGTGGAAAGCTGTGAAATGACGAAAATACTGGTAATGTTTACAAGTACGGGTACTTCTGGTGGCGTTTTCACGGGACTGTGCTTTCAAATATTAAGAGTTCATGTTTACAGAGCTCAGAATTGGTGTCTAAAGCCTTTAAATGACGAGTATAGTGTTTTTGTTTACAATTTAGGAGGATTGGCTTTGGCGTTTTTTTTGTGTGAATCAGTTAAAATGGTGGCGATTCCAGTAAATACTTCTAAGCAAACTGTCTAATTGTGGTAAAACTGTTAAAATACACAATGAGAGTTCCCAGAAATGATTAAGAACGTGTAATAAACCCCTCAAGTACACGTAAATAGATTCTTACTACATTTACTGTCGAATTCAATCACGGAGGTTTCCAGTGGAAAGCTGTGAAATGACGAAAATACTAGTAATGTTTACAAGTCCGGGTACTTGGGGTGGCGTTTTCACGGGACTGTGCTTTCAATTATTACGAGTTCATGTTTACAGAGCTCAGAATTGGTGTCTAAAGCCTTTGAATCACGAGAATAGTTTTTGTGTTTACAATTTAGGAGGATTGGCTTTGGCGTTTTTTTTGTGTGAATCAGTTAAAATGGTGGCGGTTCCAGTAAATACTTCTAAGCAAACTGTCTAATTGTGGTAAAACTGTTAAAATACACAATGAGAGTTCCCAGAAATGATTAAGAACGTGTAATAAACATCTCAAGTACACGTAAAGAGATTCTTACTACATTTACTGTCGAATTAAACACGGAGGTTTCCAGTGGAAAGCTGTGAAATGACGAAAATACTGGTAATGTTTACAAGTACGGGTACTTCTGGTGGCGTTTTCACGGGACTGTGCTTTCAAATATTAAGAGTTCATGTTTACAGAGCTCAGAATTGGTGTCTAAAGCCTTTAAATGACGAGTATAGTGTTTTTGTTTACAATTTAGGAGGATTGGCTTTGGCGTTTTTTTTGTGTGAATCAGTTAAAATGGTGGCGATTCCAGTAAATACTTCTAAGCAAACTGTCTAATTGTGGTAAAACTGTTAAAATACACAATGAGAGTTCCCAGAAATGATTAAGAACGTGTAATAAACCCCTCAAGTACACGTAAATAGATTCTTACTACATTTACTGTCGAATTCAATCACGGAGGTTTCCAGTGGAAAGCTGTGAAATGACGAAAATACTAGTAATGTTTACAAGTCCGGGTACTTGGGGTGGCGTTTTCACGGGACTGTGCTTTCAATTATTACGAGTTCATGTTTACAGAGCTCAGAATTGGTGTCTAAAGCCTTTGAATCACGAGAATAGTTTTTGTGTTTACAATTTAGGAGGATTGGCTTTGGCGTTTTTTTTGTGTGAATCAGTTAAACTGGTGGCGGTTCCAGTAAATACTTCTAAGCAAACTGTCTAATTGTGGTAAAAGTGTTAAAATACACAATGAGAGTTCCCAGAAATGATTAAGAACGTGTAATAAACATCTCAAGTACACGTAAAGAGATTCTTACTACATTTACTGTCGAATTAAACACGGAGGTTTCCAGTGGAAAGCTGTGAAATGACGAAAATACTGGTAATGTTTACAAGTACGGGTACTTCTGGTGGCGTTTTCACGGGACTGTGCTTTCAAATATTAAGAGTTCATGTTTACAGAGCTCAGAATTGGTGTCTAAAGCCTTTAAATGACGAGTATAGTGTTTTTGTTTACAATTTAGGAGGATTGGCTTTGGCGTTTTTTTTGTGTGAATCAGTTAAAATGGTGGCGGTTCCAGTAAATACTTCTAAGCAAACTGTCTAATTGTGGTAAAACTGTTAAAATACACAATGAGAGTTCCCAGAAATGATTAAGAACGTGTAATAAACATCTCAAGTACACGTAAATAGATTCTTACTACATTTACTGTCGAATTCAACACGGAGGTTTCCAGTGGAAAGCTGTGAAATGACGAAAATACTGGTAATGTTTACAAGTACGGGTACTTCTGGTGGCGTTTTCACGGGACTGTGCTTTCAAATATTAAGAGTTCATGTTTACAGAGCTAAGAATTGGTGTCTAAAGCCTTTGAATCACGAGAATAGTTTTTGTGTTTACAATTTAGGAGGATTGGCTTTGGCGTTTTTTTTGTGTGAATCAGTTAAAATGGTGGCGGTTCCAGTAAATACTTCTAAGCAAACTGTCTAATTGTGGTAAAACTGTTAAAATACACAATGAGAGTTCCCAGAAATGATTAAGAACGTGTAATAAACCCCTCAAGTACACGTAAATAGATTCTTACTACATTTACTGTCGAATTCAATATCGGAGGTTTCCAGTGGAAAGCTGTGAAATGACGAAAATACTGGTAATGTTTACAAGTCCGGGTACTTGGGGTGGCGTTTTCACGGGACTGTGCTTTCAATTATTACGAGTTCATGTTTACAGAGCTCAGAATTGGTGTCTAAAGCCTTTGAATCACGAGAATGGTTTTTGTGTTTACAATTTAGGAGGATTGGCTTTGGCGTTTTTTTTGTGTGAATCAGTTAAAATGGTGGCGGTTCCAGTAAATACTTCTAAGCAAACTGTCTAATTGTGGTAAAACTGTTAAAATACACAATGAGAGTTCCCAGAAATGATTAAGAACGTGTAATAAACATCTCAAGTACACGTAAATAGATTCTTACTACATTTACTGTCAAATTCAATCACGGAGGTTTCCAGTGGAAAGCTTTGAAATGACGAAAATACTGGTAATGTTTACAAGTACGGGTACTTCTGGTGGCGTTTTCACGGGACTGTGCTTTCAAATATTAAGAGTTCATGTTTACAGAGCTCAGAATTGGTGTCTAAAGCCTTTGAATGACGAGAATAGTGTTTTTGTTTACAATTTAGGAGGATTGGCTTTGGCGTTTTTTTTGTGTGAATCAGTTAAAATGGTGGCGGTTCCAGTAAATACTTCTAAGCAAACTGTCTAATTGTGGTAAAACTGTTAAAATACACAATGAGAGTTCCCAGAAATGATTAAGAACGTGTAATAAACATCTCAAGTACACGTAAATAGATTCTTACTACATTTACTGTCGAATTCAACACGGAGGTTTCCAGTGGAAAGCTGTGAAATGACGAAAATACTGGTAATGTTTACAAGTACGGGTACTTCTGGTGGCGTTTTCACGGGACTGTGCTTTCAAATATTAAGAGTTCATGTTTACAGAGCTAAGAATTGGTGTCTAAAGCCTTTGAATCACGAGAATAGTTTTTGTGTTTACAATTTAGGAGGATTGGCTTTGGCGTTTTTTTTGTGTGAATCAGTTAAAATGGTGGCGGTTCCAGTAAATACTTCTAAGCAAACTGTCTAATTGTGGTAAAACTGTTAAAATACACAATGAGAGTTCCCAGAAATGATTAAGAACGTGTAATAAACATCTCAAGTACACGTAAATAGATTCTTACTACATTTACTGTCGAATTCAAAACGGAGGTTTCCAGTGGAAAGCTGTGAAATGACGAAAATACTGGTAATGTTTACAAGTCCGGGTACTTCGGGTGGCGTTTTCACGGGACTGTGCTTTCAATTATTATGAGTTCATGTTTACAGAGCTCAGAATTGGTGTCTAAAGCCTTTGAATCACGAGAATAGTTTTTGTGTTTACAATTTAGGAGGATTGGCTTTGGCGTTTTTTTTGTGTGAATCAGTTAAAATGGTGGCGGTTCCAGTAAATACTTCTAAGTAAACTGTCTAATTGTGGTAAAACTGTTAAAATACACAATGAGAGTTCCCAGAAATGATTAAGAACGTGTAATAAACATCTCAAGTACACGTAAATAGATTCTTACTACATTTACTGTCAAATTCAATCACGGAGGTTTCCAGTGGAAAGCTGTGAAATGACGAAAATACTGGTAATGTTTACAAGTACGGGTACTTCTGGTGGCGTTTTCAAGGGACTGTGCTTTCAAATATTAAGAGTTCATGTTTACAGAGCTCAGAATGGGTGTCTAAAGCCTTGGAATGACGAGAATAGTTTTTATGTTTACAATTTAGGAGGATTGGCTTGGCGTTTTTTTTGTGTGAATCAGTTAAAATGGTGGCGGTTCCAGTAAATACTTCTAAGCAAACTGTCTAATTGTGGTAAAACTGTTAAAATACACAATGAGAGTTCCCAGAAATGATTAAGAACGTGTAATAAACATCTCAAGTACACGTAAATAGATTCTTACTACATTTACTGTCAAATTCAATCACGGAGGTTTCCAGTGGAAAGCTGTGAAATGACGAAAATACTGGTAATGTTTACAAGTACGGGTACTTCTGGTGGCGTTTTCACGGGACTGTGCTTTCAAATATTAAGAGTTCATGTTTACAGAGCTCAGAATTGGTGTCTAAAGCCTTTGAATCACGAGAATAGTTTTTGTGTTTACAATTTAGGAGGATTGGCTTTGGCGTTTTTTTTGTGTGAATCAGTTAAAATGGTGGCGGTTCCAGTAAATACTTCTAAGCAAACTGTCTAATTGTGGTAAAACTGTTAAAATACACAATGAGAGTTCCCAGAAATGATTAAGAACGTGTAATAAACATCTCAAGTACACGTAAATAGATTCTTACTACATTTACTGTCGAATTAAACACGGAGGTTTCCAGTGGAAAGCTGTGAAATGACGAAAATACTGGTAATGTTTACAAGTACGGGTACTTCTGGTGGCGTTTTCACGGGACTGTGCTTTCAAATATTAAGAGTTCATGTTTACAGAGCTCAGAATTGGTGTCTAAAGCCTTTGAATGACGAGTATAGTGTTTTTGTTTACAATTTAGGAGGATTGGCTTTGGCGTTTTTTTTGTGTGAATCAGTTAAAATGGTGGCGATTCCAGTAAATACTTCTAAGCAAACTGTCTAATTGTGGTAAAACTGTTAAAATACACAATGAGAGTTCCCAGAAATGATTAAGAACGTGTAATAAACCCCTCAAGTACACGTAAATAGATTCTTACTACATTTACTGTCGAATTCAATCACGGAGGTTTCCAGTGGAAAGCTGTGAAATGACGAAAATACTGGTAATGTTTACAAGTCCGGGTACTTGGGGTGGCGTTTTCACGGGACTGTGCTTTCAATTATTACGAGTTCATGTTTACAGAGCTCAGAATTGGTGTCTAAAGCCTTTGAATCACGAGAATAGTTTTTGTGTTTACAATTTAGGAGGATTGGCTTTGGCGTTTTTTTTGTGTGAATCAGTTAAACTGGTGGCGGTTCCAGTAAATACTTCTAAGCAAACTGTCTAATTGTGGTAAAAGTGTTAAAATACACAATGAGAGTTCCCAGAAATGATTAAGAACGTGTAATAAACATCTCAAGTACACGTAAAGAGATTCTTACTACATTTACTGTCGAATTAAACACGGAGGTTTCCAGTGGAAAGCTGTGAAATGACGAAAATACTGGTAATGTTTACAAGTACGGGTACTTCTGGTGGCGTTTTCACGGGACTGTGCTTTCAAATATTAAGAGTTCATGTTTACAGAGCTCAGAATTGGTGTCTAAAGCCTTTAAATGACGAGTATAGTGTTTTTGTTTACAATTTAGGAGGATTGGCTTTGGCGTTTTTTTTGTGTGAATCAGTTAAAATGGTGGCGGTTCCAGTAAATACTTCTAAGCAAACTGTCTAATTGTGGTAAAACTGTTAAAATACACAATGAGAGTTCCCAGAAATGATTAAGAACGTGTAATAAACATCTCAAGTACACGTAAATAGATTCTTACTACATTTACTGTCGAATTCAACACGGAGGTTTCCAGTGGAAAGCTGTGAAATGACGAAAATACTGGTAATGTTTACAAGTACGGGTACTTCTGGTGGCGTTTTCACGGGACTGTGCTTTCAAATATTAAGAGTTCATGTTTACAGAGCTAAGAATTGGTGTCTAAAGCCTTTGAATCACGAGAATAGTTTTTGTGTTTACAATTTAGGAGGATTGGCTTTGGCGTTTTTTTTGTGTGAATCAGTTAAAATGGTGGCGGTTCCAGTAAATACTTCTAAGCAAACTGTCTAATTGTGGTAAAACTGTTAAAATACACAATGAGAGTTCCCAGAAATGATTAAGAACGTGTAATAAACCCCTCAAGTACACGTAAATAGATTCTTACTACATTTACTGTCGAATTCAATATCGGAGGTTTCCAGTGGAAAGCTGTGAAATGACGAAAATACTGGTAATGTTTACAAGTCCGGGTACTTGGGGTGGCGTTTTCACGGGACTGTGCTTTCAATTATTACGAGTTCATGTTTACAGAGCTCAGAATTGGTGTCTAAAGCCTTTGAATCACGAGAATGGTTTTTGTGTTTACAATTTAGGAGGATTGGCTTTGGCGTTTTTTTTGTGTGAATCAGTTAAAATGGTGGCGGTTCCAGTAAATACTTCTAAGCAAACTGTCTAATTGTGGTAAAACTGTTAAAATACACAATGAGAGTTCCCAGAAATGATTAAGAACGTGTAATAAACATCTCAAGTACACGTAAATAGATTCTTACTACATTTACTGTCAAATTCAATCACGGAGGTTTCCAGTGGAAAGCTTTGAAATGACGAAAATACTGGTAATGTTTACAAGTACGGGTACTTCTGGTGGCGTTTTCACGGGACTGTGCTTTCAAATATTAAGAGTTCATGTTTACAGAGCTCAGAATTGGTGTCTAAAGCCTTTGAATGACGAGAATAGTGTTTTTGTTTACAATTTAGGAGGATTGGCTTTGGCGTTTTTTTTGTGTGAATCAGTTAAAATGGTGGCGGTTCCAGTAAATACTTCTAAGCAAACTGTCTAATTGTGGTAAAACTGTTAAAATACACAATGAGAGTTCCCAGAAATGATTAAGAACGTGTAATAAACATCTCAAGTACACGTAAATAGATTCTTACTACATTTACTGTCGAATTCAACACGGAGGTTTCCAGTGGAAAGCTGTGAAATGACGAAAATACTGGTAATGTTTACAAGTACGGGTACTTCTGGTGGCGTTTTCACGGGACTGTGCTTTCAAATATTAAGAGTTCATGTTTACAGAGCTAAGAATTGGTGTCTAAAGCCTTTGAATCACGAGAATAGTTTTTGTGTTTACAATTTAGGAGGATTGGCTTTGGCGTTTTTTTTGTGTGAATCAGTTAAAATGGTGGCGGTTCCAGTAAATACTTCTAAGCAAACTGTCTAATTGTGGTAAAACTGTTAAAATACACAATGAGAGTTCCCAGAAATGATTAAGAACGTGTAATAAACATCTCAAGTACACGTAAATAGATTCTTACTACATTTACTGTCGAATTGAACACGGAGGTTTCCAGTGGAAAGCTGTGAAATGACGAAAATACTGGTAATGTTTACAAGTACGGGTACTTCTGGTGGCGTTTTCACGGGACTGTGCTTTCAAATATTAAGAGTTCATGTTTACAGAGCTAAGAATTGGTGTCTAAAGCCTTTGAATCACGAGAATAGTTTTTGTGTTTACAATTTAGGAGGATTGGCTTTGGCGTTTTTTTTGTGTGAATCAGTTAAAATGGTGGCGGTTCCAGTAAATACTTCTAAGCAAACTGTCTAATTGTGGTAAAACTGTTAAAATACACAATGAGAGTTCCCAGAAATGATTAAGAACGTGTAATAAACACCTCAAGTACACGTAAATAGATTCTTACTACATTTACTGTCGAATTCAATCACGGAGGTTTCCAGTGGAAAGCTGTGAAATGACGAAAATACTGGTAATGTTTACAAGTCCGTGTACTTCGGGTGGCGTTTTCACGGGACTGTGCTTTCAATTATTACGAGTTCATGTTTACAGAGCTCAGAATTGGTGTCTAAAGCCTTTGAATCACGAGAATAGTTTTTGTGTTTACAATTTAGGAGGATTGGCTTTGGCGTTTTTTTTGTGTGAATCAGTTAAAATGGTGGCGGTTCCAGTAAATACTTCTAAGCAAACTGTCTAATTGTGGTAAAACTGTTAAAATACACAATGAGAGTTCCCAGAAATGATTAAGAACGTGTAATAAACATCTCAAGTACACGTAAATAGATTCTTGCTACATTTACTGTCGAATTCAATCAGGGAGGTTTCCAGTGGAAAGCTGTGAAATGACGAAAATACTGGTAATGTTTACAAGTCCGGGTACTTCTGGTGGCTTTTTCACGGGACTGTGCTTTCAAATATTAAGAGTTCATGTTTACAGAGCTCAGAATTGGTGTCTGAAGCCTTTGAATCACGAGAATAGTTTTTGTGTTTACAATTTAGGAGGATTGGCTTTGGCGTTTTTTTTGTGTGAATCAGTTAAAATGGTGGCGGTTCCAGTAAATACTTCTAAGCAAACTGTCTAATTGTGGTAAAACTGTTAAAATACACAATGAGAGTTCCCAGAAATGATTAAGAACGTGTAATAAACCCCTCAAGTAAACGTAAATAGATTCTTACTACATTTACTGTCGAATTCAATCACGGAGGTTTCCAGTGGAAAATACTGGTAATGTTTACAAGTCCGGGTACTTCGGGTGGCGTTTTCACGGGACTGTGCTTTCAATTATTACGAGTTCATGTTTACAGAGCTCAGAATTGGTGTCTAAAGCCTTTGAATCACGAGAATAGTTTTTATGTTTACAATTTAGGAGGATTGGCTTTGGCTTTTTTTTGTGTGAATCAGTTAAAATGGTGGCGGTTCCAGTAAATACTTCTAAGCAAACTGTCTAATTGTGGTAAAACTGTTAAAATACACAATGATAGTTCCCAGAAATAATTAAGAACGTGTAATAAACATCTCAAGTACACGTAAATAGATTCTTACTACATTTACTGTCGAATTCAACACGGAGGTTTCCAGTGGAAAGCTGTGAAATGACGAAAATACTGGTAATGTTTACAAGTACGGGTACTTCTGGTGGCGTTTTCACGGGACTGTGCTTTCAAATATTAAGAGTTCATGTTTACAGAGCTCAGAATTGGTGTCTAAAGCCTTTGAATCACGAGAATAGTTTTTGTGTTTACAATTTAGGAGGATTGGCTTTGGCGTTTTTTTTGTGTGAATCAGTTAAAATGGTGGCGGATCCAGTAAATACTTCTAAGCAAACTGTCTAATTGTGGTAAAACTGTTAAAATACACAATGAGAGTTCCCAGAAATGATTAAGAAAGTGTAATAAACATCTCAAGTACACGTAAATAGATTCTTACTACATTTACTGTCGAATTCAAAACGGAGGTTTCCAGTGGAAAGCTGTGAAATGACGAAAATACTGGTAATGTTTACAAGTCCGGGTACTTCGGGTGGCGTTTTCACGGGACTGTGCTTTCAATTATTACGAGTTCATGTTTACAGAGCTCAGAATTGGTGTCTAAAGCCTTTGAATCACGAGAATAGTTTTTGTGTTTACAATTTAGGAGGATTGGCTTTGGCGTTTTTTTTGTGTGAATCAGTCAAAATGGTGGCGGTTCCAGTAAATACTTCTAAGCAAACTGTCTAATTGTGGTAAAACTGTTAAAATACACAATGAGAGTTCCCAGAAATGATTAAGAACGTGTAATAAACATCTCAAGTACACGTAAATAGATTCTTACTACATTTACTGTCAAATTCAATCACGGAGGTTTCCAGTGGAAAGCTGTGAAATGACGAAAATACTGGTAATGTTTACAAGTACGGGTACTTCTGGTGGCGTTTTCACGGGACTGTGCTTTCAAATATTAAGAGTTCATGTTTACAGAGCTCAGAATTGGTGTCTAAAGCCTTGGAATGACGAGAATAGTTTTTATGTTTACAATTTAGGAGGATTGGCTTTGGCGTTTTTTTTGTGTGAATCAGTTAAAATGGCGGCGGTTCCAGTAAATACTTCTAAGCAAACTGTCTAATTGTGGTAAAACTGTTAAAATACACAATGAGAGTTCCCAGAAATGATTAAGAACGTGTAATAAACATCTCAAGTACACGTAAATAGATTCTTGCTACATTTACTGTCGAATTCAATCACGGAGGTTTCCAGTGGAAAGGTGTGAAATGACGAAAATACTGGTAATGTTTACAAGTCCGGGTACTTCTGGTGGCGTTTTCACGGGACTGTGCTTTCAAATATTAAGAGTTCATGTTTACAGAGCTCAGAATTGGTGTCTGAAGCCTTTGAATCACGAGAATAGTTTTTGTGTTTACAATTTAGGAGGATTGGCTTTGGCGTTTTTTTTGTGTGAATCAGTTAAACTGGTGGCGGTTCCAGTAAATACTTCTAAGCAAACTGTCTAATTGTGGTAAAACTGTTAAAATACACAATGAGAGTTCCCAGAAATGATTAAGAACGTGTAATAAACCCCTCAAGTACACGTAAATAGATTCTTACTACATTTACTGTCGAATTCAATCACGGAGGTTTCCAGTGGAAAATACTGGTAATGTTTACAAGTCCGGGTACTTCGGGTGGCGTTTTCACGGGACTGTGCTTTCAATTATTACGAGTTCATGTTTACAGAGCTCAGAATTGGTGTCTAAAGCCTTTGAATCACGAGAATAGTTTTTGTGTTTACAATTTAGGAGGATTGGCTTTGGCGTTTTTTTTGTGTGAATCAGTCAAAATGGTGGTGGTTCCAGTAAATACTTCTAAGCAAACTGTCTAATTGTGGTAAAACTGTTAAAATACACAATGAGAGTTCCCAGAAATGATTAAGAACGTGTAATAAACATCTCAAGTACACGTAAATAGATTCTTACTACATTTACTGTCGAATTCGAACGGAGGTTTCCAGTGGAAAGCTGTGAAATGACGAAAATACTGGTAATGTTTACAAGTACGGGTACTTCTGGTGGCGTTTTCACGGGACTGTGCTTTCAAATATTAAGAGTTCATGTTTACAGAGCTAAGAATTGGTGTCTAAAGCCTTTGAATCACGAGAATAGTTTTTGTGTTTACAATTTAGGAGGATTGGCTTTGGCGTTTTTTTTGTGTGAATCAGTTAAAATGGTGGCGGTTCCAGTAAATACTTCTAAGCAAACTGTCTAATTGTGGTAAAACTGTTAAAATACACAATGAGAGTTCCCAGAAATGATTAAGAACGTGTAATAAACATCTCAAGTACACGTAAATAGATTCTTACTACATTTACTGTCGAATTCAAAACGGAGGTTTCCAGTGGAAAGCTGTGAAATGACGAAAATACTGGTAATGTTTACAAGTCCGGGTACTTCGGGTGGCGTTTTCACGGGACTGTGCTTTCAATTATTATGAGTTCATGTTTACAGAGCTCAGAATTGGTGTCTAAAGCCTTTGAATCACGAGAATAGTTTTTGTGTTTACAATTTAGGAGGATTGGCTTTGGCGTTTTTTTTGTGTGAATCAGTTAAAATGGTGGCGGTTCCAGTAAATACTTCTAAGTAAACTGTCTAATTGTGGTAAAACTGTTAAAATACACAATGAGAGTTCCCAGAAATGATTAAGAACGTGTAATAAACATCTCAAGTACACGTAAATAGATTCTTACTACATTTACTGTCAAATTCAATCACGGAGGTTTCCAGTGGAAAGCTGTGAAATGACGAAAATACTGGTAATGTTTACAAGTACGGGTACTTCTGGTGGCGTTTTCAAGGGACTGTGCTTTCAAATATTAAGAGTTCATGTTTACAGAGCTCAGAATGGGTGTCTAAAGCCTTGGAATGACGAGAATAGTTTTTATGTTTACAATTTAGGAGGATTGGCTTGGCGTTTTTTTTGTGTGAATCAGTTAAAATGGTGGCGGTTCCAGTAAATACTTCTAAGCAAACTGTCTAATTGTGGTAAAACTGTTAAAATACACAATGAGAGTTCCCAGAAATGATTAAGAACGTGTAATAAACATCTCAAGTACACGTAAATAGATTCTTACTACATTTACTGTCAAATTCAATCACGGAGGTTTCCAGTGGAAAGCTGTGAAATGACGAAAATACTGGTAATGTTTACAAGTACGGGTACTTCTGGTGGCGTTTTCACGGGACTGTGCTTTCAAATATTAAGAGTTCATGTTTACAGAGCTCAGAATTGGTGTCTAAAGCCTTTGAATCACGAGAATAGTTTTTGTGTTTACAATTTAGGAGGATTGGCTTTGGCGTTTTTTTTGTGTGAATCAGTTAAAATGGTGGCGGTTCCAGTAAATACTTCTAAGCAAACTGTCTAATTGTGGTAAAACTGTTAAAATACACAATGAGAGTTCCCAGAAATGATTAAGAACGTGTAATAAACATCTCAAGTACACGTAAAGAGATTCTTACTACATTTACTGTCGAATTAAACACGGAGGTTTCCAGTGGAAAGCTGTGAAATGACGAAAATACTGGTAATGTTTACAAGTACGGGTACTTCTGGTGGCGTTTTCACGGGACTGTGCTTTCAAATATTAAGAGTTCATGTTTACAGAGCTCAGAATTGGTGTCTAAAGCCTTTAAATGACGAGTATAGTGTTTTTGTTTACAATTTAGGAGGATTGGCTTTGGCGTTTTTTTTGTGTGAATCAGTTAAAATGGTGGCGATTCCAGTAAATACTTCTAAGCAAACTGTCTAATTGTGGTAAAACTGTTAAAATACACAATGAGAGTTCCCAGAAATGATTAAGAACGTGTAATAAACCCCTCAAGTACACGTAAATAGATTCTTACTACATTTACTGTCGAATTCAATCACGGAGGTTTCCAGTGGAAAGCTGTGAAATGACGAAAATACTGGTAATGTTTACAAGTCCGGGTACTTGGGGTGGCGTTTTCACGGGACTGTGCTTTCAATTATTACGAGTTCATGTTTACAGAGCTCAGAATTGGTGTCTAAAGCCTTTGAATCACGAGAATAGTTTTTGTGTTTACAATTTAGGAGGATTGGCTTTGGCGTTTTTTTTGTGTGAATCAGTTAAACTGGTGGCGGTTCCAGTAAATACTTCTAAGCAAACTGTCTAATTGTGGTAAAAGTGTTAAAATACACAATGAGAGTTCCCAGAAATGATTAAGAACGTGTAATAAACATCTCAAGTACACGTAAAGAGATTCTTACTACATTTACTGTCGAATTAAACACGGAGGTTTCCAGTGGAAAGCTGTGAAATGACGAAAATACTGGTAATGTTTACAAGTACGGGTACTTCTGGTGGCGTTTTCACGGGACTGTGCTTTCAAATATTAAGAGTTCATGTTTACAGAGCTCAGAATTGGTGTCTAAAGCCTTTAAATGACGAGTATAGTGTTTTTGTTTACAATTTAGGAGGATTGGCTTTGGCGTTTTTTTTGTGTGAATCAGTTAAAATGGTGGCGGTTCCAGTAAATACTTCTAAGCAAACTGTCTAATTGTGGTAAAACTGTTAAAATACACAATGAGAGTTCCCAGAAATGATTAAGAACGTGTAATAAACATCTCAAGTACACGTAAATAGATTCTTACTACATTTACTGTCGAATTCAACACGGAGGTTTCCAGTGGAAAGCTGTGAAATGACGAAAATACTGGTAATGTTTACAAGTACGGGTACTTCTGGTGGCGTTTTCACGGGACTGTGCTTTCAAATATTAAGAGTTCATGTTTACAGAGCTAAGAATTGGTGTCTAAAGCCTTTGAATCACGAGAATAGTTTTTGTGTTTACAATTTAGGAGGATTGGCTTTGGCGTTTTTTTTGTGTGAATCAGTTAAAATGGTGGCGGTTCCAGTAAATACTTCTAAGCAAACTGTCTAATTGTGGTAAAACTGTTAAAATACACAATGAGAGTTCCCAGAAATGATTAAGAACGTGTAATAAACCCCTCAAGTACACGTAAATAGATTCTTACTACATTTACTGTCGAATTCAATATCGGAGGTTTCCAGTGGAAAGCTGTGAAATGACGAAAATACTGGTAATGTTTACAAGTCCGGGTACTTGGGGTGGCGTTTTCACGGGACTGTGCTTTCAATTATTACGAGTTCATGTTTACAGAGCTCAGAATTGGTGTCTAAAGCCTTTGAATCACGAGAATGGTTTTTGTGTTTACAATTTAGGAGGATTGGCTTTGGCGTTTTTTTTGTGTGAATCAGTTAAAATGGTGGCGGTTCCAGTAAATACTTCTAAGCAAACTGTCTAATTGTGGTAAAACTGTTAAAATACACAATGAGAGTTCCCAGAAATGATTAAGAACGTGTAATAAACATCTCAAGTACACGTAAATAGATTCTTACTACATTTACTGTCAAATTCAATCACGGAGGTTTCCAGTGGAAAGCTTTGAAATGACGAAAATACTGGTAATGTTTACAAGTACGGGTACTTCTGGTGGCGTTTTCACGGGACTGTGCTTTCAAATATTAAGAGTTCATGTTTACAGAGCTCAGAATTGGTGTCTAAAGCCTTTGAATGACGAGAATAGTGTTTTTGTTTACAATTTAGGAGGATTGGCTTTGGCGTTTTTTTTGTGTGAATCAGTTAAAATGGTGGCGGTTCCAGTAAATACTTCTAAGCAAACTGTCTAATTGTGGTAAAACTGTTAAAATACACAATGAGAGTTCCCAGAAATGATTAAGAACGTGTAATAAACATCTCAAGTACACGTAAATAGATTCTTACTACATTTACTGTCGAATTCAACACGGAGGTTTCCAGTGGAAAGCTGTGAAATGACGAAAATACTGGTAATGTTTACAAGTACGGGTACTTCTGGTGGCGTTTTCACGGGACTGTGCTTTCAAATATTAAGAGTTCATGTTTACAGAGCTAAGAATTGGTGTCTAAAGCCTTTGAATCACGAGAATAGTTTTTGTGTTTACAATTTAGGAGGATTGGCTTTGGCGTTTTTTTTGTGTGAATCAGTTAAAATGGTGGCGGTTCCAGTAAATACTTCTAAGCAAACTGTCTAATTGTGGTAAAACTGTTAAAATACACAATGAGAGTTCCCAGAAATGATTAAGAACGTGTAATAAACATCTCAAGTACACGTAAATAGATTCTTACTACATTTACTGTCGAATTGAACACGGAGGTTTCCAGTGGAAAGCTGTGAAATGACGAAAATACTGGTAATGTTTACAAGTACGGGTACTTCTGGTGGCGTTTTCACGGGACTGTGCTTTCAAATATTAAGAGTTCATGTTTACAGAGCTAAGAATTGGTGTCTAAAGCCTTTGAATCACGAGAATAGTTTTTGTGTTTACAATTTAGGAGGATTGGCTTTGGCGTTTTTTTTGTGTGAATCAGTTAAAATGGTGGCGGTTCCAGTAAATACTTCTAAGCAAACTGTCTAATTGTGGTAAAACTGTTAAAATACACAATGAGAGTTCCCAGAAATGATTAAGAACGTGTAATAAACACCTCAAGTACACGTAAATAGATTCTTACTACATTTACTGTCGAATTCAATCACGGAGGTTTCCAGTGGAAAGCTGTGAAATGACGAAAATACTGGTAATGTTTACAAGTCCGTGTACTTCGGGTGGCGTTTTCACGGGACTGTGCTTTCAATTATTACGAGTTCATGTTTACAGAGCTCAGAATTGGTGTCTAAAGCCTTTGAATCACGAGAATAGTTTTTGTGTTTACAATTTAGGAGGATTGGCTTTGGCGTTTTTTTTGTGTGAATCAGTTAAAATGGTGGCGGTTCCAGTAAATACTTCTAAGCAAACTGTCTAATTGTGGTAAAACTGTTAAAATACACAATGAGAGTTCCCAGAAATGATTAAGAACGTGTAATAAACATCTCAAGTACACGTAAATAGATTCTTGCTACATTTACTGTCGAATTCAATCAGGGAGGTTTCCAGTGGAAAGCTGTGAAATGACGAAAATACTGGTAATGTTTACAAGTCCGGGTACTTCTGGTGGCTTTTTCACGGGACTGTGCTTTCAAATATTAAGAGTTCATGTTTACAGAGCTCAGAATTGGTGTCTGAAGCCTTTGAATCACGAGAATAGTTTTTGTGTTTACAATTTAGGAGGATTGGCTTTGGCATTTTTTTTGTGTGAATCAGTTAAAATGGTGGCGGTTCCAGTAAATACTTCTAAGCAAACTGTCTAATTGTGGTAAAACTGTTAAAATACACAATGAGAGTTCCCAGAAATGATTAAGAACGTGTAATAAACCCCTCAAGTAAACGTAAATAGATTCTTACTACATTTACTGTCGAATTCAATCACGGAGGTTTCCAGTGGAAAATACTGGTAATGTTTACAAGTCCGGGTACTTCGGGTGGCGTTTTCACGGGACTGTGCTTTCAATTATTACGAATTCATGTTTACAGAGCTCAGAATTGGTGTCTAAAGCCTTTGAATCACGAGAATAGTTTTTATGTTTACAATTTAGGAGGATTGGCTTTGGCTTTTTTTTGTGTGAATCAGTTAAAATGGTGGCGGTTCCAGTAAATACTTCTAAGCAAACTGTCTAATTGTGGTAAAACTGTTAAAATACACAATGATAGTTCCCAGAAATAATTAAGAACGTGTAATAAACATCTCAAGTACACGTAAATAGATTCTTACTACATTTACTGTCGAATTCAACACGGAGGTTTCCAGTGGAAAGCTGTGAAATGACGAAAATACTGGTAATGTTTACAAGTACGGGTACTTCTGGTGGCGTTTTCACGGGACTGTGCTTTCAAATATTAAGAGTTCATGTTTACAGAGCTCAGAATTGGTGTCTAAAGCCTTTGAATCACGAGAATAGTTTTTGTGTTTACAATTTAGGAGGATTGGCTTTGGCGTTTTTTTTGTGTGAATCAGTTAAAATGGTGGCGGATCCAGTAAATACTTCTAAGCAAACTGTCTAATTGTGGTAAAACTGTTAAAATACACAATGAGAGTTCCCAGAAATGATTAAGAAAGTGTAATAAACATCTCAAGTACACGTAAATAGATTCTTACTACATTTACTGTCGAATTCAAAACGGAGGTTTCCAGTGGAAAGCTGTGAAATGACGAAAATACTGGTAATGTTTACAAGTCCGGGTACTTCGGGTGGCGTTTTCACGGGACTGTGCTTTCAATTATTACGAGTTCATGTTTACAGAGCTCAGAATTGGTGTCTAAAGCCTTTGAATCACGAGAATAGTTTTTGTGTTTACAATTTAGGAGGATTGGCTTTGGCGTTTTTTTTGTGTGAATCAGTCAAAATGGTGGCGGTTCCAGTAAATACTTCTAAGCAAACTGTCTAATTGTGGTAAAACTGTTAAAATACACAATGAGAGTTCCCAGAAATGATTAAGAACGTGTAATAAACATCTCAAGTACACGTAAATAGATTCTTACTACATTTACTGTCAAATTCAATCACGGAGGTTTCCAGTGGAAAGCTGTGAAATGACGAAAATACTGGTAATGTTTACAAGTACGGGTACTTCTGGTGGCGTTTTCACGGGACTGTGCTTTCAAATATTAAGAGTTCATGTTTACAGAGCTCAGAATTGGTGTCTAAAGCCTTGGAATGACGAGAATAGTTTTTATGTTTACAATTTAGGAGGATTGGCTTTGGCGTTTTTTTTGTGTGAATCAGTTAAAATGGCGGCGGTTCCAGTAAATACTTCTAAGCAAACTGTCTAATTGTGGTAAAACTGTTAAAATACACAATGAGAGTTCCCAGAAATGATTAAGAACGTGTAATAAACATCTCAAGTACACGTAAATAGATTCTTGCTACATTTACTGTCGAATTCAATCACGGAGGTTTCCAGTGGAAAGGTGTGAAATGACGAAAATACTGGTAATGTTTACAAGTCCGGGTACTTCTGGTGGCGTTTTCACGGGACTGTGCTTTCAAATATTAAGAGTTCATGTTTACAGAGCTCAGAATTGGTGTCTGAAGCCTTTGAATCACGAGAATAGTTTTTGTGTTTACAATTTAGGAGGATTGGCTTTGGCGTTTTTTTTGTGTGAATCAGTTAAACTGGTGGCGGTTCCAGTAAATACTTCTAAGCAAACTGTCTAATTGTGGTAAAACTGTTAAAATACACAATGAGAGTTCCCAGAAATGATTAAGAACGTGTAATAAACCCCTCAAGTACACGTAAATAGATTCTTACTACATTTACTGTCGAATTCAATCACGGAGGTTTCCAGTGGAAAATACTGGTAATGTTTACAAGTCCGGGTACTTCGGGTGGCGTTTTCACGGGACTGTGCTTTCAATTATTACGAGTTCATGTTTACAGAGCTCAGAATTGGTGTCTAAAGCCTTTGAATCACGAGAATAGTTTTTGTGTTTACAATTTAGGAGGATTGGCTTTGGCGTTTTTTTTGTGTGAATCAGTCAAAATGGTGGTGGTTCCAGTAAATACTTCTAAGCAAACTGTCTAATTGTGGTAAAACTGTTAAAATACACAATGAGAGTTCCCAGAAATGATTAAGAACGTGTAATAAACATCTCAAGTACACGTAAATAGATTCTTACTACATTTACTGTCGAATTCAACACGGAGGTTTCCAGTGGAAAGCTGTGAAATGACGAAAATACTGGTAATGTTTACAAGTACGGGTACTTCTGGTGGCGTTTTCACGGGACTGTGCTTTCAAATATTAAGAGTTCATGTTTACAGAGCTCAGAATTGGTGTCTAAAGCCTTTGAATCACGAGAATAGTTTTTGTGTTTACAATTTAGGAGGATTGGCTTTGGCGTTTTTTTTTGTGTGAATCAGTTAAAATGGTGGCGGTTCCAGTAAATACTTCTAAGCAAACTGTCTAATTGTGGTAAAACTGTTAAAATACACAATGAGAGTTCCCAGAAATGATTAAGAACGTGTAATAAACATCTCAAGTACACGTAAATAGATTCTTACTACATTTACTGTCGAATTCAACACGGAGGTTTCCAGTGGAAAGCTGTGAAATGACGAAAATACTGGTAATGTTTACAAGTACGGGTACTTCTGGTGGCGTTTTCACGGGACTGTGCTTTCAAATATTAAGAGCTCATGTTTACAGAGCTCAGAATTGGTGTCTAAAGCCTTTGAATCACGAGAATAGTTTTTGTGTTTACAATTTAGGAGGATTGGCTTTGGCGTTTTTTTTGTGTGAATCAGTTAAAATGGTGGCGGTTCCAGTAAATACTTCTAAGCAAACTGTCTAATTGTGGTAAAACTGTTAAAATACACAATGAGAGTTCCCAGAAATGATTAAGAACGTGTAATAAACATCTCAAGTACACGTAAATAGATTCTTACTACATTTACTGTCGAATTCAACACGGAGGTTTCCAGTGGAAAGCTTTGAAATGACGAAAATACTGGTAATGTTTACAAGTACGGGTACTTCTGGTGGCGTTTTCCCGGGACTGTGCTTTCAAATATTAAGAGTTCATGTTTACAGAGCTCAGAATTGGTGTCTAAAGCCTTGGAATGACGAGAATAGTTTTTATGTTTACAATTTAGGAGGATTGGCTTTGGCGTTTTTTTTGTGTGAATCAGTTAAAATGGCGGCGGTTCCAGTAAATACTTCTAAGCAAACTGTCTAATTGTGGTAAAACTGTTAAAATACACAATGAGAGTTCCCAGAAATGATTAAGAACGTGTAATAAACATCTCAAGTACACGTAAATAGATTCTTGCTACATTTACTGTCGAATTCAATCACGGAGGTTTCCAGTGGAAAGCTGTGAAATGACGAAAATACTGGTAATGTTTACAAGTCCGGGTACTTCTGGTGGCGTTTTCATGGGACTGTGCTTTCAAATATTAAGAGTTCATGTTTACAGAGCTCAGAATTGGTGTCTGAAGCCTTTGAATCACGAGAATAGTTTTTGTGTTTACAATTTAGGAGGATTGGCTTTGGCTTTTTTTTGTGTGAATCAGTTAAAATGGTGGCGGTTCCAGTAAATACTTCTAAGCAAACTGTCTAATTGTGGTAAAACTGTTAAAATACACAATGAGAGTTCCCAGAAATGATTAAGAACGTGTAATAAACATCTCAAGTACACGTAAATAGATTCTTACTACATTTACTGTCAAATTCAATCACGGAGGTTTCCAGTGGAAAGCTGTGAAATGACGAAAATACTGGTAATGTTTACAAGTACGGGTACTTCTGGTGGCATTTTCACGGGACTGTGCTTTCAAATATTAAGAGTTCATGTTTACAGAGCTCAGAATTGGTGTCTAAAGCCTTGGAATGACGAGAATAGTTTTTATGTTTACAATTTAGGAGGATTGGCTTTGGCGTTTTTTTTGTGTGAATCAGTTAAAATGGCGGCGGTTCCAGTAAATACTTCTAAGCAAACTGTCTAATTGTGGTAAAACTGTTAAAATACACAATGAGAGTTCCCAGAAATGATTAAGAACGTGTAATAAACATCTCAAGTACACGTAAATAGATTCTTGCTACATTTACTGTCGAATTCAATCACGGAGGTTTCCAGTGGAAAGGTGTGAAATGACGAAAATACTGGTAATGTTTACAAGTCCGGGTACTTCTGGTGGCGTTTTCACGGGACTGTGCTTTCAAATATTAAGAGTTCATGTTTACAGAGCTCAGAATTGGTGTCTGAAGCCTTTGAATCACGAGAATAGTTTTTGTGTTTACAATTTAGGAGGATTGGCTTTGGCGTTTTTTTTGTGTGAATCAGTTAAACTGGTGGCGGTTCCAGTAAATACTTCTAAGCAAACTGTCTAATTGTGGTAAAACTGTTAAAATACACAATGAGAGTTCCCAGAAATGATTAAGAACGTGTAATAAACCCCTCAAGTACACGTAAATAGATTCTTACTACATTTACTGTCGAATTCAATCACGGAGGTTTCCAGTGGAAAATACTGGTAATGTTTACAAGTCCGGGTACTTCGGGTGGCGTTTTCACGGGACTGTGCTTTCAATTATTACGAGTTCATGTTTACAGAGCTCAGAATTGGTGTCTAAAGCCTTTGAATCACGAGAATAGTTTTTGTGTTTACAATTTAGGAGGATTGGCTTTGGCGTTTTTTTTGTGTGAATCAGTCAAAATGGTGGTGGTTCCAGTAAATACTTCTAAGCAAACTGTCTAATTGTGGTAAAACTGTTAAAATACACAATGAGAGTTCCCAGAAATGATTAAGAACGTGTAATAAACATCTCAAGTACACGTAAATAGATTCTTACTACATTTACTGTCGAATTCAACACGGAGGTTTCCAGTGGAAAGCTGTGAAATGACGAAAATACTGGTAATGTTTACAAGTACGGGTACTTCTGGTGGCGTTTTCACGGGACTGTGCTTTCAAATATTAAGAGTTCATGTTTACAGAGCTCAGAATTGGTGTCTAAAGCCTTTGAATCACGAGAATAGTTTTTGTGTTTACAATTTAGGAGGATTGGCTTTGGCGTTTTTTTTGTGTGAATCAGTTAAAATGGTGGCGGTTCCAGTAAATACTTCTAAGCAAACTGTCTAATTGTGGTAAAACTGTTAAAATACACAATGAGAGTTCCCAGAAATGATTAAGAACGTGTAATAAACATCTCAAGTACACGTAAATAGATTCTTACTACATTTACTGTCGAATTCAACACGGAGGTTTCCAGTGGAAAGCTGTGAAATGACGAAAATACTGGTAATGTTTACAAGTACGGGTACTTCTGGTGGCGTTTTCACGGGACTGTGCTTTCAAATATTAAGAGCTCATGTTTACAGAGCTCAGAATTGGTGTCTAAAGCCTTTGAATCACGAGAATAGTTTTTGTGTTTACAATTTAGGAGGATTGGCTTTGGCGTTTTTTTTGTGTGAATCAGTTAAAATGGTGGCGGTTCCAGTAAATACTTCTAAGCAAACTGTCTAATTGTGGTAAAACTGTTAAAATACACAATGAGAGTTCCCAGAAATGATTAAGAACGTGTAATAAACATCTCAAGTACACGTAAATAGATTCTTACTACATTTACTGTCGAATTCAACACGGAGGTTTCCAGTGGAAAGCTTTGAAATGACGAAAATACTGGTAATGTTTACAAGTACGGGTACTTCTGGTGGCGTTTTCCCGGGACTGTGCTTTCAAATATTAAGAGTTCATGTTTACAGAGCTCAGAATTGGTGTCTAAAGCCTTGGAATGACGAGAATAGTTTTTATGTTTACAATTTAGGAGGATTGGCTTTGGCGTTTTTTTTGTGTGAATCAGTTAAAATGGCGGCGGTTCCAGTAAATACTTCTAAGCAAACTGTCTAATTGTGGTAAAACTGTTAAAATACACAATGAGAGTTCCCAGAAATGATTAAGAACGTGTAATAAACATCTCAAGTACACGTAAATAGATTCTTGCTACATTTACTGTCGAATTCAATCACGGAGGTTTCCAGTGGAAAGCTGTGAAATGACGAAAATACTGGTAATGTTTACAAGTCCGGGTACTTCTGGTGGCGTTTTCATGGGACTGTGCTTTCAAATATTAAGAGTTCATGTTTACAGAGCTCAGAATTGGTGTCTGAAGCCTTTGAATCACGAGAATAGTTTTTGTGTTTACAATTTAGGAGGATTGGCTTTGGCTTTTTTTTGTGTGAATCAGTTAAAATGGTGGCGGTTCCAGTAAATACTTCTAAGCAAACTGTCTAATTGTGGTAAAACTGTTAAAATACACAATGAGAGTTCCCAGAAATGATTAAGAACGTGTAATAAACATCTCAAGTACACGTAAATAGATTCTTACTACATTTACTGTCAAATTCAATCACGGAGGTTTCCAGTGGAAAGCTGTGAAATGACGAAAATACTGGTAATGTTTACAAGTACGGGTACTTCTGGTGGCATTTTCACGGGACTGTGCTTTCAAATATTAAGAGTTCATGTTTACAGAGCTCAGAATTGGTGTCTAAAGCCTTGGAATGACGAGAATAGTTTTTATGTTTACAATTTAGGAGGATTGGCTTTGGCGTTTTTTTTGTGTGAATCAGTTAAAATGGCGGCGGTTCCAGTAAATACTTCTAAGCAAACTGTCTAATTGTGGTAAAACTGTTAAAATACACAATGAGAGTTCCCAGAAATGATTAAGAACGTGTAATAAACATCTCAGGTACACGTAAATAGATTCTTACTACATTTACTGTCGAATTCAACACGGAGGTTTCCAGTGGAAAGCTGTGAAATGACGAAAATACTGGTAATGTTTACAAGTACGGGTACTTCTGGTGGCGTTTTCACGGGACTGTGCTTTCAAATATTAAGAGCTCATGTTTACAGAGCTCAGAATTGGTGTCTAAAGCCTTTGAATCACGAGAATAGTTTTTGTGTTTACAATTTAGGAGGATTGGCTTTGGCGTTTTTTTTGTGTGAATCAGTTAAAATGGTGGCGGTTCCAGTAAATACTTCTAAGCAAACTGTCTAATTGTGGTAAAACTGTTAAAATACACAATGAGAGTTCCCAGAAATGATTAAGAACTGGTAATAAACATCTCAAGTACATGTAAATAGATTCTTACTACATTTACTGTCGAATTCAACACGGAGGTTTCCAGTGGAAAGCTTTGAAATGACGAAAATACTGGTAATGTTTACAAGTACGGGTACTTCTGGTGGCGTTTTCACGGGACTGTGCTTTCAAATATTAAGAGTTCATGTTTACAGAGCTCAGAATTGGTGTCTAAAGCCTTGGAATGACGAGAATAGTTTTTATGTTTACAATTTAGGAGGATTGGCTTTGGCGTTTTTTTTGTGTGAATCAGTTAAAATGGCGGCGGTTCCAGTAAATACTTCTAAGCAAACTGTCTAATTGTGGTAAAACTGTTAAAATACACAATGAGAGTTCCCAGAAATGATTAAGAACGTGTAATAAACATCTCAAGTACACGTAAATAGATTCTTGCTACATTTACTGTCGAATTCAATCACGGAGGTTTCCAGTGGAAAGCTGTGAAATGACGAAAATACTGGTAATGTTTACAAGTCCGGGTACTTCTGGTGGCGTTTTCACGGGACTGTGCTTTCAAATATTAAGAGTTCATGTTTACAGAGCTCAGAATTGGTGTCTGAAGCCTTTGAATCACGAGAATAGTTTTTGTGTTTACAATTTAGGAGGATTGGCTTTGGCTTTTTTTTGTGTGAATCAGTTAAAATGGTGGCGGTTCCAGTAAATACTTCTAAGCAAACTGTCTAATTGTGGTAAAACTGTTAAAATACACAATGAGAGTTCCCAGAAATGATTAAGAACGTGTAATAAACATCTCAAGTACACGTAAATAGATTCTTACTACATTTACTGTCAAATTCAATCACGGAGGTTTCCAGTGGAAAGCTGTGAAATGACGAAAATACTGGTAATGTTTACAAGTACGGGTACTTCTGGTGGCGTTTTCACGGGACTGTGCTTTCAAATATTAAGAGTTCATGTTTACAGAGCTCAGAATTGGTGTCTAAAGCCTTGGAATGACGAGAATAGTTTTTATGTTTACAATTTAGGAGGATTGGCTTTGGCGTTTTTTTTGTGTGAATCAGTTAAAATGGCGGCGGTTCCAGTAAATACTTCTAAGCAAACTGTCTAATTGTGGTAAAACTGTTAAAATACACAATGAGAGTTCCCAGAAATGATTAAGAACGTGTAATAAACATCTCAAGTACACGTAAATAGATTCTTGCTACATTTACTGTCGAATTCAATCACGGAGGTTTCCAGTGGAAAGCTGTGAAATGACGAAAATACTGGTAATGTTTACAAGTCCGGGTACTTCTGGTGGCGTTTTCACGGGACTGTGCTTTCAAATATTAAAAGTTCATGTTCACAGAGCTCAGAATTGGTGTCTGAAGCCTTTGAATCACGAGAATAGTTTTTGTGTTTACAATTTAGGAGGATTGGCTTTGGCGTTTTTTTTGTGTGAATCAGTTAAACTGGTGGCGGTTCCAGTAAATACTTCTAAGCAAACTGTCTAATTGTGGTAAAACTGTTAAAATACACAATGAGAGTTCCCAGAAATGATTAAGAACGTGTAATAAACCCCTCAAGTACACGTAAATAGATTCTTACTACATTTACTGTCGAATTCAATCACGGAGGTTTCCAGTGGAAAATACTGGTAATGTTTACAAGTCCGGGTACTTCGGGTGGCGTTTTCACGGGACTGTGCTTTCAATTATTACGAGTTCATGTTTACAGAGCTCAGAATTGGTGTCTAAAGCCTTTGAATCACGAGAATAGTTTTTTTGTTTACAATTTAGGAGGATTGGCTTTGGCGTTTTTTTTGTGTGAATCAGTTAAAATGGTGGCGGTTCCAGTAAATACTTCTAAGCAAACTGTCTAATTGTGGTAAAACTGTTAAAATACACAATGAGAGTTCCCAGAAATGATTAAGAACGTGTAATAAACACCTCAAGTACACGTAAATAGATTCTTACTACATTTACTGTCGAATTCAATCACGGAGGTTTCGAGTGGAAAGGTGTGAAATGACGAAAATACTGGTAATGTTTACAAGTCCGGGTACTTCTGGTGGCGTTTTCACGGGACTGTGCTTTCAAATATTAAGAGTTCATGTTTACAGAGCTCAGAATTGGTGTCTAAAGCCTTTGAATCACGAGAATAGTTTTTGTGTTTACAATTTAGGAGGATTGGCTTTGGCGTTTTTTTTGTGTGAATCAGTCAAAATGGTGGTGGTTCCAGTAAATACTTCTAAGCAAACAGTCTAATTGTGGTAAAACTGTTAAAATACACAATGAGAGTTCCCAGAAATGATTAAGAATGTGTAATAAACATCTCAAGTACACGTAAATAGATTCTTACTACATTTACTGTCGAATTCAACACGGAGGTTTCCAGTGGAAAGCTGTGAAATGACGAAAATACTGGTAATGTTTACAAGTACGGGTACTTCTGGTGGCGTTTTCACGGGACTGTGCTTTCAAATATTAAGAGTTCATGTTTACAGAGCTCAGAATTGGTGTCTAAAGCCTTTGAATCACGAGAATAGTTTTTGTTTTTACAATTTAGGAGGATTGGCTTTGGCGTTTTTTTTGTGTGAATCAGTTAAAATGGTGGCGGTTCCAGTAAATACTTCTAAGCAAACTGTCTAATTGTGGTAAAACTGTTAAAATACACAATGAGAGTTCCCAGAAATGATTAAGAACGTGTAATAAACATCTCAAGTACACGTAAATAGATTCTTACTACATTTACTGTCGAATTCAACACGGAGGTTTCCAGTGGAAAGCTGTGAAATGACGAAAATACTGGTAATGTTTACAAGTACGGGTACTTCTGGTGGCGTTTTCACGGGACTGTGCTTTCAAATATTAAGAGCTCATGTTTACAGAGCTCAGAATTGGTGTCTAAAGCCTTTGAATCACGAGAATAGTTTTTGTGTTTACAATTTAGGAGGATTGGCTTTGGCGTTTTTTTTGTGTGAATCAGTTAAACTGGTGGCGGTTCCAGTAAATACTTCTAAGCAAACTGTCTAATTGTGGTAAAACTGTTAAAATACACAATGAGAGTTCCCAGAAATGATTAAGAACGTGTAATAAACCCCTCAAGTACACGTAAATAGATTCTTACTACATTTACTGTCGAATTCAATCACGGAGGTTTCCAGTGGAAAATACTGGTAATGTTTACAAGTCCGGGTACTTCGGGTGGCGTTTTCACGGGACTGTGCTTTCAATTATTACGAGTTCATGTTTACAGAGCTCAGAATTGGTGTCTAAAGCCTTTGAATCACGAGAATAGTTTTTTTGTTTACAATTTAGGAGGATTGGCTTTGGCGTTTTTTTTGTGTGAATCAGTTAAAATGGTGGCGGTTCCAGTAAATACTTCTAAGCAAACTGTCTAATTGTGGTAAAACTGTTAAAATACACAATGAGAGTTCCCAGAAATGATTAAGAACGTGTAATAAACACCTCAAGTACACGTAAATAGATTCTTACTACATTTACTGTCGAATTCAATCACGGAGGTTTCGAGTGGAAAGGTGTGAAATGACGAAAATACTGGTAATGTTTACAAGTCCGGGTACTTCTGGTGGCGTTTTCACGGGACTGTGCTTTCAAATATTAAGAGTTCATGTTTACAGAGCTCAGAATTGGTGTCTAAAGCCTTTGAATCACGAGAATAGTTTTTGTGTTTACAATTTAGGAGGATTGGCTTTGGCGTTTTTTTTGTGTGAATCAGTCAAAATGGTGGTGGTTCCAGTAAATACTTCTAAGCAAACAGTCTAATTGTGGTAAAACTGTTAAAATACACAATGAGAGTTCCCAGAAATGATTAAGAACGTGTAATAAACATCTCAAGTACACGTAAATAGATTCTTACTACATTTACTGTCGAATTCAACACGGAGGTTTCCAGTGGAAAGCTGTGAAATGACGAAAATACTGGTAATGTTTACAAGTACGGGTACTTCTGGTGGCGTTTTCACGGGACTGTGCTTTCAAATATTAAGAGTTCATGTTTACAGAGCTCAGAATTGGTGTCTAAAGCCTTTGAATCACGAGAATAGTTTTTGTTTTTACAATTTAGGAGGATTGGCTTTGGCGTTTTTTTTGTGTGAATCAGTTAAAATGGTGGCGGTTCCAGTAAATACTTCTAAGCAAACTGTCTAATTGTGGTAAAACTGTTAAAATACACAATGAGAGTTCCCAGAAATGATTAAGAACGTGTAATAAACATCTCAAGTACACGTAAATAGATTCTTACTACATTTACTGTCGAATTCAACACGGAGGTTTCCAGTGGAAAGCTGTGAAATGACGAAAATACTGGTAATGTTTACAAGTACGGGTACTTCTGGTGGCGTTTTCACGGGACTGTGCTTTCAAATATTAAGAGCTCATGTTTACAGAGCTCAGAATTGGTGTCTAAAGCCTTTGAATCACGAGAATAGTTTTTGTGTTTACAATTTAGGAGGATTGGCTTTGGCGTTTTTTTTGTGTGAATCAGTTAAACTGGTGGCGGTTCCAGTAAATACTTCTAAGCAAACTGTCTAATTGTGGTAAAACTGTTAAAATACACAATGAGAGTTCCCAGAAATGATTAAGAACGTGTAATAAACACCTCAAGTACACGTAAATAGATTCTTACTACATTTACTGTCGAATTCAATCACGGAGGTTTCGAGTGGAAAGGTGTGAAATGACGAAAATACTGGTAATGTTTACAAGTCCGGGTACTTCTGGTGGCGTTTTCACGGGACTGTGCTTTCAAATATTAAGAGTTCATGTTTACAGAGCTCAGAATTGGTGTCTAAAGCCTTTGAATCACGAGAATAGTTTTTGTGTTTACAATTTAGGAGGATTGGCTTTGGCGTTTTTTTTGTGTGAATCAGTCAAAATGGTGGTGGTTCCAGTAAATACTTCTAAGCAAACAGTCTAATTGTGGTAAAACTGTTAAAATACACAATGAGAGTTCCCAGAAATGATTAAGAACGTGTAATAAACATCTCAAGTACACGTAAATAGATTCTTACTACATTTACTGTCGAATTCAACACGGAGGTTTCCAGTGGAAAGCTGTGAAATGACGAAAATACTGGTAATGTTTACAAGTACGGGTACTTCTGGTGGCGTTTTCACGGGACTGTGCTTTCAAATATTAAGAGTTCATGTTTACAGAGCTCAGAATTGGTGTCTAAAGCCTTTGAATCACGAGAATAGTTTTTGTTTTTACAATTTAGGAGGATTGGCTTTGGCGTTTTTTTTGTGTGAATCAGTTAAAATGGTGGCGGTTCCAGTAAATACTTCTAAGCAAACTGTCTAATTGTGGTAAAACTGTTAAAATACACAATGAGAGTTCCCAGAAATGATTAAGAACGTGTAATAAACATCTCAAGTACACGTAAATAGATTCTTACTACATTTACTGTCGAATTCAACACGGAGGTTTCCAGTGGAAAGCTGTGAAATGACGAAAATACTGGTAATGTTTACAAGTACGGGTACTTCTGGTGGCGTTTTCACGGGACTGTGCTTTCAAATATTAAGAGCTCATGTTTACAGAGCTCAGAATTGGTGTCTAAAGCCTTTGAATCACGAGAATAGTTTTTGTGTTTACAATTTAGGAGGATTGGCTTTGGCGTTTTTTTTGTGTGAATCAGTTAAAATGGTGGCGGTTCCAGTAAATACTTCTAAGCAAACTGTCTAATTGTGGTAAAACTGTTAAAATACACAATGAGAGTTCCCAGAAATGATTAAGAACGTGTAATAAACATCTCAAGTACACGTAAATAGATTCTTACTACATTTACTGTCGAATTCAACACGGAGGTTTCCAGTGGAAAGCTTTGAAATGACGAAAATACTGGTAATGTTTACAAGTACGGGTACTTCTGGTGGCGTTTTCACGGGACTGTGCTTTCAAATATTAAGAGTTCATGTTTACAGAGCTCAGAATTGGTGTCTAAAGCCTTGGAATGACGAGAATAGTTTTTATGTTTACAATTTAGGAGGATTGGCTTTGGCGTTTTTTTTGTGTGAATCAGTTAAAATGGTGGCGGTTCCAGTAAATACTTCTAAGCAAACTGTCTAATTGTGGTAAAACTGTTAAAATACACAATGAGAGTTCCCAGAAATGATTAAGAACGTGTAATAAACACCTCAAGTACACGTAAATAGATTCTTACTACATTTACTGTCGAATTCAATCACGGAGGTTTCGAGTGGAAAGCTGTGAAATGACGAAAATACTGGTAATTTTTACAAGTACGGGTACTTCTGGTGGCGTTTTCACGGGACTGTGCTTTCAATTATTAAGAGTTCATGTTTACAGAGCTCAGAATTGGTGTCTAAAGCCTTTGAATCACGAGAATAGTTTTTATGTTTACAATTTAGGAGGATTGGCTTTGGCGTATTTTTTGTGTGAATCAGTTAAAATGGTGGCGGTTCCACTAAAAAGTTCTAAGCAAACTGTCTAATTGTGGTAAAACTGTTAAAATACACAATGAGAGTTCCCAGAAATGATTAAGAACGTGTAATAAACATCTCAAGTACACGTAAATAGATTCTTACTACATTTACTGTCGAATTCAACACGGAGGTTTCCAGTGGAAAGCTGTGAAATGACGAAAATACTGGTAATGTTTACAAGTACGGGTACTTCTGGTGGCGTTTTCACGGGACTGTGCTTTCAAATATTAAGAGTTCATGTTTACAGAGCTCAGAATTGGTGTCTAAAGCCTTTGAATGAGGAGAATAGTTTTTGTGTTTACAATTTAGGAGGATTGGCTTTGGCGTTTTTTTTGTGTGAATCAGTTAAAATGGTGGCGGTTCCAGTAAATACTTCTAAGCAAACTGTCTAATTGTGGTAAAACTGTTAAAATACACAATGAGAGTTCCCAGAAATGATTAAGAACGTGTAATAAACCCCTCAAGTACACGTAAATAGATTCTTACTACATTTACTGTCGAATTCAATCACGGAGGTTTCCAGTGGAAAATACTGGTAATGTTTACAAGTCCGGGTACTTCGGGTGGCGTTTTCACGGGACTGTGCTTTCAATTATTACGAGTTCATGTTTACAGAGCTCAGAATTGGTGTCTAAATCCTTTGAATCACGAGAATAGTTTTTTTGTTTACAATTTAGGAGGATTGGCTTTGGCGTTTTTTTTGTGTGAATCAGTTAAAATGGTGGCGGTTCCAGTAAATACTTCTAAGCAAACTGTCTAATTGTGGTAAAACTGTTAAAATACACAATGAGAGTTCCCAGAAATGATTAAGAACGTGTAATAAACACCTCAAGTACACGTAAATAGATTCTTACTACATTTACTGTCGAATTCAATCACGGAGGTTTCGAGTGGAAAGGTGTGAAATGACGAAAATACTGGTAATGTTTACAAGTCCGGGTACTTCTGGTGGCGTTTTCACGGGACTGTGCTTTCAAATATTAAGAGTTCATGTTTACAGAGCTCAGAATTGGTGTCTAAAGCCTTTGAATCACGAGAATAGTTTTTGTGTTTACAATTTAGGAGGATTGGCTTTGGCGTTTTTTTTGTGTGAATCAGTCAAAATGGTGGTGGTTCCAGTAAATACTTCTAAGCAAACAGTCTAATTGTGGTAAAACTGTTAAAATACACAATGAGAGTTCCCAGAAATGATTAAGAACGTGTAATAAACATCTCAAGTACACGTAAATAGATTCTTACTACATTTACTGTCGAATTCAACACGGAGGTTTCCAGTGGAAAGCTGTGAAATGACGAAAATACTGGTAATGTTTACAAGTACGGGTACTTCTGGTGGCGTTTTCACGGGACTGTGCTTTCAAATATTAAGAGTTCATGTTTACAGAGCTCAGAATTGGTGTCTAAAGCCTTTGAATCACGAGAATAGTTTTTGTTTTTACAATTTAGGAGGATTGGCTTTGGCGTTTTTTTTGTGTGAATCAGTTAAAATGGTGGCGGTTCTAGTAAATACTTCTAAGCAAACTGTCTAATTGTGGTAAAACTGTTAAAATACACAATGAGAGTTCCCAGAAATGATTAAGAACGTGTAATAAACATCTCAAGTACACGTAAATAGATTCTTACTACATTTACTGTCGAATTCAACACGGAGGTTTCCAGTGGAAAGCTGTGAAATGACGAAAATACTGGTAATGTTTACAAGTACGGGTACTTCTGGTGGCGTTTTCACGGGACTGTGCTTTCAAATATTAAGAGCTCATGTTTACAGAGCTCAGAATTGGTGTCTAAAGCCTTTGAATCACGAGAATAGTTTTTGTGTTTACAATTTAGGAGGATTGGCTTTGGCGTTTTTTTTGTGTGAATCAGTTAAACTGGTGGCGGTTCCAGTAAATACTTCTAAGCAAACTGTCTAATTGTGGTAAAACTGTTAAAATACACAATGAGAGTTCCCAGAAATGATTAAGAACGTGTAATAAACCCCTCAAGTACACGTAAATAGATTCTTACTACATTTACTGTCGAATTCAATCACGGAGGTTTCCAGTGGAAAATACTGGTAATGTTTACAAGTCCGGGTACTTCGGGTGGCGTTTTCACGGGACTGTGCTTTCAATTATTACGAGTTCATGTTTACAGAGCTCAGAATTGGTGTCTAAAGCCTTTGAATCACGAGAATAGTTTTTTTGTTTACAATTTAGGAGGATTGGCTTTGGCGTTTTTTTTGTGTGAATCAGTTAAAATGGTGGCGGTTCCAGTAAATACTTCTAAGCAAACTGTCTAATTGTGGTAAAACTGTTAAAATACACAATGAGAGTTCCCAGAAATGATTAAGAACGTGTAATAAACACCTCAAGTACACGTAAATAGATTCTTACTACATTTACTGTCGAATTCAATCACGGAGGTTTCGAGTGGAAAGGTGTGAAATGACGAAAATACTGGTAATGTTTACAAGTCCGGGTACTTCTGGTGGCGTTTTCACGGGACTGTGCTTTCAAATATTAAGAGTTCATGTTTACAGAGCTCAGAATTGGTGTCTAAAGCCTTTGAATCACGAGAATAGTTTTTGTGTTTACAATTTAGGAGGATTGGCTTTGGCGTTTTTTTTGTGTGAATCAGTCAAAATGGTGGTGGTTCCAGTAAATACTTCTAAGCAAACAGTCTAATTGTGGTAAAACTGTTAAAATACACAATGAGAGTTCCCAGAAATGATTAAGAACGTGTAATAAACATCTCAAGTACACGTAAATAGATTCTTACTACATTTACTGTCGAATTCAACACGGAGGTTTCCAGTGGAAAGCTGTGAAATGACGAAAATACTGGTAATGTTTACAAGTACGGGTACTTCTGGTGGCGTTTTCACGGGACTGTGCTTTCAAATATTAAGAGTTCATGTTTACAGAGCTCAGAATTGGTGTCTAAAGCCTTTGAATCACGAGAATAGTTTTTGTTTTTACAATTTAGGAGGATTGGCTTTGGCGTTTTTTTTGTGTGAATCAGTTAAAATGGTGGCGGTTCCAGTAAATACTTCTAAGCAAACTGTCTAATTGTGGTAAAACTGTTAAAATACACAATGAGAGTTCCCAGAAATGATTAAGAACGTGTAATAAACATCTCAAGTACACGTAAATAGATTCTTACTACATTTACTGTCGAATTCAACACGGAGGTTTCCAGTGGAAAGCTGTGAAATGACGAAAATACTGGTAATGTTTACAAGTACGGGTACTTCTGGTGGCGTTTTCACGGGACTGTGCTTTCAAATATTAAGAGCTCATGTTTACAGAGCTCAGAATTGGTGTCTAAAGCCTTTGAATCACGAGAATAGTTTTTGTGTTTACAATTTAGGAGGATTGGCTCTGGCGTTTTTTTTGTGTGAATCAGTTAAAATGGTGGCGGTTCCAGTAAATACTTCTAAGCAAACTGTCTAATTGTGGTAAAACTGTTAAAATACACAATGAGAGTTCCCAGAAATGATTAAGAACGTGTAATAAACATCTCAAGTACACGTAAATAGATTCTTACTACATTTACTGTCGAATTCAACACGGAGGTTTCCAGTGGAAAGCTTTGAAATGACGAAAATACTGGTAATGTTTACAAGTACGGGTACTTCTGGTGGCGTTTTCACGGGACTGTGCTTTCAAATATTAAGAGTTCATGTTTACAGAGCTCAGAATTGGTGTCTAAAGCCTTGGAATGACGAGAATAGTTTTTATGTTTACAATTTAGGAGGATTGGCTTTGGCGTTTTTTTTGTGTGAATCAGTTAAAATGGTGGCGGTTCCAGTAAATACTTCTAAGCAAACTGTCTAATTGTGGTAAAACTGTTAAAATACACAATGAGAGTTCCCAGAAATGATTAAGAACGTGTAATAAACACCTCAAGTACACGTAAATAGATTCTTACTACATTTACTGTCGAATTCAATCACGGAGGTTTCGAGTGGAAAGCTGTGAAATGACGAAAATACTGGTAATTTTTACAAGTACGGGTACTTCTGGTGGCGTTTTCACGGGACTGTGCTTTCAATTATTAAGAGTTCATGTTTACAGAGCTCAGAATTGGTGTCTAAAGCCTTTGAATCACGAGAATAGTTTTTATGTTTACAATTTAGGAGGATTGGCTTTGGCGTATTTTTTGTGTGAATCAGTTAAAATGGTGGCGGTTCCACTAAAAAGTTCTAAGCAAACTGTCTAATTGTGGTAAAACTGTTAAAATACACAATGAGAGTTCCCAGAAATGATTAAGAACGTGTAATAAACATCTCAAGTACACGTAAATAGATTCTTACTACATTTACTGTCGAATTCAACACGGAGGTTTCCAGTGGAAAGCTGTGAAATGACGAAAATACTGGTAATGTTTACAAGTACGGGTACTTCTGGTGGCGTTTTCACGGGACTGTGCTTTCAAATATTAAGAGTTCATGTTTACAGAGCTCAGAATTGGTGTCTAAAGCCTTTGAATGAGGAGAATAGTTTTTGTGTTTACAATTTAGGAGGATTGGCTTTGGCGTTTTTTTTGTGTGAATCAGTTAAAATGGTGGCGGTTCCAGTAAATACTTCTAAGCAAACTGTCTAATTGTGGTAAAACTGTTAAAATACACAATGAGAGTTCCCAGAAATGATTAAGAACGTGTAATAAATATCTCAAGTACACGTAAATAGATTCTTACTACATTTACTGTCGAATTCAACACGGAGGTTTCCAGTGGAAAGCTGTGAAATGACGAAAATACTGGTAATGTTTACAAGTACGGGTACTTCTGGTGGCGTTTTCACGGGACTGTGCTTTCAAATATTAAGAGTTCATGTTTACAGAGCTCAGAATTGGTGTCTAAAGCCTTTGAATCACGAGAATAGTTTTTGTGTTTACAATTTAGGAGGATTGGCTTTGGCCTTTTTTTTGTGTGAATCAGTTAAAATGGTGGCGGTTCCAGTAAATACTTCTAAGCAAACTGTCTAATTGTGGTAAAACTGTTAAAATACACAATGAGAGTTCCCAGAAATGATTAAGAACGTGTAATAAACACCTCAAGTACACGTAAATAGATTCTTACTACATTTACTGTCGAATTCAATCACGGAGGTTTCGAGTGGAAAGGTGTGAAATGACGAAAATACTGGTAATGTTTACAAGTCCGGGTACTTCTGGTGGCGTTTTCACGGGACTGTGCTTTCAAATATTAAGAGTTCATGTTTACAGAGCTCAGAATTGGTGTCTAAAGCCTTTGAATCACGAGAATAGTTTTTGTGTTTACAATTTAGGAGGATTGGCTTTGGCGTTTTTTTTGTGTGAATCAGTCAAAATGGTGGCGGTTCCAGTAAATACTTCTAAGCAAACTGTCTAATTGTGGTAAAACTGTTAAAATACACAATGAGAGTTCCCAGAAATGGTTAAGAACGTGTAATAAACATCTCAAGTACACGTAAATAGATTCTTACTACATTTACTGTCGAATTCAACACGGAGGTTTCCAGTGGAAAGCTGTGAAATGACGAAAATACTGGTAATGTTTACAAGTACGGGTACTTCTGGTGGCGTTTTCACGGGACTGTGCTTTCAAATATTAAGAGTTCATGTTTACAGAGCTAAGAATTGGTGTCTAAAGCCTTTGAATCACGAGAATAGTTTTTGTGTTTACAATTTAGGAGGATTGGCTCTGGCGTTTTTTTTGTGTGAATCAGTTAAAATGGTGGCGGTTCCAGTAAATACTTCTAAGCAAACTGTCTAATTGTGGTAAAACTGTTAAAATACACAATGAGAGTTCCCAGAAATGATTAAGAACGTGTAATAAACACCTCAAGTACACGTAAATAGATTCTTACTACATTTACTGTCGAATTCAATCACGGAGGTTTCCAGTGGAAAATACTGGTAATGTTTACAAGTCCGGGTACTTCGGGTGGCGTTTTCACGGGACTGTGCTTTCAATTATTACGAGTTCATGTTTACAGAGCTCAGAATTGGTGTCTAAAGCCTTTGAATCACGAGAATAGTTTTTATGTTTACAATTTAGGAGGATTGGCTTTGGCTTTTTTTTGTGTGAATCAGTTAAAATGGTGGCGGTTCCAGTAAATACTTCTAAGCAAACTGTCTAATTGTGGTAAAACTGTTAAAATACACAATGATAGTTCCCAGAAATAATTAAGAAAGTGTAATAAACATCTCAAGTACACGTTAATAGATTTTTACTACATTTACTGTCGAATTCAATCACGGAGGTTTCGAGTGGAAAGCTGTGAAATGACGAAAATACTGGTAATATTGACAATTCCGGATACTGCGGGTGGATTTTCACGGGACTGTGCTTTCAATATTAAGAGTTCATGTTTACAGAGCTCAGAATTGGTGTCTAAAGCCTTTGAATCACGAGAATAGTTTTTGTGTTTACAATTTAGGAGGATTGGCTTTGGCGTTTTTTTTGTGTGAATCAGTCAAAATGGTGGCGGTTCCAGTAAATACTTCTAAGCAAACTGTCTAATTGTGGTAAAACTGTTAAAATACACAATGAGAATTCCCAGAAATGATTAAGAACGTGTAATAAACATCTCAAGTACACGTAAATAGATTCTTACTACATTTACTGTCGAATTCAACACGGAGGTTTCCAGTGGAAAGCTGTGAAATGACGAAAATACTGGTAATGTTTACAAGTACGGGTACTTCTGGTGGCGTTTTCACGGGACTGTGCTTTCAAATATTAAGAGTTCATGTTTACAGAGCTAAGAATTGGTGTCTAAAGCCATTGAATCACGAGAATAGTTTTTGTGTTTACAATTTAGGAGGATTGGCTTTGGCGTTTTCTTTGTGTGAATCAGTTAAAATGGTGGCGGTTCCAGTAAATACTTCTAAGCAAACTGTCTAATTGTGGTAAAACTGTTAAAATACACAATGAGAGTTCCCAGAAATGATTAAGAACGTGTAATAAACCCCTCAAGTACACGTAAATAGATTCTTACTACATTTACTGTCGAATTCAATCACGGAGGTTTCCAGTGGAAAGCTGTGAAATGACGAAAATACTGGTAATGTTTACAAGTCCGGGTACTTCGGGTGGCGTTTTCACGGGACTGTGCTTTCAAATATTAAGTGTTCATGTTTACAGAGCTAAGAATTGGTGTCTAAAGCCTTTGAATCACGAGAATAGTTTTTGTGTTTACAATTTAGGAGGATTGGCTTTGGCTTTTTTTTGTGTGAATCAGTTAAAATGGTCGCGGTTCCAGTAAATACTTCTAAGCAAACTGTCTAATTTTGGTAAAACTGTTAAAATACACAATGAGAGTTCCCAGAAATGATTAAGAACGTGTAATAAACCCCTCAAGTACACGTAAATAGATTCTTACTACATTTACTGTCGAATTCAACACGGAGGTTTCCAGTGGAAAGCTGTGAAATGACGAAAATACTGGTAATGTTTACAAGTACGGGTACTTCTGGTGGCGTTTTCACGGGACTGTGCTTTCAAATATTAAGAGTTCATGTTTACAGAGCTCAGAATTGGTGTCTAAAGCCTTTGAATCACGAGAATAGTTTTTGTGTTTACAATTTAGGAGGATTGGCTTTGGCGTTTTTTTTGTATGAATCAGTTAAAATGGTGGCGGTTCCAGTAAATACTTCTAAGCAAACTGTCTAATTGTGGTAAAACTGTTAAAATACACAATGAGAGTTCCCAGAAATGATTAAGAACGTGTAATAAACCCCTCAAGAACACGTAAATAGATTCTTGCTACATTTACTGTCGAATTCAATCACGGAGGTTTCCAGTGGAAAGCTTTGAAATGACGAAAATACTGGTAATGTTTACAAGTACGGGTACTTCTGGTGGCGTTTTCAAGGGACTGTGCTTTCAAATATTAAGAGTTCATGTTTACAGAGCTCAGAATTGGTGTCTAAAGCCTTTGAATGACGAGAATAGTGTTTTTGTTTACAATTTAGGAGGATTGGCTTTGGCGTTTTTTTTGTGTGAATCATTTAAAATGGTGGCGGTTCCAGTAAATACTTCTAAGCAAACTGTCTAATTGTGGTAAAACTGTTAAAATACACAATGAGAGTTCCCAGAAATGATTAAGAACGTGTAATAAACATCTCAAGTACACGTAAATAGATTCTTACTACATTTACTGTCGAATTCAACACGGAGGTTTCCAGTGGAAAGCTGTGAAATGACGAAAATACTGGTAATGTTTACAAGTACGGGTACTTCTGGTGGCGTTTTCACGGGACTCTGCTTTCAAATATTAAGAGTTCATGTTTACAGAGCTAAGAATTGGTGTCTAAAGCCTTTGAATCACGAGAATAGTTTTTGTGTTTACAATTTAGGAGGATTGGCTTTGGCTTTTTTTTGTGTGAATCAGTTAAAATGGTCGCGGTTCCAGTAAATACTTCTAAGCAAACTGTCTAATTGTGGTAAAACTGTTAAAATACACAATGAGAGTTCCCAGAAATGATTAAGAACGTGTAATAAACATCTCAAGTACACGTAAATAGATTCTTACTACATTTACTGTCGAATTCAACACGGAGGTTTCCAGTGGAAAGCTTTGAAATGACGAAAATACTGGTAATGTTTACAAGTACGGGTACTTCTGGTGGCGTTTTCACGGGACTGTGCTTTCAAATATTAAGAGTTCATGTTTACAGAGCTCAGAATTGGTGTCTAAAGCCTTGGAATGACGAGAATAGTTTTTATGTTTACAATTTAGGAGGATTGGCTTTGGCGTTTTTTTTGTGTGAATCAGTTAAAATGGTGGCGGTTCCAGTAAATACTTCTAAGCAAACTGTCTAATTGTGGTAAAACTGTTAAAATACACAATGAGAGTTCCCAGAAATGATTAAGAACGTGTAATAAACACCTCAAGTACACGTAAATAGATTCTTACTACATTTACTGTCGAATTCAATCACGGAGGTTTCGAGTGGAAAGCTGTGAAATGACGAAAATACTGGTAATTTTTACAAGTACGGGTACTTCTGGTGGCGTTTTCACGGGACTGTGCTTTCAATTATTAAGAGTTCATGTTTACAGAGCTCAGAATTGGTGTCTAAAGCCTTTGAATCACGAGAATAGTTTTTATGTTTACAATTTAGGAGGATTGGCTTTGGCGTATTTTTTGTGTGAATCAGTTAAAATGGTGGCGGTTCCACTAAAAAGTTCTAAGCAAACTGTCTAATTGTGGTAAAACTGTTAAAATACACAATGAGAGTTCCCAGAAATGATTAAGAACGTGTAATAAACATCTCAAGTACACGTAAATAGATTCTTACTACATTTACTGTCGAATTCAACACGGAGGTTTCCAGTGGAAAGCTGTGAAATGACGAAAATACTGGTAATGTTTACAAGTACGGGTACTTCTGGTGGCGTTTTCACGGGACTGTGCTTTCAAATATTAAGAGTTCATGTTTACAGAGCTCAGAATTGGTGTCTAAAGCCTTTGAATGAGGAGAATAGTTTTTGTGTTTACAATTTAGGAGGATTGGCTTTGGCGTTTTTTTTGTGTGAATCAGTTAAAATGGTGGCGGTTCCAGTAAATACTTCTAAGCAAACTGTCTAATTGTGGTAAAACTGTTAAAATACACAATGAGAGTTCCCAGAAATGATTAAGAACGTGTAATAAATATCTCAAGTACACGTAAATAGATTCTTACTACATTTACTGTCGAATTCAACACGGAGGTTTCCAGTGGAAAGCTGTGAAATGACGAAAATACTGGTAATGTTTACAAGTACGGGTACTTCTGGTGGCGTTTTCACGGGACTGTGCTTTCAAATATTAAGAGTTCATGTTTACAGAGCTCAGAATTGGTGTCTAAAGCCTTTGAATCACGAGAATAGTTTTTGTGTTTACAATTTAGGAGGATTGGCTTTGGCCTTTTTTTTGTGTGAATCAGTTAAAATGGTGGCGGTTCCAGTAAATACTTCTAAGCAAACTGTCTAATTGTGGTAAAACTGTTAAAATACACAATGAGAGTTCCCAGAAATGATTAAGAACGTGTAATAAACACCTCAAGTACACGTAAATAGATTCTTACTACATTTACTGTCGAATTCAATCACGGAGGTTTCGAGTGGAAAGGTGTGAAATGACGAAAATACTGGTAATGTTTACAAGTCCGGGTACTTCTGGTGGCGTTTTCACGGGACTGTGCTTTCAAATATTAAGAGTTCATGTTTACAGAGCTCAGAATTGGTGTCTAAAGCCTTTGAATCACGAGAATAGTTTTTGTGTTTACAATTTAGGAGGATTGGCTTTGGCGTTTTTTTTGTGTGAATCAGTCAAAATGGTGGCGGTTCCAGTAAATACTTCTAAGCAAACTGTCTAATTGTGGTAAAACTGTTAAAATACACAATGAGAGTTCCCAGAAATGGTTAAGAACGTGTAATAAACATCTCAAGTACACGTAAATAGATTCTTACTACATTTACTGTCGAATTCAACACGGAGGTTTCCAGTGGAAAGCTGTGAAATGACGAAAATACTGGTAATGTTTACAAGTACGGGTACTTCTGGTGGCGTTTTCACGGGACTGTGCTTTCAAATATTAAGAGTTCATGTTTACAGAGCTAAGAATTGGTGTCTAAAGCCTTTGAATCACGAGAATAGTTTTTGTGTTTACAATTTAGGAGGATTGGCTCTGGCGTTTTTTTTGTGTGAATCAGTTAAAATGGTGGCGGTTCCAGTAAATACTTCTAAGCAAACTGTCTAATTGTGGTAAAACTGTTAAAATACACAATGAGAGTTCCCAGAAATGATTAAGAACGTGTAATAAACACCTCAAGTACACGTAAATAGATTCTTACTACATTTACTGTCGAATTCAATCACGGAGGTTTCCAGTGGAAAATACTGGTAATGTTTACAAGTCCGGGTACTTCGGGTGGCGTTTTCACGGGACTGTGCTTTCAATTATTACGAGTTCATGTTTACAGAGCTCAGAATTGGTGTCTAAAGCCTTTGAATCACGAGAATAGTTTTTATGTTTACAATTTAGGAGGATTGGCTTTGGCTTTTTTTTGTGTGAATCAGTTAAAATGGTGGCGGTTCCAGTAAATACTTCTAAGCAAACTGTCTAATTGTGGTAAAACTGTTAAAATACACAATGATAGTTCCCAGAAATAATTAAGAAAGTGTAATAAACATCTCAAGTACACGTTAATAGATTTTTACTACATTTACTGTCGAATTCAATCACGGAGGTTTCGAGTGGAAAGCTGTGAAATGACGAAAATACTGGTAATATTGACAATTCCGGATACTGCGGGTGGATTTTCACGGGACTGTGCTTTCAATATTAAGAGTTCATGTTTACAGAGCTCAGAATTGGTGTCTAAAGCCTTTGAATCACGAGAATAGTTTTTGTGTTTACAATTTAGGAGGATTGGCTTTGGCGTTTTTTTTGTGTGAATCAGTCAAAATGGTGGCGGTTCCAGTAAATACTTCTAAGCAAACTGTCTAATTGTGGTAAAACTGTTAAAATACACAATGAGAATTCCCAGAAATGATTAAGAACGTGTAATAAACATCTCAAGTACACGTAAATAGATTCTTACTACATTTACTGTCGAATTCAACACGGAGGTTTCCAGTGGAAAGCTGTGAAATGACGAAAATACTGGTAATGTTTACAAGTACGGGTACTTCTGGTGGCGTTTTCACGGGACTGTGCTTTCAAATATTAAGAGTTCATGTTTACAGAGCTAAGAATTGGTGTCTAAAGCCATTGAATCACGAGAATAGTTTTTGTGTTTACAATTTAGGAGGATTGGCTTTGGCGTTTTCTTTGTGTGAATCAGTTAAAATGGTGGCGGTTCCAGTAAATACTTCTAAGCAAACTGTCTAATTGTGGTAAAACTGTTAAAATACACAATGAGAGTTCCCAGAAATGATTAAGAACGTGTAATAAACCCCTCAAGTACACGTAAATAGATTCTTACTACATTTACTGTCGAATTCAATCACGGAGGTTTCCAGTGGAAAGCTGTGAAATGACGAAAATACTGGTAATGTTTACAAGTCCGGGTACTTCGGGTGGCGTTTTCACGGGACTGTGCTTTCAAATATTAAGTGTTCATGTTTACAGAGCTAAGAATTGGTGTCTAAAGCCTTTGAATCACGAGAATAGTTTTTGTGTTTACAATTTAGGAGGATTGGCTTTGGCTTTTTTTTGTGTGAATCAGTTAAAATGGTCGCGGTTCCAGTAAATACTTCTAAGCAAACTGTCTAATTTTGGTAAAACTGTTAAAATACACAATGAGAGTTCCCAGAAATGATTAAGAACGTGTAATAAACCCCTCAAGTACACGTAAATAGATTCTTACTACATTTACTGTCGAATTCAACACGGAGGTTTCCAGTGGAAAGCTGTGAAATGACGAAAATACTGGTAATGTTTACAAGTACGGGTACTTCTGGTGGCGTTTTCACGGGACTGTGCTTTCAAATATTAAGAGTTCATGTTTACAGAGCTCAGAATTGGTGTCTAAAGCCTTTGAATCACGAGAATAGTTTTTGTGTTTACAATTTAGGAGGATTGGCTTTGGCGTTTTTTTTGTATGAATCAGTTAAAATGGTGGCGGTTCCAGTAAATACTTCTAAGCAAACTGTCTAATTGTGGTAAAACTGTTAAAATACACAATGAGAGTTCCCAGAAATGATTAAGAACGTGTAATAAACCCCTCAAGAACACGTAAATAGATTCTTGCTACATTTACTGTCGAATTCAATCACGGAGGTTTCCAGTGGAAAGCTTTGAAATGACGAAAATACTGGTAATGTTTACAAGTACGGGTACTTCTGGTGGCGTTTTCAAGGGACTGTGCTTTCAAATATTAAGAGTTCATGTTTACAGAGCTCAGAATTGGTGTCTAAAGCCTTTGAATGACGAGAATAGTGTTTTTGTTTACAATTTAGGAGGATTGGCTTTGGCGTTTTTTTTGTGTGAATCATTTAAAATGGTGGCGGTTCCAGTAAATACTTCTAAGCAAACTGTCTAATTGTGGTAAAACTGTTAAAATACACAATGAGAGTTCCCAGAAATGATTAAGAACGTGTAATAAACATCTCAAGTACACGTAAATAGATTCTTACTACATTTACTGTCGAATTCAACACGGAGGTTTCCAGTGGAAAGCTGTGAAATGACGAAAATACTGGTAATGTTTACAAGTACGGGTACTTCTGGTGGCGTTTTCACGGGACTCTGCTTTCAAATATTAAGAGTTCATGTTTACAGAGCTAAGAATTGGTGTCTAAAGCCTTTGAATCACGAGAATAGTTTTTGTGTTTACAATTTAGGAGGATTGGCTTTGGCTTTTTTTTGTGTGAATCAGTTAAAATGGTCGCGGTTCCAGTAAATACTTCTAAGCAAACTGTCTAATTGTGGTAAAACTGTTAAAATACACAATGAGAGTTCCCAGAAATGATTAAGAACGTGTAATAAACCCCTCAAGAACACGTAAATAGATTCTTGCTACATTTACTGTCGAATTCAATCACGGAGGTTTCCAGTGGAAAGCTTTGAAATGACGAAAATACTGGTAATGTTTACAAGTACGGGTACTTCTGGTGGCGTTTTCAAGGGACTGTGCTTTCAAATATTAAGAGTTCATGTTTACAGAGCTCAGAATTGGTGTCTAAAGCCTTTGAATGACGAGAATAGTGTTTTTGTTTACAATTTAGGAGGATTGGCTTTGGCGTTTTTTTTGTGTGAATCATTTAAAATGGTGGCGGTTCCAGTAAATACTTCTAAGCAAACTGTCTAATTGTGGTAAAACTGTTAAAATACACAATGAGAGTTCCCAGAAATGATTAAGAACGTGTAATAAACATCTCAAGTACACGTAAATAGATTCTTACTACATTTACTGTCGAATTCAACACGGAGGTTTCCAGTGGAAAGCTGTGAAATGACGAAAATACTGGTAATGTTTACAAGTACGGGTACTTCTGGTGGCGTTTTCACGGGACTCTGCTTTCAAATATTAAGAGTTCATGTTTACAGAGCTAAGAATTGGTGTCTAAAGCCTTTGAATCACGAGAATAGTTTTTGTGTTTACAATTTAGGAGGATTGGCTTTGGCGTTTTTTTTGTGTGAATCAGTTAAAATGGTGGCGGTTCCAGTAAATACTTCTAAGCAAACTGTCTAATTGTGGTAAAACTGTTAAAATACACAATGAGAGTTCCCAGAAATGATTAAGAACGTGTAATAAACCCCTCAAGTACACGTAAATAGATTCTTACTACATTTACTGTCGAATTCAATCACGGAGGTTTCCAGTGGAAAGCTGTGAAATGACGAAAATACTGGTAATGTTTACAAGTCCGGGTACTTGGGGTGGCGTTTTCACGGGACTGTGCTTTCAATTATTACGAGTTCATGTTTACAGAGCTCAGAATTGGTGTCTAAAGCCTTTGAATCACGAGAATGGTTTTTGTGTTTACAATTTAGGAGGATTGGCTTTGGCGTTTTTTTTTGTGTGAATCAGTTAAAATGGTGGCGGTTCCAGTAAATACTTCTAAGCAAACTGTCTAATTGTGGTAAAACTGTTAAAATACACAATGAGAGTTCCCAGAAATGATTAAGAACGTGTAATAAACATCTCAAGTACACGTAAATAGATTCTTACTACATTTACTGTCAAATTCAATCACGGAGGTTTCCAGTGGAAAGCTGTGAAATGACGAAAATACTGGTAATGTTTACAAGTACGGGTACTTCTGGTGGCGTTTTCACGGGACTGTGCTTTCAAATATTAAGAGTTCATGTTTACAGAGCTCAGAATTGGTGTCTAAAGCCTTGGAATGACGAGAATAGTTTTTATGTTTACAATTTAGGAGGATTGGCTTTGGCGTTTTTTTTGTGTGAATCAGTTAAAATGGCGGCGGTTCCAGTAAATACTTCTAAGCAAACTGTCTAATTGTGGTAAAACTGTTAAAATACACAATGAGAGTTCCCAGAAATGATTAAGAACGTGTAATAAACATCTCAAGTACACGTAAATAGATTCTTGCTACATTTACTGTCAAATTCAATCAGGGAGGTTTCCAGTGGAAAGCTGTGAAATGACGAAAATACTGGTAATTTTTACAAGTCCGGGTACTTCTGGTGGCGTTTTCACGGGACTGTGCTTTCAAATATTAAGAGTTCATGTTTACAGAGCTCAGAATTGGTGTCTGAAGCCTTTGAATCACGAGAATAGTTTTTGTGTTTACAATTTAGGAGGATTGGCTTTGGCGTTTTTTTTGTGTGAATCAGTTAAAATGGTGGCGGTTCCAGTAAATACTTCTAAGCAAACTGTCTAATTGTGGTAAAACTGTTAAAATACACAATGAGAGTTCCCAGAAATGATTAAGAACGTGTAATAAACCCCTCAAGTACACGTAAATAGATTCTTACTACATTTACTGTCGAATTCAATCACGGAGGTTTCCAGTGGAAAATACTGGTAATGTTTACAAGTCCGGGTACTTCGGGTGGCGTTTTCACGGGACTGTGCTTTCAATTATTACGAGTTCATGTTTACAGAGCTCAGAATTGGTGTCTAAAGCCTTTGAATCACGAGAATAGTTTTTATGTTTACAATTTAGGAGGATTGGCTTTGGCTTTTTTTTGTGTGAATCAGTTAAAATGGTGGCGGTTCCAGTAAATACTTCTAAGCAAACTGTCTAATTGTGGTAAAACTGTTAAAATACACAATGATAGTTCCCAGAAATAATTAAGAAAGTGTAATAAACATCTCAAGTACACGTTAATAGATTTTTACTACATTTACTGTCGAATTCAATCACGGAGGTTTCGAGTGGAAAGCTGTGAAATGACGAAAATACTGGTAATATTGACAATTCCGGATACTTCGGGTGGATTTTCACGGGACTGTGCTTTCAATATTAAGAGTTCATGTTTACAGAGCTCAGAATTGGTGTCTAAAGCCTTTGAATCACGAGAATAGTTTTTGTGTTTACAATTTAGGAGGATTGGCTTTGGCGTTTTTTTTGTGTGAATCAGTCAAAATGGTGGCGGTTCCAGTAAATACTTCTAAGCAAACTGTCTAATTGTGGTAAAACTGTTAAAATACACAATGAGAATTCCCAGAAATGATTAAGAACGTGTAATAAACATCTCAAGTACACGTAAATAGATTCTTACTACATTTACTGTCGAATTCAACACGGAGGTTTCCAGTGGAAAGCTGTGAAATGACGAAAATACTGGTAATGTTTACAAGTACAGGTACTTCTGGTGGCGTTTTCACGGGACTGTGCTTTCAAATATTAAGAGTTCATGTTTACAGAGCTAAGAATTGGTGTCTAAAGCCTTTGAATCACGAGAATAGTTTTTGTGTTTACAATTTAGGAGGATTGGCTTTGGCTTTTTTTTGTGTGAATCAGTTAAAATGGTCGCGGTTCCAGTAAATACTTCTAAGCAAACTGTCTAATTTTGGTAAAACTGTTAAAATACACAATGAGAGTTCCCAGAAATGATTAAGAACGTGTAATAAACCCCTCAAGTACACGTAAATAGATTCTTACTACATTTACTGTCGAATTCAACACGGAGGTTTCCAGTGGAAAGCTGTGAAATGACGAAAATACTGGTAATGTTTACAAGTACGGGTACTTCTGGTGGCGTTTTCACGGGACTGTGCTTTCAAATATTAAGAGTTCATGTTTACAGAGCTCAGAATTGGTGTCTAAAGCCTTTGAATCACGAGAATAGTTTTTTTGTTTACAATTTAGGAGGATTGGCTTTGGCGTTTTTTTTGTTTGAATCAGTTAAAATGGTGGCGGTTCCAGTAAATACTTCTAAGCAAACTGTCTAATTGTGGTAAAACTGTTAAAATACACAATGAGAGTTCCCAGAAATGATTAAGAACGTGTAATAAACACCTCAAGTACACGTAAATAGATTCTTACTACATTTACTGTCGAATTCAATCACGGAGGTTTCGAGTGGAAAGGTGTGAAATGACGAAAATACTGGTAATGTTTACAAGTCCGGGTACTTCTGGTGGCGTTTTCACGGGACTGTGCTTTCAAATATTAAGAGTTCATGTTTACAGAGCTCAGAATTGGTGTCTAAAGCCTTTGAATCACGAGAATAGTTTTTGTGTTTACAATTTAGGAGGATTGGCTTTGGCGTTTTTTTTGTGTGAATCAGTTAAAATGGTGGCGGATCCAGTAAATACTTCTAAGCAAACTGTCTAATTGTGGTAAAACTGTTAAAATACACAATGAGAGTTCCCAGAAATGATTAAGAAAGTGTAATAAACATCTCAAGTACACGTAAATAGATTCTTACTACATTTACTGTCGAATTCAAAACGGAGGTTTCCAGTGGAAAGCTGTGAAATGACGAAAATACTGGTAATGTTTACAAGTCCGGGTACTTCGGGTGGCGTTTTCACGGGACTGTGCTTTCAATTATTACGAGTTCATGTTTACAGAGCTCAGAATTGGTGTCTAAAGCCTTTGAATCACGAGAATAGTTTTTGTGTTTACAATTTAGGAGGATTGGCTTTGGCGTTTTTTTTGTGTGAATCAGTTAAAATGGTGGCGGTTCCAGTAAATACTTCTAAGCAAACTGTCTAATTGTGGTAAAACTGTTAAAATACACAATGAGAGTTCCCAGAAATGATTAAGAACGTGTAATAAACATCTCAAGTACACGTAAATAGATTCTTACTACATTTACTGTCAAATTCAATCACGGAGGTTTCCAGTGGAAAGCTGTGAAATGACGAAAATACTGGTAATGTTTACAAGTACGGGTACTTCTGGTGGCGTTTTCACGGGACTGTGCTTTCAAATATTAAGAGTTCATGTTTACAGAGCTCAGAATTGGTGTCTAAAGCCTTGGAATGACGAGAATAGTTTTTATGTTTACAATTTAGGAGGATTGGCTTTGGCGTTTTTTTTGTGTGAATCAGTTAAAATGGCGGCGGTTCCAGTAAATACTTCTAAGCAAACTGTCTAATTGTGGTAAAACTGTTAAAATACACAATGAGAGTTCCCAGAAATGATTAAGAACGTGTAATAAACATCTCAAGTACACGTAAATAGATTCTTGCTACATTTACTGTCGAATTCAATCACGGAGGTTTCCAGTGGAAAGGTGTGAAATGACGAAAATACTGGTAATGTTTACAAGTCCGGGTACTTCTGGTGGCGTTTTCACGGGACTGTGCTTTCAAATATTAAGAGTTCATGTTTACAGAGCTCAGAATTGGTGTCTGAAGCCTTTGAATCACGAGAATAGTTTTTGTGTTTACAATTTAGGAGGATTGGCTTTGGCGTTTTTTTTGTGTGAATCAGTTAAACTGGTGGCGGTTCCAGTAAATACTTCTAAGCAAACTGTCTAATTGTGGTAAAACTGTTAAAATACACAATGAGAGTTCCCAGAAATGATTAAGAACGTGTAATAAACCCCTCAAGTACACGTAAATAGATTCTTACTACATTTACTGTCGAATTCAATCACGGAGGTTTCCAGTGGAAAATACTGGTAATGTTTACAAGTCCGGGTACTTCGGGTGGCGTTTTCACGGGACTGTGCTTTCAATTATTACGAGTTCATGTTTACAGAGCTCAGAATTGGTGTCTAAAGCCTTTGAATCACGAGAATAGTTTTTTTGTTTACAATTTAGGAGGATTGGCTTTGGCGTTTTTTTTGTGTGAATCAGTTAAAATGGTGGCGGTTCCAGTAAATACTTCTAAGCAAACTGTCTAATTGTGGTAAAACTGTTAAAATACACAATGAGAGTTCCCAGAAATGATTAAGAACGTGTAATAAACACCTCAAGTACACGTAAATAGATTCTTACTACATTTACTGTCGAATTCAATCACGGAGGTTTCGAGTGGAAAGGTGTGAAATGACGAAAATACTGGTAATGTTTACAAGTCCGGGTACTTCTGGTGGCGTTTTCACGGGACTGTGCTTTCAAATATTAAGAGTTCATGTTTACAGAGCTCAGAATTGGTGTCTAAAGCCTTTGAATCACGAGAATAGTTTTTGTGTTTACAATTTAGGAGGATTGGCTTTGGCGTTTTTTTTGTGTGAATCAGTCAAAATGGTGGTGGTTCCAGTAAATACTTCTAAGCAAACTGTCTAATTGTGGTAAAACTGTTAAAATACACAATGAGAGTTCCCAGAAATGATTAAGAACGTGTAATAAACATCTCAAGTACACGTAAATAGATTCTTACTACATTTACTGTCGAATTCAACACGGAGGTTTCCAGTGGAAAGCTGTGAAATGACGAAAATACTGGTAATGTTTACAAGTACGGGTACTTCTGGTGGCGTTTTCACGGGACTGTGCTTTCAAATATTAAGAGTTCATGTTTACAGAGCTCAGAATTGGTGTCTAAAGCCTTTGAATCACGAGAATAGTTTTTGTGTTTACAATTTAGGAGGATTGGCTTTGGCGTTTTTTTTGTGTGAATCAGTTAAAATGGTGGCGGTTCCAGTAAATACTTCTAAGCAAACTGTCTAATTGTGGTAAAACTGTTAAAATACACAATGAGAGTTCCCAGAAATGATTAAGAACGTGTAATAAACATCTCAAGTACACGTAAATAGATTCTTACTACATTTACTGTCGAATTCAACACGGAGGTTTCCAGTGGAAAGCTGTGAAATGACGAAAATACTGGTAATGTTTACAAGTACGGGTACTTCTGGTGGCGTTTTCACGGGACTGTGCTTTCAAATATTAAGAGCTCATGTTTACAGAGCTCAGAATTGGTGTCTAAAGCCTTTGAATCACGAGAATAGTTTTTGTGTTTACAATTTAGGAGGATTGGCTTTGGCGTTTTTTTTGTGTGAATCAGTTAAAATGGTGGCGGTTCCAGTAAATACTTCTAAGCAAACTGTCTAATTGTGGTAAAACTGTTAAAATACACAATGAGAGTTCCCAGAAATGATTAAGAACGTGTAATAAACATCTCAAGTACACGTAAATAGATTCTTACTACATTTACTGTCGAATTCAACACGGAGGTTTCCAGTGGAAAGCTTTGAAATGACGAAAATACTGGTAATGTTTACAAGTACGGGTACTTCTGGTGGCGTTTTCACGGGACTGTGCTTTCAAATATTAAGAGTTCATGTTTACAGAGCTCAGAATTGGTGTCTAAAGCCTTGGAATGACGAGAATAGTTTTTATGTTTACAATTTAGGAGGATTGGCTTTGGCGTTTTTTTTGTGTGAATCAGTTAAAATGGCGGCGGTTCCAGTAAATACTTCTAAGCAAACTGTCTAATTGTGGTAAAACTGTTAAAATACACAATGAGAGTTCCCAGAAATGATTAAGAACGTGTAATAAACATCTCAAGTACACGTAAATAGATTCTTGCTACATTTACTGTCGAATTCAATCACGGAGGTTTCCAGTGGAAAGCTGTGAAATGACGAAAATACTGGTAATGTTTACAAGTCCGGGTACTTCTGGTGGCGTTTTCACGGGACTGTGCTTTCAAATATTAAGAGTTCATGTTTACAGAGCTCAGAATTGGTGTCTGAAGCCTTTGAATCACGAGAATAGTTTTTGTGTTTACAATTTAGGAGGATTGGCTTTGGCTTTTTTTTGTGTGAATCAGTTAAAATGGTGGCGGTTCCAGTAAATACTTCTAAGCAAACTGTCTAATTGTGGTAAAACTGTTAAAATACACAATGAGAGTTCCCAGAAATGATTAAGAACGTGTAATAAACATCTCAAGTACACGTAAATAGATTCTTACTACATTTACTGTCAAATTCAATCACGGAGGTTTCCAGTGGAAAGCTGTGAAATGACGAAAATACTGGTAATGTTTACAAGTACGGGTACTTCTGGTGGCGTTTTCACGGGACTGTGCTTTCAAATATTAAGAGTTCATGTTTACAGAGCTCAGAATTGGTGTCTAAAGCCTTGGAATGACGAGAATAGTTTTTATGTTTACAATTTAGGAGGATTGGCTTTGGCGTTTTTTTTGTGTGAATCAGTTAAAATGGCGGCGGTTCCAGTAAATACTTCTAAGCAAACTGTCTAATTGTGGTAAAACTGTTAAAATACACAATGAGAGTTCCCAGAAATGATTAAGAACGTGTAATAAACATCTCAAGTACACGTAAATAGATTCTTACTACATTTACTGTCGAATTCAACACGGAGGTTTCCAGTGGAAAGCTTTGAAATGACGAAAATACTGGTAATGTTTACAAGTACGGGTACTTCTGGTGGCGTTTTCACGGGACTGTGCTTTCAAATATTAAGAGTTCATGTTTACAGAGCTCAGAATTGGTGTCTAAAGCCTTGGAATGACGAGAATAGTTTTTATGTTTACAATTTAGGAGGATTGGCTTTGGCGTTTTTTTTGTGTGAATCAGTTAAAATGGCGGCGGTTCCAGTAAATACTTCTAAGCAAACTGTCTAATTGTGGTAAAACTGTTAAAATACACAATGAGAGTTCCCAGAAATGATTAAGAACGTGTAATAAACATCTCAAGTACACGTAAATAGATTCTTGCTACATTTACTGTCGAATTCAATCACGGAGGTTTCCAGTGGAAAGCTGTGAAATGACGAAAATACTGGTAATGTTTACAAGTCCGGGTACTTCTGGTGGCGTTTTCATGGGACTGTGCTTTCAAATATTAAGAGTTCATGTTTACAGAGCTCAGAATTGGTGTCTGAAGCCTTTGAATCACGAGAATAGTTTTTGTGTTTACAATTTAGGAGGATTGGCTTTGGCTTTTTTTTGTGTGAATCAGTTAAAATGGTGGCGGTTCCAGTAAATACTTCTAAGCAAACTGTCTAATTGTGGTAAAACTGTTAAAATACACAATGAGAGTTCCCAGAAATGATTAAGAACGTGTAATAAACATCTCAAGTACACATAAATAGATTCTTACTACATTTACTGTCAAATTCAATCACGGAGGTTTCCAGTGGAAAGCTGTGAAATGACGAAAATACTGGTAATGTTTACAAGTACGGGTACTTCTGGTGGCATTTTCACGGGACTGTGCTTTCAAATATTAAGAGTTCATGTTTACAGAGCTCAGAATTGGTGTCTAAAGCCTTGGAATGACGAGAATAGTTTTTATGTTTACAATTTAGGAGGATTGGCTTTGGCGTTTTTTTTGTGTGAATCAGTTAAAATGGCGGCGGTTCCAGTAAATACTTCTAAGCAAACTGTCTAATTGTGGTAAAACTGTTAAAATACACAATGAGAGTTCCCAGAAATGATTAAGAACGTGTAATAAACATCTCAGGTACACGTAAATAGATTCTTACTACATTTACTGTCGAATTCAACACGGAGGTTTCCAGTGGAAAGCTGTGAAATGACGAAAATACTGGTAATGTTTACAAGTACGGGTACTTCTGGTGGCGTTTTCACGGGACTGTGCTTTCAAATATTAAGAGCTCATGTTTACAGAGCTCAGAATTGGTGTCTAAAGCCTTTGAATCACGAGAATAGTTTTTGTGTTTACAATTTAGGAGGATTGGCTTTGGCGTTTTTTTTGTGTGAATCAGTTAAAATGGTGGCGGTTCCAGTAAATACTTCTAAGCAAACTGTCTAATTGTGGTAAAACTGTTAAAATACACAATGAGAGTTCCCAGAAATGATTAAGAACTGGTAATAAACATCTCAAGTACATGTAAATAGATTCTTACTACATTTACTGTCGAATTCAACACGGAGGTTTCCAGTGGAAAGCTTTGAAATGACGAAAATACTGGTAATGTTTACAAGTACGGGTACTTCTGGTGGCGTTTTCACGGGACTGTGCTTTCAAATATTAAGAGTTCATGTTTACAGAGCTCAGAATTGGTGTCTAAAGCCTTGGAATGACGAGAATAGTTTTTATGTTTACAATTTAGGAGGATTGGCTTTGGCGTTTTTTTTGTGTGAATCAGTTAAAATGGCGGCGGTTCCAGTAAATACTTCTAAGCAAACTGTCTAATTGTGGTAAAACTGTTAAAATACACAATGAGAGTTCCCAGAAATGATTAAGAACGTGTAATAAACATCTCAAGTACACGTAAATAGATTCTTGCTACATTTACTGTCGAATTCAATCACGGAGGTTTCCAGTGGAAAGCTGTGAAATGACGAAAATACTGGTAATGTTTACAAGTCCGGGTACTTCTGGTGGCGTTTTCACGGGACTGTGCTTTCAAATATTAAGAGTTCATGTTTACAGAGCTCAGAATTGGTGTCTGAAGCCTTTGAATCACGAGAATAGTTTTTGTGTTTACAATTTAGGAGGATTGGCTTTGGCTTTTTTTTGTGTGAATCAGTTAAAATGGTGGCGGTTCCAGTAAATACTTCTAAGCAAACTGTCTAATTGTGGTAAAACTGTTAAAATACACAATGAGAGTTCCCAGAAATGATTAAGAACGTGTAATAAACATCTCAAGTACACGTAAATAGATTCTTACTACATTTACTGTCAAATTCAATCACGGAGGTTTCCAGTGGAAAGCTGTGAAATGACGAAAATACTGGTAATGTTTACAAGTACGGGTACTTCTGGTGGCGTTTTCACGGGACTGTGCTTTCAAATATTAAGAGTTCATGTTTACAGAGCTCAGAATTGGTGTCTAAAGCCTTGGAATGACGAGAATAGTTTTTATGTTTACAATTTAGGAGGATTGGCTTTGGCGTTTTTTTTGTGTGAATCAGTTAAAATGGCGGCGGTTCCAGTAAATACTTCTAAGCAAACTGTCTAATTGTGGTAAAACTGTTAAAATACACAATGAGAGTTCCCAGAAATGATTAAGAACGTGTAATAAACATCTCAAGTACACGTAAATAGATTCTTGCTACATTTACTGTCGAATTCAATCACGGAGGTTTCCAGTGGAAAGCTGTGAAATGACGAAAATACTGGTAATGTTTACAAGTCCGGGTACTTCTGGTGGCGTTTTCACGGGACTGTGCTTTCAAATATTAAAAGTTCATGTTCACAGAGCTCAGAATTGGTGTCTGAAGCCTTTGAATCACGAGAATAGTTTTTGTGTTTACAATTTAGGAGGATTGGCTTTGGCGTTTTTTTTGTGTGAATCAGTTAAACTGGTGGCGGTTCCAGTAAATACTTCTAAGCAAACTGTCTAATTGTGGTAAAACTGTTAAAATACACAATGAGAGTTCCCAGAAATGATTAAGAACGTGTAATAAACCCCTCAAGTACACGTAAATAGATTCTTACTACATTTACTGTCGAATTCAATCACGGAGGTTTCCAGTGGAAAATACTGGTAATGTTTACAAGTCCGGGTACTTCGGGTGGCGTTTTCACGGGACTGTGCTTTCAATTATTACGAGTTCATGTTTACAGAGCTCAGAATTGGTGTCTAAAGCCTTTGAATCACGAGAATAGTTTTTTTGTTTACAATTTAGGAGGATTGGCTTTGGCGTTTTTTTTGTGTGAATCAGTTAAAATGGTGGCGGTTCCAGTAAATACTTCTAAGCAAACTGTCTAATTGTGGTAAAACTGTTAAAATACACAATGAGAGTTCCCAGAAATGATTAAGAACGTGTAATAAACACCTCAAGTACACGTAAATAGATTCTTACTACATTTACTGTCGAATTCAATCACGGAGGTTTCGAGTGGAAAGGTGTGAAATGACGAAAATACTGGTAATGTTTACAAGTCCGGGTACTTCTGGTGGCGTTTTCACGGGACTGTGCTTTCAAATATTAAGAGTTCATGTTTACAGAGCTCAGAATTGGTGTCTAAAGCCTTTGAATCACGAGAATAGTTTTTGTGTTTACAATTTAGGAGGATTGGTTTTGGCGTTTTTTTTGTGTGAATCAGTCAAAATGGTGGTGGTTCCAGTAAATACTTCTAAGCAAACAGTCTAATTGTGGTAAAACTGTTAAAATACACAATGAGAGTTCCCAGAAATGATTAAGAATGTGTAATAAACATCTCAAGTACACGTAAATAGATTCTTACTACATTTACTGTCGAATTCAACACGGAGGTTTCCAGTGGAAAGCTGTGAAATGACGAAAATACTGGTAATGTTTACAAGTACGGGTACTTCTGGTGGCGTTTTCACGGGACTGTGCTTTCAAATATTAAGAGTTCATGTTTACAGAGCTCAGAATTGGTGTCTAAAGCCTTTGAATCACGAGAATAGTTTTTGTTTTTACAATTTAGGAGGATTGGCTTTGGCGTTTTTTTTGTGTGAATCAGTTAAAATGGTGGCGGTTCCAGTAAATACTTCTAAGCAAACTGTCTAATTGTGGTAAAACTGTTAAAATACACAATGAGAGTTCCCAGAAATGATTAAGAACGTGTAATAAACATCTCAAGTACACGTAAATAGATTCTTACTACATTTACTGTCGAATTCAACACGGAGGTTTCCAGTGGAAAGCTGTGAAATGACGAAAATACTGGTAATGTTTACAAGTACGGGTACTTCTGGTGGCGTTTTCACGGGACTGTGCTTTCAAATATTAAGAGCTCATGTTTACAGAGCTCAGAATTGGTGTCTAAAGCCTTTGAATCACGAGAATAGTTTTTGTGTTTACAATTTAGGAGGATTGGCTTTGGCGTTTTTTTTGTGTGAATCAGTTAAACTGGTGGCGGTTCCAGTAAATACTTCTAAGCAAACTGTCTAATTGTGGTAAAACTGTTAAAATACACAATGAGAGTTCCCAGAAATGATTAAGAACGTGTAATAAACCCCTCAAGTACACGTAAATAGATTCTTACTACATTTACTGTCGAATTCAATCACGGAGGTTTCCAGTGGAAAATACTGGTAATGTTTACAAGTCCGGGTACTTCGGGTGGCGTTTTCACGGGACTGTGCTTTCAATTATTACGAGTTCATGTTTACAGAGCTCAGAATTGGTGTCTAAAGCCTTTGAATCACGAGAATAGTTTTTTTGTTTACAATTTAGGAGGATTGGCTTTGGCGTTTTTTTTGTGTGAATCAGTTAAAATGGTGGCGGTTCCAGTAAATACTTCTAAGCAAACTGTCTAATTGTGGTAAAACTGTTAAAATACACAATGAGAGTTCCCAGAAATGATTAAGAACGTGTAATAAACACCTCAAGTACACGTAAATAGATTCTTACTACATTTACTGTCGAATTCAATCACGGAGGTTTCGAGTGGAAAGGTGTGAAATGACGAAAATACTGGTAATGTTTACAAGTCCGGGTACTTCTGGTGGCGTTTTCACGGGACTGTGCTTTCAAATATTAAGAGTTCATGTTTACAGAGCTCAGAATTGGTGTCTAAAGCCTTTGAATCACGAGAATAGTTTTTGTGTTTACAATTTAGGAGGATTGGCTTTGGCGTTTTTTTTGTGTGAATCAGTCAAAATGGTGGTGGTTCCAGTAAATACTTCTAAGCAAACAGTCTAATTGTGGTAAAACTGTTAAAATACACAATGAGAGTTCCCAGAAATGATTAAGAACGTGTAATAAACATCTCAAGTACACGTAAATAGATTCTTACTACATTTACTGTCGAATTCAACACGGAGGTTTCCAGTGGAAAGCTGTGAAATGACGAAAATACTGGTAATGTTTACAAGTACGGGTACTTCTGGTGGCGTTTTCACGGGACTGTGCTTTCAAATATTAAGAGTTCATGTTTACAGAGCTCAGAATTGGTGTCTAAAGCCTTTGAATCACGAGAATAGTTTTTGTTTTTACAATTTAGGAGGATTGGCTTTGGCGTTTTTTTTGTGTGAATCAGTTAAAATGGTGGCGGTTCCAGTAAATACTTCTAAGCAAACTGTCTAATTGTGGTAAAACTGTTAAAATACACAATGAGAGTTCCCAGAAATGATTAAGAACGTGTAATAAACATCTCAAGTACACGTAAATAGATTCTTACTACATTTACTGTCGAATTCAACACGGAGGTTTCCAGTGGAAAGCTGTGAAATGACGAAAATACTGGTAATGTTTACAAGTACGGGTACTTCTGGTGGCGTTTTCACGGGACTGTGCTTTCAAATATTAAGAGCTCATGTTTACAGAGCTCAGAATTGGTGTCTAAAGCCTTTGAATCACGAGAATAGTTTTTGTGTTTACAATTTAGGAGGATTGGCTTTGGCGTTTTTTTTGTGTGAATCAGTTAAAATGGTGGCGGTTCCAGTAAATACTTCTAAGCAAACTGTCTAATTGTGGTAAAACTGTTAAAATACACAATGAGAGTTCCCAGAAATGATTAAGAACGTGTAATAAACATCTCAAGTACACGTAAATAGATTCTTACTACATTTACTGTCGAATTCAACACGGAGGTTTCCAGTGGAAAGCTTTGAAATGACGAAAATACTGGTAATGTTTACAAGTACGGGTACTTCTGGTGGCGTTTTCACGGGACTGTGCTTTCAAATATTAAGAGTTCATGTTTACAGAGCTCAGAATTGGTGTCTAAAGCCTTGGAATGACGAGAATATTTTTTATGTTTACAATTTAGGAGGATTGGCTTTGGCGTTTTTTTTGTGTGAATCAGTTAAAATGGTGGCGGTTCCAGTAAATACTTCTAAGCAAACTGTCTAATTGTGGTAAAACTGTTAAAATACACAATGAGAGTTCCCAGAAATGATTAAGAACGTGTAATAAACACCTCAAGTACACGTAAATAGATTCTTACTACATTTACTGTCGAATTCAATCACGGAGGTTTCGAGTGGAAAGCTGTGAAATGACGAAAATACTGGTAATTTTTACAAGTACGGGTACTTCTGGTGGCGTTTTCACGGGACTGTGCTTTCAATTATTAAGAGTTCATGTTTACAGAGCTCAGAATTGGTGTCTAAAGCCTTTGAATCACGAGAATAGTTTTTATGTTTACAATTTAGGAGGATTGGCTTTGGCGTATTTTTTGTGTGAATCAGTTAAAATGGTGGCGGTTCCACTAAAAAGTTCTAAGCAAACTGTCTAATTGTGGTAAAACTGTTAAAATACACAATGAGAGTTCCCAGAAATGATTAAGAACGTGTAATAAACATCTCAAGTACACGTAAATAGATTCTTACTACATTTACTGTCGAATTCAACACGGAGGTTTCCAGTGGAAAGCTGTGAAATGACGAAAATACTGGTAATGTTTACAAGTACGGGTACTTCTGGTGGCGTTTTCACGGGACTGTGCTTTCAAATATTAAGAGTTCATGTTTACAGAGCTCAGAATTGGTGTCTAAAGCCTTTGAATGAGGAGAATAGTTTTTGTGTTTACAATTTAGGAGGATTGGCTTTGGCGTTTTTTTTGTGTGAATCAGTTAAAATGGTGGCGGTTCCAGTAAATACTTCTAAGCAAACTGTCTAATTGTGGTAAAACTGTTAAAATACACAATGAGAGTTCCCAGAAATGATTAAGAACGTGTAATAAATATCTCAAGTACACGTAAATAGATTCTTACTACATTTACTGTCGAATTCAACACGGAGGTTTCCAGTGGAAAGCTGTGAAATGACGAAAATACTGGTAATGTTTACAAGTACGGGTACTTCTGGTGGCGTTTTCACGGGACTGTGCTTTCAAATATTAAGAGTTCATGTTTACAGAGCTCAGAATTGGTGTCTAAAGCCTTTGAATCACGAGAATAGTTTTTGTGTTTACAATTTAGGAGGATTGGCTTTGGCCTTTTTTTTGTGTGAATCAGTTAAAATGGTGGCGGTTCCAGTAAATACTTCTAAGCAAACTGTCTAATTGTGGTAAAACTGTTAAAATACACAATGAGAGTTCCCAGAAATGATTAAGAACGTGTAATAAACACCTCAAGTACACGTAAATAGATTCTTACTACATTTACTGTCGAATTCAATCACGGAGGTTTCGAGTGGAAAGGTGTGAAATGACGAAAATACTGGTAATGTTTACAAGTCCGGGTACTTCTGGTGGCGTTTTCACGGGACTGTGCTTTCAAATATTAAGAGTTCATGTTTACAGAGCTCAGAATTGGTGTCTAAAGCCTTTGAATCACGAGAATAGTTTTTGTGTTTACAATTTAGGAGGATTGGCTTTGGCGTTTTTTTTGTGTGAATCAGTCAAAATGGTGGCGGTTCCAGTAAATACTTCTAAGCAAACTGTCTAATTGTGGTAAAACTGTTAAAATACACAATGAGAGTTCCCAGAAATGGTTAAGAACGTGTAATAAACATCTCAAGTACACGTAAATAGATTCTTACTACATTTACTGTCGAATTCAACACGGAGGTTTCCAGTGGAAAGCTGTGAAATGACGAAAATACTGGTAATGTTTACAAGTACGGGTACTTCTGGTGGCGTTTTCACGGGACTGTGCTTTCAAATATTAAGAGTTCATGTTTACAGAGCTAAGAATTGGTGTCTAAAGCCTTTGAATCACGAGAATAGTTTTTGTGTTTACAATTTAGGAGGATTGGCTTTGGCGTTTTTTTTGTGTGAATCAGTTAAAATGGTGGCGGTTCCAGTAAATACTTCTAAGCAAACTGTCTAATTGTGGTAAAACTGTTAAAATACACAATGAGAGTTCCCAGAAATGATTAAGAACGTGTAATAAACACCTCAAGTACACGTAAATAGATTCTTACTACATTTACTGTCGAATTCAATCACGGAGGTTTCCAGTGGAAAATACTGGTAATGTTTACAAGTCCGGGTACTTCGGGTGGCGTTTTCACGGGACTGTGCTTTCAATTATTACGAGTTCATGTTTACAGAGCTCAGAATTGGTGTCTAAAGCCTTTGAATCACCAGAATAGTTTTTATGTTTACAATTTAGGAGGATTGGCTTTGGCTTTTTTTTGTGTGAATCAGTTAAAATGGTGGCGGTTCCAGTAAATACTTCTAAGCAAACTGTCTAATTGTGGTAAAACTGTTAAAATACACAATGATAGTTCCCAGAAATAATTAAGAAAGTGTAATAAACATCTCAAGTACACGTTAATAGATTTTTACTACATTTACTGTCGAATTCAATCACGGAGGTTTCGAGTGGAAAGCTGTGAAATGACGAAAATACTGGTAATATTGACAATTCCGGATACTGCGGGTGGATTTTCACGGGACTGTGCTTTCAATATTAAGAGTTCATGTTTACAGAGCTCAGAATTGGTGTCTAAAGCCTTTGAATCACGAGAATAGTTTTTGTGTTTACAATTTAGGAGGATTGGCTTTGGCGTTTTTTTTGTGTGAATCAGTCAAAATGGTGGCGGTTCCAGTAAATACTTCTAAGCAAACTGTCTAATTGTGGTAAAACTGTTAAAATACACAATGAGAATTCCCAGAAATGATTAAGAACGTGTAATAAACATCTCAAGTACACGTAAATAGATTCTTACTACATTTACTGTCGAATTCAACACGGAGGTTTCCAGTGGAAAGCTGTGAAATGACGAAAATACTGGTAATGTTTACAAGTACGGGTACTTCTGGTGGCGTTTTCACGGGACTGTGCTTTCAAATATTAAGAGTTCATGTTTACAGAGCTAAGAATTGGTGTCTAAAGCCGTTGAATCACGAGAATAGTTTTTGTGTTTACAATTTAGGAGGATTGGCTTTGGCGTTTTCTTTGTGTGAATCAGTTAAAATGGTGGCGGTTCCAGTAAATACTTCTAAGCAAACTGTCTAATTGTGGTAAAACTGTTAAAATACACAATGAGAGTTCCCAGAAATGATTAAGAACGTGTAATAAACCCCTCAAGTACACGTAAATAGATTCTTACTACATTTACTGTCGAATTCAATCACGGAGGTTTCCAGTGGAAAGCTGTGAAATGACGAAAATACTGGTAATGTTTACAAGTCCGGGTACTTCGGGTGGCGTTTTCACGGGACTGTGCTTTCAAATATTAAGTGTTCATGTTTACAGAGCTAAGAATTGGTGTCTAAAGCCTTTGAATCACGAGAATAGTTTTTGTGTTTACAATTTAGGAGGATTGGCTTTGGCTTTTTTTTGTGTGAATCAGTTAAAATGGTGGCGGTTCCAGTAAATACTTCTAAGCAAACTGTCTAATTGTGGTAAAACTGTTAAAATACACAATGAGAGTTCCCAGAAATGATTAAGAACGTGTAATAAACATCTCAAGTACACGTAAATAGATTCTTACTACATTTACTGTCGAATTCAACACGGAGGTTTCCAGTGGAAAGCTGTGAAATGACGAAAATACTGGTAATGTTTACAAGTACGGGTACTTCTGGTGGCGTTTTCACGGGACTGTGCTTTCAAATATTAAGAGTTCATGTTTACAGAGCTCAGAATTGGTGTCTAAAGCCTTTGAATCACGAGAATAGTTTTTGTGTTTACAATTTAGGAGGATTGGCTTTGGCGTTTTTTTTGTATGAATCAGTTAAAATGGTGGCGGTTCCAGTAAATACTTCTAAGCAAACTGTCTAATTGTGGTAAAACTGTTAAAATACACAATGAGAGTTCCCAGAAATGATTAAGAACGTGTAATAAACCCCTCAAGAACACGTAAATAGATTCTTGCTACATTTACTGTCGAATTCAATCACGGAGGTTTCCAGTGGAAAGCTTTGAAATGACGAAAATACTGGTAATGTTTACAAGTACGGGTACTTCTGGTGGCGTTTTCACGGGACTGTGCTTTCAAATATTAAGAGTTCATGTTTACAGAGCTCAGAATTGGTGTCTAAAGCCTTTGAATGACGAGAATAGTGTTTTTGTTTACAATTTAGGAGGATTGGCTTTGGCGTTTTTTTTGTGTGAATCATTTAAAATGGTGGCGGTTCCAGTAAATACTTCTAAGCAAACTGTCTAATTGTGGTAAAACTGTTAAAATACACAATGAGAGTTCCCAGAAATGATTAAGAACGTGTAATGAACATCTCAAGTACACGTAAATAGATTCTTACTACATTTACTGTCGAATTCAACACGGAGGTTTCCAGTGGAAAGCTGTGAAATGACGAAAATACTGGTAATGTTTACAAGTACGGGTACTTCTGGTGGCGTTTTCACGGGACTCTGCTTTCAAATATTAAGAGTTCATGTTTACAGAGCTAAGAATTGGTGTCTAAAGCCTTTGAATCACGAGAATAGTTTTTGTGTTTACAATTTAGGAGGATTGGCTTTGGCGTTTTTTTTGTGTGAATCAGTTAAAATGGTGGCGGTTCCAGTAAATACTTCTAAGCAAACTGTCTAATTGTGGTAAAACTGTTAAAATACACAATGAGAGTTCCCAGAAATGATTAAGAACGTGTAATAAACCCCTCAAGTACACGTAAATAGATTCTTACTACATTTACTGTCGAATTCAATCACGGAGGTTTCCAGTGGAAAGCTGTGAAATGACGAAAATACTGGTAATGTTTACAAGTCCGGGTACTTGGGGTGGCGTTTTCACGGGACTGTGCTTTCAATTATTACGAGTTCATGTTTACAGAGCTCAGAATTGGTGTCTAAAGCCTTTGAATCACGAGAATGGTTTTTGTGTTTACAATTTAGGAGGATTGGCTTTGGCGTTTTTTTTGTGTGAATCAGTTAAAATGGTGGCGGTTCCAGTAAATACTTCTAAGCAAACTGTCTAATTGTGGTAAAACTGTTAAAATACACAATGAGAGTTCCCAGAAATGATTAAGAACGTGTAATAAACATCTCAAGTACACGTAAATAGATTCTTACTACATTTACTGTCAAATTCAATCACGGAGGTTTCCAGTGGAAAGCTGTGAAATGACGAAAATACTGGTAATGTTTACAAGTACGGGTACTTCTGGTGGCGTTTTCACGGGACTGTGCTTTCAAATATTAAGAGTTCATGTTTACAGAGCTCAGAATTGGTGTCTAAAGCCTTGGAATGACGAGAATAGTTTTTATGTTTACAATTTAGGAGGATTGGCTTTGGCGTTTTTTTTGTGTGAATCAGTTAAAATGGCGGCGGTTCCAGTAAATACTTCTAAGCAAACTGTCTAATTGTGGTAAAACTGTTAAAATACACAATGACAGTTCCCAGAAATGATTAAGAACGTGTAATAAACATCTCAAGTACACGTAAATAGATTCTTGCTACATTTACTGTCAAATTCAATCAGGGAGGTTTCCAGTGGAAAGCTGTGAAATGACGAAAATACTGGTAATGTTTACAAGTCCGGGTACTTCTGGTGGCGTTTTCACGGGACTGTGCTTTCAAATATTAAGAGTTCATGTTTACAGAGCTCAGAATTGGTGTCTGAAGCCTTTGAATCACGAGAATAGTTTTTGTGTTTACAATTTAGGAGGATTGGCTTTGGCGTTTTTTTTGTGTGAATCAGTTAAAATGGTGGCGGTTCCAGTAAATACTTCTAAGCAAACTGTCTAATTGTGGTAAAACTGTTAAAATACACAATGAGAGTTCCCAGAAATGATTAAGAACGTGTAATAAACCCCTCAAGTACACGTAAATAGATTCTTACTACATTTACTGTCGAATTCAATCACGGAGGTTTCCAGTGGAAAATACTGGTAATGTTTACAAGTCCGGGTACTTCGGGTGGCGTTTTCACGGGACTGTGCTTTCAATTATTACGAGTTCATGTTTACAGAGCTCAGAATTGGTGTCTAAAGCCTTTGAATCACGAGAATAGTTTTTATGTTTACAATTTAGGAGGATTGGCTTTGGCTTTTTTTTGTGTGAATCAGTTAAAATGGTGGCGGTTCCAGTAAATACTTCTAAGCAAACTGTCTAATTGTGGTAAAACTGTTAAAATACACAATGATAGTTCCCAGAAATAATTAAGAAAGTGTAATAAACATCTCAAGTACACGTTAATAGATTTTTACTACATTTACTGTCGAATTCAATCACGGAGGTTTCGAGTGGAAAGCTGTGAAATGACGAAAATACTGGTAATATTGACAATTCCGGATACTTCGGGTGGATTTTCACGGGACTGTGCTTTCAATATTAAGAGTTCATGTTTACAGAGCTCAGAATTGGTGTCTAAAGCCTTTGAATCACGAGAATAGTTTTTGTGTTTACAATTTAGGAGGATTGGCTTTGGCGTTTTTTTTGTGTGAATCAGTCAAAATGGTGGCGGTTCCAGTAAATACTTCTAAGCAAACTGTCTAATTGTGGTAAAACTGTTAAAATACACAATGAGAATTCCCAGAAATGATTAAGAACGTGTAATAAACATCTCAAGTACACGTAAATAGATTCTTACTACATTTACTGTCGAATTCAACACGGAGGTTTCCAGTGGAAAGCTGTGAAATGACGAAAATACTGGTAATGTTTACAAGTACAGGTACTTCTGGTGGCGTTTTCACGGGACTGTGCTTTCAAATATTAAGAGTTCATGTTTACAGAGCTAAGAATTGGTGTCTAAAGCCTTTGAATCACGAGAATAGTTTTTGTGTTTACAATTTAGGAGGATTGGCTTTGGCTTTTTTTTGTGTGAATCAGTTAAAATGGTCGCGGTTCCAGTAAATACTTCTAAGCAAACTGTCTAATTTTGGTAAAACTGTTAAAATACACAATGAGAGTTCCCAGAAATGATTAAGAACGTGTAATAAACCCCTCAAGTACACGTAAATAGATTCTTACTACATTTACTGTCGAATTCAACACGGAGGTTTCCAGTGGAAAGCTGTGAAATGACGAAAATACTGGTAATGTTTACAAGTACGGGTACTTCTGGTGGCGTTTTCACGGGACTGTGCTTTCAAATATTAAGAGTTCATGTTTACAGAGCTCAGAATTGGTGTCTAAAGCCTTTGAATCACGAGAATAGTTTTTTTGTTTACAATTTAGGAGGATTGGCTTTGGCGTTTTTTTTGTTTGAATCAGTTAAAATGGTGGCGGTTCCAGTAAATACTTCTAAGCAAACTGTCTAATTGTGGTAAAACTGTTAAAATACACAATGAGAGTTCCCAGAAATGATTAAGAACGTGTAATAAACACCTCAAGTACACGTAAATAGATTCTTACTACATTTACTGTCGAATTCAATCACGGAGGTTTCGAGTGGAAAGGTGTGAAATGACGAAAATACTGGTAATGTTTACAAGTCCGGGTACTTCTGGTGGCGTTTTCACGGGACTGTGCTTTCAAATATTAAGAGTTCATGTTTACAGAGCTCAGAATTGGTGTCTAAAGCCTTTGAATCACGAGAATAGTTTTTGTGTTTACAATTTAGGAGGATTGGCTTTGGCGTTTTTTTTGTGTGAATCAGTTAAAATGGTGGCGGATCCAGTAAATACTTCTAAGCAAACTGTCTAATTGTGGTAAAACTGTTAAAATACACAATGAGAGTTCCCAGAAATGATTAAGAAAGTGTAATAAACATCTCAAGTACACGTAAATAGATTCTTACTACATTTACTGTCGAATTCAAAACGGAGGTTTCCAGTGGAAAGCTGTGAAATGACGAAAATACTGGTAATGTTTACAAGTCCGGGTACTTCGGGTGGCGTTTTCACGGGACTGTGCTTTCAATTATTACGAGTTCATGTTTACAGAGCTCAGAATTGGTGTCTAAAGCCTTTGAATCACGAGAATAGTTTTTGTGTTTACAATTTAGGAGGATTGGCTTTGGCGTTTTTTTTGTGTGAATCAGTTAAAATGGTGGCGGTTCCAGTAAATACTTCTAAGCAAACTGTCTAATTGTGGTAAAACTGTTAAAATACACAATGAGAGTTCCCAGAAATGATTAAGAACGTGTAATAAACATCTCAAGTACACGTAAATAGATTCTTACTACATTTACTGTCAAATTCAATCACGGAGGTTTCCAGTGGAAAGCTGTGAAATGACGAAAATACTGGTAATGTTTACAAGTACGGGTACTTCTGGTGGCGTTTTCACGGGACTGTGCTTTCAAATATTAAGAGTTCATGTTTACAGAGCTCAGAATTGGTGTCTAAAGCCTTGGAATGACGAGAATAGTTTTTATGTTTACAATTTAGGAGGATTGGCTTTGGCGTTTTTTTTGTGTGAATCAGTTAAAATGGCGGCGGTTCCAGTAAATACTTCTAAGCAAACTGTCTAATTGTGGTAAAACTGTTAAAATACACAATGAGAGTTCCCAGAAATGATTAAGAACGTGTAATAAACATCTCAAGTACACGTAAATAGATTCTTGCTACATTTACTGTCGAATTCAATCACGGAGGTTTCCAGTGGAAAGGTGTGAAATGACGAAAATACTGGTAATGTTTACAAGTCCGGGTACTTCTGGTGGCGTTTTCACGGGACTGTGCTTTCAAATATTAAGAGTTCATGTTTACAGAGCTCAGAATTGGTGTCTGAAGCCTTTGAATCACGAGAATAGTTTTTGTGTTTACAATTTAGGAGGATTGGCTTTGGCGTTTTTTTTGTGTGAATCAGTTAAACTGGTGGCGGTTCCAGTAAATACTTCTAAGCAAACTGTCTAATTGTGGTAAAACTGTTAAAATACACAATGAGAGTTCCCAGAAATGATTAAGAACGTGTAATAAACCCCTCAAGTACACGTAAATAGATTCTTACTACATTTACTGTCGAATTCAATCACGGAGGTTTCCAGTGGAAAATACTGGTAATGTTTACAAGTCCGGGTACTTCGGGTGGCGTTTTCACGGGACTGTGCTTTCAATTATTACGAGTTCATGTTTACAGAGCTCAGAATTGGTGTCTAAAGCCTTTGAATCACGAGAATAGTTTTTTTGTTTACAATTTAGGAGGATTGGCTTTGGCGTTTTTTTTGTGTGAATCAGTTAAAATGGTGGCGGTTCCAGTAAATACTTCTAAGCAAACTGTCTAATTGTGGTAAAACTGTTAAAATACACAATGAGAGTTCCCAGAAATGATTAAGAACGTGTAATAAACACCTCAAGTACACGTAAATAGATTCTTACTACATTTACTGTCGAATTCAATCACGGAGGTTTCGAGTGGAAAGGTGTGAAATGACGAAAATACTGGTAATGTTTACAAGTCCGGGTACTTCTGGTGGCGTTTTCACGGGACTGTGCTTTCAAATATTAAGAGTTCATGTTTACAGAGCTCAGAATTGGTGTCTAAAGCCTTTGAATCACGAGAATAGTTTTTGTGTTTACAATTTAGGAGGATTGGCTTTGGCGTTTTTTTTGTGTGAATCAGTCAAAATGGTGGTGGTTCCAGTAAATACTTCTAAGCAAACTGTCTAATTGTGGTAAAACTGTTAAAATACACAATGAGAGTTCCCAGAAATGATTAAGAACGTGTAATAAACATCTCAAGTACACGTAAATAGATTCTTACTACATTTACTGTCGAATTCAACACGGAGGTTTCCAGTGGAAAGCTGTGAAATGACGAAAATACTGGTAATGTTTACAAGTACGGGTACTTCTGGTGGCGTTTTCACGGGACTGTGCTTTCAAATATTAAGAGTTCATGTTTACAGAGCTCAGAATTGGTGTCTAAAGCCTTTGAATCACGAGAATAGTTTTTGTGTTTACAATTTAGGAGGATTGGCTTTGGCGTTTTTTTTGTGTGAATCAGTTAAAATGGTGGCGGTTCCAGTAAATACTTCTAAGCAAACTGTCTAATTGTGGTAAAACTGTTAAAATACACAATGAGAGTTCCCAGAAATGATTAAGAACGTGTAATAAACATCTCAAGTACACGTAAATAGATTCTTACTACATTTACTGTCGAATTCAACACGGAGGTTTCCAGTGGAAAGCTGTGAAATGACGAAAATACTGGTAATGTTTACAAGTACGGGTACTTCTGGTGGCGTTTTCACGGGACTGTGCTTTCAAATATTAAGAGCTCATGTTTACAGAGCTCAGAATTGGTGTCTAAAGCCTTTGAATCACGAGAATAGTTTTTGTGTTTACAATTTAGGAGGATTGGCTTTGGCGTTTTTTTTGTGTGAATCAGTTAAAATGGTGGCGGTTCCAGTAAATACTTCTAAGCAAACTGTCTAATTGTGGTAAAACTGTTAAAATACACAATGAGAGTTCCCAGAAATGATTAAGAACGTGTAATAAACATCTCAAGTACACGTAAATAGATTCTTACTACATTTACTGTCGAATTCAACACGGAGGTTTCCAGTGGAAAGCTTTGAAATGACGAAAATACTGGTAATGTTTACAAGTACGGGTACTTCTGGTGGCGTTTTCACGGGACTGTGCTTTCAAATATTAAGAGTTCATGTTTACAGAGCTCAGAATTGGTGTCTAAAGCCTTGGAATGACGAGAATAGTTTTTATGTTTACAATTTAGGAGGATTGGCTTTGGCGTTTTTTTTGTGTGAATCAGTTAAAATGGCGGCGGTTCCAGTAAATACTTCTAAGCAAACTGTCTAATTGTGGTAAAACTGTTAAAATACACAATGAGAGTTCCCAGAAATGATTAAGAACGTGTAATAAACATCTCAAGTACACGTAAATAGATTCTTGCTACATTTACTGTCGAATTCAATCACGGAGGTTTCCAGTGGAAAGCTGTGAAATGACGAAAATACTGGTAATGTTTACAAGTCCGGGTACTTCTGGTGGCGTTTTCACGGGACTGTGCTTTCAAATATTAAGAGTTCATGTTTACAGAGCTCAGAATTGGTGTCTGAAGCCTTTGAATCACGAGAATAGTTTTTGTGTTTACAATTTAGGAGGATTGGCTTTGGCTTTTTTTTGTGTGAATCAGTTAAAATGGTGGCGGTTCCAGTAAATACTTCTAAGCAAACTGTCTAATTGTGGTAAAACTGTTAAAATACACAATGAGAGTTCCCAGAAATGATTAAGAACGTGTAATAAACATCTCAAGTACACGTAAATAGATTCTTACTACATTTACTGTCGAATTCAACACGGAGGTTTCCAGTGGAAAGCTTTGAAATGACGAAAATACTGGTAATGTTTACAAGTACGGGTACTTCTGGTGGCGTTTTCACGGGACTGTGCTTTCAAATATTAAGAGTTCATGTTTACAGAGCTCAGAATTGGTGTCTAAAGCCTTGGAATGACGAGAATAGTTTTTATGTTTACAATTTAGGAGGATTGGCTTTGGCGTTTTTTTTGTGTGAATCAGTTAAAATGGCGGCGGTTCCAGTAAATACTTCTAAGCAAACTGTCTAATTGTGGTAAAACTGTTAAAATACACAATGAGAGTTCCCAGAAATGATTAAGAACGTGTAATAAACATCTCAAGTACACGTAAATAGATTCTTGCTACATTTACTGTCGAATTCAATCACGGAGGTTTCCAGTGGAAAGCTGTGAAATGACGAAAATACTGGTAATGTTTACAAGTCCGGGTACTTCTGGTGGCGTTTTCACGGGACTGTGCTTTCAAATATTAAGAGTTCATGTTTACAGAGCTCAGAATTGGTGTCTGAAGCCTTTGAATCACGAGAATAGTTTTTGTGTTTACAATTTAGGAGGATTGGCTTTGGCTTTTTTTTGTGTGAATCAGTTAAAATGGTGGCGGTTCCAGTAAATACTTCTAAGCAAACTGTCTAATTGTGGTAAAACTGTTAAAATACACAATGAGAGTTCCCAGAAATGATTAAGAACGTGTAATAAACATCTCAAGTACACGTAAATAGATTCTTACTACATTTACTGTCAAATTCAATCACGGAGGTTTCCAGTGGAAAGCTGTGAAATGACGAAAATACTGGTAATGTTTACAAGTACGGGTACTTCTGGTGGCGTTTTCACGGGACTGTGCTTTCAAATATTAAGAGTTCATGTTTACAGAGCTCAGAATTGGTGTCTAAAGCCTTGGAATGACGAGAATAGTTTTTATGTTTACAATTTAGGAGGATTGGCTTTGGCGTTTTTTTTGTGTGAATCAGTTAAAATGGCGGCGGTTCCAGTAAATACTTCTAAGCAAACTGTCTAATTGTGGTAAAACTGTTAAAATACACAATGAGAGTTCCCAGAAATGATTAAGAACGTGTAATAAACATCTCAAGTACACGTAAATAGATTCTTACTACATTTACTGTCGAATTCAACACGGAGGTTTCCAGTGGAAAGCTTTGAAATGACGAAAATACTGGTAATGTTTACAAGTACGGGTACTTCTGGTGGCGTTTTCACGGGACTGTGCTTTCAAATATTAAGAGTTCATGTTTACAGAGCTCAGAATTGGTGTCTAAAGCCTTGGAATGACGAGAATAGTTTTTATGTTTACAATTTAGGAGGATTGGCTTTGGCGTTTTTTTTGTGTGAATCAGTTAAAATGGCGGCGGTTCCAGTAAATACTTCTAAGCAAACTGTCTAATTGTGGTAAAACTGTTAAAATACACAATGAGAGTTCCCAGAAATGATTAAGAACGTGTAATAAACATCTCAAGTACACGTAAATAGATTCTTGCTACATTTACTGTCGAATTCAATCACGGAGGTTTCCAGTGGAAAGCTGTGAAATGACGAAAATACTGGTAATGTTTACAAGTCCGGGTACTTCTGGTGGCGTTTTCACGGGACTGTGCTTTCAAATATTAAGAGTTCATGTTTACAGAGCTCAGAATTGGTGTCTGAAGCCTTTGAATCACGAGAATAGTTTTTGTGTTTACAATTTAGGAGGATTGGCTTTGGCTTTTTTTTGTGTGAATCAGTTAAAATGGTGGCGGTTCCAGTAAATACTTCTAAGCAAACTGTCTAATTGTGGTAAAACTGTTAAAATACACAATGAGAGTTCCCAGAAATGATTAAGAATGTGTAATAAACATCTCAAGTACACGTAAATAGATTCTTACTACATTTACTGTCGAATTCAACACGGAGGTTTCCAGTGGAAAGCTGTGAAATGACGAAAATACTGGTAATGTTTACAAGTACGGGTACTTCTGGTGGCGTTTTCACGGGACTGTGCTTTCAAATATTAAGAGTTCATGTTTACAGAGCTCAGAATTGGTGTCTAAAGCCTTTGAATCACGAGAATAGTTTTTGTTTTTACAATTTAGGAGGATTGGCTTTGGCGTTTTTTTTGTGTGAATCAGTTAAAATGGTGGCGGTTCCAGTAAATACTTCTAAGCAAACTGTCTAATTGTGGTAAAACTGTTAAAATACACAATGAGAGTTCCCAGAAATGATTAAGAACGTGTAATAAACATCTCAAGTACACGTAAATAGATTCTTACTACATTTACTGTCGAATTCAACACGGAGGTTTCCAGTGGAAAGCTGTGAAATGACGAAAATACTGGTAATGTTTACAAGTACGGGTACTTCTGGTGGCGTTTTCACGGGACTGTGCTTTCAAATATTAAGAGCTCATGTTTACAGAGCTCAGAATTGGTGTCTAAAGCCTTTGAATCACGAGAATAGTTTTTGTGTTTACAATTTAGGAGGATTGGCTTTGGCGTTTTTTTTGTGTGAATCAGTTAAACTGGTGGCGGTTCCAGTAAATACTTCTAAGCAAACTGTCTAATTGTGGTAAAACTGTTAAAATACACAATGAGAGTTCCCAGAAATGATTAAGAACGTGTAATAAACCCCTCAAGTACACGTAAATAGATTCTTACTACATTTACTGTCGAATTCAATCACGGAGGTTTCCAGTGGAAAATACTGGTAATGTTTACAAGTCCGGGTACTTCGGGTGGCGTTTTCACGGGACTGTGCTTTCAATTATTACGAGTTCATGTTTACAGAGCTCAGAATTGGTGTCTAAAGCCTTTGAATCACGAGAATAGTTTTTTTGTTTACAATTTAGGAGGATTGGCTTTGGCGTTTTTTTTGTGTGAATCAGTTAAAATGGTGGCGGTTCCAGTAAATACTTCTAAGCAAACTGTCTAATTGTGGTAAAACTGTTAAAATACACAATGAGAGTTCCCAGAAATGATTAAGAACGTGTAATAAACACCTCAAGTACACGTAAATAGATTCTTACTACATTTACTGTCGAATTCAATCACGGAGGTTTCGAGTGGAAAGGTGTGAAATGACGAAAATACTGGTAATGTTTACAAGTCCGGGTACTTCTGGTGGCGTTTTCACGGGACTGTGCTTTCAAATATTAAGAGTTCATGTTTACAGAGCTCAGAATTGGTGTCTAAAGCCTTTGAATCACGAGAATAGTTTTTGTGTTTACAATTTAGGAGGATTGGCTTTGGCGTTTTTTTTGTGTGAATCAGTCAAAATGGTGGTGGTTCCAGTAAATACTTCTAAGCAAACAGTCTAATTGTGGTAAAACTGTTAAAATACACAATGAGAGTTCCCAGAAATGATTAAGAACGTGTAATAAACATCTCAAGTACACGTAAATAGATTCTTGCTACATTTACTGTCGAATTCAATCACGGAGGTTTCCAGTGGAAAGCTGTGAAATGACGAAAATACTGGTAATGTTTACAAGTCCGGGTACTTCTGGTGGCGTTTTCACGGGACTGTGCTTTCAAATATTAAAAGTTCATGTTCACAGAGCTCAGAATTGGTGTCTGAAGCCTTTGAATCACGAGAATAGTTTTTGTGTTTACAATTTAGGAGGATTGGCTTTGGCGTTTTTTTTGTGTGAATCAGTTAAACTGGTGGCGGTTCCAGTAAATACTTCTAAGCAAACTGTCTAATTGTGGTAAAACTGTTAAAATACACAATGAGAGTTCCCAGAAATGATTAAGAACGTGTAATAAACCCCTCAAGTACACGTAAATAGATTCTTACTACATTTACTGTCGAATTCAATCACGGAGGTTTCCAGTGGAAAATACTGGTAATGTTTACAAGTCCGGGTACTTCGGGTGGCGTTTTCACGGGACTGTGCTTTCAATTATTACGAGTTCATGTTTACAGAGCTCAGAATTGGTGTCTAAAGCCTTTGAATCACGAGAATAGTTTTTTTGTTTACAATTTAGGAGGATTGGCTTTGGCGTTTTTTTTGTGTGAATCAGTTAAAATGGTGGCGGTTCCAGTAAATACTTCTAAGCAAACTGTCTAATTGTGGTAAAACTGTTAAAATACACAATGAGAGTTCCCAGAAATGATTAAGAACGTGTAATAAACACCTCAAGTACACGTAAATAGATTCTTACTACATTTACTGTCGAATTCAATCACGGAGGTTTCGAGTGGAAAGGTGTGAAATGACGAAAATACTGGTAATGTTTACAAGTCCGGGTACTTCTGGTGGCGTTTTCACGGGACTGTGCTTTCAAATATTAAGAGTTCATGTTTACAGAGCTCAGAATTGGTGTCTAAAGCCTTTGAATCACGAGAATAGTTTTTGTGTTTACAATTTAGGAGGATTGGCTTTGGCGTTTTTTTTGTGTGAATCAGTCAAAATGGTGGTGGTTCCAGTAAATACTTCTAAGCAAACAGTCTAATTGTGGTAAAACTGTTAAAATACACAATGAGAGTTCCCAGAAATGATTAAGAATGTGTAATAAACATCTCAAGTACACGTAAATAGATTCTTACTACATTTACTGTCGAATTCAACACGGAGGTTTCCAGTGGAAAGCTGTGAAATGACGAAAATACTGGTAATGTTTACAAGTACGGGTACTTCTGGTGGCGTTTTCACGGGACTGTGCTTTCAAATATTAAGAGTTCATGTTTACAGAGCTCAGAATTGGTGTCTAAAGCCTTTGAATCACGAGAATAGTTTTTGTTTTTACAATTTAGGAGGATTGGCTTTGGCGTTTTTTTTGTGTGAATCAGTTAAAATGGTGGCGGTTCCAGTAAATACTTCTAAGCAAACTGTCTAATTGTGGTAAAACTGTTAAAATACACAATGAGAGTTCCCAGAAATGATTAAGAACGTGTAATAAACATCTCAAGTACACGTAAATAGATTCTTGCTACATTTACTGTCGAATTCAATCACGGAGGTTTCCAGTGGAAAGCTGTGAAATGACGAAAATACTGGTAATGTTTACAAGTCCGGGTACTTCTGGTGGCGTTTTCACGGGACTGTGCTTTCAAATATTAAGAGTTCATGTTTACAGAGCTCAGAATTGGTGTCTGAAGCCTTTGAATCACGAGAATAGTTTTTGTGTTTACAATTTAGGAGGATTGGCTTTGGCTTTTTTTTGTGTGAATCAGTTAAAATGGTGGCGGTTCCAGTAAATACTTCTAAGCAAACTGTCTAATTGTGGTAAAACTGTTAAAATACACAATGAGAGTTCCCAGAAATGATTAAGAACGTGTAATAAACATCTCAAGTACACGTAAATAGATTCTTACTACATTTACTGTCAAATTCAATCACGGAGGTTTCCAGTGGAAAGCTGTGAAATGACGAAAATACTGGTAATGTTTACAAGTACGGGTACTTCTGGTGGCGTTTTCACGGGACTGTGCTTTCAAATATTAAGAGTTCATGTTTACAGAGCTCAGAATTGGTGTCTAAAGCCTTGGAATGACGAGAATAGTTTTTATGTTTACAATTTAGGAGGATTGGCTTTGGCGTTTTTTTTGTGTGAATCAGTTAAAATGGCGGCGGTTCCAGTAAATACTTCTAAGCAAACTGTCTAATTGTGGTAAAACTGTTAAAATACACAATGAGAGTTCCCAGAAATGATTAAGAACGTGTAATAAACATCTCAAGTACACGTAAATAGATTCTTACTACATTTACTGTCGAATTCAACACGGAGGTTTCCAGTGGAAAGCTTTGAAATGACGAAAATACTGGTAATGTTTACAAGTACGGGTACTTCTGGTGGCGTTTTCACGGGACTGTGCTTTCAAATATTAAGAGTTCATGTTTACAGAGCTCAGAATTGGTGTCTAAAGCCTTGGAATGACGAGAATAGTTTTTATGTTTACAATTTAGGAGGATTGGCTTTGGCGTTTTTTTTGTGTGAATCAGTTAAAATGGCGGCGGTTCCAGTAAATACTTCTAAGCAAACTGTCTAATTGTGGTAAAACTGTTAAAATACACAATGAGAGTTCCCAGAAATGATTAAGAACGTGTAATAAACATCTCAAGTACACGTAAATAGATTCTTGCTACATTTACTGTCGAATTCAATCACGGAGGTTTCCAGTGGAAAGCTGTGAAATGACGAAAATACTGGTAATGTTTACAAGTCCGGGTACTTCTGGTGGCGTTTTCACGGGACTGTGCTTTCAAATATTAAGAGTTCATGTTTACAGAGCTCAGAATTGGTGTCTGAAGCCTTTGAATCACGAGAATAGTTTTTGTGTTTACAATTTAGGAGGATTGGCTTTGGCTTTTTTTTGTGTGAATCAGTTAAAATGGTGGCGGTTCCAGTAAATACTTCTAAGCAAACTGTCTAATTGTGGTAAAACTGTTAAAATACACAATGAGAGTTCCCAGAAATGATTAAGAATGTGTAATAAACATCTCAAGTACACGTAAATAGATTCTTACTACATTTACTGTCGAATTCAACACGGAGGTTTCCAGTGGAAAGCTGTGAAATGACGAAAATACTGGTAATGTTTACAAGTACGGGTACTTCTGGTGGCGTTTTCACGGGACTGTGCTTTCAAATATTAAGAGTTCATGTTTACAGAGCTCAGAATTGGTGTCTAAAGCCTTTGAATCACGAGAATAGTTTTTGTTTTTACAATTTAGGAGGATTGGCTTTGGCGTTTTTTTTGTGTGAATCAGTTAAAATGGTGGCGGTTCCAGTAAATACTTCTAAGCAAACTGTCTAATTGTGGTAAAACTGTTAAAATACACAATGAGAGTTCCCAGAAATGATTAAGAACGTGTAATAAACATCTCAAGTACACGTAAATAGATTCTTACTACATTTACTGTCGAATTCAACACGGAGGTTTCCAGTGGAAAGCTGTGAAATGACGAAAATACTGGTAATGTTTACAAGTACGGGTACTTCTGGTGGCGTTTTCACGGGACTGTGCTTTCAAATATTAAGAGCTCATGTTTACAGAGCTCAGAATTGGTGTCTAAAGCCTTTGAATCACGAGAATAGTTTTTGTGTTTACAATTTAGGAGGATTGGCTTTGGCGTTTTTTTTGTGTGAATCAGTTAAACTGGTGGCGGTTCCAGTAAATACTTCTAAGCAAACTGTCTAATTGTGGTAAAACTGTTAAAATACACAATGAGAGTTCCCAGAAATGATTAAGAACGTGTAATAAACCCCTCAAGTACACGTAAATAGATTCTTACTACATTTACTGTCGAATTCAATCACGGAGGTTTCCAGTGGAAAATACTGGTAATGTTTACAAGTCCGGGTACTTCGGGTGGCGTTTTCACGGGACTGTGCTTTCAATTATTACGAGTTCATGTTTACAGAGCTCAGAATTGGTGTCTAAAGCCTTTGAATCACGAGAATAGTTTTTTTGTTTACAATTTAGGAGGATTGGCTTTGGCGTTTTTTTTGTGTGAATCAGTTAAAATGGTGGCGGTTCCAGTAAATACTTCTAAGCAAACTGTCTAATTGTGGTAAAACTGTTAAAATACACAATGAGAGTTCCCAGAAATGATTAAGAACGTGTAATAAACACCTCAAGTACACGTAAATAGATTCTTACTACATTTACTGTCGAATTCAATCACGGAGGTTTCGAGTGGAAAGGTGTGAAATGACGAAAATACTGGTAATGTTTACAAGTCCGGGTACTTCTGGTGGCGTTTTCACGGGACTGTGCTTTCAAATATTAAGAGTTCATGTTTACAGAGCTCAGAATTGGTGTCTAAAGCCTTTGAATCACGAGAATAGTTTTTGTGTTTACAATTTAGGAGGATTGGCTTTGGCGTTTTTTTTGTGTGAATCAGTCAAAATGGTGGTGGTTCCAGTAAATACTTCTAAGCAAACAGTCTAATTGTGGTAAAACTGTTAAAATACACAATGAGAGTTCCCAGAAATGATTAAGAACGTGTAATAAACATCTCAAGTACACGTAAATAGATTCTTGCTACATTTACTGTCGAATTCAATCACGGAGGTTTCCAGTGGAAAGCTGTGAAATGACGAAAATACTGGTAATGTTTACAAGTCCGGGTACTTCTGGTGGCGTTTTCACGGGACTGTGCTTTCAAATATTAAAAGTTCATGTTCACAGAGCTCAGAATTGGTGTCTGAAGCCTTTGAATCACGAGAATAGTTTTTGTGTTTACAATTTAGGAGGATTGGCTTTGGCGTTTTTTTTGTGTGAATCAGTTAAACTGGTGGCGGTTCCAGTAAATACTTCTAAGCAAACTGTCTAATTGTGGTAAAACTGTTAAAATACACAATGAGAGTTCCCAGAAATGATTAAGAACGTGTAATAAACCCCTCAAGTACACGTAAATAGATTCTTACTACATTTACTGTCGAATTCAATCACGGAGGTTTCCAGTGGAAAATACTGGTAATGTTTACAAGTCCGGGTACTTCGGGTGGCGTTTTCACGGGACTGTGCTTTCAATTATTACGAGTTCATGTTTACAGAGCTCAGAATTGGTGTCTAAAGCCTTTGAATCACGAGAATAGTTTTTTTGTTTACAATTTAGGAGGATTGGCTTTGGCGTTTTTTTTGTGTGAATCAGTTAAAATGGTGGCGGTTCCAGTAAATACTTCTAAGCAAACTGTCTAATTGTGGTAAAACTGTTAAAATACACAATGAGAGTTCCCAGAAATGATTAAGAACGTGTAATAAACACCTCAAGTACACGTAAATAGATTCTTACTACATTTACTGTCGAATTCAATCACGGAGGTTTCGAGTGGAAAGGTGTGAAATGACGAAAATACTGGTAATGTTTACAAGTCCGGGTACTTCTGGTGGCGTTTTCACGGGACTGTGCTTTCAAATATTAAGAGTTCATGTTTACAGAGCTCAGAATTGGTGTCTAAAGCCTTTGAATCACGAGAATAGTTTTTGTGTTTACAATTTAGGAGGATTGGCTTTGGCGTTTTTTTTGTGTGAATCAGTCAAAATGGTGGTGGTTCCAGTAAATACTTCTAAGCAAACAGTCTAATTGTGGTAAAACTGTTAAAATACACAATGAGAGTTCCCAGAAATGATTAAGAATGTGTAATAAACATCTCAAGTACACGTAAATAGATTCTTACTACATTTACTGTCGAATTCAACACGGAGGTTTCCAGTGGAAAGCTGTGAAATGACGAAAATACTGGTAATGTTTACAAGTACGGGTACTTCTGGTGGCGTTTTCACGGGACTGTGCTTTCAAATATTAAGAGTTCATGTTTACAGAGCTCAGAATTGGTGTCTAAAGCCTTTGAATCACGAGAATAGTTTTTGTTTTTACAATTTAGGAGGATTGGCTTTGGCGTTTTTTTTGTGTGAATCAGTTAAAATGGTGGCGGTTCCAGTAAATACTTCTAAGCAAACTGTCTAATTGTGGTAAAACTGTTAAAATACACAATGAGAGTTCCCAGAAATGATTAAGAACGTGTAATAAACATCTCAAGTACACGTAAATAGATTCTTACTACATTTACTGTCGAATTCAACACGGAGGTTTCCAGTGGAAAGCTGTGAAATGACGAAAATACTGGTAATGTTTACAAGTACGGGTACTTCTGGTGGCGTTTTCACGGGACTGTGCTTTCAAATATTAAGAGCTCATGTTTACAGAGCTCAGAATTGGTGTCTAAAGCCTTTGAATCACGAGAATAGTTTTTGTGTTTACAATTTAGGAGGATTGGCTTTGGCGTTTTTTTTGTGTGAATCAGTTAAACTGGTGGCGGTTCCAGTAAATACTTCTAAGCAAACTGTCTAATTGTGGTAAAACTGTTAAAATACACAATGAGAGTTCCCAGAAATGATTAAGAACGTGTAATAAACCCCTCAAGTACACGTAAATAGATTCTTACTACATTTACTGTCGAATTCAATCACGGAGGTTTCCAGTGGAAAATACTGGTAATGTTTACAAGTCCGGGTACTTCGGGTGGCGTTTTCACGGGACTGTGCTTTCAATTATTACGAGTTCATGTTTACAGAGCTCAGAATTGGTGTCTAAAGCCTTTGAATCACGAGAATAGTTTTTTTGTTTACAATTTAGGAGGATTGGCTTTGGCGTTTTTTTTGTGTGAATCAGTTAAAATGGTGGCGGTTCCAGTAAATACTTCTAAGCAAACTGTCTAATTGTGGTAAAACTGTTAAAATACACAATGAGAGTTCCCAGAAATGATTAAGAACGTGTAATAAACACCTCAAGTACACGTAAATAGATTCTTACTACATTTACTGTCGAATTCAATCACGGAGGTTTCGAGTGGAAAGGTGTGAAATGACGAAAATACTGGTAATGTTTACAAGTCCGGGTACTTCTGGTGGCGTTTTCACGGGACTGTGCTTTCAAATATTAAGAGTTCATGTTTACAGAGCTCAGAATTGGTGTCTAAAGCCTTTGAATCACGAGAATAGTTTTTGTGTTTACAATTTAGGAGGATTGGCTTTGGCGTTTTTTTTGTGTGAATCAGTCAAAATGGTGGTGGTTCCAGTAAATACTTCTAAGCAAACAGTCTAATTGTGGTAAAACTGTTAAAATACACAATGAGAGTTCCCAGAAATGATTAAGAACGTGTAATAAACATCTCAAGTACACGTAAATAGATTCTTACTACATTTACTGTCGAATTCAACACGGAGGTTTCCAGTGGAAAGCTGTGAAATGACGAAAATACTGGTAATGTTTACAAGTACGGGTACTTCTGGTGGCGTTTTCACGGGACTGTGCTTTCAAATATTAAGAGTTCATGTTTACAGAGCTCAGAATTGGTGTCTAAAGCCTTTGAATCACGAGAATAGTTTTTGTTTTTACAATTTAGGAGGATTGGCTTTGGCGTTTTTTTTGTGTGAATCAGTTAAAATGGTGGCGGTTCCAGTAAATACTTCTAAGCAAACTGTCTAATTGTGGTAAAACTGTTAAAATACACAATGAGAGTTCCCAGAAATGATTAAGAACGTGTAATAAACATCTCAAGTACACGTAAATAGATTCTTACTACATTTACTGTCGAATTCAACACGGAGGTTTCCAGTGGAAAGCTGTGAAATGACGAAAATACTGGTAATGTTTACAAGTACGGGTACTTCTGGTGGCGTTTTCACGGGACTGTGCTTTCAAATATTAAGAGCTCATGTTTACAGAGCTCAGAATTGGTGTCTAAAGCCTTTGAATCACGAGAATAGTTTTTGTGTTTACAATTTAGGAGGATTGGCTTTGGCGTTTTTTTTGTGTGAATCAGTTAAAATGGTGGCGGTTCCAGTAAATACTTCTAAGCAAACTGTCTAATTGTGGTAAAACTGTTAAAATACACAATGAGAGTTCCCAGAAATGATTAAGAACGTGTAATAAACATCTCAAGTACACGTAAATAGATTCTTACTACATTTACTGTCGAATTCAACACGGAGGTTTCCAGTGGAAAGCTTTGAAATGACGAAAATACTGGTAATGTTTACAAGTACGGGTACTTCTGGTGGCGTTTTCACGGGACTGTGCTTTCAAATATTAAGAGTTCATGTTTACAGAGCTCAGAATTGGTGTCTAAAGCCTTGGAATGACGAGAATAGTTTTTATGTTTACAATTTAGGAGGATTGGCTTTGGCGTTTTTTTTGTGTGAATCAGTTAAAATGGTGGCGGTTCCAGTAAATACTTCTAAGCAAACTGTCTAATTGTGGTAAAACTGTTAAAATACACAATGAGAGTTCCCAGAAATGATTAAGAACGTGTAATAAACACCTCAAGTACACGTAAATAGATTCTTACTACATTTACTGTCGAATTCAATCACGGAGGTTTCGAGTGGAAAGCTGTGAAATGACGAAAATACTGGTAATTTTTACAAGTACGGGTACTTCTGGTGGCGTTTTCACGGGACTGTGCTTTCAATTATTAAGAGTTCATGTTTACAGAGCTCAGAATTGGTGTCTAAAGCCTTTGAATCACGAGAATAGTTTTTATGTTTACAATTTAGGAGGATTGGCTTTGGCGTATTTTTTGTGTGAATCAGTTAAAATGGTGGCGGTTCCACTAAAAAGTTCTAAGCAAACTGTCTAATTGTGGTAAAACTGTTAAAATACACAATGAGAGTTCCCAGAAATGATTAAGAACGTGTAATAAACATCTCAAGTACACGTAAATAGATTCTTACTACATTTACTGTCGAATTCAACACGGAGGTTTCCAGTGGAAAGCTGTGAAATGACGAAAATACTGGTAATGTTTACAAGTACGGGTACTTCTGGTGGCGTTTTCACGGGACTGTGCTTTCAAATATTAAGAGTTCATGTTTACAGAGCTCAGAATTGGTGTCTAAAGCCTTTGAATGAGGAGAATAGTTTTTGTGTTTACAATTTAGGAGGATTGGCTTTGGCGTTTTTTTTGTGTGAATCAGTTAAAATGGTGGCGGTTCCAGTAAATACTTCTAAGCAAACTGTCTAATTGTGGTAAAACTGTTAAAATACACAATGAGAGTTCCCAGAAATGATTAAGAACGTGTAATAAATATCTCAAGTACACGTAAATAGATTCTTACTACATTTACTGTCGAATTCAACACGGAGGTTTCCAGTGGAAAGCTGTGAAATGACGAAAATACTGGTAATGTTTACAAGTACGGGTACTTCTGGTGGCGTTTTCACGGGACTGTGCTTTCAAATATTAAGAGTTCATGTTTACAGAGCTCAGAATTGGTGTCTAAAGCCTTTGAATCACGAGAATAGTTTTTGTGTTTACAATTTAGGAGGATTGGCTTTGGCCTTTTTTTTGTGTGAATCAGTTAAAATGGTGGCGGTTCCAGTAAATACTTCTAAGCAAACTGTCTAATTGTGGTAAAACTGTTAAAATACACAATGAGAGTTCCCAGAAATGATTAAGAACGTGTAATAAACACCTCAAGTACACGTAAATAGATTCTTACTACATTTACTGTCGAATTCAATCACGGAGGTTTCGAGTGGAAAGGTGTGAAATGACGAAAATACTGGTAATGTTTACAAGTCCGGGTACTTCTGGTGGCGTTTTCACGGGACTGTGCTTTCAAATATTAAGAGTTCATGTTTACAGAGCTCAGAATTGGTGTCTAAAGCCTTTGAATCACGAGAATAGTTTTTGTGTTTACAATTTAGGAGGATTGGCTTTGGCGTTTTTTTTGTGTGAATCAGTCAAAATGGTGGCGGTTCCAGTAAATACTTCTAAGCAAACTGTCTAATTGTGGTAAAACTGTTAAAATACACAATGAGAGTTCCCAGAAATGATTAAGAAAGTGTAATAAACATCTCAAGTACACGTAAATAGATTGTTACTACATTTACTGTCGAATTCAACACGGAGGTTTCCAGTGGAAAGCTGTGAAATGACGAAAATACTGGTAATGTTTACAAGTCCGGGTACTTCGGGTGGCATTTTCACGGGACTGTGCTTTCAATTATTACGAGTTCATGTTTACAGAGCTCAGAATTGGTGTCTAAAGCCTTGGAATGACGAGAATAGTTTTTATGTTTACAATTTAGGAGGATTGGCTTTGGCTTTTTTTTGTGTGAATCAGTTAAAATGGTGGCGGTTCCAGTAAATACTTCTAAGCAAACTGTCTAATTGTGGTAAAACTGTTAAAATACACAATGAGAGTTCCCAGAAATGATTAAGAACGTGTAATAAACCCCTCAAGTACACGTAAATAGATTCTTACTACCTTTCCTGTCGAATTCAATCACGGAGGTTTCCCGTGGAAAGCTTTGAAATGACGAAAATACTGGTAATGTTTACAAGTACGGGTACTTCTGGTGGCGTTTTCACGGGACTGTGCTTTCAAATATTAAGAGTTCATGTTTACAGAGCTCAGAATTGGTGTCTAAAGCCTTGGAATGACGAGAATAGTTTTTATGTTTACAATTTAGGAGGATTGGCTTTGGCGTTTTTTTTGTGTGAATCAGTTAAAATGGTGGCGGTTCCAGTAAATACTTCTAAGCAAACAGTCTAATTGTGGTAAAACTGTTAAAATACACAATGAGAGTTCCCAGAAATGATTAAGAACGTGTAATAAACACCTCAAGTACACGTAAATAGATTCTTACTACATTTACTGTCGAATTCAATCACGGAGGTTTCGAGTGGAAAGCTGTGAAATGACGAAAATACTGGTAATTTTTACAAGTACGGGTACTTCTGGTGGCGTTTTCACGGGACTGTGCTTTCAATTATTAAGAGTTCATGTTTACAGAGCTCAGAATTGGTGTCTAAAGCCTTTGAATCACGAGAATAGTTTTTATGTTTACAATTTAGGAGGATTGGCTTTGGCGTATTTTTTGTGTGAATCAGTTAAAATGGTGGCGGTTCCACTAAAAAGTTCTAAGCAAACTGTCTAATTGTGGTAAAACTGTTAAAATACACAATGAGAGTTCCCAGAAATGATTAAGAACGTGTAATAAACATCTCAAGTACACGTAAATAGATTCTTACTACATTTACTGTCGAATTCAACACGGAGGTTTCCAGTGGAAAGCTGTGAAATGACGAAAATACTGGTAATGTTTACAAGTACGGGTACTTCTGGTGGCGTTTTCACGGGACTGTGCTTTCAAATATTAAGAGTTCATGTTTACAGAGCTCAGAATTGGTGTCTAAAGCCTTTGAATGAGGAGAATAGTTTTTGTGTTTACAATTTAGGAGGATTGGCTTTGGCGTTTTTTTTGTGTGAATCAGTTAAAATGGTGGCGGTTCCAGTAAATACTTCTAAGCAAACTGTCTAATTGTGGTAAAACTGTTAAAATACACAATGAGAGTTCCCAGAAATGATTAAGAACGTGTAATAAATATCTCAAGTACACGTAAATAGATTCTTACTACATTTACTGTCGAATTCAACACGGAGGTTTCCAGTGGAAAGCTGTGAAATGACGAAAATACTGGTAATGTTTACAAGTACGGGTACTTCTGGTGGCGTTTTCACGGGACTGTGCTTTCAAATATTAAGAGTTCATGTTTACAGAGCTCAGAATTGGTGTCTAAAGCCTTTGAATCACGAGAATAGTTTTTGTGTTTACAATTTAGGAGGATTGGCTTTGGCCTTTTTTTTGTGTGAATCAGTTAAAATGGTGGCGGTTCCAGTAAATACTTCTAAGCAAACTGTCTAATTGTGGTAAAACTGTTAAAATACACAATGAGAGTTCCCAGAAATGATTAAGAACGTGTAATAAACACCTCAAGTACACGTAAATAGATTCTTACTACATTTACTGTCGAATTCAATCACGGAGGTTTCGAGTGGAAAGGTGTGAAATGACGAAAATACTGGTAATGTTTACAAGTCCGGGTACTTCTGGTGGCGTTTTCACGGGACTGTGCTTTCAAATATTAAGAGTTCATGTTTACAGAGCTCAGAATTGGTGTCTAAAGCCTTTGAATCACGAGAATAGTTTTTGTGTTTACAATTTAGGAGGATTGGCTTTGGCGTTTTTTTTGTGTGAATCAGTTAAAATGGTGGCGGTTCCAGTAAATACTTCTAAGCAAACTGTCTAATTGTGGTAAAACTGTTAAAATACACAATGAGAGTTCCCAGAAATGATTAAGAAAGTGTAATAAACATCTCAAGTACACGTAAATAGATTCTTACTACATTTACTGTCGAATTCAACACGGAGGTTTCCAGTGGAAAGCTGTGAAATGACGAAAATACTGGTAATGTTTACAAGTCCGGGTACTTCGGGTGGCATTTTCACGGGACTGTGCTTTCAATTATTACGAGTTCATGTTTACAGAGCTCAGAATTGGTGTCTAAAGCCTTGGAATGACGAGAATAGTTTTTATGTTTACAATTTAGGAGGATTGGCTTTGGCTTTTTTTTGTGTGAATCAGTTAAAATGGTGGCGGTTCCAGTAAATACTTCTAAGCAAACTGTCTAATTGTGGTAAAACTGTTAAAATACACAATGAGAGTTCCCAGAAATGATTAAGAACGTGTAATAAACCCCTCAAGTACACGTAAATAGATTCTTACTACCTTTCCTGTCGAATTCAATCACGGAGGTTTCCCGTGGAAAGCTGTGAAATGACGAAAATACTGGTAATGTTTACAAGTCCGGGTACTTCGGGTGGCGTTTTCACGGGACTGTGCTTTCAATTATTAAGAGTTCATGTTTACAGAGCTCAGAATTGGTGTCTAAAGCCTTTGAATCACGAGAATAGTTTTTGTGTTTACAATTTAGGAGGATTGGCTTTGGCGT